>NC_139675.1:6432752-6540252 GCF_951799395.1 Argentina silus
TCGTCACAGAGATAGCTTCACTTCCCCACTTGTTAACACTCATCGGGAATAGAGAGTGAGGTGTGAGGAGAGGGAGAGAATCGCACGTTTACAGGGACAGCGTGCAGAGCTTGTTAGCACCTCCCGGGTTCTGGAGGCAGGGTGAAAGGCAGGTGAGACAACTCAGGGTTCCGGAACGCTATTTCTAGGGCCTGCTATCACACCGTCGGTTCCCAGATGAGCCCCCAACACATCCCAACAAACATTAACCAGGGAGAAGAGACACAAAGAACTTGAACAGAGCCCAAATCATGAAACATAGGCTTGAATGCTAAGTGAGGTAGAATAGACAACTTCAATGAAGCCTAAAAAACAAGTATGCCTCTGTAAATGTGGGGCCTAGCCTACCCCGCCTAAATCATAACAGCAGAAACAGGGAAAATAAGGACACTGCAGAGTTACAGACTGAACTAAATGTGGCTTTAAAAGAGGCTAAGTCAGGAGGTAATGTATAAATGCAATGAGAACCACACACTCTGTGAGCACTCCAAGAGAAACCAACCGTTGACTGGCGGGTCAAAACAGAACTGAATCAGAGCCAAACCTACAACAAGAACTGAGAAAAGTCTAGAGTGGGTACAGGACTCAAGTCAGCCAAAAATAAATATATATATATATTAAACAAAATTGTCCATCAATGCAGGTCAATCCTCACTCCAGTGCCCATTAGGCTACTGTGCAGTAGCAGCATAACTACCCTGCCACAGACACACAAACACAGGAATTTGCAGCTGTCTGCTGTGATTCTAGGAACAATGAGGCATGTGTGTTAGGTGTAGGTGTGTGTGTGTGTGTGTAGGTGTGTGTGTGTGTGTGTGTAAAGGACAGACAAAATAAAGAGGTAGAGAAAGAGTAGGTGACGTGGGATTTATCCTTGAAAACTCCGCCCCCCCCCGGAAAAAAAAAAGCAGCAAGTTTCGGTGAACTTGCTTAAACTCTCCTCCACCCACCCCATCTCTTTTCACGTCCTTGGTAAGCGCACACACACTCTCTCACAAACTAGGGCTTTGGGACACGGATGGATGGACAAACACACACACACAGAGACAGACACACACACAGACACACACACATTCCAATGGGGGTTCTGGCATGTCACATCCTGTCTCAGCTGTTGAAGTTGTCTGAGTCGGGAATCCTTCGCTGATTCAATTCTCCAACAGTCTCCGTCTCCCTCTGACATCTCTCCCAGCCTCTGAGTGGCTGCTGGAGTAACACAGGATTCCTCTCACACACTCAGCGGCTGACATCAGCTCATGGGCACACGTGCAGTATGCTTTAGGGAGGAGCGTCATGACATGTTTGAGTCATCTAAAATCATCTAAACGGAACGCCGCCAGATCCCAAAACTGACAATGTCTTTGCAGCAAACTGGTAAAACGTTCCTGAAATTACTGAAATAGCATTTCTATGACGTGCACACACACACACACACACGCACAAAAGGCCTAGACAAGCGATATCAAAAGGGCACTACAATGGGCCGCATGTTAGAAATGAGATCTGTCAAAGTGGCAGCTTTAGCCATAAGCCATGTTAGCCTATTGTAATGCAATTAGCCCAGCGCTAAATCATGTGTCCACTAATACGTATTAGACAGCTTCGCCACCTAATGACTTGACCCTACACACACAATATTAATTGACACACATGCAGGTAAGTAATACAATTTGCAGACAGAGCTCTGCCCTGACCAGTGAAACCTGTAAAAGACATGGAGGGAAACTGCAGAAACTGGTCAACACTCCTGATCGGCAAGTGCCCATAATAAACTGGGTAATATACGTGTGTTATTGCAGACATTGGGTTGTAATGTGCAAGGCTCATGCAAGTCTATGCAGAAAGCAGACCACAGCTTACGACAGAACTCACCCACACACTAACCTGATTCCACCCACCCACACCCACACACCTGATTCCACACCCACCAACACACACACACACACAGACATATACACACACACACACACACACACACACACACACACACACACATACACACACACACAGAAAGCCCAGGCCATACTATGGCACAGTGGTAAACTGCTGTTGTGGCTTGGCCCCTGCTCTGCTGAGTCAGCCATATTTGAATGGTGACTGAGAGACAGTGCCGAGCAGAGTGTGTGTGTGTGTGTGTGTATGTGTGTGTATGTATGTGTGTGTGTGTGTGTGTGTGCGTGCCTTGGCCGCAGTCCAAACAACGCCAGTGCAACCCCTAGACTTCGGACTATGAAACACTCCCTGTGGGCGACCTACATACTGGGCAGAGTATGAACACTGCTGAGAGGTTACCTCATGGATCACTGGCCACGAACAAACACACACACGACTTCTAGCAGTGGTCGTGCAAAAAAATAACTTTTCAAGTTAGAGTATAAAGTTACAACACAAAGCAGGATTCTTCAATGCACTGTTTTGGCACGAGTAGGTGAGGCTTGACTAGGTACAGGTGACCAGGAAATTAAGTGGCTGGTGACAAATGTCCTGCCTGCACTGGCCAATGAACTGGCCAACGTACTAAAAGCACTGATAGGCAGTTCAAATATAAACACAGACCGCAGGTGGAGCAGCAAGAAAAGGGGAGGCGCAAATAAAAACCCAACTTCCTTATGTCTGGGACACACCCATAGCGTGATTTGAAAACCCATCATTACAGAGGTTCAAAAATGATACCCCTGGCAAAAAAGGGGCTGCGTTGCACATACGGAGTCACTTCGAAAGAGCTACCAGCTAAATGTCATCTCTCAATTCGGACACTACATTTGGCGACAAAAAGAGAGCACTTTTGTAAGCGGGAGCATGTATAAACTCGTCCCCTCTCCTCCCCAGATTCAGCGGGTGAATGGCATGTCGACACGCCTGCAGGGGGTTTTGAATGCGCAAAAATGTCAAACATTTTGCTATTGCGCAGGGACTTTTTCGACAGCTGATATAGTTTGTAACAAACATCGTGGGTGCTGCATTGAGCGACACAAACCGGGAAACAATCTAAAGTGTTCTTGACCGAAAGGGTCCTGGTCATTCTACTACGAAAGCGGCCAAGGTGACAATGCCGTCGGAAGTCTTTCTACTTAAAAGGGTGGATGAGCCACGGATGTCACCCTACCCCACCCACACACATCCAGTCAACTATACATTACACCCACACAACAGGTTTTTCTCCGCCGACCTTCTCTCTCTGTCTGATCAGAGATGCAAGACATTTCCATAACGGCGATGAAGTCATACACTCGATAAGAGTTTAACTAAAGGGAAACATCACTGTCGGGCTACTTGTATCGGGTAGTGTGCAAATGAAACAGACAGCTTCCAGGTGACTGATCCCATCACAACAAACATTATCAAAAAAAGGGAATAGAGACAATTATTGTATATTTTGTCGACACATCCCAGGGTTAGCTAGAGAACAACTTCCACCAGTGTTTGTCCAATATTGTGCCTTTCCACCACCGTTACACGTCCCTGACAGCACGTCAAAGGATCATCTCCATCAAAAACGTGTTCTTCCTATACATAAAACGACAACCGGGTAATATGATAACATTAATAGGTATTGGACTTTGACCCATATTTTATGAACGGTAGTCCCCGTCGGCCACTTCCGTGTACGATGCATCATTCAATCTCGAAGGGTTTTTTACCTCAAATTCATACCTGACTCAGACACAGCACTTTCTGCTTCTTATACGAAATTAAACTTAGCTAGCTAATAACAAGCGGTTAGACAATTTAAATGAACAACTTCAAGCTATCGAGATAGCGTTAGATATATATAAACAAACAAAACAAAAGTACAACAATCAAGCTGTTGACTCAACTTGACTTAGCTAGCTACTCCTAGCTAGGATCGCTAGCTACAACGGTTAGCCAAAGTATGTCAAACAACGTGTTTCATGCTCTTTCAATGGGCACCGGCAAATAAGACACAGTTCCGAATATGAAAAAACAATCAGACAGATAACAAGAAACACACACGGGCTTGGCAAGCATGTTACTTGCTACAACATAGCCTAGCTGACTAGCACTACAACACCGCTAGCGAGTTAGCTTCAAGATAACCAAAAACCTTACCGAGTGTCCAACGTCTTTCAATTAGCCAAATGTATCGTAGCCAAGCTATGATATAAGCGCTAATTGTATTAGCTAGCCAGCAAAGTTAAACAGCTATCAGCAAGTATAATGACAAATAAGTTGCTGAATTACCGATTTCGGCTGGTTCTCAAAACGTGTTTATCGTGCACAGTGCACGGGTGTAGCTACGACCACGGCCTAACGCTAACGCACAGCGCTAGCATAGCAACTCGTTAGCTACCTAGGCAGCTTACTATCATTCTTGGCTATTTAGCATCTTGCAGCTTTACCGGGTACACATGAACTAGTGCCAACGTACCGTTTCATGTAACAGGCTCAGAAACCATTGATTTTAGACCCACCTAGGATAAATATCTTCCTCGCCTTGTTCACTCCTCTTTCCTCTTCCTTTCCAGTTTTCCTCTTTTCCCTTCCCGACGAGCACAGTCAACAGGGCGGGGTGAGAGGGGGTATTCTATACCGTAATTACCAATTTCGCGCAGTACAACTTTCTTTACAGTATGAGTCAAGTACAGTATGAGTTTTTTTTGCGATCATGTAGCCTTTGTATGCGTTCATAACAGGTTCACACCATGGAATATAATAGAATAATCGTACACATTTTCTATTGATATTCAGACACACAAATCAATGCATTGTAGGCTAATTTATCAAAGAAAAACGTGATAGCAATTGAGTTGCATGGTGGAGAGTGAAACTTTCATCCTCTATAGCAGTCCAGGATTATCCGTAATATCAAAGACATTTGCCTTTCAATATCAGCATGTGGCTATACATTGAATTTTAATTGTATTCATCAACAACTTATCTGTACAACCGGTCTCAATCTGCAATTTGAAAGATGTTAGAGTTGACAAATGAACTTGAAAGTTCAGAAATGAGCAATTTGCTCTCTCCTCACTTTTCTAATTGTTGTGACAATTGGACCTGTATGCATAGTGTTCAGCTCTCTGCTGCCATCTGGTGGCCTAAGGGAGACAGAGCATCCAGAGAGGACACATTACTGACGAATGAGTACTGCATACACCTCTTTTGTACAATATGAACAGTATCAACATTATTTCTTCAGCTTTCTGAATTAAGAGTTATGTGAAGATTATGAAGTTGGTTTGGTCTTCCTAGCTCCAACAGTCTAAGATCAGTGGGGTTCTAGAAATTGAAGAGCCTGGGGGTAGTTTAGTGGATTGAGAGAGTAGAGTCTTTAATCAACTATAAGTAACTAGAATCAGAATCAGAATTCTTTTATTTGGCCAAGTATATTTGCACATACAGGAAATTGACTTGGTGAGGTTGGTGCATGGACATAAAAAACAGCATAGCAAATAGCAAATATTGACAAGAAATGTACAAAATGGCAAAATATTAACAAAATAGCAATAACAATTTGACAAATTTACAAAAAAGAGCAGCAGAACAACACATCTTGTAGGCCGTGTGAGACTAAGTGGCAATGAGGCTAGAGGCCAACTACTACGTAACCTTAGGTTATACCTGAGTCATACAACAGTAAATACCATTGCTATACTTAAGTTGTTAAAGGAAGAGAAAGTGAGAGATAGGGGGAAAAAAACTGTAAAAATGGATGATACATTTTGCCACAGGTGTGCCTCTGGGGGTCTGATTGCGTAGGGGATATTATGATATAGTGATATTATGTGGACACTGTCTGCAGTGGCCATTTCTGGCCACGATGTGTGAAAAGGGGGCGCTGTTTGCTGTTTGCACACTACTTGAGTGAGAAATCTTTGCGATATTTTCAGGTAAGAACAATGAAAAGTAAACTTACAATGATTATTTGAAGCCGATGGAATGTGCCTTCGATAAGTATATTTAACCTTAATCTTACGTTATCATAACATAAGTTATAAGTACATTTAACCGATAAGTACATTTAACCTTAATCTTACGTTACGTTACATAAGTAAACGTAATGTCAAACCTAAGTGGTTGAATGAAGAGACAGTGAGAGATAAAACAGGGACAATACACATATGTAATACATTATTTAGTCAGAGAAGTCTTGAACTTTGGTCTGCAGGTTTGGACTGCATTGTCATAACCACTAAGCCACACAGTACATTTAACCTTACATTTAACCTTAATCTTACGTTACGTTACATAAGTAAACGTAATGTCTAGACCTAAGTGGTTGAATAAAGAGACGAAACAGGGACAATACACATATGTAATACATTATTTAGTCAGAGAGGTCTTGAACTTTGGTCTGCAGGTTTGGACTGCATTGCCATAACCACTAAGCCACACAGAGGCAGTTCTTGAATACCGTTTGCCAAAAATAGCGGATGTAGACACTATCGTTGTTTTAAGTGTCCAACAGTAAACCACGTGCCTGGTATTGCTGTCTTGCTGGTTACATATCTACCTATATTTATAGATTAGATGTAATGGCGGCATAATATCTAGTTAGTCTATTTGTAAAAGACAGAGCTAACTAACTAGAGACATACACAATACGTCTGTTTGGACCTACGTCCGTTTCGCACCAGCTGAAAATAAGAGCCCAAAATTAACAAGATCATCCAAGTCACTGCAGGTGTCATATCAGTATCAAACTGTCAATATCAAAATCCACTGAACGATAAGAGCCGATACTGTCAGAGGAGGCTAATCTATAACATCTTGTTTGTTTGTTATCTTTATTGACATTACGTCTTTTTTTACGGAACCTATTCAATATATTCTCACTGAGAGTCTCAGTGGGGCTCCTGTAGAAGTTTGTGAGGATCTGGGGGTCATTTGATTAATTCTATTTGACCATTATTGCACTAAATCAGCACAAACTCAACAACGTTTTGCACATAGTGATAATTAAATTACTTGGAGTCAGATTATCAATATTAGATACGCTTTGCTATTTACAAAATGTAGCCACATGTGAAGTGGGACAATTTCAGTTCTGTCCCAATCTTCTTAAGTTTACCGTCCCCCGGAAGACAAAATGCTGTGAGCTCTATGGAATGTATTGAGGTGTCAAAGCTGTGTAGTCATCAGTTTAGATGTAATAAGATGAATGATGGTTGCTGGTCTCTGTATCAACAGCTCCTAATTTAAATGCTGTGGTTTTTAGGGTGTTGTAAAAAGCAGAGGTCGGGGAAAAGCTTGCTCTCTTTCCTGTGTCCTGTTGTGAGGTCACCACCATGTCGTGAATAGTATTGTTTTGGGATGACCTGTGGTTATCCCTCTCTCTTCACTCCCTCTATTAGAATGTAACTTTTTTCCATGAAGTATTTGCCTAATACATGTATAAGTATTATTAAAGCCTCATTTGATACATTCTATTTGACCTTTGCACTAAATAAGCAGACTCAATAATTTTTTGCATAGTGATAATTACATTGGAGTCAGATTATCAATATTAGATACTTTGCTATGAACAAAATATAGCCAAAAGTCTCTGCCAAACCTTTGTGTGGAAACTGACATCATTATAATCGCTGTTCACATGTCATAGCCAAACAATCACATGGAAACTGACATTATTATATATGGTCTACACTCCTAAAACAATTCACTTGGCTGTGAAATATGATATTTAATTCAGCTTAGAGCTCTGAGCTTCTATATCTGGCGTTAATTTCCCGAATAGCTCCGTGGATGACGTACAACGTACAACTCGTGCATCTGTTCTTTGAGGTTTTTAGTTTTTTTTCAAGAAAAGCCTGAAGGCCAAACTGTCTGAAATGGTAAAACTGGTCTTTAACTTTTTGAGCTTTGGTAACTGTGTGTGTGTGTGTGTGTGTGTGTGTGTGTGTGTGTGTGTGTGTGTGTGTGTGTGTGTGTGTGTGTGTGTGTGTGTGTGTGTGTGTGCGCGCGCGCGCGTGCGTGCGAGAGGAGTAGGGTGAGCATGATCTCAGGCTTGCCTCCAGGCGCACGCACTGAAGGAGCTAAGAGGATCAGTGAGCCAATGAGAGCCTGAGGAGGGGATGATTGACATTCCAAGGACCCCTACACCTTGTTCCCGCTGACACTGGTGCCTATTGAGTAATGCGTTAGCTAACTCCCACAGCCTGCACCTATGTACACAAGGCTAGTTTGCGACAGCCTGCGGCATGGACAAAAGGCTTGCATGAAAGGCATTCTCTCTGATTTGCACCATGGAGTTTTGGAAAACAGCCTCAAGTTGAGGGAGAGGAGCAAGAACAAGTAGAGAAAGTAGGATCACAATGACCAAAAAGAGGACATGTTAGAGGACTGCAACAAGTTAGACACACTTGAGTGAAGTCTCACTTTGGAACAGTGAGAGGACAAAGAGGAGTCTCCTTTATAGAGCCAAAGACTGAAGTCTCCACACAGAACTCAACCGGTAAGGCTAATGCACAGTATGCATCTTGTGAGCATGCTTTTATGTCAGAAGTATTTAGGTTAACGTGGGCTTAGTGCAGTGCTGTGTAACAGTAGTTCAGGAGTAGAGCTTTGTGTGTGTGTGTGTGTGTTTGAACCCCTGTGGTAACGTGCCAGACGTAGTTAAAAGTAACTGCTTTGTTAATACCGGCTTTTTAATCCTGCTCGCTCTCTCTCTCTCTCTCTCTCTCTCTCTCTCTCTCTCTCTCTCTCTCCCTCTCTCCCCTTACTCTCTCTCTCTCTCTCTCTCTCTCTCTCTCTCTCCCTCCCTCCCTCTCCCCTTACTCTCTCTCCCTCTCTCCCCTTACTCTCTCTCTCTCTCTCTCTCTCTCTCTCTCTCTCTCTCTCTCTCTCTCTCTCTCCCTCCCTCCCTCGCTCCCTCTCCCCGTTCATTAGTTCAACTTCAATTACACTCTTAACACTGTGCCAGTAACTGTAGTTACTTTTAGTCCAGTTACTTTTAGTCCAGTATTTTGGCACACATTTGCCATCATCTCCTCTTACAGATGGTAGAGCTGGGTACAGAGAGAGCCACGACTGAACCTCACCATTCTGATCAACCAGCGATTTCCCTGGGAGGAACCGGGAAACAGAGAGCATGGCAGAATGTGTTGGCGGGACAAACGTGCGTCACAGGCTGACCCTAGTTTCAGGGTTCGTGGAGAGTTTGTGTTTCTCCGGGATCGCGTACGGTTGGGCATCGCTAGTGTTCGTCCTCAAAGCCGACGGCTACTTTGGTGACCTCTGCGTCGATGTCACTGGGCCCAACAACACCATGCAGGACACAGGTGAGAGGGACCTACGAGAAGGCATGGAGTTTTATATGTAAATGTATGGGATGTAATACAAAAACTCACACACAGAAACATGCACACACTCACTCACACACTCTCTCTCTCACTCTCTCTCCCTCTCTCTCTCTCTCTCTCTCTCAGACTGCAGTGGTCAGGATAAACAGTTCTCCCTGGTCTTCACCGTGGCTTCCTTCTCCATGAACATGATCAGGTTTCCTCTGGGGCTCCTATTCGACCACTTCGGTACCATGGTGACAAGGCTGCTGACAATGTGAGTTCAGAGGCATTGCCATGTCCATATCACATGATGACACGTGACACATGAACAAAAATATATTATACAGGCTAATAGTCAAATAGATATCCGTAACCAAATGACAAATCATGCACTTACCAAGGACCAGCTGTATACTTACCTTCCACATGACAAATTGTACACTTACCACTTGAGTAACTGTACACTAACTCACAACATGACATCCCAAACCAAACCAAGTCTGAACTCTTATTTTGTATATATGGCAAACTCTCTCTGTTGCATAACCATGGTATAGGTGTGGCAGTTCACAGTGTGTGAAGGATATGTCCTAACATGGCCTTTTTTTTTTCTACAGATCTCTGTACACCAGTGGGACACTGTTGATTGCCCTGTCGAGAGCAGGTGATTTATTTACCAATTCGGTCACAGGTTTTACCTTTCCTCGTGACAACATTGTGTCAACAAGTATCTGTAACATTGCTTTTGATGAAGCAGTTTGTCTTATGATGACACACATGGAATAAGGGGCATTATTGGAGCATTCCATTGTGGAATAACACAAACCGCTCCATGATTCAACATTTTATTCTGCAATATAATATAACATTTGTTAGCACACTCACTCTTTCTCTCTCTCTCTCTCTCTCTCCGTCTCACACACACACACACACACACACACACACGCACGCACGCACACACACACACACACACACACACACACACACACACACACTCACTCAGACCTGTCAGCTTTGCTGTTTCCTGCTGTCTCTTGCTTGATCACAGCTGGAATGCTGTTCTACACCACCAATGCTCAGGTAAATTAAGCCCTCAGGGGCCCAGAACCTCATGTAATCCCAACAAACGTCTAGTAGTTTTTTCCACCTTTTTCTAAAACCGGTGCTTTTGTGCCAGTGCTGGTACTTTTGACCTCTAATATTGCTTTCACTGTTCTGCCTCTTATCTTTTGACGTCTTCCTGTGACTTACCATATCCACCGCATTCTCAGCTCACATTGGTTTAGTAGTCATACCTCATGTACTAATGACATTAACGTGATCTTATAAAAAAAAAAAAAAAAAAAAATATTGGCTTCTGGCATTATGACTGCCAATGGCCCCTGGTGTGAGCATTGATTACTTTGTCTTATGATGACTGTTGGATAGATGATTCACTTGCTTAAACAAATGTATTTGTTGTAAGTCGCTTTGGATAAAGGCGTCTGCTAAATGCCATAAATGTAAATGTAAAATGTGAATGTTATAAAACAAGAAAGATTCCCCATACGTCGAGGAGCCTAGCGGGGTCCCCACGTCGCTGTGTACTGTACCCTCTTTTAGGAGTCCTCTATATATTTTCTTTAGGTTGGGAACCTCTTCTACTCCCATCGCTCCACAGTCATAACTGTCTACGCGGGGGCCTTCGACTCCTCTGCAGCAGTCTTCCTCATCGTCAAGGTAACGCACGTTCCGAGTGATGTAGAAAAGCACTGATGAATATTGTTATGACGTCATCACTGTGAGCTGGGTATACTACCGGGGAGTTACTCACTTCTGGACAATTTCAACAGGGACTGTGTCCATTGAAAATGCATATTTTATTCTAGGGGTTAAGATTAATCTAGGCCAATTAACCTTTTTTTTTTTTGTAGGGTGTTCAAATTCTCAAAACGTGAAAATGACATGACCTGAAATCTTTGTAATGTATTGTTCCACTTCATCTAATCTATCATCTACCTTCACTGCTGTCTTCTTCTTGAACATAACAGACGTTCAATGAAAACAAATACAAATAAGTTAAACATTTACTCCTGTAATCGTTGTCTGTTGAATAACCTAACCTGCAGTCTATGCTTCTCCTGTCTCTCTGAAGTTGCTCTACGAACAAGGCGTCTCTCTTCGCTCCTCTTTCCTCGTTCTCTCCGCCTGTAGCATCGTCCACCTCTTCCGGACTTTCTTCCTCATGCCCAAGGGTCACATCCCCTACCCGCTACCAGATGGATACACTTACGGGTCAGAAGTACTACAACTCCCATCACGCACCACAATAGATTCACGATCACCGTGGT
Source organism: Argentina silus (assembly GCF_951799395.1). Classification (NCBI taxonomy): domain Eukaryota; kingdom Metazoa; phylum Chordata; class Actinopteri; order Argentiniformes; family Argentinidae; genus Argentina; species Argentina silus. The sequence goes on from NC_139675.1 coordinate 6,444,367, forward strand.
GACGGTGGTGAAAACACAGCCAAATGGCCTGCTGCCTCGTTTTGTTACAATGTGTCTCTGATTCAGTTCTTTGTGATAGGCTGAGCTGTCGGCGACAGCCAAAGAAGGGAAGAAATCAGACGTATGCAGAAGCCGATAGTGCCACGCTGAAGGTGCAGGATAAACAATTACATCCGAGACCGGAGCCTGTGGAAGGTGGGAATACTTGCTTTCTTAGAGACATACTTATGCAAACAAAGTGTAGCCGTTGCCTCAAATCAAGACATACATAAGTCCACAGAAGCACATGAACAATCTCCATACCAAGCACAAAATAACCGTCTCCCCCTCTCGCTCTCTCTCAGTGGCCAGTTTTAGGAGCTGTGTCCTGTCCTGGTTCTTCATGTGGCACTTTGTGTGGATCGCCGTCATGCAGTTTTGTCACTTCCTCTTCATTGCCACGGTGAACCCTATGCTCAACCGGCTGGCCAACAGAGATCAGACCCTGGGTAAAATACACACCTGTCTTTCTGCCACAGTGTAGTTATGGACTGTTAGAACTGTACATATATGTACTGTACTATACATCTCTCTCTCTCTCAGTGAGTCAGTACACCAACGCCTTTGCCTTCACCCAGCTATGTGGAGTTCTCTGTGCTCCCTGGAATGGACTCATCATGGACAGACACAAGGGGAAGCCCCTGGCACCAGGTGAGTTAGAAAGGCCTCAAGGACTGGTAAAAGTGTGGGCATTAGGTGTATGATACTACTACTACTAAACAGTAGCCTTTAGTGTACAAGTTACAGCCATTATGCACGGTGAGGTACGGCTGTATTTGATGCAGGAGAAGCGAGCATTTCTAAGATGTTCACTCATCCTCACCCACCTCTTTCCTTGTTTGTACTTTCTTTCCAAAGGAAAGACAGCGCAAGAAGCAGACCTGCACTCCACCTCGCTCTCCCTCTTCCTCACCTCCCTCCAGTGCTTCCTCTTCTCTGTCTGTTTCTCCACTCCTCTACTCCCTCTCCAGTACGTCACCTTCGCTCTGCAGGTCATCAACAGCGCCTTCATTTATGGAGGACACCAAGCCTTCGTCAGCATCGCGTACGTTCACGATGTGTGTGTGTGAGAGAGTGTGTGACCCTCTCCGTCCCTAAATGTGTGCACGTGCATGTGTGCGTGTTAATGAGTGTGCAAGTCAAAAATCTGTGTACGTGTCAACATGCGAAAAAACTACTAAAATGTTAGGTAATTTTCCGGCTTACAACAACATTAGAAACACCTAACCAGAAGGTAGCCTAACCACGTCACTACCGACAACTATGGTTGACTAAACTCACTGTCTGTCTCCCCTCCTCTCGTCTCTCCCCAGTTTCCCCAGCTGCCACTTTGGGAAGTTGTCTGGTCTGATGACATCACTGTCTGCCCTAGTGCTGCTGCTTCAGTTCCCCGTCTTACACCTTATCAGGGAGTGCCTTCATGGGGATCCTCTCTACGTATGTCCTCCTCTGTCCTTATTTAATATATATAAAGTGTCGACAAAACCTATTCTCTATCAAATAGACGGTCGGTAAACGAAGCAGAAATCCAATACTTTGCCAAGTCAAATCGCCCAGTGAAGCCTTTTTTGCGATCAACCAAACCAAACCAGTCCTTCAAATCTGCACTTATGCCAACAGAACACAGTGTGTGATATTTCCCCCTCTTCTATCTCCAGGTGAACGTGGGTCTGACCCTCTTCAGCCTCCTCACCTTCATCCACCCGCTCCACGTGTTCCTCCACTGCAGGAGGTTGGCCAATCAGAGGAGGGCTGAACAGGATATGACAAACAAAAGGTGGAAGGTCACATCCAATGAGCTACAGGTCTGACCTGAGTGGAGAGGACCAACGCGGGGACACTCGAGGTGGTGGTTATCCTCAAGCACAGACCTCAGATCAGACTGCCTATGCCCCCCGGTCCTAGCCATGTCCATGTTGGGGGATGAGGACAAATCTGAACCTGTATCAGTTTGGGGGAGTTCTGTATCAGTTTGGGGAGTTCTGTATCAGTTTGGGGAGTTCTGTATCAGTTTGGGGGAGTTCTGTATCAGTTTGGGGAGTTCTGTATCAGTTTGGGGGAGTTCTGTATCAGTTTGGGGGGGTTCTGTATCAGTTTGGGGGGTTCCCTTGGACTATGACACAACACTACATGACAGGGCAATGGAAAGAGTGCCAAAGCATGACATACTGAACGTGTGTTACTGGACCGTTTGCAATAAAGTCAAACTGTGAAATTACTTCATGTACTTTATTGAAATCAGCAAGATAATGTTGAAGAAAATGCTGTTACTGTCGAAAAAGTATGTTAGGTAAGTACAAGAACGAGACAGGAATATACAGACCACTCAAATACCTTTTTTTCCATGCAGAGAAATGTTCTTACCAACTGTATTCGAGTATGAAAATCAGATTCATGATAACTCTCTCAAAACAAATTCCCTGAAATTGCTTATTGTGATTATTCCGAATGTGTTGGTCATGAGAAGAGGGTTTTGAGTGTCAGAGCCATAGTATAATGTTTTGGCAACGGTTAACTGCTGAAAATACTCCATGCAATTGCTCAAAGTGTTTTGAAGTATAGTTTCATCAGGTTGTTTGAAATTGTGGTTTAAAGGCTTCTCAATGCAAATCTATTTCCATCCCCGGTATGCAAACGCACGCCAATGTGTTGCGCAATCCCCGTGTGTACTTACGGTAAATGACTAGGGACGTCACATTGTATTGTTATTATTGTAGCCGACTAGCCAGAGGAGAATTTGGTGTTTGGGCTTTAAACCAGGCATAAATTGCCGTTTCCCCTAAAACATTAACTTGGAAATAGTTCACAGCCTATTCGGCCGTCTTTAGGACCTTTTTTTCCCACGTTAACATTGGTGTTTTTCTCGGATAGAATGCTGGAATCAGTGATATTTCACACTCAGCTGTCCTCCATCATGGAGGCACTCGCCACAACTGCCGTTGCTGAAATAACCAAACTGGTGGACAACTATTCGGCTTTTCTACGTTTGGAACTATCGCGGAAAACACTCGATAATGAAATCCTGAAGAACAAACTGAAAGTGGGTGATAACGGGAACTGCGTAACGCTTGAACAAGAGGACACGGGCGGTGCTGTGTTGCGCGAACGACTTTGGAACGGTAATGTGCTTCGATTCCCTCGGTGGAGACCGGTCCCGCATATGTACGGGCTAAGTGTTGTGCTCTTTAACATTCAGCTTTGATAGTAGGTAGGTAGGTAGGTGATGTTGATTGGTCAAACAGGCCTGGGAGAAACTCTTGATGACAAGTATTCAAGCATACACATATTCAGTCATTTCTCAGTGGAAGTATTCCCCAGTGTTCTACACAATTATATATGGTTCTATGTCAGATTTAGCGTTGCACTGCTTGGTATTATTCTCCAATGGGAGGAACCAAGATCAGCCGATCATATTAGAACACCGTAACAGATATTTGGTTTCAGTTCAACAACCAACCCGGTGTGGTTTATTGCTATACTTTGTCTATCACTATGGCTATTAATCATTGTCAGCGTGTGGCCTATTGCTCAGGATAACTACTATCCCGCTTCTATATCTCGGCCTTTATTTACATTCAACGGCTGCGGGGCACCAAACTCTGAAGTTGACCTATAACCCCTTCGGTCGAACCTTCAGCTTACTTCTACTAAATGCTTGCCGTCAAACGTAGGAACACTAAATGAAATGAAGCCGTTTCGTCTCCCCTTTTCTCAATATGCAGATGGCGGAGGACAAGCCGATGTGGAACAAGACGTTGTCATCACGCAGCAGGGGGGCAGTGAGTGGGATGATGACGGACCACTGGCAGCGATGCGACTGGGAGACGAGGTAATTGCTCACAAACCTTTTGGTCAACTTACTTATGCTGTGAGATATTGTCACCTTTGTCTTCGGATATGTAATACCATACATGCTTAGCCTTTAAACAGTGTATTGGGCCTCATACTGAAGGGTTTCCATACTGCTTTTGGACTGATTGTAGTCGATTGTTCATTCTATGCCTTTTCTAATATTTTACTTTCCACCACAACCTTTTCCCATGCGTGCATGAAAAGTGGAACTATGTATTTGTTTTTTTTGTGTCACACAGGCCACTCTGACAGACGGAAGGGGGGAACCAGTGACCGTCAAACAGGAGAGACTGGATGAGGACGACCTAGGGGCATATCCAACTCCTCAAACAGAGCTGAGGATGAGTGAGAACTGAGTTCCTGCCATCCTTCTCAATGTAGTGATACACAATGCAGTACTGATGATGATGATGATGATGATGATGATGATGATTTGTGTTCCCTATTCTGTTGTCCCATCAGCTCCTGAACAGTCCAGCACACCACTGGTCACCCCACAACAGCATCCTGCTGAGCAGCCCGGTTTGAATGAGAATTGGGGTTTCCAGAGTTTACCAGCAGGGGGCACACATGGGCTTACTGAGTCTATGGAACATCACATAGATCACATGCAGTCTGTTGAACACCATAGCAGGGCTCACTGTGTGAGCCGACCTGCAGGTGTGGAGTTGATCCGAAAGAGGGAGCCCCAGAGTCCAGACCTCAACCCATTGGGAGGAGAACCAGGGCAGGAGGTCAGCCAAGGGACCCTGAGCCATGTGTACCCCGAATACGCAGCACTAACCCTGGGAAATAACTACACAAACATCCCAGAGTCCTACCTCCCCTTCTCGTCAGAACACGCCTCCACCACAATGCATGACCCTGCCTCGTTACCAGGGCGATATGCTGGCGGCGTCAACAGTCACCACAGAGACCAAAGAGTGGGCGGGGCCGGTCGTCCCACCCTCGACGCGAAGGAGGAGAAGTTTGTCTGCAAGCACTGCGGGAAGGGGTTCCCCTACATGAGCAGCCTGCGACGGCACACCCCCAACCACACGGGGGAGCGGCCGTACCACTGCACCGTGTGTGGACGGAGCTTCATCAGACAGAGCCACTTGAGGAGGCACGAGCTGCTCCACACGGGAGTCCGCCCCTTCGCCTGCGAGCTCTGCAGCCGCCGCTTCTCGCGGGTGGCCCACCTCAGAGCACACATGAAGGTACACGCATGATGATGATGATGTTGATGTGTGTGTGTGTGTGTGTGTGTGTGTGTGTGTGTGTGTGTGTGTATCCAGGGACGGACTGGGATAACAAAACGGCCCTGGAATTTCAGCCGATGGCGGGGGCGGGGGGCGCTCCAAATGGCCAATCCGCAAATGTGTGTATCTGTGACGGGTTGTACTTAAGACTATATGATTTTCCCCTGGAACACAGCCCTACACGCTTGGGACAACCTTCAAAATGGAGACCCGAAAATGAATTTCTTGGTCAAGAGGAGACATGTACTTTCATGTTGTATTTAATGCCGATTTGGCTCTTCCAGGTAGACAACTTTAACGGGAGTTTAGCAGAATACACATCATCATTCTATTTCTATGTAAGGGGTCGTGGTAAGTGGTAGTGAAACGTTTTGGGATGCACCTACAGATAACTGTAACAACAGATCTTGTCCATCTTAATTAGATAATGTTTTAAAGGCCCACATTAGTCATTTTGTGTTTTTCTAGCTGATATGATATCATGGTGCTGCACAAAGTTATTGCACAATGATTCAAGCCTGAAAATGTACATTTAGGTCAACTTATACTCACCGGCCACTTTATTAGGTACAGGTTAGGTTAACTGCTTGTTAACGCAAATATCTAATCAGCCAATCACATGGCAGCAACTCAATGAATTTAGGCATGTAGACATGGTCAAAACGACCTGCTGAAGTTCAAACCGAGCACCAGAATAGAGAAGAAAGGTGATTTAAGTGACTTTGAACGTGGCATGGTTCTTGGTGCCAGACGGGCTGGTCTGAGTATTTCAGAAACTGCTGATCTACTGGGATTTTCACGCACAACCATCTCTAGGGTTTAAAGAGAAAATATCCAGTGAGTGGCAGTTCTCTGAGCGAAAATGCTTTGTCGATGCCAGAGGTCAGAGAAGAATGGCCAGACTGGTTCGAGATGATAGAAAGGCAACAGTAACTCAAAGGTTGGTGGTGTAATGGTGTGGGGGATATTTTCTTGGCACACTTTGGGCCCCTTAGTACCAATTGAGCATCGTTTAAACGCCACAGCCTACCTGAGTATTGTTGCTGACCATGTCCATCCCTTTATGACCACAGTGTACCCATCTTCTGATGGCTACTTCTAGCAGGATAACGCGCCATGTCACAAAGCTCAAACCATCTCAAACTGGTTTCTTGAACATGACAATGAGTTCACTGTACTCCAATGGCCTCCACAGTCACCAGATCTCAATCCAATAGAGCACCTTTGGGATGTGGTGGAACGGGAGATTCGCATCATGGATGTGCAGCCGACAAATCTGCAGCAACTGCGTGATGCTATCATGTCAATATGGACCAAAATCTCTGAGGAATGTTTCCAGCACCTTGTTGAATCTATGCCACAAAGAATTAAGACAGTTCTGAAGGCAAAAGGGGGTCCAACCCGGAACTAGCAAGGTGTACCTAATAAAGTGGCCGGTGAGTGTATGTTGGGCGATGCATTCTACGTTCTTAGTTCCTCCAAAAACAATTTCCCACATGCTGTGACATATGACATTTAGTTCAGCTTAGAGCTCTGAGCTTCAATATCTGGCGTTAATTTCCCAAATAGCTCCGTGCATCTGTTCTTTGAGTATTTTTTTTTTCTTCTTCAAGAAAATGCATATGCTTTAATGTATTCCATTGTCATTGATCCACCCCCCTCTCCAATAATCTTGTCTCAGTTTTGAATGCTGTGGAATTATGGTTTGATCAATTAGTTTTACATTAAAATGAATTTATCGGCGATCTCCTTTTATCATCTGTTTATGGACCATCAGGTCAGATTCACTGTAATACCGTAGGCATCTACAGTAGCTTTCACTACACTTGACGACCTATTGGGTACTTAGTGTTTCTAACAAGCACAGACAGCTGAGAGTAACGTGAGATCCATAAGCGTAGTGATCAGATGCGAGAGAAAGGCCACCAGCTCCCCACGCGGTTTTATTTTGGTCCCACGGACCATAGTTTATTAAAGATTATTAAATGGTACGGTCCTGCCCACCCATGTCCGCGGTTTTCACGCCAAGTTCGTCTACTTTGAAAACGAGGTTGGGGATGAAAATATATTGGGGGGGACCGGAGGGGGGGGGGGGGGGGTGTGTGTGTGTGTGTGTGTGTGTGTGTGTGTGTGTGTGTGTGTGTGTGTGTGTGTGTGTGTGTGTGTGTGTGTGTGTGTGTGTGTGTGTGTGTGTGTGTGTGTGTGTGTACAAAATAAAAGAAGAGCATTTCAGTCATGACACTTACGTCGGTTTGATCATGATTGATAAAAACGATAATGACAGTTTGGCGTATTTGAATGGCTCTGCTCTGTATTGCTCCAAGCCTGAAGTTTAAACAATGTAAAATACAAAATAACATAAGTAAAGAGCCCATAACCATCAAAACACCCCAAAGGTATATAAACACAGAGCGACCGAGTGGTTGGAGGCTGGGGCGGTGGGTGGGACAACAAACGAGTAAAACTGTTTTACAGTTACGCTGTTTAACCATGGTGGAGTGTTGCAGACTGACTGAAAGCACCGGGACTGTCACTCTGAACAAAAAAACATATTATGTTGAGTCTCGTCAGACGGCAGAGGAGCAATCTGGGATGTGAGGGCGGGGTGGGGTTGCTGTACAGGTTGACCCTGATCACAGGGTTTGTGGAGTGCCTGTGTTTCTCTGGTGTGGTGTTCGGTTGGGCGTCCCTAGTGTTCGTCCTCAAAGCCGACGGCTACTTCGGTGACCTCTGCATCGATGTGACTGGGCCCAACAACACTGTGCAGGACACGGGTGAGTGCAAATGAGTTAAATTCCCAACAATGGATGTATGATATCAACTAGATATTGAGTACATAGATTCTGCACACAATTAATAGAATAGAATAGAAGTCTAGGATACCAAGAATATGAGCAGGGTTCATAAACTGCAAACTGAAGGACTGCAAAGATATCTTACAGACATTGGAAGATCCTCTGTGGTGGAAATCTGGGGAATTACCACAATAATGATTTCAGTGAGACTAAACACAATATCTGTTTAGCATGTTTATTAATAATGGTTGCAAGCATAGCACTCTGCACCTAACAGACAGAGAGCCCCAATACAAGTTACAACACATACTTTATACCCCTCAGATGGTCCGATTACAGGGCGGGGTTTTCACATTGGCATATACCGTATCAATATACAACCTTGAAAGCAGGTGGCATGATCTGTACACAATCCTTGATAACATTCTGGGGCAGCTCTGAGAGAATAATGGTCCCACAGTTAGAAGTCTTACATCTCTATCTGCTAGGAACAAGGACTGTTACCATCACTAGTTTTAGACAGTTTGACCTCGAGTTGACCACCACTCTATTACAGGCCGTAAATACGTCACACAAAAAATGTGTTATCTTACGTCTGCTAGCTTGGCTATTCCTTCCCGCCTGGCACCAGGGCGATAAACAGAGATCCCGAAACAAAGTTATAAGCATACTTTCAGACCCTCCTGGACGGATCTTCACATATTTCACATTTGCTTTTCCCTCGTGAAACAGTTGGGTCTGGTTATCTTAAACAGTTGGGTCTGGTTATCTTAAACCAGTGGTTCTCAACCGGTGGGGCGCGAGTAGGCTACAGGATGGGAGGGAAAAAAAATAAAAACACGAAAAATCACGGACTCACTGGCTATTAGTAGACCTACAAAGGAGATGCAACAGATTCCCCCCCATGTCGAAATGCAAGTGGTTGGACTATTATAACACACAAACAAATCAACCACACAGTTTAATTTCAAATCTACCAATACAGGGGGTAGTATTTTGAGCCTGTGACGCGACGTCACGTAAGTGCTACTATATAAGCGTCCGCACACGCGTCGTAGCTCCATTCACTCTAGTCTAGTCTCTTGCCAAGTTCGCTTGTGCCAACTCTCGCTAGTCTATCTGTTATCAATCTCGATATCGATTTACTTAGGCCTATACTTCAAAACACAAACAGTCTTTTTAAAGACTAACCCCACAAACAGTCTTTTTAAAGATTATCCCCATCTCAGCCCTAGCCAGTAATTTTTAACTGCTAGGCGTGCACTTAGCTAACTAGCTAGCAACTTTTTCACCGTGTTGCAACACAACTATACGACCCACGCGACTAAGACACACTCACCCACTCACAAAGGACTATAATTGTTAAGTCTTAAAATAAAATCTGCATTGCCTGCAAAATGGTTATTGTGTACTGTTGTATTAAAGATCGTGCCTAAGTCCCGACTGATTAGCCCCCGATACTAGTCTCTCAACATAGCCACACACGCACACATCGTTACATCATAGCCTAAACTTTATTGAAAACACAACTAATCCACATCCAAATTATTTCAAAACCAAACAAAAATGGAGAGATTTCTAGTGAGGACCAACAAGGCAACCGACGCACCACCAGCTGCAAAAAAAGCTTCGAAGGTACGATGAATGAAATACCGCAAATACCGCAATCGTGCACAAATCAAGGATGATTTGAGGCTATGTTTATCAGACATTGCGCCAAGAATTGAGGATCTTTGCAAGGCAAAGCAGGCTCAGGTCTCACATTAACATCGCCAACCTGCAAGCTTCTGTAAAAAATGCAGATGATATGCCTACTAATAGGCCTAGTAATAATAACAATAATAAAGCATAAATTCATATCAGAGGTTTGGTGCCAATTCCCAATTATAGCAGTAGCCTAGTAATGATAATAGGCCTACTGATGATAATGATAACAATAATAATAATAACAACAACAATAAAGCATGTAACCTCATATAATTATATAGCAATAGCCTAGTAATGATAATAGGCCTACCACTACTCATAATAATAATAATAATAATAATAATGCCTGCAAGCTCACATTAGAAGTCTGGTGCTACTGCCAATTATAACAATAGCCTAGTAATGATAATAGGCCTACGTACCGCTACTGATGATGATAATAATAATAATAATATTGTGGGCCTAACAATAATAGCCTAGCCTAGGGCTATCTATCTATCTATCTATCTATCTATCTATCTATCTATCTATCTATCTATCTATCTATCTATCTATGCAAGGTGGTGTAGTGGGGGTGGCGCCGGGAAAGGGGGGGGGGGGGGGGGGGGGGGGTGGCACCGGGAGGAGGGGGGGCCCCAACTGCAATGAACCAGCTTTGGGGGGGGCCAGCTTGCAAAAGGTTGAGAACCCCTGTCTTAAACAGTTGGGTCTTGTGATGCGTCTCGCACAGCTGTTATCGATAAACGCTGATTACATAATTAATGCTTACATGATTAGTATTATTAACGCTCATCAGCATTTCATTGTATGCGCAAACACGACATTCACAATCTTTCCGTCTTGGAAGATTGAAGCTTTGTGAAACAGCTCGTTAAGCTACTGATACCATGTTGATGTCTCAACGTTTGCGGTCGAGTGAACTTGGTTGACTGTCGATGTCGCAGGGAAACCAAGAATAAGGACGGTTTGCAAAAGTACAATTTCTTTTTTTTCCCTCAGACTGCAGTGGACAGGATAAACAGTTCTCTCTCGTCTTCACCATTTCTTCCTTCATGATTAACTTCCTTTCGCTCCCCAATGGTTTAATCTTCGACCGATTCGGCACCATGGCAACAAGGCTGCTGGCAATGTGAGTTTTGTTACAAACTACAGATGAAGATGCTCAAGGCTTGCGATAAACAACTGCATATAATATCACTGTACTGGACAAAAAAGACAACTTTTCAGGAATAGAAAAAAAAAAAACTGATTTGTTCGAAGAATAATTTGAATTGAATCCTGATATTTCACAAGGTGTTTTTAATTAATTCGATTGGTAATTTTACCCAGGATCTGGTTTCTGTTGGCCAGCTGGTTGAGCGGTTCAGAGGGACTGAAAAAAGTGACACACTAAAACACCATTATCACTGTATGATAGTCCGCTACATTGTGTGTGTGTGTGTGTGTGTGTCTCTCAGATCTCTCTACACCATGGGTACCTTGCTGGTTGCCTTCTCTAGTGCAGGTAAAGATATACTGACTGTATTGTGCCATTGTTACAGAATAAAATATGGTATACTACAATATTGTGCCATTTTTGTAACAACTAGTTTCTAGTTTTCTAATGATGTGTAATGAGTGTAGATCAAACTTCTCTTCCTCAAACTTCTCTTCCTCTCCCACTCAAATAGCGTATGCCCTGCTACTATTTCCAGCCGTGTCCTTAGTTGCTGTGGGAGGAATATTGTTCCTTATGACAAACATGCAGGTAAGATTCCGCTCATACTGTCATCAAACACACACAACAGGTGTGTGTTTGTGCAAACATGTGAGAGTGTGTGTTTTCCTTCCGCAATGTTCAGACATCAACTTTTTCCTGATTTACAGAAAAGCCTAGGTTGTACCACCTGACCAAATGCCCTTTAACACCCGATGTTTCGTATAGTCAATGTTGTCTTTAAACACCTGCTAAAATGTCAACAATGTAAATGTTGCGTATATGCAACATCACACGTTCAAGACTGCAATCACACTTTCATGCTTTGCATAGGTTTACATGTAACATGTAAAGTAATGTTTTTGTTGCTCAAAAGCTGAATGAAAACGTACATTCAGAGACTGAGTGTCTTTATTATGTTATTTGGGGTCTCCTTGGGCGGTCATAATCACCGCTTCATTTGTATGCAAGGAAACCTGAGTCCAGGTGTCCAAGGGACACACATTAACATGCTGTTTTCGGTTACCCTCTCCATGCCGCCAGGTTGGGAACCTGTTTGGTTCCCATCGCTCCACCATCATCACCCTTTACTGCGGAGCCTTCGACTCCTCCTCAGCTGTCTTCCTCATCTTCAAGGTCATACGGCTTTCATTCAGATAATAGATGTCTTCTTGTGTCAGCACTGACAAATCAAATCAAATTTCATTGGTCATGCGCACATGATACAAGTTGTAAACTGTACAATGAAATGTGTGCTTTGCAAGCTGCCTCTCAACAGTGCAGTGACATCACAGAGTAACGATTCAAATAACAACAACAGACAATTAAGTACCGACTACTGAAACTGAAATCTCAAAACTGCTTATATGGTAACTCCCTCACGTAAGGTGGCTGTTATCATCCGTTTCTCCCGTGATTCATCCCTCCATCGCAGGTGCTGTATGAAGCAGGGGTCTCTCTTCGTACCTCTTTTCTCGTTCTGTCCATCTGCAGTGTCATCCACCTCCTCAGGACAGTCCTTCTCATGCCTAAGTTACACATCCCCTACCAACTCCCAGAAGGCTACATCTACGGGTGAGAACTACAACTCCCATCTGTACTACAAAACTAAATTGGATATTGTAGCAATGTTCGATGGTCAGAGGCAGATGCAGTGTGGGTGAGGGAATAACCTGTTTATTAAGACAGTTCTTGTTATTTCACAATTCGTAATATATCGCTCCGACTTTCCAGTCGTCCTCTACTCTGCTGCTTCCTCCTGCTCCGCCGTTCCCAGCCCCTCTACTGAAATGACAAAGGCACACACGTTAAGCACTAGCCAACGAGGCTTCATTTGCAACAGGTGTGCAACGAAGCCTCGCCGACACAACCCTGGCCACGGTCCTGTAGCTCCCTCTACAGGCCGAACGCTGCATGTCCTCCCACAGACATGAATTGGTTTAAAGGGGATAGGACGGAGATATTATTGTTCACCTCAACATTTCAGCTGTCGTACTCTCTTCAAGACAAAGCTTGAAAAGGGAGCAGTCCAAACAGTATATAAAGTAGCCATTCTATCCTTGCTTCTCATCTGTGTCTCCTAGGGATATGTATGTTCTGTAATGTTTTTCTCTGTTAAAAGTCAGACCATTAAACAACATGTCAGAGAGTTGGTCCCTGTTGGTCCATGCCTGGTCAATGAGACATAATTATTCGCATAACAGACTGCATTCATGTGAGACTTACCCTGAGCAATGTCTTCTGTAGAGTAAGCTTTGGAAAATCAAACAGCAACAACGTAGAGGAGTTTGAGAAGACACGAGAAACAAGGATGACATCAGAGGGGAAAGGGCAAGAGGAGACGAATGACGTGCCCCTACAGCCAGAGGACGGGCCGCAGTCCGGCGACTCAGGGAAAGGTATTGTTTGGCCATCTTCCTTCTATGCCTGGGACGGTACATTTTTTGCTATACAATGTAAAATATCTAATTTAAAGGAAGTTTGCGTAAGTTCAGGTGGTACACTTTAAGTCGAACGGCACAGCTGTTCGTCAGGTGATTCACACATATGCAAAACATTATCACATGTCTCAGGGACAAGGCTTGAAAAAGCCAAGAATGCAACACTCCACCATGGGTAAACAGCGTAACTGTAAAAAAGTTTTACTCGTTTGTTGCCCCAGCCTCCAACCACTCGGTCGCTCTGTGTTTATATACCTTTGGGGTGTTTTGATGGTTATGGGCTCTTTACTTATGTTATTTTGTATCTTACATTGTTTAAACTTCAGGCTGGGAGCAATACAGAGCAGAGCCATTCAAATATGCCAAACTGTCATTACCGTTTTTATCAATCATGATCAAACCGACGTAAGTGTCATGACTGAAATGCTCTTCTTTTATTTTGTACATGCGCGCACACACACACACACACACACACACACACACACACACAGAGACAGTGGTCAGTTTTAGGAGCTGTGTCTTGTCCTGGTTCTTCCTGTGGCATCTGGTCTGGCTCTCCGTCATGCAGCTGCGCCATTACCTGTTCATCGGAACGTTAAACCCCACGCTCAACTGGCTGGCCAACAGTGACCCAACCCTGGGTAAACTACACACCAATCTTACAGTGTATTGTAATATTGCAGGATATACCCACACTGTATTGAACTAAATTCATCCGATTAATGTCTCTCCTATCTTTTTTTCCCTGTCTCTCTCTCTCTCTCTCAGTGAGTCAGTACACCAACGCCTTTGCCTTCACCCAGCTGTGTGGAGTTCTCTGTGCTCCCTGGAATGGACTCATCATGGACAGACACAAGGGGAAGCCCCTGGCACCAGGTGTGTGAAAGATATTTTGCTAATATAATTAACAAGTTTAAATGTGTGTGTGTGTGTGTCTTCATCATCATCATCATCCAACCTTTCTCTAACCATCTCCCCATCAGGAGAAACGGACAAGGAGGCGGACCTGCGGTCCTCCTCTCTATCCCTCTTCCTCACCTCCCTTCAGTGCCTTCTCTTCTCTGTGTGTGCCTCCTCTCCTGTCCTCCCTCTCCAATACCTCACCTTCATCCTGCAGGTCCTCAATCGCGCTTTTCTCTACGGGGGAAACTCAGCCTTCATCAGCATTGCGTGAGTGAAAGAATGATGGAAGATAGGAGGGAGGGAGGGAGGGTGGATAAAGAAGGAGAGGTAGACAGGGGAGGGAGATGGCTGCAAAAGGGGGGGGGGGGGTAGTCCATATTTACATAATAGCAATAGTTAGTAGTTTAGAGTTTTGAATGACGTGTTTTGTCTGATGGTTAAAATAGTAAGCACAAGAGTGGCCGCACCTGAAAATGCAATGGAAAAATTTACTTGCTATGAAACTACTGACGTGAATGAACTGTTGCACTCCAAAGTAAAACAGTTGTAAAACCGAGAGGAGGTTTCTGTTTGCTTTATCTATCTGCTGCAAACAAAGGATTGTTGTGTGTAAACTATTGACCTATGTTTTTTTATTTTTTTATTATTATCTTATCTTAAAGGCATTCTGTAACTGACATCCTCATCACATTTTACAGATTCCTCTGACTGTGTGATCCTTCTGCAGAAGCTTATTCAGTAAAAAAAAGAACCGGTTGATTCATTATTTCAGATTTCCACCACAATAACTGGTTCGTTCACTGGTTGGTCAAGTAGCTAACGTCAAGCTGTCTCCTTCCCCTCTTTCTAACAGTTTTCCAGCCAACCACTTTGGGAAGTTGTACGGCCTGGTGGTGTTGCTGTCTGGGGTCGTGTCACTGCTGCAGTACCCCTGTTTTGTGCTGGTGAAAGGAAGCCTGGCGGGAGACGCCTTCTATGTGAGTGTGTCATACAGTGCCATGCACAGGCGACCTGTGACCTGTGGAATTATCAGGGAGTGTTCTCGTCTGTGTCTCCTAGGGATATGTATGTTCTGTAATGTTTTTCTCTGTTAAAAGTCAGACCATTAAACAACGTGTCAGAGAGTTGGTCTCTGTTGGTCCATGAGACATAATTATTAGCACGACAGACTGCATTCATGTGAGACTTGCCCTGAGAAATGTCTTCTATAGAGTAAGAACATTTGTTCTTCTTTTGGCTCTGTACTCGAAAAGTTTGGATTTGAAACCAAACAATCACTATGAGGTTAAGTATAGATTGTCAGCTTTTATTTGAGGGTATTTGTATATTGGTTTCACCATTTAGAAACTACTTTATATACATCCCAGATAGCAAACGTACACCAATCCGTTGGCATTATGATACCTTGTCAACCAGTTCTGTTGGCTAGACCAATTGCCAATGTCCAATGGCTCAAAATTATTCTTATTATTTTTAGTGGGCTTTAGTGGCAAAACTCCTATCTTTTAACACAGTGATTTAGGCCAACATTCTTAGAGCTCCATTGTTACTCCAGCTGCTATGGAACTTTCACAACTCTTAAATAAAAACAACAGGAGACCTGCAGAACACATTCTTAGAATGATTACACAACAATGCACTCTCTTGGCTACCAGTTCTATCCCACTAAAACCGCTCTTAACCACTCAACCAACCAACCCTCTACCCACTCCACTGAACTACCCCAGGCTCATCCTATTTATCCATCTCTCTCTTCACCCCCATTACCCCCCTGTACAAGTTTCTCTGCTGTTAAATAAAATAAACAAAAAATAAAATAATAATAATTCTTCTTCTAGCATTGCAACTGCTAATGGCCCCTGGTCTGAGCATTGATTACTTTCTTATGATGACTGATGGACAGATGATTCACTGACTTAAACAAATGTATTTGTTGTAAGTCACTTTGGATAAAGGCGTCTGCTAAATGCCGTAAATGTAAATGACCGTATAACATACTATCTGTCTAACCTTCTATCTTACCTATCCTTATGTCTATCTAACCTTTCAACAACCTACCATCATCCTTTCTCCCTTTCACCTGTCACTACTGCTTCACTCAGTAGAGCCCATACTGATTCACATCTTCATTGGTTTGACCTTTCTATACCTTCTCTTTCATCTATTGATCCTCTCTTTCATCTATTGATCCTCTCTCTCATCTATCCATTCATCCATCCAATCTAGCAACCTATCTCCATTTCTTTCATCTACCCAGAAAATCATCATCAACCCTGATAAAAAGCTTTCTGATACCCCTTCAACCAACCAACTTTATCTATCTGTTTATCTAATATTCTATCCATCCAACCAACCAACTAAATCATGTCTAACTTCAACCGCAACCATCATCAGACTCTCACTTTCTTTCAACTACCCAGCAAATCTATTTATTTATTTATCAAAACATCTTTAAACCTTCTCCACTACCGAAAAATAACACTATGCAAGTGTTTTGCACAAAGTTTTTTCTGTAACGTATTGATCTAGTTCCTAATTAAAATGGATGCTCCTGGAAAGAGCTCTGCTTTGTGACGCTGCAAAAAGAACAAGTCGTGATGTGAGAAATTGAACTACGATTTACAGTGTAAATAAGCTATGCTCTCACCAAAGAAATGTGTCATCCGTCTCTTTCAGGTGAACATTGCTCTGACTCTCCTGACTTTGCTGGCATTCATTCATCCACTCTGTCTACCTCCACTGCAGAAGACTGGCCACTCAGAGGGACATTATACAGAGCATGACCAGCACTGGGACTGTATTTGCTGAGGCCAAACCATAGGCAATGTTACTTGATAAATCATGTGGTGGAATATCACGTTAAAAATACTTTGAAATTAAACAATGTCAATAACCAGAGCTGATGGTTTATCCAGAGACTTTTATTCACAAGTAATAAAAGTGAACAAGTTTGCAAAGAAGTTACTGTTATCATTTCAGTCCGCCATTTTATACTTTCAAATATAAGTTACCTCCCTCATATGCAAATCACTTATATCCATCAATACCATTCGTCTCCTACATCTCGTCACGGCCTGGTTTCCCCTCCATTTCTCTCTACTTTTCCTTTGTGGAATTAGGAATCTTTATTTTCTATAGAAATGTACCATAATCATAAAAAGTAAAGTGGATATATTTAGAAAAAAAATACTTTTGTACACCTGTTTTTTATAAATGTATGGGAAAGTGGAGACTTTGTACACATTTTTCCTGTTTATCCCTGGATTCCCAGGATTTGTTACATCAATAAAAAATATTGAAATATCAATACTTTGTTTAGTGTTAGTAGCCTCATGAAAGTAAAATATATTCGTTTTTTTTTTTTATAGATTAAAGATTACACTAAACGTATATTCATATCAAGCTGTTATCAGTGCACTTGTTATCCCATCTGGTAGTAGGTCAAGGTTTGTTCTTCATTACCAATTTGAAAACATCATACTACCGAAGAGTCACTCTCGATGTAGCCTCGTCCCCAGGCATACTGTATAAGACTGGAATAACAACGACTCAAACCTGGCCTTAGTGGAGTAAATTTACTGAGTAAAGTATGCAATTTTATTATTATTATTATTATTAATTTTATTTAGTAACTACAGAAACTTATTAGGCCCAGTAACTACATGAATCATTCATTATACCAGAGCTTGCTCAGGAGCAAAGTTCCAACTATCACCCAGAACTGGTCCCCAACATTTAAACCAAAAGTGGCCCAGTAACGACAGGAAAGTATCAGGGCCAGAAATCACATCCTAGAGCTGGTCCATGAGCAAAGTGCCAACTCTCACCCAGAATTGGTCCCCCACTTTTGGTTTAAATGTAAACCGCAACATTTAAAGAAGTGTGAGGTCATACGCTGTGAATAAAATAAAATTAAAAAAAGATTCCTTTCTTCTAGCATTGTGACCGCCAATAGCCCCTGGTCCTAGCATAGATTACTTTTTCTTATGATGACTGATGGATAGATGATTCATATATGCCATTTAGCTGACACTTTTATCCAAAGCGACTGACATTGCAGCAACTGAAATCATTTTTCAGTATATATGGTCCAAGGAGGAATCAAACCCACAACCTAAGCATTGTTAGCACCATGCTCTACCAACTGAGCCACAGAGGATCTAAGTGAGAGGATTCACTCACTTTGACAAATGTATTTGTTGAAAGTCGCTTTGGATAAAGGCGTCTGCTAAATGCCACAAATGTAAATGAAGAGAAATAGGCCCAACAATAGTAACAGTATTCACAATAGACTGTATGGTACAGTAGGCTACACTATGTAATAATTACTTATTATAATAATATAAATAATAATAATAATAAATTAATGACCTGTATAAATGGTAATTTAAAGTAAACTTAAACTTTTTTGTTGTCACAGTATGGTGGATTTGAGTGGGGATGGGGGGCAAGTTATATCCCTAATGTATGAGGGGGCGCCAGACACAGTTTGAGAACCTCTGGGCTTTATAGCAGCAATTGTTCACAAAAACACATTTGTGACTAATTGAAATGATTCCTAATTTCAATAAAGATTATACTAATTTTAATTAATTAATGAAATGGTGGGGGCAATGATCCTGTTCCTGAGCGAATTTATCATATTCTATATTCCGATCATAATCGTAATATAACGCATGTCCTTGCTAAATATTGAGTCCAAAAGGACACATTTGGGCGGTTCTTGCGGACGCGCAGGGCTTGGAATAGTGAGGGTATTCTATTTGTATCATTCCTTATCGTATTATGATCCTCGTTTTCCCTCGCGCGCAAATAATTTCTTTGTCCGTGAGGCAAGCCTGTGTTTTGAACGCCAAAGCCAGACTGGGTTTTTGGAAGACACCCACCCTTGTGCCTAGAGCCGCCTAATTTGCATATCTCTCCCTTCATACAGGGGGTGAGCGGTCACCGCCCTCTCATTCGTTCCTGAGAAACTACGAGACATCGTCATCATGCCTGAGCCTGCGAAGTCCGCGCCCAAGAAGGGCTCCAAGAAAGCCGTTACTAAGACCACCGGCAAAGGCGGCAAGAAGCGCAGAAAGTCCAGGAAGGAGAGCTACGCCATCTACGTGTACAAGGTACTGAAGCAGGTCCACCCCGACACCGGCATCTCCTCCAAGGCCATGGGAATCATGAATTCCTTCGTTAACGACATCTTTGAGCGCATCGCCGGTGAGTCCTCTCGCCTGGCCCACTACAACAAGCGTTCTACCATCACCTCTAGGGAGATCCAGACCGCAGTGCGTCTGCTGCTCCCCGGTGAGTTGGCCAAGCACGCAGTGTCCGAGGGCACCAAGGCCGTGACCAAGTACACCAGCTCCAAGTAAATGTACTCTTCCGCCTGCTCTACCAACCCCAAAGGCTCTTTTAAGAGCCACCCACCCAATCAATAAGAAAAGCAATCCCATAGCGAGTTAAACCTGCTACCTGAGTCCATGTAACATCGTTTCATATTGTCAATGGCACCATATTCAACGATTCCAGTAGTTTCATAGTATCGATGTCCAGTAATTGTTGGAGTAGTATAGTCAAGCGGTTTGTGTTCCTACTTTGCGATTTGCTGGTTTGGGCAAACGTAAAGATTCACACGCCTTGTGGAAAGTGCAATTGTAAAAATTCACACAAGTTCAGAGGACCGCGATCACGGTTAAGACGGCATTACTATGCTGTCAGAGCAATAGGCTCGATATCTAGGTTAATGTTGAAAAGGAGCCGTCAAACCTCCCTACCTTTTCTGTCCAATGAGGCATAATGTGCTGACTATGGGCCGCATGGTCTTAATAACACAAGACCAGTTGTTGAACAGCATGGAGCGACAGAGTTTATCCAAAAGTATTTGCAAATACACCAAGCTAATTCTAAACCTGTCCATTGAAAACACTTGTTGATACACAGTAGGCTACTTTTAAACAGATTTATTTTAAATACTGTGAGAGAACGTATTCTTTATTTGAAGGAGAAGACAAACTACTTCTTACTCTTAGCTATTTATTTATGTCAAAATTCTAGGCTTGTACAAGGACCACTTTTGGCGAAGAAAATCACAGTCAGCAAGCTGTTAATCTGTAACCAACCTTCCAAAAATGGATGCATTCAAACAGTCAAACAAAGCATTTACAGAATACAAAATGATTATGATTGGCTATTTGGTTGGGGAGGAACCGCGGTTTAGACTTGGCATCCCTTGTTCACGGGCTGGTCACACCATTCAGCACCCTGTAAGAGATAAGACACCTACTCTGGTATGTCCTCCCTAGCCTGGTATTATTCCACTATAGCTCTTTGTCTAAGCGTGTGTTGCAACATCTTTCTTGATGACCTGGCTTAACCTCTCCATGTATTAATCCAATGTACCATGGGACTAATGCTTGATTCATCTCATTTATCAACAGGCCTTCACATTAGTAAATTTAGCACACTGTAGTAATGTATTTTTATTATAGCAATAATACTGTTTTTATAAAAATAATTTCTAACAATACTCACATTTTCAAATGGAAACTTTCCAATGACGTTTTTGAGAAAGTAATCGAAATATTTGTAATAGCCTACTATTTCGACTCAGGTCTGGTGCAAAATGTGCATCATCCTTTTCATTACCTTTTGTTTTGAGCAATCCTGCCGAGAGATTTTGATGTGTTGGAGGTTGCGTCGGAACCCCTGGTAGGAACACCACGTTTATATGCAAACCGAGTGTCGGGTAGGACATTTTACAAAACAATATCAATTACAATTTACTTACCCATACATTGCCTTCTTCTGGACCTGTCGCCATTTGGGATACCCAATAACTGAAATAGACGTATAGTTAGTTATGCTTCCTGTGGGCTACTCCTTAATTGTCGTTAAAATGCAGATTAACAGATCATAGGGGTGTCGGAACAACTTTGCCTCTAAGGGAAATAATGAGATGGCTCTTAAAAGAGCCTTTGGGGATTGTAGCCTGATAAAGACTGGTCGTCTTAGGCGCGCTCTCCACGGATGCGGCGGGCCAACTGGATATCTTTAGGCATGATGGTCACTCTTTTGGCGTGGATGGCGCACAGGTTGGTGTCCTCGAAGAGACCGACCAGGTACGCCTCGCTAGCCTCCTGCAGGGCCATCACAGCCGAGCTCTGGAAGCGCAGATCGGTCTTGAAATCTTGCGCAATTTCTCTCACCAGGCGCTGGAAGGGCAGTTTGCGGATCAGCAGCTCGGTAGATTTCTGGTAACGACGAATCTCCCTCAGAGCCACGGTGCCGGGCCTGTAACGGTGAGGCTTCTTCACACCTCCGGTGGCCGGTGCGCTTTTACGGGCAGCCTTGGTGGCGAGCTGCTTCCTGGGGGCTTTGCCACCGGTGGACTTACGAGCGGTTTGCTTGGTTCTGGCCATGACGCTAGCTTCCTTCTTCTACAATCAAAGTACAAAGATATTGTCAGAGAAGACAGTGTTAAGCTTATAAAGCAAGCGCGCTCATCCGCCGATTGGACGGCTACTATGGACGAGCTCATTGGCCCGTTGTCACCTCCTTCTCTGTCTGCTATTGCACACGAGCCCCGTCGACCCCCTTCCCGCCATAACTTCAAACTCTAAACATCTGCTGCTCCCTGCCTGGCGCTCTTCCTGTATGACCCCCACCCGCATGCGCAATAATGCGTTTGCAGTGGAACTCGTTTACGTAACACTGGACTCGCTAGAAGACTGGAGGGGAAATGTTGGATGGTAGCATGGCAATACCAGGCCAACGCAAGAAAGCATTGCTGTTTATGGGTGTATGTTATGATCATGACCCGTCAAAGCGAGTTTATGCTACAATATAAAGCTGCCTAACATACTCATCGCACAATTAAACACACCAGGCAGTTTAGGATTAGAGTGGGGTGGAAAGGACACGTTGCACTTTTGGAGAGACAAGTGGTTGGCTCTTAAAAGAGCCTTTGGGATTGAGTAGAAGCCGCGGTGGAACATTTACTTGGATTTGACAACCTTCTCGGTCTTCTTGGGGAGCAGCACTGCCTGGATGTTTGGCAGCACACCACCCTGAGCGATGGTCACACCGCCCAGCAGTTTGTTCAGCTCCTCGTCGTTACGGACGGCCAGCTGCAAGTGACGGGGGATGATACGAGTCTTCTTGTTGTCGCGGGCAGCGTTGCCGGCCAACTCCAGAATCTCAGCAGTCAAGTACTCGAGCACGGCGGCTAGATAGACTGGTGCGCCGGCGCCCACACGCTGGGCATAGTTGCCCTTGCGCAGGAGTCTGTGCACACGGCCGACTGGGAACTGGAGTCCAGCGCGGGAAGAACGGGTCTTTGCCTTGGCTCTGGCCTTTCCGCCGGTCTTGCCTCTTCCAGACATGTTTAGGTTTTAGGTGAGTTTCGCGAAGGTAGGAAGTACGTTCGAAATGAAATTATCCGTGGGTAGAGTCTCCTTCTTATAGCTTACTCTAACCGTTTATTGGCCAGCGGGCAGATGTAACCTCATCCAATCGGCGAACGACAGCCCGCCCACTGTTTCTCTCTGTCTTTGTTAGCGTCACTTGCGCGCCAGGGAGATCAAAATCAACACCCCTTTACAACACTTGATCAAAATAAAGACTCGGATAAAACGCTGTATAGGTGGGAATCGTAGGCGAGTCGGACCGATAGTCCAAATTAAGACGTGGTGAGGTGTATTTAGGGTCTCTCATGGTCAAAGTAGCCTCGTGCGCTACCCCTGACAGATACTAAATGAAAATGCATGATATGACAGTTGAAATGTCTGATATTCGTTTTTAGACGTTGTATATCAAACTAAGGAAACCTAGATGTCACACTTACTCAACCTAAAATCGAATTAATAATGTGTGATATCAAAACAACTATACTTTAAAATGTATCTCCTATTTTAATCTTTCAAGCTTGACAACTCAATCCAACTTTAACATGTGTACCAATTGACCATACTGTGGTTTAAGAACAATTTACACTTTTTAAACATTAAGCTAGATAGATCATTATGCTATCTATCATTTTATCTGTCTGACTATTTATAGTCCAAACCAGCTTTTAACTAGTAGAGATGCAAATAGATGTATTTCGAAATGTGTTTCAGATACATTCCACTTCCTTCACAAACGCATTTCAAAAGAGCCTGTCGCCTATACATCCCAATATTCAACTACTCACATTTTCAAATGAAAATCTTCCAATGACATTGTTGATAGAGCTTTGAAATACTAAACCCAGGTCTGGATCGTTACGTTTAGCCTTTTGTGGTCGTGCCTCACCTGCACCTCCCATGAGAGGTACCAGTCCAACAGGACCTCGGTTCGTCAGCAGACTGAGCAGACTTCTCTCCTGCTGGCTTGAAGTGTTCTTTGAGAATGTTTGGCTGTGGTGTCCATGGTGCCACTGTGATGTCATAACGTGCATGTAGTTTATTACGGTCCACTCAGTGTGCAGTCAAGAAGCGTGCCAATGTTTTGCGATCGTGTAAGACGTTCATCCAGTTAGAAGCTACGCCATACAGGAAGAGATGATACACCATGAGATGCTAAAAACTTAATCAATACCAAACACCAGCTTTTTCGATTTAGGACTGGCAACGTGGCAAGAAATATGTGGGGAGCAGTAACACATTCCAGGGGAGTCACTTGAAGCCATACCATGGGTATCATATTTTGAAACCGGAACGTGTAGATTCCATGTATTTACTGTTCCATGTCCGTAATTATGTACTTAAATTAAGAATGAAGAGATGAAAGATTTGTCATGTAGAGGCATCTTTGTTATTGTATGTTCAATGTATTTGTTTGTCGCTTTAGATAAAGGCGTCTGCTAAGTGTAAAGACGAGGTAGTGTCATGGTTTAGCGCACACGGCTGCCTTTGGAACCATAGTAGGTGTTCATATGCAAAAGTAAGCCTTGTCAATATCTCTAGGATAACGGAGCTGTCCTGCCACTACCACGACCCATCGGACATATAGAGGTGTTACATTAGCGGCGCTGTCCGTTCAGCACCACCGGCTCGCAAGTGCGGTCCGCCGTGCACTTTCCTATAGCCTATCAACGCATGCGCATGGTTCCTTTGTTGTCGGATACTTCCTCATTCATATGCATAGGTTTTCTCGGCGTCTTTGACAAATTGTAAGTAGGCAACCTTGCTTGTGCTTTGCATACTCATGCAACATTTTGTTTTCAGCAAACCCGTCCATGGAATCAATTAATTTGCTTTGGAGTAACGCTCGTAGTGTTTTGTATTGTGTATATATGTTGCTTTTCACATTTACTATTTACTGTCTGTAACATAGGAGTCAAACATGCATACAATAAAGGCTTACCGAAATTACTTTTAACCCTCCTATTATGTTAGGGGTCAATTTGACCCGATTCAATGTTTACTGTCTCTAAAAACATGGTTAACATACTTTTTTCAGCTAGATTTTTTATGACTTTTCCTAACTTTATGGGGTAAACATGGCAAACATGAAATTAACCCCAAAAAATTTAAAACATGTCCTGTACACATTTTGTACGCATCGGTCGTGTTGGGGTCATTTTGACCCCTAGTACTATTGTTCTATAAAACCCTGATTTCTATCTCGTTTTTGTTGTGTTGGATGATACTGAGGGCACCTACACGTTCATTTGTGTGTGTGTGTGTGTCTTTCCTTGTGTGTGTGTGTGTGTGTGTGTGTGTGTGTGTGTGTCTGTGAGGAGAAAACAGAGAGGGAGGACATATTTCCCGCGAGAACTCTGACAGGACTCTGACAGGACAACTATGACAGTTCTCATAACAACTCTGACAATTCTCGCAGTATGTGGGGTGGGGCAAACATATAACCGCGGGAACTCTGATAATTCTCGCAGTATGTGGGGTGGGGCAAACGTAGTTCTCACAACAACACTGATAATTCTTGCAGTATATGGGATGGGGCAAACATAGTTCTTGCGAGAACTTTGATAATTCATGCAACATGGGGGCGGGGACAACACACAGCCCTCTAAACCATTCTCTTTGCATTTGTGCCTCAACTAAACATTTTGAAAATGACCACCAGACTGAGCAAAAAGATTTGCTGCCACTGAGGTTCTGTCACAGATCTTTCAGGATGGAAGTGATATAGATGAGGATGTGTCTGAGACAGAGGATAATGTTGAGGAGGACTCTGATTATGCGGCATCCTCCTCTGATGAGAATGAAGCCAGTGAGATAGGACATTCTGACCCTCCTGTGGTTTCTCAAACACATATAAACCCCCTTGTCATATGTCAACCACCAAGAAACATGACATCCAAAAATGGAAAGCTCCTATGGTCTGGATCCCCAGTTACAAGACAGGGTAGACTGACTGCAGCTAATGTCATCAAAATGGTTCCAGGCCCCACCAGATATGCTAGCAATCATATACAAGACATACAATCTGCATTTGAACTGCATTTGAACTCAATCTGCATTTGAACTGAGCACTTAATATCAACATAAAGCCCTGCAAACACCAAAACATAATTTGTTTTTCATTTTAGGTCAATGAATGAGATAGTACAGTGATTTGCATATTTCGCAATAGTCATATACAATCAATACTTGATGTATAAGGGGAGGTTGGGGGCAGTCATGTATCATTTACTGGGCTATAAAGATGGTCAGTAGAAAGGCCTAAAGTAGCTGAGAGAGAAACTTGGTTAAGACTTTCAGTTAAAATAATTTTCTGCATGTTTACATTGCTCGGGTCAAATTGACCCGAAACATCAAAGTTGTAAGTTTATTTGAACATAATAGGAGGGTTAACTTATAAACTATCATGTTCCCAAGTGGTTGTTATTTTTTCAAAGGATGTCGTGCATAATCGAATCTGCATTATCAATAGGCGTTTCCTGATATCAAGGAACGCCCATAGCAAGAAACGCCCCGAATTGCGGTATGCAATTCCACCCTCCTGGGTTGTCCCGAGCAGACGCTCCCTCCCTCTACAACAACCCCCGGCACAAACAAAGAGGCAGGCGTTTGCGCGCGCTCCTTGTGCAGGCTGGTCTCAATCACGTCCTCATAGCGGATATAAATTCGTCCCGTATCACCCACGGAAGTCAAACGTTTACTCGCACTAGTCGTGAAAATGAGCGGCAGGGGAAAAGGAGGCAAAGGACTCGGTAAGGGAGGCGCCAAGCGTCATCGCAAAGTTCTTCGCGATAACATCCAGGGGATCACCAAGCCCGCTATCCGCCGCCTGGCTCGCCGTGGGGGTGTGAAGCGTATCTCTGGTCTGATCTACGAAGAGACCCGCGGTGTGTTGAAGGTGTTCCTGGAGAACGTCATCCGTGACGCCGTCACCTACACCGAGCATGCCAAGAGGAAGACTGTCACCGCCATGGACGTGGTTTACGCTCTGAAGCGCCAGGGACGCACCCTGTACGGCTTCGGCGGTTAAACTTTTCCGAACCCTAAAAAAATTAATCCAAAGGCTCTTTTAAGAGCCACCCATCTCAACACAAGAGAGTTGATTCCATGGTTAGGCCAGCCTGTACATTCAGATTTAAATCACATTTGCGAATGCCTTTGAACCCTCCTACTGTTACCAACACGATAACGACACCTAAACCAACCGCGAAATTAGTGCTTAGGATCGCTGTGTAAATAACCAGATCAACATATCCTTCGGCTCTATGCACCGTGTAGAGAGCTTCGTATATGGTTCTCATATATTTCCGGGCCATATTCATTCCATCATTGCTAAAATGCATTGTCTCTATAATATGGCGACGTTAAATTGCTGTTTCCTCATCAATATGTCCTGTTACCCTAATCACAGAATCATGAATCGTGCTGTAACAAAATCACTGTATCTTATTGTTAAAATAACGAACACACATTATTATTATTAACACCTATACTTGTGTGGCGCTTTTCTGAACAAGTGTACGACGTGGTAAATGTAGCAGGCAATGCATGTTCTTGTTTAATATCCTTCCCAAACAGACATTTTCTGTCGTACCCCTTATATAAAGTATTGGAGTATGACGGACTTTTTAAATCATTTCCTATCATATTATCGTTTTCATTCTTCCCTTTCTTCTTTACGTATTAATTTATCTTTTCTATGAGATATCTCGCCATACGAAACGAAGGGGGGGAGCGCGCGCGCAGATAATCGTCTTTGTCCCTGTTTTAAGCGCCAGGCCAGGCATGGCGGCACCAGTCACATGACTGTGCTTTGTCTAGAGCCACATAATTTGCATAGCTCTCCCTTCATATAGGGCGTGAGTGTGCGCCGCCCGATCATTCGTTTCTGTGAAGCAACGAGACATTGTCATCATGCCTGAGCCTGCGAAGTCCGCGCCCAAGAAGGGCTCCAAGAAAGCCGTTACCAAGACCACCGGCAAAGGCGGCAAGAAGCGCAGAAAGTCTAGGAAGGAGAGCTACGCCATCTACGTGTACAAGGTACTGAAGCAGGTCCACCCCGACACCGGCATCTCCTCCAAGGCCATGGGAATCATGAATTCCTTCGTCAACGACATCTTTGAGCGCATCGCCGGTGAGTCCTCTCGCCTGGCCCACTACAACAAGCGTTCTACCATCACCTCTAGGGAGATCCAGACCGCAGTGCGTCTGCTGCTCCCCGGTGAGCTGGCCAAGCACGCAGTGTCCGAGGGCACCAAGGCCGTGACCAAGTACACCAGCTCCAAGTAAACAAGCGTTCGCCTGCTTTACTTACCCCAAAGGCTCTTTTAAGAGCCACCCATCCTCTCAGTAAGAGACGAATTCCAACTTTTCAGTGATTTTCAGTCGTCACATTGTATCATGAGCGCGGTCTAAACGCGCGCCTTTTCCCCCCCTCCCTTTCCCTAATTGCTGGGCACAAGTGGATTTAAAAAAAATATATATATATAAATGAGTTAAACGGGCACTAACAGCGCACTTGCCTATCTATAAGAGTGGTTCACTTCGACTGCTTCATTAGGCCTGTGTTTCCATTCAACATGACTGTTAACTTATTCATCAATTCCTGTATTTTTACACACTTGGTCCACTTTTAACCGACTTCTGATTCCCCAATTTTATTTTTTCGCGTTTGGTGTGACGCGCGTTGTAACATGCTTTGGAAGAGTGCTACATAAATAAAGTTATTCGTAGCCAGAGCATGATGCAACTATAAGGCTATTTAATTTCTATTGTCGTAATAATGGCCATCCTCAGGGTCCACGAAGACCTAAGGGCAGTGCAGTGCAGTCGAGGAACACCGACATTATCACTATCCCGAAACTCCACCTAGGGACAAGCTCCCAGCCCCGTCCCGGCGACTGTGTTTCAAGCCCCCCAAATGAGCTCCTATTTAAGACACCCCGCACCACATCGGGGGACCCTGAACCTTTCTACTCCCTCGCCATAGAACCTGGGTACCTGGACAACGAGTGCTGGTCGCAATCGCATGGACTTTTCGCCACTTTAGGAGACAAATGGCACAAGAAAACCTGTGCGCACCCCTCTTTCCGACGGTCGAACGGTAGCCTTTTGAGTGAGTCACAACAAAATGCACGACGCCTCCACAGTCCACATGGTTTTATTCTGAACGGAGACAAGTCTGCTCGCTGGCGCGTTCGCATTCGGACCCCAACTCAGCTCCATCGGTGACTTTTGGCCCTTTATTGGCGAGGAGAAAACACAAGTGCAAAAGCATTTCGGCAGCTGAGAGGAGCCGAGCAGGCATGATTGAGTCTGCATGGTTCTCATGTGACGTTTAAGGCCAGCCCCCTACACCGAGTTGAGCTTCATTAGCACAGAGCAGCGTCGCAGAATCACCTGCAGCCCTACGATTGCGTATACCCGAACAAACGAGACTTTTTACACAGACATGGCAGAAGTCGCACCAGCCCCCACCGCCGCCGCGCCGACCAAGGCACCCAAGAAGAAGGCAGTAGCCAAGCCCAAGAAAGCTGGCCCCAGCGTCGGCGATCTCATCGTCAAGGCTGTGTCCGCATCCAAGGAGAGGAGCGGCGTGTCTCTGGCTGCTCTCAAGAAGACGCTGGCGGCTGAAGGCTACGACGTGGAGAGGAACAACTCCCGCGTCAAAACCGCCGTCAAGAACCTCGTCATTAATGAAACTCTGCTCCAGACCAAGGGTACCGGTGCCTCCGGCTCATTCAAGCTCAACAAGAAGGCCGTCGAGGTGGCCAAGAAGCCGGCGAAGAAAGCCACAGCCCCAAAACCCAAGAAGGCGGCCACAAAGAAGCCCGCCGCGGCCAAGAAGCCCAAGAAGGCGGTAGCAAAGACGCCCGCCGCTGCTAAGA
Source organism: Argentina silus (assembly GCF_951799395.1). Lineage (NCBI taxonomy): Eukaryota > Metazoa > Chordata > Actinopteri > Argentiniformes > Argentinidae > Argentina > Argentina silus. Next base: position 6,473,823 of record NC_139675.1, read on the forward strand.
AGTCTCCAAAGAAACCCGTGGCAGTTGTTAAGAAGGCCACCAAGAGCCCCAAGAAGCCCACCAAGAGCCCCAAGAAGGCCACCAAGAGCCCCAAGAAGGCTCCGACCAAGAGCCCCAAGAAGGCCAAGGTAGCCAAGCCCAAAGCAGCCAAGCCCAAGGCAAAGAAGGCAGCCCCAAAGAAGAAGTAAACATTCAGACAGTGTTCATTTCGACACTTGTACCACAAAAGGCTCTTTTAAGAGCCACCCACCTTTCCATAAAAAACGCATTTTCATCCATGTCAACAGAAAGACACTTCGAGTTTATATTTTAGAAAGTGCAATTTACACCAGTCTCAACCACTGACCTATATACACGAGAATGACAATTATACGAAAGCAATGAGGGTTTTAGCCACTAGGGCTCGTTTACACTTTTACACACTTTTACGCACCATTTCATTTAATCTCACTCGGCAGGTCTGTCTGTCTGCGGGAGAGATGGGGAAGGAGGAGGGTATGCCACAAGTGTCCACAAAATGTATTTTAATATCAACATATACATGTAGTTCCTCTTCCCGATACACCAGTATGTAACATTTGATAGAAATGCGCGTCAATCAGGAGTACGATTGAGCTGGGATATCCTCATGTACTTCAGAACTTAGTATATTATTGTGGGACGAGTTTGATTTGAACTTTGATTTCTGGCGCGCGAGGGAGAATCAAAAAGGCAGTGAAAAAGTGGCCAGTCGCTGGGCGGCGGGAAGGCGCGCGCATATCCGCTCCGGGGCCGGGTTGGTCCGTCGCTCGCTGATTGGATGAGGTGTCATCGGCCCGGTGCCCAATGAACGGTTAGGGCGAACTATAAGAAAGAGACCCTTCTCAAGAATAGTTTCATCTCAAACTGATTTTTTTTATTCTTACGTGAAAGTCCCCTGAATCTGAACATGTCTGGAAGAGGCAAGACCGGCGGAAAGGCCAGAGCCAAGGCAAAGACCCGTTCTTCCCGCGCTGGACTCCAGTTCCCAGTCGGCCGTGTGCACAGACTCCTGCGCAAGGGCAACTATGCCCAGCGTGTGGGCGCCGGCGCACCAGTCTATCTAGCCGCCGTGCTCGAGTACTTGACTGCTGAGATTCTGGAGTTGGCCGGCAACGCTGCCCGCGACAACAAGAAGACTCGTATCATCCCCCGTCACTTGCAGCTGGCCGTCCGTAACGACGAGGAGCTGAACAAACTACTGGGCGGTGTGACCATCGCTCAGGGTGGTGTGCTGCCAAACATCCAGGCAGTGCTGCTCCCCAAGAAGACCGAGAAGGTTGTCAAATCCAAGTAAATGTTCCACCGCGGCTTCTACTCAATCCCAAAGGCTCTTTTAAGAGCCAACCACTTGTCTCTCCAAAAGTGCAGTGCGTTCCTCCATCCCTCTAGAATGTTTATGTGCGCTATGCCTAACTTAGATTTATTTCATATCATGCGCGCCCACATGAGGCAGCGAAAACTCACCCACAGCAATACACGGGTAGACACTGCTTTGGCGAAGACATTTCCCTCATGATATGTGCGACTGTTTCAGCATGCCATTCTCAGGGTTTTAAAACATCTTCCATATATAATTGAAGTTGCTTTGGTTGATAATGTTTATAAGCTGATCGGGACAGCGAATGATAAAACTATAGATAGAACGATTACCAATGACAAACTTTAAAATATATCCGAATATAGACATTTCTGAAGCCAACTGTAAAGAATAGCTTTGGGGGCAAACAAAGGAATGCATGGGTTTAGGGCTATGGACGGGGCTCGTGTCCAATGGCAGCCAGAGAAGGAGGTGAAAACGGGCCAATGAGCTCGTCGACAGTAACCGTCCAATCTGCGGATGAGAGCGCTTGCTTTATAAACATAACACCGTCTTCTCCGATGTATCTTTGTACTCCGACTGTAAAAGAAGCAAGTTAGCGCTATGGCTAGAACCAAGCAAACCGCTCGCAAGTCCACCGGTGGCAAAGCCCCTAGGAAGCAGCTCGCCACCAAGGCTGCCCGTAAAAGCGCACCGGCCACCGGCGGTGTGAAGAAGCCTCACCGTTACAGGCCCGGCACCGTGGCTCTGAGAGAGATCCGTCGTTACCAGAAATCCACCGAGCTGCTGATCCGCAAGCTGCCTTTCCAGCGCCTGGTGAGAGAAATCGCGCAAGATTTCAAGACTGATCTGCGCTTCCAGAGCTCGGCTGTGATGGCCCTGCAGGAGGCTAGCGAGGCGTACCTGGTCGGTCTCTTCGAGGACACCAACCTGTGCGCCATCCACGCCAAGAGAGTGACCATCATGCCCAAAGACATCCAGTTGGCCCGCCGCATCCGTGGAGAGCGCGCCTAAGATGACCAGTCTCTATCAGGCTGTGACCTAAACAAACTCCCCAAAGGCTCTTTTAAGAGCCATCTCAGTATTTCTTCAAAGGCAAAGTTTTCCGTTCACTACTCCTTGATGCCTACGGTCTTTACATTTCTACTGTTAGGCGATAATTCTGACGACACAATGTCACCGAAGGTAACAGCCGTTGATAAATTAGGCGACAAACTATCACTGCTCAAACGTCATGGCGGCTATCTTTGGCTACTTCAAATACATATTGGGAACATAGCCATGATTTCCTAAATTAAGTAACCAAGCTGACTGGCTAATATGTGCGTGAGTGAACGCAAAGTGATGGCAGTGGCAAAATAAATAAGCAGTGAGAAGTACATGTGGTAGTAAGTGAAATGGCGGGGTGACAGGGCTGCTATTCCATTGACACGGTTTTGAAATTGTCCTTCAACAGATGCAATGTTTATCTGTAGAAATATAATCCCTTGAGTACGATAACTTTATATCAAACTATGTTTATCTCATTTAAATGTGCTGTATGGCCTATCTACTCAGTTTACCATCTGATTTTTTAATTATCATTCCTTGACTATGATTTCTGACAGTTTCAAAATTTAGAGCACCTGTCTGATAACGGAATAAACTGTTTATTCATGCATAATATATTCATTTTTAACTTGATGTAGCTTTGATCTCTGATCTATGAGACTATTATTTCATATGTTGGCATCTCTTGGATTCATTATTGTATTAACAGGTTGTTGCTGATCTAATAAAAGCCGTATAAAACTAATGTTCATTGGAATATGTTCTCTCTGCAAGTTGACAACATATGTATGACACAGCACAGTTAGAAATAGATGCAGATAGAAATAAGTCTGATTTTCCATCCACACTATCAGGATGGTTTGGTTCACCGATATCAATATAGGTTTCATAATGACAATGACTGAAAACGTCATTAACATGTTCTCTCATCTACTGACATTCTACCACACACACACACACACACACACACACACACACACGCACACACACACGCACGCACGCACTCTACTTATCCCGAGAGCAAGGGGCATATTATTCTCAACTCCCTCCTACACTAGTCGCGATGTTGTGCTGGGGAGACGGTGCTGGTGGACAGCTTGGTCGGAAGAATATAAACGCTTCTACTACTACACCTGTTCGAGGGGATGTATCGGCTTATACAATTACAAAAATTGCTTGCGGGGAACAACACACGTTACTTCTTGATGAACATGGCAGTATTTTCTCATTTGGAAGCAACTCAAAGGGACAGCTTGGCAGACAGAAGAACAAAGATCCGAAACTAACAAGTAAGACAAATTGAGATGATCAATTCAACATCATAATTCGTATTTGTAAAGAATGATACTGTTTTACAATATGTAATTTATATTATAACAAATTATAAATTATAACATTTTCCTATAGCCTATATTGAACATTGACATATTGACACTAGTCTTGGTTTGGTTTCAGTTTCGTTTCATCCGATCAGATGAACGAAAGTATCGTTATCCCGTAAACTGGATGTCCCATAAACTGGATAGATTCTTATTTCACGCGTCACCATTTTGAAATGATGAATCGCACATACTCAAACAGAAAATATGAACATTTTGGACATGCAGTAGATGAATACTGTCTCTGTGGAGTGCTAAAAGTAATACAGCTGTATCCTCTAATGTGTGTGTGTGTGTGTGTGTGTGTGTGTGTGTTTAACCTGTTTCAGTGGAAATTAAGGGCCTGGAAGGAGTGGTGTCTATGGCGTGTGGTCAGGCACACAGTCTGTCTCTGAATGCCTCAGGACAGGTCTTCTCCTGGGGGGCAGGTGGGGAGGGACAGCTGGGCATCCAGCCTGCAGTGTCCAAAGTCAAGAGACCAAGGCAAGGAATTGGCTCAACTTTAACATTAAACAATAGTCACCTGAAATCACACTATACTGTATAACTTAACCCATGATCATGATTTAAGTTAATCATTCACTATATGTATATTATGATTTGTTTGCGTGACACTTTATTTTTGCAGACACGTCCCAATACTTTCACCCCACACCCTCACCATGGGCCCAATTCCTTTACCACTGCCAATACCAGTGAGACAAGTAGCTTGTGGAAACTTCCATTCCCTGGCTCTGACAACAGGTGCTGTGCAACATATTTCTGATACAATGACATCAGTGATACAGACTTACAGTACTAGTCAAAAGTTTGGACACACCTTCTCATTCAATGGTTTTTCTTTATTTTTTATTATTTTCTTCATTGTAGATTAATATTGAAGACATCAAAACTATGAAGAAATTATGTAGTAAACAAAAAAGTGTTAAACAAACCAGAATATGTTTTATATTTTAGATTCTTCAAAGTAGCCACCTTTTGCTTTGATGACAGCTTTGCACACTGTTGGCAAGGTGTGTCCAAACTTTTGACTGGTACTGTATACTGGTACTGGTACTGTATACTGGTACTGGTACTGTATGTACAAGGAACCGTCCAGCTTTCTAGAGTGCTGATTGCTTTTCTTCCTCAGGGGGAGAAGTGTTCTCCTGGGGTCTAAACAGCCATGGTCAGCTTGGCCTGGGGAAGGGGATCCAGGTGCAGGATGTGCCTGCCCTTGTGCGTTCCCTCACTGGGGTACCAGTGACCCAGGTCTCTGCTGGAGGGGCCCACACCCTGGTCCTCACTCTCCCAGGCCTGGTGTACTGTTGTGGGGCCAACAAGGCTGGCCAGCTGGGCCTCAACAGGGTGGACGAGAAAGGTACAGAAAAAAGTCCACCATCTTCAATACTGTACCACTTGTCTAAAAAGCTAATTTATCAGGCCTGAATCAATATTAGTCCTGAATCATTTACATTTAAATTCCTCAGTAATTACATTTAAATCATTCAACTCACTTGTGGTATTGTAGTAATGGCTGTACATCAAATTGCTGTCATGTGATCTGAAAGACCCTTAGAAGAATGTATCGATGGCTTGTATTAATAAACAATACAAAATAAATGTATAAAAAAATGCTTGTTCTCCCTGACAGGCCGGTTTACCATCCGTGATGTGCCTGCTCTCAGATCCCTGGGTGTCTCACTCATCAGCTGTGGAGCAGCGCACTCTGCTGTTCTAACCAAGGTATCACACTCTACCTATCCTACCACCACTTACGACCGGATATCCTGATGTTGCGGCCCAATTCTTCACCATTTTCCTGATGTGTGCACTTGTGCACACCACCACATGGATTTAAAAGCACAGGATTGGTGTAAGCATGGGCTTGAGAGAGTTTCTTACACCGGTACATTATTTTTAAATCCACGTGGGGGAAAAAGGTGTAGCATTGTGATGCACCAGACAGTATATCCTCAGTATGTCAGATACTGCCTCCCGGTGTCTCATGTTGGTATGGTCTCTCTCTCTCTAGAATGGCCGGGTGTTCACATTTGGAGAGGGAAGCCATGGTCAGCTGGGCCACAATTCCACTGACAATGAATTAGTGCCCAAACTGGTGGAAGGCATGGAAGGACTGGCCTCACAGGTAGCATGTGGCAGGTAATCGTGACCAATGACTACATCATCATCACTTTGGGCCAAACACAATTCTCCCTACAGTATGTAAAAACAGCCAAGGCAACTGATTTCTCTATCTATAAGATAATTTACAGGTTATTCTCTGATTATTTTCTTTTCACTGTTCAAGCCAGCACACCCTGGTGTTGGGGACTTCACGTCAACTCTGGGCCTTTGGCAGTGGGGTCAAAGGTCAGCTGGGGATAGGCAGTACAGAGGACAGTCTGCAGCCCAGCCTGGTACAGCTGCCCTGGGTCTCCGGAGGGGCTGAGATACCTGACGGTACTGGATACAATCGGTTTACTCTATTCTGTAGTCTGTTTTATACTGTTTGGATGGTCAATAGTATTAGAAATGTATATATATATATGTATATTTATTTTTATTTATTTTTATTTTATTTGTTTATTATTATTATTATTAAAAAAAAAATCTTGTTTGGGCAGATCTGAAAATAGCAGCAGGATGGAATTCGAACTTCGTTTACATGACAACTGCCATGGTAATTTAGCCGATGTATCCTATTTGTTTAACCTTTACAATAGACCGGACAATCAGTAATCACAATTTTAAATGGAGAATCTCTATTGAAGTTGCTTTTTAGTCTAGTAGGCTTAATCTGTGTCTGGAAATCCGGCACTTAGACTATGGAGTCAATATTGTGTTATTTTTCATTGTAGGTGTTTACGGTAGAGAAGCCAATCAGGGTTTGTGATGAGGCCCAACTGCAAGAGTGGATGGGAGACATACATATTGCACAACGGTATATTTAATCCTGTTATTTTAAATCATCACAGAACCGAATTCAGATAAGACACACATTATATACAATGCAATTGTGCTGAAAGATTATTTATTTACTCAACAGAGAAATATCATTGATGTTTTCAACAAGTTCCAATCTTGTGGCTAGCTTCACAAAAGACAGGTAAGTGTTTTCTCACTGCAGGCTTGGATTTCAGTTGAATTAGAAAATGTTATGTATGTATGTGGTGTTTTTACACACGTCATGTCCTGTGTTCTGTATGACCAGAGAGTGTACAGGTGATCTCGGAGTGGACATAGAGGCTGCCAGCCAGGCTTTTGAACAGTTACTGAACACACCATGGATCAGACAAGCAGTTAAGAAACACAAATCAATGCATGTTTATTTTTAGTACAGGACCATAATACTGTAAGATCACAAACATGCTCTCTTCATTTTTGCTTTTACTGAGTAGACTGGTTGATATCTTGTCATTTAGGTAACCATATTGCCAATGGTGCAGCAACTTTTCGTTTCATCAGCTGTCATGAAGTCGCCAGAGATCTTTGTGATACTACCCACGTGCCCCCTTCTCCGTGAGGACGACAGTGTCATGAACATGGTCCTGCCCTTAGCGAAAGCTATCCTGGATCTGAACGAGGCGAACATGAAAACCTTAAGTAAATAAACCACTGCCATTGTTTCTGTTATTGAATTAGGTACACATCAATTGATACACATCAATTGTATTCGTACTGTATAGGAACACGTCTACTGTACAATTCAGAAGACAAATAGACAGACTAAAAAAAACGAAAGAAAATGAATTGATCCCAACCCTGATTGAAATCTGTCCATTTCATCATATTCCAGTGAGACATTCCAGGAATGTGAGCTGACAGTACCATTGTCATACATGAGGTTGGAGGATAAGGTTAACATCAATGCTCAGCATCATAACCATGCAATTACGTATTCTGTAACAGCGTGTTGAACAAGACTTACCGTACTACCCAGGGATAGTGGGAACTAAATGTCAAGTTACAGTACTACCCAGGGATAGTGGGAACTAAATGTCAAGTTACCGTACTACCCAGGGATAGTGGGAACTAAATGTCAAGTTACAGTACTACCCAGGGATAGTGGGAACTAAAAGTCAAGTTACCGTACTACCCAGGGATAGTGGAAACTAAATGTCAAGTTACAGTACTACCCAGGGATAGTGGGAACTAAATGTCAAGTTACAGTACTACCCAGGGATAGTGGGAACTAAATGTCAAGTTACAATACTACCCAGGGATAGTGGGAACTAAATGTCAAGTTACCGTACTACCCAGGGATAGTGGGAACTAAATGTCAAGTTACAGTGAATCTGATGCACGTCCCAGTAGCCTCTCCTCTATTCCTTGTGTTCCTAGTTTCCTTCTCCAAACATATTGGAGGAGACGATTTAAGGCTCCTCCCCATAGTTGTTCTCCTCTAATGATTTTTGAGGAGGGACTACTGGGACACAATGATTGAATCTCTGCGTCTTACAGGAGACTGGTGGTCCACAATGGGGCCCGCCATGATGACCAAGCACATTCTGGTGTGGAAGCAGGCCCTGTCCTTCCTGCTCAGGAACAGCCTGCTGGCTCCCTACAACCCTGGGGTCAAATTCCTGCTCCAAGTCCTCAAACACCTTCACAGGGTCAGTATCCATGGTCTATAATGTTGTGAACTGTTCAGTTAATCCATTCTTGCCTGTTTGTGCTGTTAGCCAACTGTTTACCATTTACTGTCATTGTCATTGTCATGCCAAACAGGACCACTAAAGTAGGCTAATAGCACAAACCGTCTGCCACAACTGGACTAGTCCATTGTGAAATACTTATAACACAACTTACAACGCAATGTAGGGACACATTAAATATAGAAATCTATGTTGATGTTCTATGGATTTTCTATATTGTTTCAAAGGCAAACAAAAGGGCTGCGAAGTCCCGGAAAGTTCCAGACAGCACCTTTTACGTGGATGAGATCTACAATCACGTACCTCTAGATGGGGCTGTGCAGCTTTGGCGTTTCTGGTCTAAGTTGGAGGTAAAGGAGCTAGATTTACATGTGACCCACAGTAGCCTGAATGCTCAAAATATTGTTGACTTCCAATCTTGTGGTGTTTTTGTTTTTGTTTTGTTTTTTTAATAGAATATGTGTTTGTATTTGTGATGACTTCAATTAGTTTGCTATTTTGTCTATGGTGAAAATGATATGGTTTGATGTAGTCCTCTCACACGTCGGTGCAGATCAATAGAAATGATTCAAGGTGAAAAAACATTAAGACTATCGAGATGCACTTTTAGTTTTCAGTTTTTTCCTCCCAGGATGAGAATGGGAATGAGCCTGCCATCTTTTGCCGTTACCCATTTCTGTTGAATCTACTGTGCAAGATCAAGGTCTTTAATGTTGATGCAGCCATAAAGAAGGTACTGTGTGATTTACTAAATGATCAAGACTTTTGCTTCTTATTTCAGTAAATGTAAATATTGACCAACATGTTTTATGTATACCACAGACAGTGCCCCCCCCCCCCCCCCACACACACACACACACACACACACACAATACCATAACAGATTTACACTTTCCTCTGTTTCGCATTCCGGGAATTTCCCCCCCAGTATATCAATCTACACTTTCAACACTGTTTATGAGATTCACCGCTTTGCCCACGAAATGTCTAAGTTGCATCCTCAAGAGGGCATCAAGAGGGCATTCCACCTGAAGCTCAGACGACCCTCCCTCATTGAGGACACCTTCAGACAACTGGCCACTGCAGATGACTGCTCCTTCCAGCGGGAGCTTGTGGTAAATGCATTCTTTTTTAATACATTGTTGGCAACTGAGAACCTACTTTCCATTAGTTTTCGGTAACATAACATTTCTATGAGGTACATTAGATTGCATTATGACTTATTATAGACATGTATGATGCCTTATAATGTCTTCATAATATATCATAATATACGTTATGTCTGTCTATAAGACGTTTTTTTTTTTCAACTGCTTAAAATAGCTGATAATAGCTCCGGATCACTGTGAGATGATATAAGACATTATAGTGTAGTGTTCATGGTTATAACAAGTCTTATAATGTGCTATGACACACGTTATAACTGTTTGCTCGAAGTAAAGCAGGTTTACTCCTCGCTAAACGACAAAGAATGACAAATTGAACAATGTACTGGAAGGACTGGAGAACTATATTCAACCAGAGCATTCGCCTCTCAGGTGCAGTTTGTGGAGGACATGAAGCTGACACTTGTCAACAACAGGGACTTCTTCCTCCACGTGTTTGATGAGCTGTTGGCTCCTGACTCTGGGATGTTCATGTACAACGACACCGAGACCTTGGTCTGGTTTCCAGCTAAAGTAAGGCCTTAGGATGGTCCTCTGTGGCTCAGTTGGTAGAGCATGGCGCTAACAACACTTAGGTTGTGGGTTTGATTCCCGCTGGGACCATATATACTGAAAAAATGTATGCACTCACTGCAATGTAAGTCGCTTTGATAAAAGTGTAAGTTAAATGGTATTTATTATTAGACATATTATAATCAACCCCAAGGAAATACGTCACAGTGTCGTATAGGATTTAATTACTATAAACATAATCACAGTACAGGTCTGCATACTTGTGGGCCACAATGTGATGTCTTGGGAATTTAACGGTCATGGATTGATTAGATTACATTGAGTGAGTCCTTAGCAATTACAAGTTCCGTAGAGGTGAAAATAAAATATTGTAGAATCTAAAGTTCCTTCTCTGTGTATCAGTGACATTAAGCTCAGGTATTATCATCAGCACATCCTACTCTGGTCTTTGCCGTGACCCTTGACCCCCCCTATCCTCTCCAACAGCCTGGACTGGAGGAGAAGAACTACTTCCTGTTTGGGGTTCTGTGTGGGATTGCCCTATACAACCACAACATTGTGCACCTGCCCTTCCCATTGGCCCTGTTCAAGAAGCTGGTCAACGTCCAGCCCTCATTGGACGACATGAGAGAGTTTGACCCAGTGGTGGGAGAGTAAGTTCCTAGCGGATTGTTGTTGATCATTGATTGATCAATTCCTATTGATCAATCACTTTGTATATGTTGTATTATGTCTTATCATTACTTCCTGGACATTACATATAGTACTATCATCATCAATGTGTGTTGAAGGAGTCTGCGGTACCTCTCGGAGGACTACATGGACGACGATGTTGAAACCAACCTGGACATGACCTTCTCAGTAAGTGTTCCATTCGAACTGCTTGCCTGGGGATCAGTGAACAACCATCAATGCATATGGGAATAGCACACTTCACTGAAAAACATTTTCTGTGATTTAAAATATACTGCATATGAATTACATGGTTGTGAATATGACCATGCATCCTTTATGCATGGGTGTTTTGTCAGATAAAGCATTGATTATCTTCATCACTGTTTTACACAACAAGGTGGTCTGGGATGGCCTTAATGTGGAACTGGACCCCGAAGAACTTGAAAAACCGGTCACAAGTACAAACAAGTAAGGCTACAGGTGGAACAACTATTAAAACAAGGTTACAGTCGTAGAATCTTCTGTTATATTGCAAATGTGAGGTTGTTCTAGCTACAACAATGGTAGTTCCTGCTTATTTTGTTTATTTATTTATGTTTACATCTGTGTTTATGATTACCGTTGTGTGGTCCTCTGTGGCTCAGTTGGTAGAGCATGGCTCTAACAACGCTTAGGTTGTGGGTTTGATTCCCGCTGGGACCATATATACTGAAATGTATGCACTCACTGCAATGTAAGTCGCTTTGGATAAAAGTGTCAGCTAAATGGCATTTATTATTATATTATGATTGTGTTTATATTTGTAATTATTACACTGTATTGTTGGTGTTGATTGATAGTTGTAGGGCTGCTCTGCCTTAAACATTTTGTTGCATTGTATACTTGTAGATGATGTAATGACAAATGAACTTGAACTTGAACTTGAACTTGAACTTGAACTTGAACTTGAACTTGAACTGGACACCTGACTCGGTCACTCTTTCGACAGGAAGAAGTTTGTGGATGCCTACGTGAACCACGCCTTCAGCACGTCAGTGGCGAAGGTGTTTGACGTGTTCAAGAGAGGTTTCTTCAAGGTGTGTGACAGGGATGTGGTGGAGTTTTTCCAGCCTGAGGAACTGAGGGGAGTGATGGTGGGGAAAGAGGACTACGACTGGGAGAAGCTCCAACAGGTCTGTACGCTAACTTCACCCAGTATTCATTACTCCCTCTGGGCTTGTAATGATGATGTTTCTGATATTGAAGAATAATATCCAATGACGCGTTGAAGAAGGTGGATACTCAAATTGAAAGTTAAATAAAGACAATTTATTAGTCAGATCGATCTGGGACACCAAACTACTGTCCAGGAGAATGGTCAGAAAGAGTTTGCAGTCAATTTTATAGTAGGTAATAAACATGAAACCAGGACATAAGGCTCATCTCAGTTAGGCTTGGCGCCAGGGAGTCTGACATGTTATCAACAGAGATCTTGGGGGTCTGGTACCCCTTGTTGTAAACCACATTCCAAGGGTCACTCAGGACAATATATTCTAACAGGGCCACGTGACTTGAGGTCATGAATAATGTATTGATATCAATGAGTTTTTTCATATTCATAATTGAGGCTGATTGATGGCAATCGTGTTATCAATCTAGAACACGGCTTACGAAGCTGTATACCACGCTGGACATCCCAGCATCATCATGTTCTGGGAAGTGTTTGAAGAACTGACTGCAGACCAAAAGAAGGCCTTCCTCTGTAAGTATGACAATTAGAACTAGAATGTCCTACTCCAAGAGCTGGTTTCCCGGACACAGGTTAAGCCTAAAGACTAAAATGCATCTTCATTTGAGATTCTCTGTTAATAACATTATTTAATCCACAACTAGGTTTGATCTGTGCCTGGGAAACTAGCGCCAAGAGCACCCGAATAATTCAAGTGTTTTCTTCTTCCTAATTCACTGACATCCCCTGGCCCCTGCCTCTCTCTCTCTCTCTCTCTCTCTCTCTCTCTCTCTCTCTCTCTCTCCCTCTCTTTCTCTCCTCTCTCTCTCTCTCTCTCTCTCTCTCTCTCTCTCTCTCTCTCTCTCTCTCTCCCTCTCTCTCCCTCCCTCTCTCCCTCTCTCCCTCTCTTTCTCTCCTCTCTCTCTCTCTCTCTCTCTCTCTCTCTCTCTCTCTCTCTCTCTCTCCCTCTCTCCCTCTCTTTCTCTCCCTCTCTTTCTCTCCTCTCTCTCTCTCTCTCTCTCTCTCTCTCTCTCTCTCTCTCTCTCTCTCTCTCATATATTACCTCTCCTTCCTCCCTCAGTGTTCCTGACAGGCTGTGATCGTGTGCCCATCCAGGGCATGGACACGATTAAGATGATGGTTGCAGTCCTGCCCAATGCCACCCAACAACATTTCCCAGAATCCCTCACCTGCCACTTCCTGCTTCGGCTGCCCATATACCACTCCAAGGAGACACTACGGGCCAAACTGGTAGAAGCTGTCAATCATAACAGAGGCTTCTTTAAGAAATAATGGATGCATTGCATACTAGTGCTACTATATTCACTACACCTTTATCACTTTAAATCAGTATAGCTCTTCGATTTCAACACATAGGCCTATCTCTTCATCTTTCCGACCATAACAGGATTTTGATTTCATTCCTTGACTATGATTCTGATGGTAATCATGTATTTTAATAGCACAGCTGATAAAGGAAGAAACTGTATTTATACAAAACAGATGCATTTTGTTTTGATATAGCTCTGATTAACTATTGTGTAATGTATGTTTCATTATTGTATTAACAGATATTTGTTATTTTAATGAAGCTCATGTTCATTAGTGGGCTTGCTTCAGCAAGTCTAACTATTGTTCTTCGACATAAATATTTTTATTATTATTCCAATCTGTCCCAGCGCTACTCCTCCTACAACTTTTAAGCTATCGATCTATCTATGTCCTTCTATCACCACCATTGTTACTGCAACTGCTATGGAACTTTCAGAACTCTTAAATAAAAACAACAGGAGACCTGCAGAACACATTATTAGAATGATTACACAACAATGCACTCTCTTGGCTACCAGTTCTAGCCCACTGTAACTCTTAACCACAAAGCCAACCAATTCTCTACCCACTCCACTGAACTACTCCAGGCTCATCCTATCTATATATCGATCTATCTATCTATCTATCTATCTATCTATCTATCTATCTATCTATCTATCTATCTATCTATCTATCTATCTATCTCTCTCTCTCTCTCTCTCTCTCTCTCTCTCTCTCTCTCTCTCTCTCTCTCTCTCTCTCTATCTATCCAGCCTATCTCTATCGACATGTGTCCTGTGCCTTTAAGACAGGTATGGGCCTAACGAGCTGTTGACCTGCAGCTGTGTAGAGGGCCAATGCCTGTGGCTCTCTCTCTTCAGTTTTTCCTCTGGGCAGGGCACCATTTTTTGTTTGGTGGTTTCCTTTTTTGCTTTCTATTATACAGCATCCTCATATAAACACTCATCCTCACATAAACACTCATCCTCACATAAACACTCATCCTCACATAAACACTCATCCCACATGCAACACTCCACGTTCACGCTGATTTCCACACCTCGTCTAGTTATGATTATGTTCCTTAGTTTTTGTTTTTGAGGGTTAGGTTTAGGGTTTGTGTTGTGACTAACAAGCAGTCATAACAAATGGTTGCTCGTCCAGTTGTGGACCTCGGGAAGGACCACAATAATCGGTAAGTGCTGCTCACACACAATGTACAATCATGGGGATGAATATGGCCTGTTGGTGATGTCAACGCTTCCTCATTAGGGGGGGGATTTGTTGTTGTTTTTTTAGGGTTTTTTTTCAGATGTTTGCTGTTTTTGTGTGTTATACGTGTGAGTAATTGCGTAGAGCAGTTGTCTCGGTGGGGGCGTTGCTTGGGAAGAATTGCTTGATTATTGTTCTAGTTGCTTTGTTTATAGTGTGGTGGTTAGCAACTTATCTTCAGTCATGCATACAAATTATATGGTCGCTGAGTTTATCATGAGTCCCTTGCGCAACACTTTGGGTCAGTTTACTAAAGCAGAACTGGCAGTGTATTTGGACTGGGAAGAGTCAAAGGAGCAGTTAAAAATGGCAGAAATGATGGAAATTGTTGGTGTAGGTGCGGAGGGGCCACAGAAGGATGTGTCAGTAAACTTGCAACAGGTTAGCAGTGGTAACATTTGAACAGTATATGGAGTTTTTTTTATTTGTTTACATTCATGGCATTTAGCAGACGCCTTTATCCAAAGCGACTTACAACAAATACATTTGTTTAAGTGAGTGAATCATCTATCCAACAGTCATCATAAGACAAAGTAATCAATGCTCACACCAGGGGCCATTGGCAGTCGCAATGCCAATTCATTTTTATTAATTTTATTATTAACAGGAGAGAACTTCACTAGGGTTGGGGTTAGGGTTGGTGCATGGGGGGTAGTGGGGTTGAAGAGGTCTTTAGGAGGGACTGTTAAGATGTAGCCTGAAGAGATGGGTTGTCAATCTACGGCGGAAGATCGGTCGTGACTCTGCAGTCCTGACAGTAGTGGGAAGCTCATGTTGGAGAAGATCAACATTTAGCATGGGAGGCGACAGTTACAGCAAGAGCAGGAAAGGGTGCGGAGTGAGACGGAGCTAGAGAGAGATAAACTAAAAGTTGAGCAGATGAAACTGGAGCTGATCAGAGATTGGATGAACAGAAATGATGGAAATTGTTGATGAACTTGTAGTTTCTGCTAAGTTTCTGCTATGTTTTACTCTTAGTATGTCTTGTCTTATCTGTTGTGCCTGTGCACTTTACCTGTCTCACCGTGGGAGAGTGAGAAACGTCCTCTCGATTCCTTTGTATGTCTTGACATGTGAAGAATTTACATTAAAGCCACTTTGACTTTGACTTTGACTTTGGAAGGCTGATGGACTTATAGCATGCTGGGTCTGTATGCTGGAGTCAGCCGTAGTGGTTTGATGTGGCTGGTAATTTGCGCTTGATGTCAAAGTTTAATGAGAAGGCCCCAACACATTTTTGTCATCGTTTGAGAGAGTTGCAGATTCCAGAGGGGGTGGCCTGACACTGATAAGACATTAATGTTGCAATGTGTTGTCGTGGAATTTCTCCACTGTAGTATTTTATTTCAGAAAAAAGTGAGATTCAAGAGCCAAGGGTCTTATTAAAGCCACATTATGAGTTTATTACACATGCAAGTGGAGAGACACTCCAAACAATAGTCCAGTGAAATCTCTGAGACGCAGCTCAGCAACCTTCCTCCTTAAAGAACACAATCAAGGACAGGGATGGGGCATACCGTGTCAATAACAGGTGTCTCAAGGACTGTTTCCCACAGTCTGCTCCCAACCTTCAACCCTCGTTTTTGCCCAGCAACAATACTCAATAAATTTCCACAGCCCGCCTCACCATAAGGGCAGGCAGGCCTAGTACATTGTTACAAGCATACAGCAGTATTCTGTCTGAACACATCTCTATCAATAATATTTCTATCACAGCGTTTTCACAGGGAAGGCTCAGGAAGTTTATTCTGCTCTTACCTCTGAGGAAAGAATTATGTTAAGAATTATGTTAAGGTTAAAGCAGCCATTTTGAAAGCATATGAACTGGTCATTCCTCTGGGCAGGGCACCCTTTTTTGGTTGGTTCCTTTTTTGCTTTCTACTATACAACACCCTTACAGATACACCTAGCCCACATGCAACACTCCACATTCCCACTGACGTGTACTGATTTCCACACCTCATATATATATATATAAAATTCTTCTTCTAAGAAGCATTTTTACCAAGAATTAGCCACCACCTAACCCTTCTGAAGGAAGGTGGATAGAGAGACATCTATACATTTTTATTTATTTTAAAAACAGCTTTCTTCTCGATAACCGCTGCTGGACATTGTTCTGGAAGGGCGGGGGGGGGGAAACTCCCTCACATCCCCCCCACTTTCCTTTTTTTTTTGCCCGAATCTTGTCCGCAACTTGCGGGGGGGACACTCCCTCACATCCCCCCCACTTTCCTTTTTTTTGCCCGAGCCTTGTCCGCAGCTTGCAGGGGGGGACACTCCCTCACATCCCCCCCACTTTCCTTTTTTTTTGTCCAAGCCTTGTCTGCACCTTCCAAGTCATCCACCGTGGTGACATACCGCTGGTCAGACCTTGCACCGATAAGCTACCTTAGGCAGCACGGCTTCTCTACCTTGCGATAGCAGCCACAGGGTCTCGCACATATTCCAGAGCCATGACCGGGTCTTGAACCTCTAACCCCGTTATGATGGGGCAAGGTACTAACCGCACAGCCACGACTCCTTCACGCTTTACATACTTCGTTTCTTTTATTTGACTTGAAGGTTTGAGGAAACATATTCAAAAGCATGTTCCAAACATAGCTCAAGCACCATCACTGGGGCTTGAACCTCTAACCCCGTGATGATGGGGGCAAGGTACTAACCGCACAGCCACGACTCCATCACGCTTTACATACTTCGTTTCTTTTATTTGACTTGAAGGTTTGAGGAAACATATTCAAAAGCATGTTCCAAACATAGCTCAAGCACCATCACTGGGGCTTGAACCTCTAACCCCGTGATGATGGGGGCAAGGTACTAACCGCACAGCCACGACTCCTTCACACTTTACATACTTCGTTTCTTTTATTTGACTTGAAGGTTTGAGGAAACATATTCAAAAGCATGTTCCAAACATAGCTCAAGCACCATCACTGGGTCAGCTGTCCGCATCTGATCTTGCAGTCTGCAGCGCTGTTGCACATGCCCGTCTGAATCCTGGTTGTGTGTGTTGGTCCTCAGGTTGCCTTTGTGTTGAATGAAGTGGCACGTTGTCGTTCTCGAAAGTGTCCTGTCCAGGACTGTAACCACTTGACCTCTGACCCGGAGGCAGTTCTGGAGCCAGGATGTCCCTGACCTTCGCCTGACCCTGACCATGAGCCGCGTCCTAATAGGGTAGATGTGTGGTCCGCTCTCAGCTCCATCTAGTGGACAAACCTGTCTCACCTTTGTCTCACCTTTGCTTCACCTTTACTCAATTCCTTCTTCTCCCTGGGGGAGACGAGCTCCCAGACACGGAGTGAGAAACATTCTTCTTGGAGAATGTAAAAAGTTGTCAGAAACAGCACAAAGGAAATCAAGCGTCACGCGTGAGACAAAGGTGAGACAGGTTTGTCCACTAGATGGAGCTGAGAGCAGACCACACATCTACCCTATTAGTTTTATTCTGTTTATTCCAAAAGATAAACAAAGACAAAGGGGCTATAAACAAGACAAATTGATATTCCTTGACTAACTTTTCAACTCTTATCCTGATTTTTGTATTGATAGCTATACGCCTAAAAAAAAGGCTTGCAGCAAGTACAGACGATGGGCTTGGATGGTTGAGCTCTCCACCGTCTAAGGCGCCCCAGCGTTCCACTTGAAAGGCCTTAATAATAATGGCACGTCTTACAAAGTTGTAGTTAAAAACAGCCACTGTCTCATTCTGGCCTGTTTGCCTTCAAGTCTATGATGGATTCCAACCCACAGGGATCATTTGAGTTCTTACAACCTTCTCACATTCACATGAATACAGCAGAGATTCAATATGAGCCCGAGTCCCTATTTCTCTATTGTAAACAGTACTATCTGAGTGTTTGCTGATCAGGGCATTCAAATGTTGCCATTGCCACTGACTGAATCGCATTACTTCTGTTTGATCATCCATTCAGTGCCCTCTTGTGGTCATCAACAAACCTCCTATATTAAAAGCCTTGCCTTGTGTGCGCCACTCTCTTTGAGGGATTGTGTGGGGCAAGCTGGTGGCTGTTTTTAACAACTCTCTGGTAAGATGTGTTCTAAGAAAAGTTTTTCAAATTGAACCTTTGAGTGCTTTAGAAATATTTTTGGGATTTGTGAGATGAAGACCCTTGCAGTCAAAGAGCATCTGCCCTACCTCTTTCTCATTCGAAGCCAAATAACACACCAACCACCAACTCTTCTTGGGATGGTTGAGATGTTTTTTCAAGGAGAATAGTCTCTAGAACCTCCCTCTGGAAACCCAAACAACTTGTTTTCTTCTTTTCTCTACTGTGACTGCCAGTGGCACTTATTCTTATGGAAGGTTTTACTTGCAGTGACTAAATTATAGTTGATTCACTTGTATAATGTACACAAATGTAGTTACTGTAAGTAGCTTTGGATAAAAGCCTCTGCTAAATGTAGTGATGGGGAATCAAAGCTTTCTGATGTATTGAAGCTTTCCTGCCAATTGTGTCAAAAATAGGTTCATTACTACGAGGCTCACAACAAACACACACATCTTCCTAAATTTGACATCTACATCTGTAGACGCACCTTTTAAAGTACAACAAGATTAGAAGTGTGGAGATTTAAACCAGCTATCTTCTGCTCATGGGGTTTGTCCCATACAATTACACCACCAAGCTGCTCACAACCAATGCACATTTCATCATTTTGACATCTGTCTGCAAATGCGCTTGACAAGCACAACTGCCAGAGCCACCAACTCTGCTCCTCAGAGACATGCAACACTTAACGTTGCAGAAGCAAGAGAGGAAGTGAGTTTCTCAATTGCTTAAACTATTTGTTTGAAACAACATACCCATAGCAATAACATGGAGTCCCAACCGGCCCAGTCCCAACATTAAACCGCTAACCGGCCCAGTCCCAACATGAAACCGCTAACCGGCCCAGTCCCAACATGAAACCAATAACCCCTAACCAGCCCAGTCCCAACATGAAACCAATAACCCCTAGCCAGCCCAGTCCCAACATGAAACCGCTAACCGGCCCAGTCCCAACATGAAACCAATAACATTTTCAGCTAAACAGTCATTTCTTGTTACTTTCACACAAAACGCAAAAGTTAGTCACCAATATAAGACACAACTAATTAAAATGGCTTCCTCTCCTTTCCTTCCTGACCACAGAAGACAGAATAGCATGTCGCTTGCACCAATCAAGTGCTTGAGTGTTTGTGAAAAGGAGGCAAGGATATGACACTAATGAAAATGGAATGTGGCCCATGGTGTACTTGATATAATTTTAGTAGCTTTACCTACTGATGCATTTATATGACGATATATATAAATATAATCAGCTACACAGTGCCCTAACGATGCGAGGAAGCCTCTGTATCCAAAGCATCTCATAGCAAAGAGAGGTCTTCAGTGAAACGGGGAGGGATATTTCATCTCTCAGCCTGGGCCCTGAAACACATAATAGTACTCAAGTATAATGGTTGCCTTTCACTGGTTTAGAATAAACATTCCATGCGGTTTGATCTGAGCTTGAATGAAATGAGAACTCCTGTATTTGTACAGATTGCTCCATACTTTGGCAATCAATTTTGGAATGACTGTTTCTGACATGTGGTGACTTCTGACAAAATGGAATTTTTGAGGTGTCTTGTCTTGGAGTTCCAGTTCAGGTTAGAGTAGATAAGCAGACATACTTGCAAAGGTCAACGGTTTGGTATGGATCATAAAGAAATATGACATTAACAATGAGACACTACAGTAAAGGTTTTTGTGTGATCTCATCAGAGGACCTCAGTACTTTATTTTTTAATTCCACCTCAGCTGATCCCAGCCCATCCCACCTTTCCTAGCAAAGAGGGAAGCATATGCTGAATGTTTGTATTCAGAGTCAACAGAATAAACCAGAGATGGTATATTAAATACCTCACAGTTGTAGGTTCTGATCAGAGACACTCGAGAGCTCACTTCCCTAAATAAACTGATTGCATCAGGAGCACAACAACTGACAGTACCAAGTACTATACAGCCAACATTGGTTTACTGCTTCCTGCTGTCCTAGTATAGCCTTAAGTTACACCAGTAGGGGGCACCATCTGCCTAGAAGACATTCTGCAGGTAAAACCATTGAAGATGACCATGGGCCTTTTTCAATTGTTAGAAACTCAACCCCTAGCTTCTTATTCAGAAAGCATTGGAGAAGATTGAGGTTCCTCTCCTAAGATGTTCTCCTCCAATGCTTTTTGAGAAGGAAGCGAGTGGAGGAATCAAGTTTCTAATAATTGAGAGAGGGCCCATGTGCCGATCCCACACCAACCCATAGCAAGTCCCACCCAAATAACTGAAATGGAGACTACCACTCATAAGGCCCCCACCCCCTAGCTTTTAACTGCAGTTCCGTTTCAACTTATTGGATATAAATAACAAAAGCACATGACAATTTAAGCAAGACCCCTGATAGCTCAGAGACTTTGGCCAACAGACTGAAACATGGGGGCTCAGCTCAAATCCTTTGCTGGCAACTTGCAGATTGGTGCTTGTGAAATCCAGACAGAGAAAAAAACACCCACAGAACAAAGGGCAAAAAAGGGCAAAAGGGCAAAAGGAAAAACACATTGGACTGGGTGGGGTTCAGGAGCTGGGTCGGGTTCAGGAACTGGGTTGCCGTCAGTGTGCTCGATCCACTGACCATTTATTAATAAGAGTTGGTATATAACTTGGGGTAAAAGGGTGGAATGACGGATGACGGATGATTACCTAGAAAATAAACAAAGGATTAGTTGTAATATCAAATGTTAAATGAAGTTGGAATAAACTCACATGGCTGGAGGCTAGTCACTACTAACATACAAAATGTTAAGCTAATGATGAACCACATGGCAAGCAATAGCCAAAGAAGGAAAGTCCTCAAAACAGAGGTATGAATTAGACAAAGGGAAGGAAAAATACTTGCGTTTCTTTTGCTCATCTTGGAATTGAGAAAATGAACAGAACAGCCATTGGAACTATTAAGAGATTCCCACTTCTTTAGAAGGAGTCCGATGCATGCTTAGGCTTTATATGGAATGGAAATCTAATAAAAAGGACAATCAGGTGTGTTGGTGACAATTAAACTCATAATTATCTGGTGTGTTTGCCATCCTCCATTGCTCCAGACCTATCCAGATGAATTCGATCTACTGTAGCAATCACCAGGATAGAAACAGTTAGCAGATCTAAAACAACAATATGACTGACTTCCCACAATGCCATTCCCCAATCAGGAAATTAAAGTCAGGAAATGAAACTGATAGATGTCATGTCAGTTTGTCATTCTCCAATGCTTCAGACCAATCCTGAATGAATAATATCTATGAAATTCAACTATTCTTCAGGTTGTTCGGAAATGATGTAATTGTATTCCTGCCATATTCATGGAACAAAACTTGTCACCCCATTATTCTATCCAGATTGTTTGGGAAGTCTAATCTCACCCGTGCAGCTACAGTATCAGTGTAGCCAGGTGGCAGGTTGCGCGTTATGAAGTTGTCCACATGAGGGCGCTGATGATCCCACTGCTTTTCCATTATGTAGTGGAATGTCACTGTGCTGCGGGTCAGCTGGTTAAATTCATCAACACACACGAATATTTTGTCATACATTTTTCACAAATCCCCAAAAATGGAAATGAACTGCTGCACCTTGATTTGAAGACTTTTATTGCGTTTGAAGTTCTCTGATGTATTCCTAATAGAAGATGAAACAATAGTAAAAGCAGCCAAATGGCTAAACAGCTGGCCAAACTAAAACTTCTGCCCAAACTTAACATATTGGTCTTCCCTGTTTGTCAGATCATTTTCATACAAATTTCCCCCCGCTACCCCTTTTCTTATGATGACTGATGGATAGATGATTCACTTACTCAGTCAAAACTGATTATTTATTTATTTTTTTAAAAGAAGAAAAAAAGAGAAACATGCATCAAAATGTGTTAACTAGCTTTGGATTCAGACAATCCAGATGAATCAGGTTTAATGATGAACCCATCCATTGACTGGAGGTAGTTACGGATTTAAAACAAGTGGTCACTGTTTTATTACTGCAACGCACTTTTGGCCGGGCTCCTCGCCTCCGCCATCACGCCATCTGCAGCGACTCTTTGAGGGACTTTTAACATTTAATTGTATGTGTAACTGACTGCTGCTATTTTGCTGCAATAATCTGGTTACAGGGACTCTGCACTTACATATGTAGTATTTTAAGATCATAACCAAACTACAGTCACTGAACTAAATATAAACATAAATGTGAAAAAAAATACAAACTGTCCTGGGAGCAGATCTGTCAATTAGAATAACACACTTAATAATGTGCTCCAAATGCCTGTCAAGCAATTTAAAATAATAACACTGCTAATAACACTACAGCTGCTCCTATGTTCCAGCTACTATCACCATCACTACAACAATAAATAATGACAATCACAACAAAAAAAGTAGTTTAAGGACTTTGTCTTTCTCTGAGAGAGAGAGAGAGAGAGAGAGAGAGAGAGAGAGAGAGAGAGAGAGAGAGAGAGAGAGAGAGAGAGAGAGAGAGAGAGAGAGAGAGAGAGAGAGAGAGAGAGAGAGAGACAGAGACAGAGACAGAGACAGACACACAATGAGCTCCCTTTCATTCAAGCATTGTTGTATGAGCTAGAATTGCTAAAATTCAGTTGTGGACAAATAACATTCTTGTTGGTGCTGCTGTAGATGTAGATGTAGCATGTTCTCTGACAGAGTGAATGAGAATAAGAAGTGAAATAGGTGTCTCTTTGGAAAGTGAATCTCAGGCCACTTTTTGGGATTACATTATCCTCTGTGTGTCCTGACAAGGCCAGTTCCTGAGGAGAGAAGGAAGAACAATCTTGTTAATGAACATGGAAATTGAAATTGAGGCCTGGGGAATCGGGATATTCTCAGCATTTCCCCCTTTTGTTAAAGCAAATACATGTGTTGCCCTAGCTATTCCATAACAGTGACTTACTTGTTCACCCAAGGTTATTAAGTTTTGATGTTTTAAACAGGTGTCTCTTTACTTAACTTTAATATTAAGTAAAGATTGCCATTGAGATAGCATCTCTTTTTCACGAGAGACCTGGCCTCTTACATTAAAAGTGAAATAAGTTTGTCTTTATCTTGGTGAGGTTTTCACTGGTTGTCTGGGGACCCCCTGAAAGCGCTCTGTTTTTTGTTTAAAAGTGTTGTGGCGACCCCCACCAGGGTCCAGCTCTTGCGATATAGCAGTGTGTGTTCAGGGCTTGTCCCTAGCAGAAGCTCGTCCTTCAACAACAACCATGAGTAAAACACAAACGTTCACAATCCTCCTATTTTTTTTCCAGCATTGAAAAACAGCCCAGTCCTTATTTTTCACAGTGGGGAGTAAAACTCAATCAAATTTGCCAATATTATAATTTGTTAACATTTTACATCCCTCCCATGTTAGCCAGCACTAGCGGTGCACACTACCAGCTCCCGGCAGGTACAGATAACAGCTGAAACATTATGAAACTGGCCATGTAGAATACTGGGGTAAAATGCAGCAAGATTGAATACAAAGGTAAGCAAATGTAGCTCAAGTTATCTTGTTGTTTGAGCTAGCATAGCACAGTGCAGTGTTGTGTTTTACAAGATAGAAAAATGGCCTGTTCGCTAACTTAGCTGAGTAGTTGTAATTTTACACAGCTAGCGACAAAGTAACAACAAAAATGTAATAGCATTTGCATTACTGCAAACAGAAATGCTGCATAAATCCACCAGACACTGTAGGCTGCTAATGAATTAGTCCGTACCTTGTAATATAATTGCAGAGAAGAGAAGATCTGCACCAAGTGACAAGGACTTCTGTTGTGCTCCACACACGCTCTCAGGAAACTGCTTTTAACTACTATTTCCAGAAATGTGAATTGAAATCAAGACAAAGCAGTGTTTTAACTGCATTTAATTGTCCCATAGCAGTTCAATTATGCCCAAAAAGATTGTTAGAAAGTAGAAAATGAAATGATTACATTTCAAACAGGGACCTTGTAGACTTCACACACAGGTCTTAACCACACAACCACTGAGGTGGCAGATGTCTTCCTAAAAATGTGAGAACATGAACTCACTGTCATAACCCTGTGAGCTCCCCAGGAGTGTTTGAATTTTGGCACACCCCTACCCCCACTGCCACACCCCTCCAGACATCCCTTGTTGGAGCCCAGATGAATCTCATTACCAATCAATCCATCAGCCCTGACAACAGCCTTTGAAGAAGTTGTTGCCTTCACCAAAGAAGTTACAGTAAGAAATAATAGTTTTTGTTTTGTTTGATTGTGTTTTAGATTTGAGTTTACATGAGTTGCCTCCTTTTTTACCTGTCTTTTTTGGCGACAAGGATTTGGCCTAGGAGTTAGATAAAAACCATTGACTGCTACCTGCCTCTGACCCTACTTCCATGCTCTTCCACTCAAGTGTGTTGTGAGATATTATTTTACACAGTGTTGTTGTATGTGGAGGTTTACACAGTAGTGATGCATTACCTCTGCATCAGGTGTAGTTACATGTGCAATAGTGTGTTGCTCTGGGGTTAGATTACTGCCTTGTCTCTAAGGTTATGAAGAATGGCTGTTTTGTGCTGTTGAGCGACAAAGTCTGTGCCTTTGAATGTAAGGATTGTAGGTTTGAATCTGGGCAGTCCTGGGGTCAGTTTTCTGAAAGCTTTATCTCAAATATCAGGCCTGCTCTCTCCTTGATCAGAAAAGTTCAAGATTCAAGATTCTTTATTTGTCACGTGCATACAAGTATACAGTGAAATGCAAAAGTGACAGTGCCACAGAGGAGTGCAACAATAAGTTTAAAAATAAATAGAATATAAACAGCAGTATAAACAGCAATGTACACAAAGGAATGGCTATATACAATGTCAATGACAGGTTGACAGTACAGTTAATTACAGTGAAAGATGAGTCTGCAATGGGTAGTTATGTGTGTGCGTATGTGTTGATGTCAGTGAGTGTGTGAGTGACTTGAGTGGGGCACTGGTGGGGTCATCGTTGATAATGATGATGGCATGGGGGAAGAAACTCAGTCTAAGCCTCTCTGTTCTTGCTGCATGACAGCAAAGGCGTTTGCCTGACCGCAGCAGCTGGAACAGTCCATTTTTCGGGTGGTGAGGGTCCTTCATTATCCTACAGGCTCTGGTCCTACACCTGCTGGTGTACAGGACATGGGGGGGGGGGGTGGGGGGTTGGAGCTCCCATGGTCCTTTCTGCAAGGCGTACCACCCTTTGCAGAGTTCGCCTGTCCTGGGCCGTGCTGTTACCGTACAAGACGGTGATGTTACCAGCCAGGATGCTCTCCACAGAGTAGAAGGATCCTCCGGGAGACTTTGAATTTCCTCAGCTGTCTGAGATGGAACGGGCGTTGCCTTGCCTTTCCCACCAGTGTGCTGATGTGGGTAGTCCAGGTCAGGTCTTCTGTGATGTGGACTCCCAGGTAGTCCCACCGATGTCCAGCGGCGTGTAGGTCCTTAGTTGTGCTCTCCTGAAGTCCACAAACAGCTCTTTTGTCTTGGAGACATTCAGGATGAGGCTATTCTCCTGACACCAGAGTGACAGGTCCGCCACCTCGTCCAGGTAGGCTTTCTCATTGTTGTCTGAGATCAGCCCCACCACGACTCGTGGGTGTACAGGGAGTAGAGGAGGGGACTAAGGACGCAGCCCTGGGGGGACCCTGTGCTCAGGATGAGTGAGCTGGAGGTGTGTCTACCCACCCTGACCACCTGTGGCCTGGACGTCAGGAAGTCCAGGATCCAGGCACACAGGGGAGTGTTCAGTTTTAATCCAATCGTTTTATCAGCCAGTCTGGTGGGGACTATAGTATTGAATGCTGAGCTGTAATCTATAAACAGCATTTTCACATAGCCCCCCTTCTGACTGTCAAGGTGAGAGAGAGTGGTGTGGAGGACCTGGGAGACTGCATCATCCGTGGATCTATTTGGTCTATATGCGAACTGCAGCGGGTCCAAGGTCGGAGGGAGGGAGGAGCAGATGTAGTCCTTAATCAGCCTCTCAAAGCACTTCATGACCACTGAGGTTAGAGCCACGGGTATGTCTGTAAAGAAAACAGGTGTAGCTACGTGTGCAGTAGTCAGTTTCTCTGGAGTTAGATTTCTGCCTTGTCTAGAAGGTTGTGAAGAGTGGCTGTGATGTTCTGTTGAGTGATATAGTCTGTGCCTTTGAATGTAAGGAAGCTAATGCAATACTTTATCGCAAATGTCAGGCCCACTCTCTCCAAGATTAGCAAAATTGTTCATTGTCAAATGTTTTAAGAACAGGTGTAACTGCACCACGGTTACAGTTTTTCTCGATCGCTTAAGCACATTTCTTGAAACAGTATTCAACTTAAACAGTTAACACACCCCTTAATTTCATAATGACACACTAAATAGTAACTATAAAGATAAATACTCATTGCAGGTTGGACAACTTTAATTTGAAAACAAATGTGAAAAACTGTTAGAACAGTTATTTCACACAGCAGAAAAACATTGTACTATATAGTTTATGGTAGTACTGCGCCTGTTACAGAGAATATGATTGCTTACTATAAATATAAATCAAGTTCATCTCAAATATTCAGAGTCATGCAGATAGTTACAACAACAAAAATGGCATGACTGTAACACAAAAAGTGCCCAAAAAAACATTTACAGTCATCTATTCTCTCCTGTATGCCAGGCCACATGTTGTATTACTGATGACCTATTTCATTTGTGAGTACAGGCTGACTGTTGAGCAATGAGAGTTAACATGGAGTAAGATGAACTATAATGGGAGAAATAGCTATATGCTGTCAAGGAAATAATTCCATTTTGTTGTCAACACTTACTCAATAGATTTGTGTTTCTTATATACTGTAACTTTTGTGAAAGCAATATTTAGCTGAAAAACTTGTGCTCATGTATGTTATTGCTGTGCGTATGTGACTTTCAGTTTCATCCAAATAGTTGAAGAACTTGAGCAAAACTGCAACTTCCTGTCTTGTGTCTGCGAAGTTAAGTATTGCATGTTCCTTAGTTGCAGAGTCGGTGGCCATTATTTGTTACGTCTCATACACGAGTGCAGGGAGTAAAATTCTCATTATTAGTCATTATTATTGTAAGAGGTGTTGTTAAACTGACTGTGTGCTAGTAGAGTCCATTCTGTGGGTGTTCTGGGGGTAAGTCATGGGTTTGGGGTAGGCTTGTTCATGAGCCTGATGGCCTGGGGGAAGTAGCTATTGGAGAGCCTCTGAGTTTTGGCCCCGAGGCTCTGGAGGAGGCTCCGTCTTTTGGACGGCAACAGTTCAAACAGGCTGTGATTGGGGTGGCTGGGGTCTCTGATGATCCTCTGGGTTTTGCTGACACATCGCTTGTTGTATATGTCCTGGATGGAGGGAAACTCACATCCACTCATGCGCTCAGCTGTCCGCACCACCTTCTGCAGCGCCTTGCGGTTGAGGGCGGTGCAGTTGCCGTGCCAGGCAGTGATGCATCCCGTCAGGACGCTCTCGGTAGTGCCCCTGTAGAAGGTCCGCAGGATCTTGGGCCCCATGCCAACCTTCCTCAGGGGCCCAAGATCCTGCGGACCTTCTACTTTGTCATCTAATGAAAAGTTCAATCCACTACTCATTTCATAATGACACACTAAACAGTAACTATAACCATCAATATTCATTGCAGGTTGGACAACTTTTATTTGAAAACAAATCTGAAAAGCTGTAAGAATTTCACTCAGCAGAAAAACATTGTACTTTATAGTTTGTTAGCACTGCACCTGTTACAGAGAATATTATTGCGTACTGTGAAAACGTGTTCTTTATTTGAAGGAGAAGACAAACTACTTCTTACTTTTAGCTATTTATTTATATGTCAAAATTCTAGGCTTGTACAAGGACCACTTTTGGAGAAGAAAATCACCTCCAAAAATAGATGCATTCAAACAGTCAAACAAAGCATTTACAGTAAACAAAATGATTGTGATTGGCTATTTGGTTGGGGAGGAACCGTGGTTTAGACTTGGCATCCCTTGTTGTTCACGGGCCATCACATTAGTAAATTTAGCACACTGCAGTAATGTATTTTTATTATAGCAATAATAAACTGTTTTTATAAAAATAATTTCTAACAGTACTATAAATATAAATCATGTTCATCTCAAATATTCAGAATCAAGCAGGTAGTTGCGACAGCAAAAATGGCATTACTGTAGAACACAAAAAGTGCCCCAAACAAAACATTTACAGTAATCTCTTCTCTCCTGTATGCCAGGCCACATGTTATATTTCCGATGACCTATTTCATTTGTGATTACAGACTGATTGTTAGTTGAACTGTTGAGCAATGAGAGTTTATACGTATGGAGTAGAGATTAACTGTAATGGGAGAAATAGCTATATACTGTAAAGGAAATAACTTCGTTTTTTAACTTACTCAATAGATGTTTGTCTTATATACTGCAGTTGCCGATCTTTTGCGTTTTGTGTGAAGGCAACATCGTTTAGCTGAAAATATTCCTTTGTGCTCGTATGTTATTGCTGTGCGTGTGTGACCTTCGGTTTCATACTAATAGTTGAAGAATCAATCAGCCCCTACAATGGCCTTGGAAGAAGTTGTTGCCAAATTACAGTAAGAAAGAATTGTTTTGGTTTTGTTTGATTGTGTTTTAGATTTGAGTTTACATGAGTTGCCTCCCTTTTTACCTGTCTTTTTGGCTACAGTGATTTGGCCTGGGAGTTACATCAAAACCATTTACTGCTACCTGCCTCTGACCCTACTTCCATGCTGTTCCACTCAAATGTGCTTTTACACAGTGTAGTTGTATGTGTATGAGTTTTACACAGTTGTGATGCTTCTGCTCTCTAGCAGTGGTTGCTAGTCACGGTTCATACAACCTTCACTCACAGTCTAGGATTCAACTCCATATACCAAAAGTCAGAACATAACTTTGTAAAAACGTTTTTGGACAGTCCACCACTCACAATGTCTGTAAAGAAAACAGGTGTAGCTACGTGTGTAGTAGTCAGTTTCTCTGGAGTTAAATTTCTGCCTTGTCTAGAAGGTTGTGAAGAGTGGCTGTGATGTTCTGTTGAGTGATATAGTCTGTGCCTTTGAATGTAAGGAAGCTAATGCAATACTTTATCGCAAATGTCAGGCCCACTCTCTCCAAGATTAGCAAAATTGTTCATTGTCAAATGTTTTAAGAACAGGTGTAACCGCACCACGGTTACAGTTTTTCTCGATCGCTTAAGCACATTTCTTGAAACAGTATTCAACTTAAACAGTTAACACATACCCCTTAATTTCATAATGACACACTAAATAGTAACTATAAACATAAATACTCATTGCAGGTTGGACAACTTTAATTTGAAAACAAATGTGAAAAACAGTTAGAACAGTTATTTCACACAGCAGAAAAACATTGTACTATATAGTTTATGGTAGTACTGCGCCTGTTACAGAGAATATGATTGCTTATTATAAATATAAATCAAGTTCATCTCAAATATTCAGAGTCATGCAGGTAGTTACAACAACAAAAATGGCATGACTGTAACACAAAAAAACATTTACAGTCATCTATTCTCTCCTGTATGCCAGGCCACATGTTGTATTACTGATGACCTATTTCATTTGTGAGTACAGGCTGATTGTTAGTTGAACTGTTGAGCAATGAGAGTTAACATGGAGTAAGATGAACTATAATGGGAGAAATAGCTATATGCTGTCAAGGAAATAATTCCATTTTGTTGTCAACACTTACTCAATAGATTTGTGTGTCTTATATACTGTAACTTTTGTGAAAGCAATTTTTAGCTGAAAAACTTGTGCTCATGTATGTTATTGCTGTGCGTATGTGACTTTCAGTTTCATCCAAATAGTACTAATAGTAAATAATAATTGAGCAAAACTGCAACTTCCTGTCTTGTGTCTGCGGCATTGGAAATGTGCATTTGTTGTCAGCAGCTTGGTGGCGTCATGGTATGGAACATGCCCCATGAGCAGAATGTGGCTATTTGAAATGTTCATGCTAATGATGTTGTTGCACTTCTTTTTTTTTTTGCAGGTGTCTGCGAGTGATGTCTTTGCGTCCCAGTGGTGTAATGGTAAAGGACAGGTCCCGCAAGCCCAGCTGAGGCCATGAGGTAAGTTGAGCAGTTTCCAAGTGACCTTCCTTTGGAAGGTTTAGGTGGTGGCTAATTATTGGTAAAGATGCTTCTTAGAAGAAGAATTGTATATATATATATATAATATTCTTCTTCTTAAGAAGCATTTTTACCAAGAATTAGCCACCACCTAAACCTTCCAAAGGATGGATGGGGAGAGAGATCTAAAACAAAATTGGGGGGGGTTATTCATTTAACAATTTTAAAAACAGCTTT
Source organism: Argentina silus (assembly GCF_951799395.1). NCBI lineage: Eukaryota > Metazoa > Chordata > Actinopteri > Argentiniformes > Argentinidae > Argentina > Argentina silus. Next base: position 6,504,777 of record NC_139675.1, read on the forward strand.
CTTCTCGATAACCGCTGCTGGACATTGTTCTGGAAGGGCGGGGGGGGGACACTCCCTCACATCCCCCCCACTTTCCTTTTGTCCGAGCCTTGTCCGCAGCCACTCCCTCACATGCCCCCCACTTCCCTTTTTTTTTGTCCGAGGCTTGTCCGCACCTTCAAGTCACCAACCGTGGTGACATACCGCTGGTCAGACCCTGCACCGATGTTCCGGTAAGCCACCGGAGGCAGCACGGCTCCTCTATCTTGCGATAGCAGCCACAGGGTCTCGCACATGTTCCAGAGCCATGACCGGGTCTCGAACCTCTAACCCCGTTATGATGGGGCAAGGTACTAACCGCACAGCCACGACTCCTTCACACTTTACATACTTCGTTTCTTTTATTTGACTTTTTTTTTTTTTTTTTTTTGAACCCGTCTACTGATGTAAATGTCAAAATTACGAAGAGATGTGTGTTTGTTGTGAGCAGCCCAGTGGTGCAATGGTAAAGCACTTGCTCTCTAAGTAGAAGGTTGCTGGTTCGAACCCAGCTGAGGCCATGAGAGCTGCACAGTGAGTGCAGCTGAGGCCGTGGGAGGAAAGCGCAGAGAGGAAGATGAAAGGGAGTAGAGATTGTTAACTCTAAAAAAAAACAACCTTCATGTGATAGGTAGTTTTATTGAAATTTCTCCTTAAATCCCTTTAAGTGCTGTAAAATTTTTCTCGTCTCCTCTCCATAACCGCTGCTGTACATTGTTCTGGAAGGGCGGGGGGGGTAACCCCTTAAATCCCCCCCCACTTTTGTCCGAGCCTTGTCCGTTTCTGACACAGCGCTGGTCCGAGCCTTGTCCGCACCTTCTGACCCTGCACCGATGTCCGGTGAGCACGGCTCCTCTACCTTGCGATAGCAGCCACAGGGTCTTGCATGTGTTCCAGAGCTGTGAGCAGGTCTTGAACCTGTAACCTCCTGATCTTGGAGGAGCGGTATTAACCGCTGAGCCACAGCGCCTTCACACTTTACACACTTCGTTTCTTATATTTGACTTGAAGGTTTGAGGAAACATATTCAAAAGCATGTTCTAAACCTAGCTTTAGAGGCATGACCGGGTCTTGAACCTCCAACCCCCTGATCTTGGAGGAGCGGTATCAACCGCTGAGCCATGACTTCTTCACATTTGACACACTTTGTTTCTTATATTTGACTTGAAAGTTTGAGGAAACATATTCAAAAGCAAGTTCCAAAAATGTGGTCCAGAGCCACCACCAGGTCTTGAACCTCCAACCCCATTATGATGGGGCGAGGTACTAACCGCAGAGCCACAACTCCTTCACACTTTACAGACTTCGTTTTGAATGTTTGACTTGAAGGTTTGACAAAACCTATTCAAAAGCAAGTTCCAAACCAAGCCTTGAACCAGTAATCTCTTATAGATGAGGCAGAGTTTGTGTGCACAGAGCCACCACTGCTTCTAGGTTTGTCATGCTTCTTTTTATATATTTGACTTGAATGTTTGAGGAAACATATTCAAAGGGAAGTCCCAAACCACATTGGTGATTTCTTACAGGTGAGGCAAAGTTCTTTGCACAGAGCCACCACCACAATTCGCTTGCATCACAATTGACTCACACTCCAGAACAGGTTTGAATGCTCAACCTTCTTAGAAGTCAAAGATCTTCCTGAATAGTCACAGCTATTTCATGTTGCTGGTGCTTCTGTTTATGTAACACTGCTTTGTCTTTATTTCAATTCACATTTCTGGAAAATGTCAATAGTAGTGAAAAAATGTTTCTTGAGAGCATGTGTGGTGCACATCCATGGATGGCAGTACACAGAAATAGGAGTGCAGAATTATGACAAAGACCATGCATATGCCATGAGGCTAAACCAAGATGGCCGCCTTAGCCTTTACAAAATGGTCCCTGCATGCTCATGGTGCCATCTTGAAACCTTCATGGCTTTTGTATTTTTTTCTCTCTCCGATATTCAGAGTTTAATATCCTTGGTAAGACATCATTTTACTGGCCTGCACTTTGCTGACACACATTAACCCTTTGAGATATTCCAGAGCTTGTTTGACTCATGTTTGCTCACTGTTTTAGCAGTATACTTTCTTGACATATTGTAAAGTTACTTCCAACTTTTAGGTCGGTTGGCATTTGTACCATAATTGCAGAGAAGAAAAGATCTGCACCAAGTGACAAGGACTTATGTCACAGGTGTAAAATTCATTCCATGGAGGGCAGAGTGTCTATAGGTTTTTGCTCTTCCCATCTACTTGATTGATGAATTAAGGTCATCAATTAGTATGGAATGGTATGGTCTTAATTGAAAGGAAAAAACTAAAACCTGCTGACACTCAGCCCTCCATGGAATGAGTTTGACACCTGTGACATAAGTCCTTGTCACTTGGTGCAGATCTTTTCTTCTCTGCAATTATGGTACAAATGCCAACCGACCTAAAAGTTGGAAGTAACTTTACAATATGTCAAGAAAGTATACTGCTAAAATAGTGAGCAAACATGAGTCAAACTAGCTCTGGAATATCTCAAAGGGTTAATGTGTGTCAGCAAAGTGCAGGCCAGTAAAATGATGTCTTACCAAGGATATTAAACTCTGAATATCGGAGAAAAAAAAATACAAAAGCCATGAAGGTTTCAAGATGGCACCATGAGCATGCAGCGACCATTTTGTAAAGGCTAAGGCGGCCATCTTGGTTTAGCCTCATGGCATATGCATGGTCTTTGTCATAATTCTGCACTCCTATTTCTGTGTAAAACCATTACAAAGGATTAAGCCTTTTTTAAGCCTTCTTCTTCTTCTTCTTCTTTAAGCCTTGAGGATCCATTCTGAGGAGAGCAGAAGAGCACACTTCAGGAAAAAGGGTACAGATTTGGGACAATTGTTTTACTTGCCTGCCAAAAAAGGAAATTCGTGGCTAAAGTGAGTGATCTCCATATCAAATCATTTCTGGGTAAATGTCAGGTTACATACTTCAGGTTACATACTTTACTTAAATTGCCCAAAAAGCAGCAAGAACTGTAGTTCATTCCTAGGTTTTTTAGCTGGCTATAATGTTGACCAATTTGTTTCCTACAGTTATTTCTGTTTGCAGTTGGATGCCTTTACATTTGTAGAGTTGCTTTGTAGCTAATTTTGTAAAATTGTCAGCAACTATTCGACAAGTTAGCGAACAGGTCATTTTTCTATCTTGCAAAATACAACACTGTGCTATGCTAGCTCACACAACAAAAGAACTTGAGCTACATTTGCTTACCTTTGTGTTCAGTCTTGCTTCATTTTACCCCAGTATTCTAAATGGCCAGTTTCATCATGTTTCAGCTGTTATCTGTACCTGCCATGGGAAGAATGTAAAATGTTAACAAATGATTAGTTTATTTGAATGAGTTTTACTACCTCGAGCATGCATCCTATTGGAGTATAACATGAGCCGGTGACTAACACAAACTCTTACCCATCAAAAACTGAGCGTTTGAGGGAGAGTAGCAGGGCTACATTTGTACGGAAAGACTACTGGGTGAATCTAATTTGATCTGGTGAAGCCAAAAATCAAAGAATACATTGGAAATCACAATTTGCAGACCTAAAAGCACTTACTGGATGCACAGAAAAACAGCCATTGCTAGAGCTAAAATGCTTGCAGCAAGGAGTCCATCAGCAAAAGACTTGCTGGATGTGTTTCCCAGTCCTTTTATACATGTGTCCCAGCCCCGCCCCTGAAGCCCATTGGCTGAAGGCAATATTGGATGAATTGATTGGGTTAGAGGCATGTCAATCAAACTATAGTTGCAGTGTTACTGTGCCGGATGGAAATCCTGGCATTTTCCTACTTTTTAGGGGAGTTATCGAGAAGATCCTCTCAAAAAAGTGAACACTTAACAACATTTAGAAAGAATTCCTTCCTAAATTCTGAGCCAAGCCAACCACCGTACGATGGTGTTGACACCTGGCTGCACAGCTCTTCTTCCCTGCGATAGCAGCCTCAGGGTCCCCCACATGTTCCAGAGCCATGACTGTCTCGAACCTTAAACCCCATTATGATGGGGCAAGGTACTAACCACACAGCCACGACTCCTTCACACTTGACACACTTCATTTTGTATATTTGACTTGGATGGTTTGAGGAAACACACACACACACACAAACAGAGTTTATGAAATCCATGGTGCAACAGCTATGGATTCAGATAATCCAGATGTGGGTGATGGAGGTGGTTAAAAATCTAAAACAAGTGTTCAGTTTTGAGAGTTCAGTTTCCCATAGACTCAATGTTAAAGCCACCAGCATCATCCCTCCGAACTTTCTAGAATTCTCTGGCAATTCTCTTAGTTCATCATATTTAAACTTCAGGCTACCATTGTTATAATGTCAACCAGCAGGCCATTACTGGATTGAAACCCATGGAGCAGGAGTAGGATTAGCACTTGGTGGGGGAGATCATCCATCTGAGCTGCCTGTGAGCTCAGTTGACATGTTTTTAATGACATCACATTTAAACATTTGAAAAAATGAAGGAGGATGAAAAGAAAGCTAAAGACAGAGGTATGTTGAATGACTGTGTTTATTGACGTTCATTATTATCATCAAACAAAGTTATAGCTAAATCAATATATATCATATAAAATCACAATATATCAGGAGAAACAATCACATCCTTCACCAAAGAGGTCTTCAATGAACACCCTCAACTGCCAGAGCAGCACCAGAACAACCAACTGACATGTTTTTTGTAGATTGTTCCAGCAGTGACGCGCACCATAACTAAAAGAGGATTTACCCAGTTCAGTGGAGACCCGAGGAACCTCAAGAGTTAACCTTCTCTGAGAACCAGTTTGGTAATGTATGTTCTTGAATTTCAATAATGGAGGTTAGGTAAGCTGGGAGTTTAAGCAGTATTATTGTATCCTGTATGACACAGCGGCCAATGTTTTTGACCTTAAATTAATATACTGATCTATTTACACAAATTTTCAGCCATTTGTGATTTTTAATGTGAGGCAGACAAAGTAAATCCTTACCTTCTCCTTTTCCAATGGTGTGGCAAGGCTGAAATCAGTAAAACATTTTTTCCAATAAGTATATGAGTTTAACCAGATTATTTGCAGTAATATATGAGATGTTGTAATCTGTATGAAGGCAAAAATACCATTTTTAAATTGAGGATGAGTTTTTCTTAGTTTTCTGCTTGAGAACCAGTTTGGGTGTAAGTGTCGTTTTTGAATGACTGAAGGTTTCAATGCTGTGATGTCAGTTTCAACCGCCTATATTCTTGTTCATTCTATAGATAGGCCCTGATTTTTCCATGGATGGATAGGTAGTAGCCTGATAAAATTGAATCAAACTAAAATTCTCATCATCATGTTATGTTAATCAATACTGATTTGGGGTATCTAACTTACAAATTTCTCTGTAACATTGCCAGGACTTTGCCAAAGCAAGTTGATCCTCCTGTGTCAGATTCTATGTAGATTATCTCTGCTCCTTCTACCTTTATGTTGAACTGCTAGTTTTCCTGTTAATAGAATTGTAATGTCAAGACTTTCTTAGTTTGTAGAGTCCAAGTGCTCAGAAAATCCTAAAAACAATATACAAAACATATTTAATGAAGACCACAAAATGTGTCAATCCAAATCAATTTTTCATCATTTCATTATAACAAGGATCACAGCGAACTATATATCAGTCACACATTCATATTGCACTAGCTCAGATTGGCACATGACATCATAGTGTCTCCAGGTCGACCATGGACGCAGTTTTCCTTCTCTGTGATGTCAGTATGCTGAGCTGAAAGAAAATAAATGAATAATGAGGAAAGACATTTAGAAAATTTCTATGAACAATTAGGAAACATTCAAAGCCACAACATCCTCTCAACATCAAAGTGTTTATTCAAGATATGATGTTTATCCTCGATATGACCTTACAGAATGCTGACATGGGAATGTATTGTGTAGGACACGTGATTCTCTGACATATAGAATAGGGACTGATGTTAGTACTCCAGGGGCTAGGTGACATTAAAAATAATAAGCCCCGACATTAAGTCAGGTAGCTGACATCATCACTGAGCGCCTCTCATTGAGCCATCTGAGGACCCTTACCTGCTGTGATGCCGTGGTTGCCCTCTGTTCTGCCTGCGTCAGGCGCCTCTGTAGACGACTGTTCTTCTCCTATAACTCTGCCGTCTGTCTCTCATACTGGACCCAAAAGAGAGCAAGACATTGATATTTACACCTCATGATATCTATATTTACACCTCATATCATCACAAACACCAGCTAAGGTCGGTTATAGCGGTCATCTCATAAAACCAACGCACGTCAGTCATCAATGTGCCTGTGTGTGCCTGTGTGTGTGTGGGAGAGTGAGAGAGTGTGTGTGTGTGTAAAAATCACCTCTACAATGGTCTCATGGTCAGCCTCCAGCTGGATCTCCAGTTCCTGAGAGCGTTGCTTTTGTCGATTTAGTTCTCCCCTGAACCCAACAGACGATACCAGAGGAAGGAAGAAAAACAAGTTCAGAAATCAATAGAAAGCCTCAGGCTTCCCTTTTTTCCCCCAGTCTCATCCACATCTCTACCCCCCCCTTCCCATTTTTCCCCTGGTTGCTCATTATTGTCTTTAATGCACCATTTAGGGAAAATCTAATCTCAAACAATTCAGATACAGTAAAATTCAGAGACAGTAAAAAAGGTGCTGCTTTGTGTTCTCACTTGTAGACACACTGAAGTAGGCGCATGCCCAAATGTCTGTTTTGGGATAAACTTGTAGCCTTGAACCTGCCTTGAATTAATCAAATCTCCTGGAGATGCTATCTTAAGTGGTCCTCAGACCTCACATGGGACCTTCTAGTAAAATAAAGGTTCAGCAAATATTGTACAAATATTTTTTTATATCAATACATAAAAAATAGTACTTGAGGCTGGTGAGTTTCTCAAAGGCCTTGGTCAGGGTCTTGGCCTCGTCCTTCCAGCGCTGCGTGGTCTTCTGCTGGGCTGAGAGCAGACGGGTCAGGTCAGCGCTGGAGCTACGGCTGCTCTCCTCCAGCTCTCGGACACTCGCGTCCAGACCCTGCTCCTTCCAACTGCACTCCTGCTCCATCTGGGAGACCTGGAGGAAAGGGGTCACGGTGTGGGTGGGTGAGTGTGTTTGAAGAGTATGAAAATAAAACACTGAAGAATAGATGACGGGTCAAACATAAGACACATTTATTCCCAATTATTACTTCTAACAGTTATGGACATGATCGAACAAACTCAACACAAGTGGTCTCATGACCAACTAACACAAGTTCACATTACGTTATATCTGACTCCAAAAGATAGTTCATGATCGATAATGCTTTGCTCATCCCTGTGTGACAGACAGTCGATCATATTGGACCCTAGATTCCATTAAGAATACCCAAAATGCTATTACCATACTTATAAGAAATTGTGAGGAGTGGTCACATGGTCAAATACCTGATGTGATGACTCGAGTGTACGTGTTGCTAACTATGCATGTGAACATTAGACATTAATGGTAAACTCTGTGATAACCTGGTCACGATTATGTTGTGCTGTTTTAACAGAAAATGAGAATAGAGTATCAACAAAATAACCAATTTAACAGTTTCAAAGCAACATATGACTAAGTTTTAACCATACGTTAACGTGCGTCAAGGACACAGGAGAATGGTGGGAGAATGGTGCCCGTGGCGGGCCTAACCCAAAACTCAAAGAACATCTTGCTGTCCCTCTCCTCAAATATCATTCCCAACAAAGGACAAGGTGTGAGATGCATTACAATCACAAAGGAATGGCGAGGGTGCAATTTTTTCAGACACATTACAAACGCAAAGGAATTGACAAATGATGAGCCAGGCTCCTTCAACTGTAAATAGTTATACACGTTGAAATCAAGGCTGGTGCCACCAAAATCCGTCTACATGTGTGTGTGTGTGTGTGTGTGTGTGTCAGTTACTCTGTCTGGCACATCCACACCCTGCTTCTTCAGGCTGGCCCTCCCTCCATCCTCCTTCCTTTTGCTTGAACCTAGTCTAACATGTTGTTTGATTCATAAACCTGATGCCATGGGATTGGACCATAACAACTCAGCTTGGAACTCAGCTTCCTCAACCCCCAGCTTAGACCATCTTTTTGGACACTTTTTTTTTTATATGAGAAAGGCAAACTAAATCCACTCACTCCTACTTGTTGGTCGTCTTGTTGACTCCCAATCCCTCCCATCTCTGGGCTAACAGGCTGGTCATGCACAGTTGTCCCATCTCCCTGTCCCTCTCGCTATCGCTCCCTTCTCCCCCCTCCTCCCTCCCTCCCTCCATACCTGTTGCTTTGCACGTCTCTGCGTTAGCAGGCTGGTCTTGCACAGTTGTCCCATCTCCCTGTCCCTCTATCTATCCCTCCCTTCCCCTCTCCCCCCTGTCCCCCCCTCCATACCTGTTGCTTGGCACGTCTCTGCGTCAGCAGGCTGGTCTTTCGCAGCTCGTCCATCTCCCTGCGCAGCTGCATGTTCTCAGCCTGCAGCTGCAGCCTCTGGTCACTGACCCCACTTTGATGTTGAGAGGATGTTGTGGCTTTGAATGTTTCCTAATTGTTCATAGACATTTTCTAAATGTCTTTCCTCATTACCCCGCAGTCCTCCCGCGCCCCCTGCAGCCTCCGCACCTCCTCCTGACACCAGGACAGCTCCTCGCCGTAACTGGGGTTAGGGTGACGGGGGAGAAGGTTATTGTCACATTATTACACTGTGCTGATCTAGGACAGAGTAGGCCTGATAAAGTATTGCATTCGCTACAAAGCTTTCAGAAAACTGACCCCAGGACTGTCAAGTCATACAAGTCAAACAAGCTCTGGAATATCTCAAAGGGTTAGTGTGTCAGCAAAGTGCAGGCCAGTACATTGATGTATTACTGAGTATATTAAGCTTTCAATATGGGAGAGAAAAAATAGAGAAGTCATAAAGGTTTCGAGATGGCACCGTGAACATGCAGGGGCCATTTTGTCAAGGCTAAGGTGGCCATCTTGGTTTAGCATCATGGCATATGCATGGTCTTCATCATAATTCTGCACTCCTATTTCTGTGTACTGCAACCCATGGATGTAAAACCATAGGATTAAGCTTTTTTAAGCCTTGAGGAAACATGTTGAGAGCAGAAGTGTACACTTCAGGAAAAAGGGTACAGATTTGGGACTCAATTGTTTTACTTGCATGCCCAAAAGGGAAAACCATGGCTAAAGTGACTGATTTCCATATCAAATCATTTCTGGGTAAATGTTAGGTTACACACTATATTTCTTCATAATTAAATTGCTCAAAAAGCAGCAAGATGTGGCATTTGTTCCTAGGTTCTTGGATGACTATGAAGTGTTCGCAGCCTACAGTGTTGTGAATTTATGCAGATTTTCTGTTTGCAGTTAGATGCTATTACATTTGTTGAGTTACTTTGCAGCTAGCTTTGTAAAATTGTCAGCAACTACTCAGATAAGTTAGCGAACAAGTCTAATGCTGACTAACATGGGTAAAGTAAAATGTCAAACCAAACACTGGAAATCACAATTTGCAGAACTAAAAGCACTTACGAGACACAGGAAAAACACCTCAAAAACTAAATGCACATGGTTTCAGCAAGGAGTGCATAGGTAAAGGGTTTGCTGGGGGTGTGTCCCAGTCCTTTTATACTGGCCCTGCCGATGAAGCCTATTGGCTGAAGGCAAGATTGGATGGATTGATTGGGTTAGAGGGATGTCAATCTAACTATAGGTGCAGTGCCACTGTGGTGGATGGAAATCCTGGCATTGATCTACTTCATGCACACTCCACACACACACAGGTGCATGTGTGTGCATGGGACATCACACTGCTCAGACCATTGCCCTCCCAAGCCACATCAATGCAGCAATGCATCACAACTGTGTAAAACTCCACATACAACTACACTGTGTAAAAGGATATCTCAAAACATTTGAGTGGAACAGTATAGAAGTAGGGTCAGAGGCAGGTATTCAAGACCTGGTTATGGCTCTGGAGCCATGTTTAGTTTTGAATATGTTTGCTCAAACCTTCAAGTCAAGTATAAAAAACGAATTGCAAAAAATGCAAAGGAGTCGTGGCTCAGCGGTTAATACCTTGCCCCAAGATCAGGGGATTGTAGGTTCAAGACCCGGTGATGGCTCTGGAGCTAGGTTTGGTTTTGAATATGTTTCCTCAAACCCTCAAGTCAAATATAAGAAACAAAGTTTGTAAAGTGTGAAGGAGCTGTGGCTCTGCGATTACTACCTTGTCCCATCATCAAAGGGTTATAGGTTCAAGACCCGGTGACGGGTCTGGAGCTAGTTTTGATTTTGAATATGTTTCCTCAAACCCTCAAGTCAAATATAAGAAACAAAGTATGGTAAGTGTGAAGGAGCTGTGGTTCTGTGGTTAGTACCTTGCCCTGTCATCAAAGGGTTATAGGTTCAAGACCCGGTGACGGCTCTGGAGCTAGGTTAGGTTTTGAATATGTTTGCTCAAACCTTCAAGTCAAGTATAAGACAATCTCACTTGTAAACTCTACTCTTTTCATCTTCCTCTCACTGCGCTTTCTTCCCACGGCCTCAGCTGCACTCCTTCCTCTCATGGCCTCAGCTGGGTTCGAACCAGCAACGTTCTACTTACAGAACAAGTGCTTTACCACTGTGCCACCGGGCCGCTCACAACAAACACACATCTCTTCGTAATTTTGACATTTACATCAGCAGACAGGTTCAAAAAAAAAAAAGAAAAAAAAGTGCAACAACATCATGGACATCGAAACCTGCTACCTTCTGCTCATGGGGCATGTTCCATACCATTCCGTCACCCAGCTGCTTACAACAAATGCACATTCCTCAAACCTTCCAGTCAAATAAAAGAAACGAAGTATGTAAAGTGTGAAGGACTCGTGGCTGTGCGGTTAGTACCTTGCCCCATCATAACGGGGTTAGAGGTTCGAGACCCGGTCATGGCTCTGGAACATGTGCGAGACCCTGTGGCTGCTATCGCAAGGTAGAGAAGCCGTGCTGCCTAAGGTAGCTTACCGGAACATCGGTGCAAGATGTCACCACGGTGGATGACTTGGAAGGTGCGGACAAGGCTTGGACAAAAAAAAAAAGGAAAGTGGGGGTGATGTGAGGGAATGTCCCCCCCCGCAAGCTGCGGACAAGGCTCAAGCAAAAAAAAAAAAGGAAAGTGTGAGGGGAGTGTCCCCCCCCACAAGTTGCGGACAACGCTCAGACAAAAAAAAAAAAAAGGGATGTGAGGGAGTGTCCCCCTGCAAGCTGCGGACAACGCTCAGACAAAAAAGGAAAGTGGGGGGATGTGAGGGAGTGTCCCCCCCGCAAGCTGTGGACAAGGCTCGGGCACAAGAAAAGGAAAGTGGGGGGGATGTGAGGGAGTGTCCCCCCCGCAAGCTGTGGACAAGGCTCGGGCAAAAGAAAAGGAAAATGGGGGGGATGTAAGGGAGTGTCCCCCCGCAAGCTGCGGACAAGGCTCGGGCAAAAGGAAAGTGGGGGTGAGGGAGTGTCCCCCCCGCCCTTCCAGAACAATGTCCAGCAGCGGTTATCGAGAATAAAGCTGATTTTTAAAATAAAAAAACATATAGATATCTCTTTATCCACCTTCCTTCAGAAGGGTTAGGTGGTGGCTAATTCTTGGTAAAAATGCTTCTTAGAAGAAGAATTTTCTATATATTATATATATAAAATTCTTCTTCTAAGAAGCATCTTCACCAATAATTAGCCACCACCTAAACCTTCCAAAGGAAGGTCACTTGGAAACTGCTCAACTTACCTCATGGCCTCAGCTGGGCTTGCGGGACCTGTCCTTTACCATTACACCACTGGGACGCAAAGACATCACTCGCAGACACCTGCAAAAAAAAAAGAAGTGCAACAACATCAGTAGCATGAACATTTCAAATAGCTACATTCTGCTCATGGGGCATGTTCCATACCATTCCGTCACCAAGCTGCTTACGACAAATGCACATTTCCATTGCCACCAACTCTGCCACTCAGGACCATGCAATACTTAACCTTGCAGAAGCAAGACAGGAAGTTAGGTCCCACCCGACCTAAAAGTTTCTGTAACTTTACAATATGTCAAGAAAGTATATTGTTAAAATAGTGGGCAAACACATTACCCCTTTGGAATATCTCAAAGGGGTAATGTGTGTCAGCAAAGTTCAGGCCAGTACATTGATGTATTACTGAGTATATTAAGCTTTGAATATGGGAGAGAAGTCGTAAAGGTTTAGAGACAGCACCTCGAACATGCAGGGGCCATTTTGTCAAGGCTAAGGTGGCCATCTTGGTTTAGCATCATGGCATATGCATGGTCTTCATCATAATTCTGCACTCCTATTTCTGTGTACTGCAACCCATGGATGTAAAACCATGAGATTAAACTTATTTTTTAATCCTTGAGGAACCATGTTGAGGAGAGCAGAAGTGTACACTTCAGGACAAAGGGTACATATTTGAGACTCAATTGTTTTATTTGCATGCCCAAAAGGGAAAACCATGGCTAAAGTGACTGATTTCCATATCAAATCATTTCTGGGTGAATGTTAGGCTACATAATATATTTGTTCATAATTAAATTGCTCAAAAAGCAGCAAGTGGCAGCAATTGTTCCTTGGTTCTGGGATGAATGATGTTGACCAATTTGTTAGCAGTCTTGTGAATTTACACAGCTTTTCTGTTTGCTGTTGGATGCTATTACATTTGTTGAGTTACTTTGTAGCTAGCTTTGTAAAATTGTCAGCAACTACTCAGATAAGTTAGTGAACAGGTCTTGTGCTGACTAACATGGGAGGAAAGTAAAATGTCAACAAATTATATAATTTGTTTATTTGATTGAGTTTTACTACCCAGAGCATGCACCCGATAACATGAGCAGATCATGCTAACCAAGTCAACCACTTAAATCACACCTATCAAAAATAGAGGATTTGAAGGAGCGTAGCAGGGCTAGATTTGTACATAAAGAGTCCTGGAAAATGACAGAAACCTAATTTTCATGTTTGGGTGCATCTAATTTGATCTGGTGAAGCCAAAACTCAAACCAAACACTGGAAATCACAATTTGCAAAACTAAAACTACTTACTAGATGCACAGGAAAAACACCTCAAAAACTAAATGCACATGCTTTCAGCAAGGAGTCCATCAGCAAAGGACTTGCTGGGGGGGTGTCCCAGTCCTTTTATACTGGCCCTGCCAGTGAAGCCCATTGGCTGAAGGCAAGATTGGATGGATGGATTGATTGAGAGGGATGTCAATCAAACTATAGGTGCAGTACCACTGTGGTGGATGGAAATCCTGGTATTGATCAACTTCATGCACACTCCACACAAACAGATGCATGTGTGTGCATGGGACCTCACACTGCCCAGACCATTGCCCTCCCAAGCCACATCCAACTGGTGTTAAAAGCTGCTACTGTGTACACATCTACAATGACAGCCTAATATGTACTGGACTCCTATGGTTCTTTGCAATATCGCTTTATGATCATCTTTGAGATTCAGATTCAGAAAAGCTTCATTGTCCCACACTTTTGGTCTTGTTCATATACATTATATTGCACATACACATTACAGAACAAAAGGGATTGTTGCATTCGATCAGATTCATCTGGGTAGGTCTGGAACAAGGTCTGGCTTTCTAGGGAATAAAGATTGAATAACAAGGCACAATTGTCTCTGAATGTTAAACATCTCTACCTATGGGATGACATTACTGGTGACATTTCAGAACTATTTTGTCTCAGTGCACCCAGTGGAAGAACACTAGAGGGTAGTGATGAACCCATCTCTACACGTTAAACCAGGACATTTATATTTTAGGTTATATAAGTCAGGTTCACTCCAGGTGGGGCACAGGGCTCTCCAAGACGTCAGGTCACACACACACACACACACACACACACACACACACACCTCCTTTACACCGGATGAATTAGTCTGACCCTCTGGTATCTTTAAACTAAGGAGGCCAAAAAAACATGAAGTTGAAAAATAAGTCACAAACTAATCATTAACCAATACATTCCCAAATCCACTGGGTTGCTGATGTTGCTGGCTGCAAAATACTGTATCAAATCAAATCAAAATCGACTTAGCCACAGAGTTGGAGAGCATTGTTGGGAAGATACTATGAAAATGTACTTAACTAAGTTACCTATTACTTGATAAGGGAAAGTTTACTCTAAGTTGAACCCTTTCTTCCTAAAAGGGTTCTCTTACTGGAACACGCCGAAGAACCCTAAATGGTTAAAGTTAGAACCCTTATTTCTACTCCACTACTTTCTCTTTCATCTATCCAACCATCCATCCACCCAACCTAGCCATATTTAACTTAAAACTCATCTAAAACTCATCTCTGTCCCTCATCTATCTATCTATCTGCCCCTCATTTGTCTAACTTCATCTGTTTATCTACTTACAGTATCCATCTACCGATCTATCTAACCTTCTCTCATCTATCCATCTACCGATCTATCTAACCTTCTCTCATCTATCCATCCTCTCTCATCTATCCATCTACCGATCTATCTAACCTTCTCTCATCTATCCATCTACCGATCTATCTAACCTTCTCTCATCTATCCATCCTCTGTCATCTATCCATCCTCTCTCATCTATCCATCCTCTCTCTCATCTATCCATCCTCTCTCTCATCTATCCATCCTCTCTCATCTATCCATCCTCTCTCATCTATCTAACCTTCTCTCATCTATCCATCCTCTCTCATCTATCTAACCTTCTTTCATCTATCTAACCTTCTCTCATCTATCCATCTCTCTATCATCTATTAATTCATCCATCCATCCAACCAACCAATCTTTCACTTTATCCGCTACCATAATAAAGACTCACTTTATTTCAACTACCCATCAAATCTATCTCCAGTGCCCTCTGTAGGTATTGGAAAGAGGGATCATTGTGTCTCTACTCCAAGAGTTTGGATTTCAAATCAAACAATTCATGCGTTTGCCTTTGGATTCTGCTTTTGACGTCTGTCGACATGAGGACCAAAGAGACGTCAATGAATGTCAAGGAAGCCATTATGAGGCTGAAATATCCGAAAAATCAATAAGAAACATAGCCAAAACCTTAGACTTACTAAAATCAACAATTTTGAACATCATCAAAAAAGAAGGATACCACTGGTGAGTTCCACAATCACAAACCGTCTGGTATTCCAAGGAAGACTTCTACAGTGGATGACAAAGAATGCTAACCATAATTAAGAAAAAGCCGAACTAGCCGAACTACAGAGGCTTCACTGCAAGGTCCAATCCACTAGTTATCCTAAAAAAGGATGGTCAGGTTACAGTTTGCTAAAAAAAAACATAAAAAGCCTGCAGAGGTCTGGAAAAGAGTCTTGTGGACAGATAAGACAAATTATCATATCAAGATCAAATCATATTATCAATAGACAAGTGTGACTGCAAGAGGAAAGTTTGGAGAAAAAAGGATCAAATACAGTTAAGATTGAATTAGTAATTAAGAAATGTGATTAGAAAGTCGCTGTACTTCAGTCCATTCTTGCTCCACCAGACAGTGACGACTGACCAGAGTTGAGAGACTCTGAAAAGGAGAGGCTATAAATGTATACACACTTAAAGGAGTGGCTCTTCACAACTTAGTTTCCAGTTTAACCTCTTCATACAATCATTAGAAAATGGAAGAGCAAGTGTAATTTGTATTTCTGTTTCATTTCACCATTTACAAACTTTCCCAGTCACTGCACATTCTGCACAATCTGATGTCTCTGTGTTGTACTGTCTTATCTTCACCAGCAGAGGGGAGTCAAATACTGGTAAACACAGGGTATTGTAAAGGAGGGAGCCATAGGGAGGGAGGGGGGCAAGGAGGAGAGAGAGCAAAAACAATAGACAGAAGAGAGAGAGAGAGAGAGGGAGGGAGGGAGGGAGGGAGGGAGGGAAAAGAGCACAAGTTACCACAGCAGAAGTGAAGGAGATGCTTGAGTCAGCATAAAGATTACCATCAGGTTTATGGAACCTATATTAGGAACATTGTCCCTCCTCCTCACCTAGTCAAGTCTCTCCCTCCTCCTCTCCCCTCACCTGGTCAAGTCTCTCCCTCCTCCTCTCCCCTAACCTGGTCAAGTCTCTCCCTCCTCCTCTCCCCTAACCTAGTCAAGTCTCTCCCTCCTCCTCTCCCCTCACCTAGTCAAGTCTCACCCACCTCCTCTCCCCTAACCTGGTCAAGTCTCACCCTCCTCCTCCTCCTCCTCCTCTCCCCTGCATTCGTCAAGTCTCCCCCTCCTCTCCCCCCACCTAGTCAAGTTTCACCCTCCTCCTCCTCCTCTCCCCTGCACTAATCAAGGCTCACCCTCCTCCTCTCCCCTCACCTAGACAGTTAGTAAGCAGAAAATGTAATATTTTAGTTAGTTACTCCAAATATGTGAGAACATGAACTTACTGTCATAACCTTCTGAGCTCCCCAGGAGTGTTTGAATTATGACATCCCCCTTCCCCTCACAACACCACTGCCATGCCCTTCCAGCCAACCCTTGTTGGAGCCCAGCTGAATCTCATTACCAATCAATCAGTCAGCCACAAGGCTTGGAAGAAGTTGTTGCCTTCACCAAACAAATTACAGTAAGAAATAATTGTTTTGGTTTTGTTTGATTGTGTTTTAGATTTGAGATTACATGAGATGCCTCCCTTTTTACCTGTCTTTTTGGCTACAGTGATTTGGCCTGAGAGTTACATCAAAGCCATTTACTGCTACCTGTCTCTGACCCTACTCCCATGCTGTTCCACCCAAATGTGTTGACATATCCTTTTACACAGTGTAGTTGTATGTGGAGTTTTACACATACAGTAGTGATGCATTGTACTTGTGATGCCTGCTCTCTAGCAGTGGTTGCTAGTCATGGTTCATACAACCTTCACTCACAGTCTAGGATTCAACTCCATATTAGATTAGATCCAACTTTATTGTTGGGGCAAGGTATTAACCGCTGAGCCACGACTCCTTTGCGTTTTTCGCAATTCGTTTCTTATACTTGACTTGAAGGCTTGAGGAAACATTCAAAACCGAACCTAGCTCCAGAGCCTTGACCGGGTCTCGAACCTACAATCCCGTGATCTTGGGTGAGGTATGAAGCGCTGAGCCATGACTCCTTCACACTCCTTGCATACTTCATTTCTTATACTTGACTTGAAGGTTTGAGCAAACCTATTCAAAAGCATGTTTCAAACCTACCTCCAGAGACATCACTGGGTCTTGAACCTACAATCCCCTGATCTTGGGGCAAAGTATTAACTGCTGAGCCATGACTTCTTCACACTTCCCGTACTTCGTTTGTTATTCTTGACTTGAATGTTTGAGCAAACATATTCAAAAACATGTTCCGAACCTACCTCCAGAGCCATCACTGGGTCTTGAAATTTCGTTGTTAGAGTTCCATCTGCTAACTGTTTCTACATTTACATTACATTTACATTCATGGCATTTAGCAGACGCCTTTATCCAAAGCGACTTCCAACAAATACATTTGTCTAAGTAAATGAATCATCTATCCATCAATCATCATAAGAAAAAGTAGTCTATGCTAGGACCAGGGGCTATTGGCAGTCACAATGCTAGAAGAAGGAAGATTTATTTTTATTCTTTTTTTTTTTAAATGTATTTACAGGAGAGAAACTTGCAGAGGGTAGAGTAGTGGGGATGAAGAGGTCTTTAGTTTCTCAAAAGTTTCTCGAAAGTTATCGATTGTCAAACACATAAAATCCTTTGGTTGGGTTCAGTCAACACTGGCCAGGTAAAACAAAGTTATCTACAGTAATGTCATCCCGTAAGTAGAGCTGTGTAACATTTAGAGACAATTGCACCTTATTAGATCTTTATTCCCCATGAAGCCATTCAGCAAAGGCTTGAAATTGTCCTCTGCTGGCAATACCGTCAGTGTAGACCGTTTGTTTCTGCTTTTTGTGCTTGTCAACTTCAAGTTGTCATTTCAGTTTCTAGCTGCTTGGTTGATGCTTGATTTACCTTATTAAAGTATTATTCATTTCACATTTGCTTCTCTACCATAAATAGACACACAAGTTTTGATTTTATTGAGGGTGTGTGTCTGTTTATGGTAGAGAAGCAAATGTGAAATAAGTAATACTTTAATAGCCAAGCAGGTAGAAACTGAAATGATAACTTGAAGTTGACAAACACAAAAAGCAAAAACAAACTATTTCAAGCCTTTGGTTTCCCACAGGCTCCCACAGACTCAATGTTAGAGCGAGATCTGCTAACTGTTTCTATCCCGGTGATTATTACAGTACATTGGATTCATCTGCATTGTCAAACACATAAAATCCATTGGTTGGGTTCAGACAGCACTGACCAGGTAGAAGGAAGTCATCTACAGTCATGTCATCCCATAGGTAGAGATGTTTAACATTCAGAGACAATTGTGCCTTGTTATTTGATCTTTATTACCCATTGAGATGAGATGAGTTGAGATGTAGCCTGAAGAGATGGAGGACTTCAATCTACGGAGGAAGATCGGTAGTGACTCTGCAGTCATGACCGTAGTGGGAAGCTCGTTCCACCAGCGGGGCGCCAGGACAGCCGTGACCGAGTAGCGCGGCTGCTGCGTCCACGTATTACTGCATGCTGTTTGTCTTCTCTATCTGCCTCCCGACCAAAGAGAACAGACATACACACACTCTCTCTCTCTCACACAAACACACACTAGTAAGTCAAGCTGGTACTGTTGTATTGTAGCTCCTCCTATGTAAAGTTAGTAAACTAGACTGTAACAAATGCTTCTTCAATGCAGTTTAAGACTGACTGGGAAATTTGTATGAAAATGATCCGACAAACAGGGAAGACCAATATGTTAAGTTTGGGCAGAAGTTTTAGTTTGGCCAGCTGTTTAGCCATTTGGCTGCTTTTATCTGTTTCATCTTCTATTAGGAATACATCAGAGAACTTCAAACGCAATAAAAGTCTTCAAATCAAGGTGCAGCAGTTCATTTCCATTTTTTGGGATTTGTGAAAAATGTATGACAAAATATTCGTGTGTGTTGATGAATTTAACCAGCTGACCTGCAGCACAGTGACATCATCAGCGCCCTCATGTGGACAACATCATGACCTGCATCCTGGGTACACTGATACTGTAGCTACAAGGATTAAATTAAACCTCCCAAACAATCTGGATAGAATAATAGGGTGACATAAGTTTTGTGACATGAATATAGCAGGAATACAATTACCATCATTTCAGAACAGGAAGAACGGTTGAATTTTATAGATATCATTTCTTCAGTATAGTTTTGAAGCGTCGGAGAATGACAAACGGACATGACTGATCGAAACTGATTTAAAAAAATAATAAAAAGAGAAACAACTATATGGCAACTATCTGGAGCAGAATGGGGAGAGCTCCACCCAGTGGATTAACTGGGGAAGTGACTTCCTCTTCCATGAATGTCAAAACTAGTCAGTTCAGCTGTAACTTTGTAAGACTTTAATAATAATGACAAAAAACAAGGCATGATACATTGTGTAGTTTTTTTTTTCTTTGTGTTTCTGTGAATATTTACAAACCACAGTTCTATAATTACGAATAGCCCAAACCATCAGTTAGTTTAAGTTCACTCAGACAAAGATTTCTGGTAAGTCACACTCAACAGGCTGGTCTCCTGGACACAGATTTAGACTTTCCTTGCCTCCTTGCCTCCTCGCATACTCCATCCTCACCTCCTTGTCAAAACTCATTGGAGGATACCGTCATCGTTCCTCCCCTCAGACTGTTTCCTCCCATGCGTTTTGAGAAGGAGGCGAGGAAGAGAGGACACTGCCAACCACGGAGACTCAGATAGCCGGTTGCATGCTACCCTCGTTGTAGAAAAAACACAAGCAAACAATCAAAACAAACAATGCAACTACACTGCATGTAACAAAAACATCACGCGGCTAAATGAGCACACTAAATAGTACAACCACCCAAAAAGATGAATCACTTTGAAGTAACATCCAACACAAGTTATATAGATAGGGCCATCTTCTCCTCACATGGGACCATAGAGACAGTGTGAAGCACCCTTTCTGTTTTACTGCTTGATGAACAACAAATGCGCAACAGGCCGAAACGTCCAGTCGTTGTAAGAGATCGTCCAAATGATACACTCGAGTGTTTCACCACAACATCCCAACAACAACAACACTTGAAGCCTGTGGTTCTCTCTCAAGTCAACAGTGTCCATTTTGGAAAGGAAAAAAACAAACAGACATACAAGTCCATATACAACGAAATTGAGGCCCGTTCCTTCGTCTCTCTCTCTCTCTCTCACACCCTAGTCCCCTACGGAGTGCACATCGTCTGACCAGAGCCACGGGCATGGGAGGTAGAGCCCTGTGGCCTGTCTCAGACCGCACTATTTTGGTCGCGCACTATTTTGTGGCGCGGCGCTGGTTCTTCTTCAGCAACTGTATGCGGTTGTGACAGTAGAACTTGATGGCCCTCCAGTCGCGCTGGTTGGTCACCAGCAGGGGGCAGAGCTGCAGGCAGCGCTCGCAGTCCGCCTTGCCCGGGACGCGAAGCTCTGTGATGTTGCTGGTCAGGTGTTCCTCCACGGCCGCACGCTCCGCATCTGACCACGGGCGCTTCAGGACGCCACGCTTGCCTGTGTGGATGGAGGGAGTTTTAGTGCTTTTCATAGGACACTTCTGTTAGGTAGGTCACACAGACACTCACAAGTATACATGTCATACACACTTCAATGTTGGTCATGAATCTTTAATCCTTACACATGTCATGGTGTACTCACACACACCCGCCCATGTTTTGGGCGTACACACACCTGATTTCAGCGCACAAACACACACACATTTTGGGCGTACACACACACCTGATTTGAGCTGGCCTGAGCCTCTCCTGCGTCCAGAGTGGGATGGCGAGAAGTGCGAGGCAGAGGAGGGCGTGGCCTTGAGTTTCTTGGTGCGTGGAACCCTACCGTTGGCCTTCCCCCTCTTCACATACAGCACAGTGGGAGTGGGCGCAGGCGCGGCCACCTCACCCTTTCCCTGCTCACCGTCCGACTCACCCTCCGAGCACGAGTCTGCTGAGTTCTCCGACATCACTGGAGAAAGAGAGAGAGAAAGAGGGGTTAAGTACTGCTACTACATTTCAGTCCTCCTTCTCTTCTCTCATTCAACAAGATCAAACCATTTGATCAGTAATCAGATCCATAGTATATTCATGAGCGTTCAAAATAAATTGAAAGAAATCCTTCTATTACTCCTGATTATAATCAACGTCAGTCATTTATTATTACACTTTGCAGAGGCTTTGTTATCGCATATAATCGCATTCGTCTCCTTTACCAACATAATTTGTAAGAATAGGCTACAGAACCGATGGATTTTCCAAAACGATGTGCTCACCAAACTTCACACAGTTGGGGTGACTGGCCTATATTAGGGAAGCGAGAGTGCCTGCTGTGACCACTGGTTTTCGGGATGTTTTCAGGGGTTGGTCTTGGGCCACAGTGCAATACGCAAATGATGTGACTGATCGTTTCGGTCCTGTTCATTCTTAGAAATCAGAGCAAGACCAAACCCCTGGTGGAGTCCAGTCGGATTCGTGCTGAATCAAATCTCCACAGCAGAAGCACAGCCTCCCTCCACACCAAACCCCAGCCTCCCTCCACACCAAACCCCAGCCCATGGAGACAGGTGGCCAAAATGCACACGGAACAAATAGTATGTCAAATGGATTGGATTGAAATGCGTTTCCAATCGACTCGATTTTGCCCTTTCATTTAATTAGACACTCTAATTTGTTGGGTATGAACCCAAAACGCTGCACTGTAGGCTAAAGGTGCAATTAACAATGTTTGTCTTCACACAAAATAAACATGTCTGTGTCATATTTATCGAATCATAGAGGTGAGTTTGAATTTCTCAGGGGACCCCAATTTGAAATCGGGACCTGACTGGTTCCAAATGAAGAATGCAATACTATGTATTCCTTGGTCAATCTCTGTGTGGTTTTCCTCCTTTGAACCCACGTTGCAACAGCACCATCTAGTGGTGCAAGAGGTAAACTATCTGGAAGCAGAATGAGGAGAGCTCCACCCTGTGGATTAAACTGGGGAAGTGACTTCCTCTTCCATTAATGTCAAAACTAGTCAGTTCATCTGTAACTTCGTAAGATTTTAATAATAATGACAAAAAAACAAGGCATATGATAAACACACCTGGTTTGAGCTGGCCTGAGCCTCTCCTGCGTCCAGAGTGGGATGGCGAGAAGTGCGAGGCAGAGGAGGGCGTGGCCTTGAGTTTCTTGGTGCGTGGAACCCTACCGTTGGCCTTCCCCCTCTTCACATACAGCACAGTGGGAGTGGGCGCAGGCGCGGCCACCTCACCCTTTCCCTGCTCACCATCCGACTCACCCTCCGAGCACGAGTCTGCTGAGTTCCCCGACATCACTGGAGAGGGAGAGAGAGAAAGAGGGGTTAAGTACTGCTACTACATTTCAGTCCTCCTTCTCTTCTCTCATTCAACAAGATCAAACCATTTGATCAGTAATCAGATCCATAGTATATTCATGAGCGTTCAAAATAAATTGAAAGAAATCCTTCCATTACTCCTGATTATAATCAACGTCAGTCATTTATTATTACACTTTGCAGAGGCTTTATTATCGCATATAATCCCATTCGTCTCCTTTACCAACATAATTTGTAAGAATAGGCTACAGAACGCTACGCCTACGAGTATATTGAACATTTTCAGACAGACGAACACTCTAACAATGACTAGGAGCGTCAAGCCGGATAGCATCCTCCTCTATACAGTCCTGTAGACAGATAGTCGGAGACGTATAGAAATAAAAATGACCCCGCTAAAACAGTTTGTGGCTAGAATCCCTCTTTCACTGACTCTGGTGGTCCGTCGGGTGGTTGTCCCCTTTGACTGGCATCAATCAAGCTAGCCAAATGTGCCTTGCAAAGAATTAATAAACACACTTTTCAAATAGGTTTGGGCTCTACGAAGCGAGCTAACTTTAGCTCCAACCTGGGATTTTGTCAAAGTTAGCTCCCTTACTCCCTTTACTTGCTATTACATGACTTTGCAAGAGAAATTTGGCAAGAGTGACGCCCGTCAAAGTGGACAACCACCCGACGTACCACCAGAGTCGGTGAAAGAGGGATTCTATCCACAAACGGGGTCATTTCTATTTCGATACGTCTCTGACTCTATCTGTCCATAGGACTACATAGAGGAGGATGCTATTAATTTGACTGCTATTAAGTGCATTTAACACCACACAGCACTTACTACTTGCGAATAAGCTCCTGAGGATGCAGGTGGACTCCCCATTGTTTTCTGGATTACGAACTACCTGACCAACAGGCCACAGTTTGTATGGCTGGAGGGATGTGTGTCGGACTGGGTGGTGAGCAGCACTGGCGCCCCCCAGGGGACAGTTCTGGCTCCCTTCCCCTAACCCTCTATACCCCGGACTTCAGGCACATCACAGATACTTGCCATCGACAGAAGTTCTCGACGATTCTGCTATTGTGGGATGCGTCAGTGGAGGCCAGGAGGCACAGTACAGAGGACTGGTGGACAGTTTTGTTGAGTGGTGTGAGCAAAACAACCCTAACCCTAACACTAACTCAATACCAGCAGGACAAAGGAGATGTAGTGTAATTTATAATTATTTTAAATTATTCTAATTTATAGTGTACATGCCCCATACCTATTTCACAGCCTCTAGCCTCATTGCCACTTAGCCTCGCACAGCCTACAAAATGTATTGTTTTATTGTTCTTTTTTGTAAATTTGTTATTGCTATTTTGTTAATATTTTGCTATTTTGTAAATTTCTTGTCAATATTTGCTTTTTTTTTTTATGTCCCATGCACCAACCTCACCAAGTCAATTTCCTGCATGGCCAAACAAAATAATTCTGATTCTGAGATGGTGGTGGACTTCAGGAGGACTAGGGTCCCCTTGTCTCCTGTTTCCATCCAGGGAGAGGACGTGGAGGTGGTCCAGAGCTACAAGTACCGGGGGGTGCACCTGGACAATAAACTGGACTGGACTGGTAACACAGATGTCTTGTACAAGAAGGGCCAGAGCTGGCTTTATTTCCAGAGGAGGCTCAGGTCCTTTGGCGTGTGCAGGACATGTTCTACCAGTCATTGGTGGCTAGCGCAGTGCTGTATGTGGTGGTATGCTGGGGGGGGGGGCAGAATCAAGGAAGGTGACACCAAGAGGCTGAACAACCTGATTAGGAAGGCTGGTTCTGTCCTCGGTGTCATCCTGGACACTGTGGAGGAGGTGGCCAACAGGTGGATGAGGACTAAACTCCTGGCCATCATGGACAATCCCTCCCATCCCCTGCAGGACATTGTGGCAGAGCAGAGAAGCTCCTTTAGCAACAGACTACTACAACCACGTTGCACTAAGGAGCGCTATAGGATACGTTCTGCCTGCCGCAATAAGACTGTACAACTCCTCGCTGGCTCGATCGGGGTGATCAGAGTAATCTGGGGGATGTTAAATCATAACTGGACTGTTGTTACTGTATATAATGTTTCCGATGTCTATTTTATTCTATTGTCACTTTATTTTGTTGTTGATGTTTGGTTGTTTGTGATGTGAGCTGCTGTAACGCCTTAACTTCCCATTGGGGATCAATAAAGTACCTATCTATCTATCCGGCTAGGAGCTCCAGTCAAAGCTAACAAGCTAACAATCTAGCTGCCTTAGACGAGGGAAGCTTTGCATCTCTGCGACTGTTAACGTGGTTACACTACCTTATTAATAATATAAATGTTATTCAGCCAGCACTGTGATTGTGCATAATTACTACATAGCTACAGAGCGGCTAATGTCAAGGTCATAAAGAGACTAAGTACCATTGTTTACTCTTAAATGGTTGACAATTCTGTTTTCCAGTTTGGGGAAGTGGTGCCACCATCAGTCCAGCCTCTGTTTGGCAAATTGCTTCGGGCCCGTCAAAAGGAACAACCACCCGACGAGCCATCTGTCAATTTTCACAAATGGTATTTTGGCGACTCTTGCTGTCCAAAGGATTTACATTAATTCAGGAGTATGGTATCCCGTTACCTTTAGCTGTAAAGCTAATGTTAGCTAGCTAATGGCGTGTTGCTGTGTTTGTAGCCTAGCTAGCTAACTAGCATTTTTCTTACCTGTTGAAAGGCCTTTCTCTCGCAGATTTCATTCATTTACAGAAGACATTTCTCCAAGGATTTGCAATACGTACCACTATATCAGACAGCTAGGAACACTTGGATACTTAAACGATTCCGTTCCACCTCTCGCGAAAGAACCCCAGAACGCTCAGTCTTTCCCGACCAGATGAAAATTGAGGAAATGGGTTGATGACGTATTTAAAGACTTTTTGGGCGCGTATGTGGTGTGTCATTGCTTTTCCTCCAATGGTAAGACACCTTACCGAAATACCGAATGTCTCTGAAGTTCGACGATGTGCCACAAAACGGCACTTTGTAATCGTGGTTTAATATATCCCCATGTGTTTGTCTCTCAATGTAGTGTTATACACAGCCCCTATAACACACATTCACACAATGTCTCTATGAAAACGATACAATCGTAGATCGGTGGGTGGGTGGGTGAGGATTGATTCAGATTACTCCTCAAATTGCTCAGTACTGTGAATTATCTGCATTTGAGACATCACACCTAAATGTTTTGCTTCATCGTGTCAAGCCATTTTTTATCTTGTGCTGGTATCGCATACCAGTAACCGTCTAGATACCTCATGATGAACTCCAGTAGCCTGTATTTGTCATTGACATTGTTGATAACATATGAGAGAGTTCTAAGCAAAGACAGTAAGCGCAATAGTCTAGCACAGGGCTTTTTTTTGTCTCGTAGCCCCAAATTGACAAACAAACAATGTCCTGTGACACCAACAACTTCATTGCGGGCTATGCCAACACATAATAATGACATCCAAATGTATTCCAATCACCTAAAATATACTCTAATAGGTTGGATATTACCCGAACGCTGCTATATAGGCTACAGGTGCAATTCACATACACTGTTTGTCTGATTTATGAAATCAGCAATGGTATGTAATACACATTTATACAACAGAAAATGTGTAATTCCCATTGTTAGAGCCTATCCTGCCCATGATATATTCGACAACATACACATGGCCACGTCCAGAGTGGTATTTTAGAAGACTGGCGCCAATGAAGAGGTCAATTTTCTATTGGCTAACGCTCATGGACTGAAATAGTTCCTTCACGCAAATTCATGGAGCAAGTTGCGAGGCCTGGGTAGCCAGTCTGAGAAATATTGCTCTTAGATTATCATTTTCAAACTGAATAGATACTGTAATTTCAACTACAAAACTTCATAGCTACACTAAAAGTTGTGTTGTTAAACCAATTCAAGAGAGAGATTTTCCAAATGTCTGGTAGTTGTATTGTTTTACTTTAGAGTCGCCATGACGTTTTGGGGGTGAAACTGCCTTTCCCCGTCCACCATTGTCCCCGTCTTAATTATTGTTAGCCCCGCCCACTTACACATCTTAGTCCAATCAGTACATCCTAATTTTCCACTGGCCACGTCCATTCCTAAAAAGTGCCATCGTGTACGTCGTTACCTAGCAACGCACACTACTACTACACCAACGTGTAGGTTAGTTGGCTAGCTAGCTAGCTATCAGACCAGCTAGATGAGCTGTATAAATTATGCAAATCTTTCCAGGTGCCTCTAAACACTTTTAATCCAACTCATAGCCAGCCCTAACCCTAACCCTAACCCTCTTGACTATGTCTACATGCCTAAATGCATTGAGTTGCTGCCATGTGATTGGCTGATTAGATATTTGCGTTAACGAGCAGTTGAACAGGAGTACCTAATAAAGTGGCCGGTGACTGTATTATTGCTGAAGTATTTCTGGTCAAACCGTGTGTGATTTTCCTCCATTGAACTCACGTTGCATCAGCATAATCTAGTGGTGAAAGAGGTAAACTATCTGGAGCAGAATGGGGAGAGCTCCACCCAGTGGATTAACTGGGGAAGTGACTTCAACTTCCATGAATGCCAAAACTGTACATTGAAATAACCACACCTGAAACACGTAGTCAGCTGTAACTTTGTATAAGACTTTAATAATAATAATAATAATAATAATAATAATAATAAAAAAAACATAACACAAAAAACCAAGGCATATGATACATTCTGTAGTTTTTTTTTTCTTTGTGTTTCTGTGAATATTTACAAACCACAGTTCTATCTGTACAATAACTCAAGAGCTGAAAAAACAAAAGTTACAAATAGCACAAACCAGTTAGTTGACATTATGATAATATGTATTTATGTACATTGTAACTGGCGATACGAGAGCAATGACGACGTGACATAAGATCATGTGAAACGGTTTAAATAAGTTTAAGTATTTGTGAAGATGCTGTGTAGTTTAAGTCCACTCAGACAAAGATTTCTGGTAACTCCACTAAACAGGCTGATTTCCTGGACACAGATTAAGCCTTGACTAAAAGGCATCTTCAATGGAGTCTCAATTAAGTGCCATTTGAGTCCAGGACCAAGACTTAATCTGTGTCTGGGAAAGCAGCCCATAGAGGGCCAGCAGCCCATAGGCCGAATCTCCATCGCCGTCTTTCCTTGCCTCCTCGCGTCCTCTATCCTCACCTCCTTCTCCAAACTCATTGGAGGACAACGTCTTTGGTTCCTCCACTCAGACCTTCTCCTCCAATGCGTTCTGAGCAGGAGGCGACGAGCGAGGACAAAGACACGGAGGATTGACTCGTGAGATTTGACCTCTAGTCCCGAGCATGGCGCCTCGCTGCCAACCATGGAGACTCAGACAGCCAGTGCATGACTGGCGCTACCCTCGTCGTAGAAAAAAAACCACAAACAAACAATCAACACAAACAATGCAACTACACTGCATGTAACAAAAGTATAACACGGCTAATTCAGTATGCTCGCTCTTCTGGAACAAAAAATGCCCCCCCCAAAGAGATTAATCACTTTGAAGTAACATTCAACACAAGTTATATAGATAGGGCCATCGCCTCATCATATGTGATCAGGGAGATAGTCTTAAGCACCCTTTCTGTTTCACTGCCTGAAGAATTACAAATGTGCAACAGGCACAAAATGAAGCAACGACGCACAAGACAATGCAATGCTGTTTTGGGAAAAAAGTAACGTTGACTTAACATCTTGAGTGTGTTGGAAATCAATGGGGAGGGTACGGTCGGGTGGAAAATATAGTTCAACATCATCAGGCTGTGGACTACATTTCCCATGCTCCTGGACTCTGTGGGCTCGCTAGCCTAAACTGTGGCTGTGTGTCTTTAGATGCTCAACTTCAAAACACACATCTTTCTCTTCCACAGGTTGAACCAGTTCCTCCTCCCCACACCCCTGATGTGGTCCTCTCCTATGTGGTGACCAGAGAGGCTAGCTCTGTCCAATCAGAGGCGACTTCTGTCTCCTCTGTGTCCAATCAGGAGAGAATACAGGGCTATTAACAATGTGTGAATAACCCCCCCCCCCTCCCCTAAAAAAAAAAAAAAAAAAAAAGCCCAAAAAAAGATAACAAGATTGCACACCTGCATGTAATGGTCACTAGCTTGTTACTTACTTAGGGGTAAATAAATTATTCAATTGGTAGTTAGTTAGTTAGTCTGGCACAGGGCCTATGTCATGTACGTACAGTAAAGTGTGGCCGAAACGTCCAGTCGTCGTTGGAGATTGTCCAAATGATACACTCGAGTGTGTCACCACAACGTCCCAACACCAACAACAACAACAACACTTGGGGCCTGTGCTTCTCTCAAGGCAACATCTCCACGTTGTAGTGTGTCCATTTTGGAGAGAAAAAACATACAAACATACAAGTCCATATACAACGAGACTGAGGCCCGTTCCTTCGTCTCCGTTTCTCTCTCTCTCACACCCGAGTCCCCTACGGAGTGCACATCGTCTGACCAGAGCCACAGGCATGGGAAGTAGAGCCCTGTGGCCTGTCTCAGACCGCACTCTTTTGGTCGCGCACTATTTTGTGGCGCGGCGGCTGGTTCTTCTTCAGCAACTGTATGCGGTTGTGACAGTAGAACTTAGAACTCCACCCGCACTAGGTTGATAATGCACTAGTTTGGTGCACTAGTTTGGTGCACTAGTTTGGTAGTACACTAGTTTGGTGCACTAGTTTGGTGCACTAGTTTGGTAGTACACTAGTTTGGTGCACTAGTTTGGTAGTACACTAGTTTGGTAGCGCACTTGTATGGTAGCACGCTAGTTTGACAGTACACTAGTTTGGTTGGGCACTAACCATCCCTCACTAACTTGGGGACAATAAAGTTTGGAGAATAGGATGCGATATGTGACCACATAAGGTCTGTGGTCAAAATGAGTGCGCCACAGGGTGCCGTTTGAGGCAGTGACCTGGTCTAAAGTAATAGTGGCCTACAGGAGAACTAGGGTGCCATTTCAGACGCCGCCTCGGTCCCTCCTGGGCCGGGTCTCTCCTCAGCAGACGATGAGCGCGGGAGGAACGTCGTCCCGGCGCTGGTTCTTCTTCAGCAACTGTATGCGGTTGTGACAGTAGAACTTGATGGCCCTCCAGTCGCGCCGGTTGGTCACCAGCAGGGGGCAGAGCTGCAGGCAGCGCTCGCAGTCCGCCTTGGCCGGGACACGGAGCTCCGCGATGTTGCTGGTCAGGTGTTCCTCCACGGCCGCACGCTCCGCATCTGACCACGGGCGCTTCAGGACGCCACGCTTGCCTGTGTGGAGGGAGGGAGTTTTAGTGCTTTTCATAGGACACTTCTGTTAGGTAGGTCACACAGACACTCACAAGTATACATGTCATGGTGTCTGGCGTAGACGCACGCACGCACGCACACGTTTTGGGCGTACACACACACCTGATTTGAGCTGGCCTGAGCCTCTCCTGCGTCCAGAGTGGGACGGCGAGAGGGGCGAGGCGGAGGAGGGCGTGGCCTTGAGTTTCTTGGGGCGTGCCATCCGTCCATTGGCCTTCCCCCTCTTCACATACAGCACAGTGGGAGTGGGCGCAGCCTCGGACACTTCACCCTTCTCCTTTCCCTGCTCACCGTCCGACTCACCCTCCGAGCACGAGTCTGCTGAGTTCCCCGACATCACTGGAGAGGGAGAGGGAGGGGAGAGAGAGACAGAGGGGTTAAGTACCGCTGCTACATTTGAGTCCTCCTTCTCTTCTTCCATTCAACAAAAATAAGTAATCAGACCCATGGTGTATTGAACATTTTCAGCAGACAAACACACACACACACACACACACACACACACACACACACACACACAGTTCTCAGCCCCTTTCATAAAGGTTGTGTCACTCACCGTCCAACTCCAGACAGATGTGGTGGAGACTCATCCCTCTGAAGAGAACTCCGTCTCTCTCTCCACACAGCACCACGCGCCCCACCCTTCCCATCAGCCCTGGGTCCTGGCCAATCCCGCTGCAGCTCTGGGTCACATGGTACTCCCTCTCCAGGAAGTGTTCCAGGCGTTCTACGGCGCTGCCGCCCGGCTGGCCTGGCTCCTCCCCCTCACCTAGCAACAGCAGCTGGGTCAGGATGGCCACCTGAACAACAACAACAACAATTACATTAGTCACAACAACAACAACAAAATAACCCAAAACAATGACACGTATTACTCATAATAAGATTTCATATACCACTTTTCTAGGATTACATAATGCATTAATTGTTTGTTCTTATTATTAAGCATTTTAAGATGCATTTTCATGGATGAAAGGGGTTGTGTAAATAAAGATTCTTATCATGAAAGACTAAACTCATTAAAGTTACATAATGAAGGATATTGCCTCTGGGGTTGCTCATGAGCAAAACGGGGTCCCCTCAAATAGTCAGAAATAATGCTCAGAAATTACATCATTGGTCAAAAAGGGGCACAATTTCCAATGCCCATGAGCATACAATTATTTAGCCAAGTTTGTTCGCCTAAACCTGAGGATTGCGTAGTGTGTCTTTAACAGTGCAAGAGATGCTAAACCCCAACAGAGGAGGCGGGGAAAGACCAGTCGGCTGGAGGAGGAGGAGAGGAGGAGGAGAGGAGGACGAGAGGAGGAGGAGAGGAGGTGGGGAGGAGGAGGAGAGGAGGAGGAGAGGAGGACGAGAGGAGGAGGAGAGAGGTTCCCACCTGTCGTCTGACACGTGTCTGGGTCAGGGCGCGGGGGTTCCGTGTGCCGCTGGAGCGCGCCAGGCTGCGTAGGAGGTCCGTGCCACGGAGGGGCGTGGCCGGGGAGTGGTAGGGCCTGGCGAAAACGTAGGGGTTCAGGGGGTCGACGCCCACGTCCTGCCGGGTCTGGAGGAGAAGCTCCAGGCAGGGCTCGCAGTGCGGAGGCAGGATCAGGGGCTGGACACGCCCACGCTTCCCCTGCACACCCACACGGGGGAGGTGGGGGAGAACCAGACGCTCAAACGGGGAGAGGGAGGCCTCAAGGGGGGTGAGGGCTGGGGGGGCGCCAGGGGGCACGGGCACGGGGCACTGGGGGGTGACGCGGGAACGGTACTCTGCGATGGCCAGCTGGAGAGAGGAAGAGGAGAGAGGATGTTTTCTTTGTCTTTGTCAACAAAACAATGGTACAAATTGCAGCGACAGGTAAAATGTTCTAAATGATATTATACATACTTCATACACAGTGTTATACATAGGGCTGGGTATTGGACCTCAAGATACGACGCATATCACAATACAGGGGTAGTATATGATACTCATATACAGCCATATGCCCTCCATAAGAATTGGAAAAAAGAAGCATTTTGTCTTCTTTTAGCTCAATACTCCAACAGTTTGGATTTGAAATCAAACTGTTACCATGGGGTCAAAGTAGAGATTCTCAGCTTTAATTCAATAGGGGTTTTTTCAGATTAGGTTCATCATTTAAAAAGTACATTTTTTAAACATACTATACTCCCCCCCCTATTTTCAGGGCTCCAAAAGTATTGGAAAAAATCATATAATGTCCAAATAAAGTACTCATGTTTAGTATTATGTCGACAATCCTTTGCATGCAATAACTGCCTGAAGCCTGCGACCCATTGACCCCACCAGACGCTGGGTATATTCTCTGGTGATGCCAGATATATATGGTTAGGGTTATGCTGTATATAATATGTATATATATGGTTAGGGTTATGTATATATATGGTTAGGGTTATGCTGTATATAATATGTATATATATGGTTAGGGTTATATACCTTGGAGACTTCACACTCGCGTCTCCGGTTGTAGAGGATGAGCAGTGCCAGGGAGGAGTGGCAGAGCAGACGCCAGGCCTCGGCCGACTGCAGCTGGCGTGACAGGGACAGGAAGGCTGAGTGCTGCAGGCGACGGAGGTAGAGAACGAGGGAGGAGAGGGAGGAGAGCAGGGGCAGCATGTGGAGACGGCCCGAACTACTGGATGGGCGGGGCGGGGCGGGGCGGGGGGGGGGTGACAGAAAAGGAGGAAGTAGGAAAGGTTGAGGGTTGAGGGAAAGAAAAAAGAGCAGGGGAGAGAAGAGGGAGGAGAGGAGGGAGATAAAAAAAAAAGGAGAGGAGCAAAGAGGAGAGAGAGAAACATTTTTCATGAATTTCAATTGCAGTGTCAGACGTGATATGAAAAGATCATTACAACACATAGAAAATCAACATATCAGTATTCTAAATCCCCTTAAAATTCAACATCAATTGGCGGATACATCTGTGCATTCTAGAAGCCACTTTGGCACGTAGCCAACAGTGCTGTGCTTCAATATAAAAACAAAACTGGTGCGATCTGCAATTATGGTTATTCAACCTTTGTGACAACACTCCTGCTGCTCCTGCCTCCTCCAGCTGACAGTAACATCTCACTCACGCTTCTCCTGACTTTCAAACAAACCCAGAGTCTATGAGCTTTCTGAGTTACAACCTAAAATAAAGTATGAAAGTAGAATTCATCGACATGTGACAGCATGAGATAGCAATTTACACACGACTGCGTGAACATGCAGGGGAAAATAGTTAGCTGTATTTTTGACACAGGAATAGGCGCAAAACTGAAAGCCTACGACAGGAGGTTTGTTCTGTGCGGGGAATAATTTGCGTCATTTGAGTCATGCTAATGTATTTTTTTTGTGATATTTGCCTTTATGTTGGTTTAAAAATATGGCAGGTAAAAAATCTGAGTGGCTGGTGAATTTTCTCATCAAAAAAGTAACATTTTGTGCCCTGGGCAGCATTACAACCATGCCATGTTACCACCCATGACTCAAACATGCAAGAGTTACCCTCCCACAGTTTAGCATTCAACAACGCTGTTAAGCTCTAGCCCCAGGTGTCAACACACCACTACATTCTATTACGAATATCCATAATATTAAAGCCATAATCTGTGACTTAAAGGTGACAGGCAAAGATATCCACATATTACAGAAAAAAAAAAACCTCTTATTAATATCCACATTATTAAGTAAGCCTCAAACATATTGCGATAGCTGGCAACATTTTGGCGAAGATTTTCGCTCATTAGTGAGAAGACATGTTGGTGCGCATGATGTCATCTGAGCTCAAAATAAAATGGATAACATTGGCTTGCAAAAAAAAAAAAAGTCAATAACATTTTTTTAATGTTACTGCTCAATGCAGTGAGGAGCTCAGCAGATGGCTTTGATATGAGCAGTTTTCCGACTAAGCGACGCAACGGATGATGCTTCTCACATGTGGAGGTGACACGAAAAAGTTACATTTTCTTCTATCAATTATGTTATGTGCTCGAGCAAGCGAGCTTATATGGCTGCAAACGGAGTGGCTGCCATGACGTCACACAGCCATGATGTCACACAGCCATGACGTCACACAGCCATGACGTCACACAGCCATGACGTCACACAGCCATGACGTCACACAGTACTGGAAAGAGGAAGCCCTTTGTCTTCTTTTAGCTCTATACTCCCAACAGTTTGGATTTAAAATCAAACAATTACTATGAGGTTAAAGCAGAGATTGTTAGCTTAAATTCAGTTTTTTTCCAGATTGGTTTCACCATCTACACATGTACAACATTGAATTAAAGCTGAGAATCTCTACTTTGACCTCATAGTAATTGTTTACTTGCCATTAAATGACTTTGCAAGAGGAATTTGGCAAGCTTGATGACAACCACCTGACGAACCATCAGTCAGTGAAAGAAGGATTTTATTACAATAAACTGTGTCTTGCCGGGTCATTTTTACTTTGATGGCAAAGTAAAAAAACGCAGGTAACTTTATCTGAATACCTGAATAAACAAAACTGAAAAAATGCAAACTTTGCCTGTCACCTTTAATAATGTTCACATCCATGACACAGACTAAAGCTAGAGTTGAGAGTTGACTTTGTTAGAAACATGCTAGAACTCAACAACACTAGTGCTAACAGCCCACATAAACTACATTCTACTTTAAGTATCCATAATATTAAAGCCACAATCTGTAAATTGTAAATCTATAAAAAGGGATGCACCTGTACTTTTTTGTCATCTCCAAGTAGCAGTTACACTTGACCCACCTCCACAGTTTATAGACAAGCAGGGGCAGCACTTTTGACCAAAATTACAGATTGAGGCTTTAAGTGAATTTGTAGTCTAGGTGAACTATCCCTTTAATTGCAAGAGACAAACAGAATCCTCTTACCTCAACAACTCCTTCTCCTTATCCTCCGCTCCACTATCATCCTCTATCTCCATCACTCCATTCTCCTCTTCCTCCTCTTCTTCCTCCTCCTCTTCCTCTTCCTTCGGTAGCTGCTCCATCTCTTTGGCCGTGTTCTGGAAGACGTGATGACACACCTCTCCTTCCTCCTCCTCCTCCACTTCTTCTTTAGGCCTCTCTATCTCCACCACCTCCACCTCTCCTTCCTCCTCTTCATCCTCCTCCTCTCTCTCCTTCTTCACCTTCCTCAGTCCCCCCTTTCTGGGCGGAGTCACAGCCACGGGGGGCGGGCTTCTCTTCAGAACCGACACCGGCACGGCGCTCCGCCCCCTGGGCGGAGTCAACACTGGGGTAACAGGGTTCTTCCCGGCAGCTGTGGAAGCAGATTGGCCGGCGGCCGCGAGAGGGGGAGGGGAGAGGGAGAGATCTTGGACGCCCCCTTGAGGCTGCTGGGAGCTCTGTGCCGCCGCTGCTGACGCAGCCGGGGGTGAGTGTGCGTGAGCCGGAGCGTGGTGTTGGTGTGCGTGCGTGTGTGTGTAAGGGTGTGTGTGTGTGTGAGGGTGTGTGTGTGTGGTAATAGCATGGGCCAGGTGCGGCATGTGTGTATAGCGCTCCACGAGGGCAGCGCAGACATCAGGCTGGTGGGCGTGGTGTTTGTCCAGGTGGCGAGCCAGCGAGCGGAAGTGGCGTCCACAGTAGACACAGCT
>NC_139675.1:6555252-6560252 GCF_951799395.1 Argentina silus
GAGGCTGGTGGAGGTAGAAATCTGATCCATCCTCCGATTTCTGCCTCCAATAGCCTCCCCTGATGTGGGTAAATGTAGAGCTTCCCACCATGCTGGAAAGGAATTCCACCAACCACTGTTGTGTAGCAATAGAATTATTTTGTATCTTGTAAAAGAGCTTGAAATCATGATATATCATAAATGGCCATGTCACAGCAGTCCCATTCATGTGGATTCCATGCACCACATTCTAGAAGTCCCAATTCATAACAACAGCAAGGTTCTGATTTTCCTCTCTTGTTAGGCCACTCCCCCCTCTACCACAGCTCATCTCTGTGGATGAATCACCATGGAGACCAGAGCTGCCTCTTTCTTTATTGTCTTAAGTGGCGTCCTCTCCTCCTCCTCCTCCTCCTCCTCCTCCTCTCCTCTTCTCTCCTCTCCTCTGCTCCTCCCCTCTTCTCCATACTGATCTGACAGCACAGGATAGATGTAAGCAACATGGAGGATGTCCACCAGGAATGTGCTTCAGCCCGTCTAGCTGTTTAGTGGTCAGTCCAGATGAAGGAGAGGAGATTAGGAGAGGAGATGAGGAAAGGACACCAGACAATCCCAGACAATCATCTAGATTGTCATTAAGTTAACAATAAGTTAACAAAACTCAAAATAGGCATTGGAGATATCAAGGTGATACACTCAGACCTTGGTTTAGCTCCATCAATGAGGATGTTGTCAGAATTAGGGGAGACTGGTGGAGGTAGAAATCGTAGGACGGGCTTATTGTAATGCATGGAATGGAATGAGGAATGGTATCAAGCACATTCCGTTCCATGCATTACAATGAGCCCATCCTCCGGTTTCTACCTCCACCAGCCTCCCTGTGTCCCTTCACCCTCTCCCTGCTTCCATGTAGTCCCAGCAGCATGGGAACTGTGGTTGCATGTCCATAACCTCCACAAGTCAATCAGATTTCAAATCAGTTTTGAAAATTCACAACTGATAAGAAGTTCATTTGTCCTTTACCTGCTACTTATATCTGTATCAAACCCCAAAAATGCAATTAAATTAAATTAAAAAGATGATCAATCCATTAATTGTGAGACATCCCATTGAATGACTCCAACCAGGGTTTAAAAATACTCTCAAAAACTAACTGCAGTTGTCCAGCCTGTATTTCCACCACGTCCATCCTCTGTGTCGGTTAGCCGTTAATGAAGTTACAGTATTAGTAAAGTCATTTGTTTCAGTAAAAGTAGAAGAAAAAGTTTCCAAACCAACAGTAAATGTAATATGTAAGTTGTGTATCATGGTGACAGTTGTGAATATTGACGTTGACGGTCTGTCTGTGTCCCCATCCTCTTTCTAGAACAACCTCCCTGTCTCTCAGAATCTTTATTCAACCACTAGCTGCTTTTGCGCTTTCCTTTCTCTTTTCTCTCTATCCTTCAGTCTCTCTCTTTCTCTCACCCCAGCACCCCTCTCACATCTTCCACATCCCTACCTTCTCTTCCATCTTCCTCTCTCTCTCTCTCCATCATTTCTCCTCTCTCCTTTCTTCAACATTCTGTCCTTTCCCCTCCATCCTCCTCTCTCTCTCTCTCTCTCTCTCTCTCTCTCTCTCTCTCTCTCTCTCTCTCTCTCTCTGTCTCTCTCTCTCTCTCTGACTATCCTGCTCTTTCTTATCCTCCCTCCCCCACCCTCCTCCTCCTCTCCCTCATCTCCTGGCCTTCCTCCCTCTAGCCCTCCCCCTCCTGCCTGGCGGGGGCTTGGCCGGGGCAGGGGGCAGAGCCAACAGGGTAGACCCGGCCGTGGAAGTCCAGTGTTCCAGCTCATTGAAGATTCTGAAGATCCACAACTTCAGACCAAATAGACCTCCGTTCACCGGCCCATCTATCTGCTTACCAGAGAGAGAGAGAGAGAGAGAGAGAGAGAGAGAGAGAGAGAGAGGTGGAGAGAGAGAGAGAGAGAGAGAGAGAGAGAGAGTTTGAGAGGGGGATGCGGGAGAAAAGAGGAGAGGAGTCTTGAGTCCGAGAGAGGTACTTAGGTAGGGTTGGTATGGTTATAATCTGACCACCAGGGTTTCAGGTCAGTCCCAATTCTATGAAGTAAATTCAGGAGAAGAACTGACAAGCACCATTTTCAATCTCCAAACACAGGAGTGGGAAGAGCTACATCTAGTGGACTAGAGATAATTTGCACTCAAACCAGCACACCACATACACACACAGACACATACTCACATACTGACATCCACACATCCTCACTCCCATCATTTCTGCTAGATTTATAATATTTATCTGTATATATATTCCACCATATCTATTGTGTTTTCTTATTATTCTCTTTTTATTCCTACACGTATATTTACACTGCTAAGAGGTGCATTTCATTGTCCCAGTTTACATCCTGTGCATATGATAAATACATTTTTATTTTATTTTATTTTATTTGGAGGCCTTTTGACAGTTCACTTTCATTCTTCCAGCCATTCCTCCTCAGTAGATAAAGAGAGTAAAGAAAGAATCAAAGACCTCCAGGAAGATACTTTTAACTGACGATACACATAAAGATGTTGTGACTGTACCTCAATGCTGTCAGGGTCAGGACAGACTGGACCTTCATTTATTTTTATTATTATTATTTATTCTTTATTTACTTCCTTTGAGACCAAGGTCTCTTTTTTAAGGGTGCCCTGCTTAAAACATGTATACACATCACTGTTATTTACATCAAGATTTTAAAAGGACACAATTGACACGGGCAATACATATATTTTTTTTACAGACAACAACAAATTATAACAGGAGCACACTATAACAGGAATCCTTAATCAAGTTCCTGAAAATTATGGTTTTTTATTAATGTTGTCAGGGTTAACTACCTCAATGTTGTCAGGGTTAGGGGTGTGTAACTACCTCAATGTTGTCAGGGTTAGAGGGTGTAACTACCTCAATGCTGTCATGGTTAGGGGTGTAACTACCTGAATGTTATCAGGGTTAGGGGGTGTAACTACCTCAATGTTGTCAGGGTTAGGGGCGTGTAACTACCTCAATGTTGTCAGGGTGAGGGGCGTGTAACTACCTCAATGTTGTCAGGATTAGGGGTGTAACTACCTCAATGCTGTCATGGTTAGGGGTGTGACTGTACCTAAATGTTGTCAGGATTAGGGGTGTAACTACCTCAATGCTGTCAGAAAATGTTTATTCATTATTTTACAATTGTTGAATTGTAAATGTTTAAAAGTTTTCATTCATTGCTATCTACTCATTCCCACTCATCACTGCTGATGCGGAGTAGTAGTAGCTACCTCGATGATGTCAGGGTTAGGGGTGACTGTACCTCAATGCTGTCAGGCTTAGGGGTGAAGGTTGCAGTTCCCTCTCCCTCCACCAGGAGGGGCCTTGTGCTGTCTATCAGGTGTCCAAGTCTGTCCTTCACTGTCTTCCTCTGGCCCTCGTACTCGCCGATGGCCCCGCCCCCCACCTCCTCCTCCTCCCGGACAATGGCGCGCTCCAGGAGGCTCTGGCACTGTTTCAGGGCGGAGTAGAGACGCCACACCCTGTCGCTGGCTGTGAGCTGGGACGAGAGAGGAGCCACAGACACCAGGCGGTGCTCGCCGACGGTGAGTTCTGGAGTAAATGTCTCCTTCTTTCTCTGTGGGATGGAGTGAGGGAGGAGGAGGAGGAGGAGGAGGAGAGGAAGAGGAGGAGATTAGAAGAAGAGAAGGAAGGGAGGGGAAGGAGGGGTGGCTGGAGCTTTCTCTGGATTAGCCCCTGTAGTTAGTTAGTAGAACCTTCTTTAGTGTGCGCGGAATCCATCACACATAGCATCCCCCTTAGCATTTACCAATATGACCTTGACCTTATGACTTATATTGGCATGTCCAGCCACTTGGGTCATCCTATTGCAGGGGCTGATGGAGGTAGAGATCGGAGGAAGGGCTCATTGTAATACATGGAATGGAATAAGGAATGGTATCAAACACATTCCATTCGATTTTTACCCTCACTCACAATTAGTACCCTCAACTAGGAGAAAAAGGCTTTCTGGTTCACTCCCAGGCAGAACCAGTGGTCTTGGTATTAACAAAGGGTTATTCATCTTTCCTTGTAGAACCCTTTGAAGAATCCTTTTTGGCGCCATGAGGAGCCCTTTCACAGAGAGGGTTCTATGTGGCTCTTCCTCACAGGGTTCTCTTACTACAGGGACGGCAGAAGAAGAACCCAAGTTGGTGCACTGCAACCCAATTGGTAGGTGTGTACTAATCAGAAAGGTGACTCCACAGGGTTCCGAGTCCTCAGTCAGGACATGGTACCGACGTGCTAACATTCTGACCACGGTGCAAATTGTTCCGTACTAGTGTGAGAGAATCAATGATTACAGGGGAGGCAAGTGGAGGTAGAGCTCAATGTAATGGAGGACGAGCTCATTGTAATGCATGGAACGGAATGAGGAATGGTATCAAACACCCATTCCTCTACCATTCCTCGCATTACAATGAGCCTGTCCTCTGATTTCTACTTCCACCAGCCTCCCCTGAGTGATTACAGTGTAACAAAGACCAAACTGACCTGCTACTGTTGCTCAAACACTAGCAATGGTCAGGCTGTTTATACAGGCCAGCATATGCTACTTCAGATAAAAACAAAGGACAAAAGAACTTCAGGCTGATGATGCATTCAATTACTTCTCATAAACTCTGAGCTTCCCATCAGGATTTAGCATATGACTTTGTGTAGGGCTCCCTATTGACTAATTCTGGGATGGCTCTGAGTGAGAAACTCAAACATCTCAGAGGTACACAAATCGTTGGCAAGTCGAAAATGTCCTCGTTTCCTAGGAGCAAATTAATGCAGCAAAATTCAGGGATGATGTCGCCAGAGCAGGCAGAATGGCCTAAACCCTCTGTGGACTAACACATCAACACAAGTAAAGACAGTATGGTGATTAATGGGGAGATAAAATAAGTAAAATCATTTACAAATGTGTCAAAACTTGAGTTATCTCCATAACTCATGTAG
>NC_139675.1:6562752-6570252 GCF_951799395.1 Argentina silus
ATGTATTCCATGCAATTCTAAATCTATGCTAAATACTAGAACTGTATGCGAAGATCCCATTCATGGACAGTTTTCATTTATCATATCACGTCAAACTGGTTTCACCTGAAACGTGAGAGGATTTCAAAGTAAGAATAAAGTCTGTGTCTGGGCTGGCTCCCATTGGCACACACCAGCGGCCGTGACCTTTTCTAGTGATCATTATTATACAGGTATGATCCGCAGTGCAATACCATTCCGAGACTCGGGTGGCGCTGTACGCCAATACCTCAAAAACGTATCCGTCAGCTGCCATTTTGGCTCTGTAGGACACACATCTTAGCAAGTGGCACCACGACACTGTAATGGTTATTTCAGCAAAAATAAACAACTATATACGGATTATATCCAATGCCATATACATCTAGTTCGTTCAGACACAACGTCCTGAGAGCGCTTTGTGGCTGCAAAAGTAGGACTCTCCACCTCTGACAGAGATAAAGGATTATACCTGGGGCAGCTAGCTAGCTAGGCTAACAACATCACACTCAGGGCCAGCTTGTCAACATGAATTCGCTTGTGGGCTACGGAGTGTCCTCTGATTCGGACAGCGAGGGAGACGGGGATGATGGCAACAATAAGAAGTACGTTGTTGTTGTTGTCTATTTAATTACAGGGTATCTCAGTAGATGACATGCGATAACCTTCTCAATGGGCAGCGGCTACCGCGGGTTTTTGTAACTAAATGAACTGATGTATTTCCTCCGTCACGTTACACATTAGGCAAATCCTTTCCATCTAAATGTGTATGATAACTCTAAACCACATCTCACCTGCCCAATGCAACCAGCTCCTAACTCCTATTTGTCTATGTCTGTGCGCGTTTATGTATGTCTTATGTGTCTGTGCGCATTTATGTATGTGTTTGTGTCTGTTCCTCCCCCAGGGCTGAGTGTGACAGCGGGACAGCGATGAAGAAGAGCAGGAACTTCCTCCTTGAGTCAGGATCTGCCTCCTCCAGTGAGTCAGATCCTGAGGAGGACCAACCACCACCCCCACCTCGCTGCACTGCCCCGGTGGTGGCTCCCCCCCCCTCCTCCTCCCAGTCCCAGCCCCGAACCCCCCTCCTCCCTGCTCCTGTCAGCTCCCTCTTAACCCACAAACTCCCCCCTCCCCACCTGGCGGCATCGTCCGGCAGCAGTGTGTTTGCCAACCCGTTCAAGGCCCACGCGGACCAGAAGCTCAGTGTCCTGCAGAAGCACGTCCCCCTGACACTGCAGGCCCGGCCCTCTCAGATCGGAGGCAAGCGGATGTGCGTCTCCTACAGGAAAGACGGCAGGTGCCGCTTCGGGATCAAATGCAAGTTCGCCCATGACAGTGACCTCCAAAGCTCCGTCCTGCCCGGCGACTACGACTCCCCCGCCCCGGGCCCCCCCGACGGCCCAGGGTCCGACCAGGTGGACCACCACAACGCAGGGGGGTCGTACGGAGGTCGACGGAACTTTGGGGGGGAGAAGGAGGAGGAGGGGGAGGAAGGGCAGCAGGGGAAGAAGAGGAGGGTAGGACTCAGTAACACCTTGGTGCCTCCCAAACGGGCCATGAAGCAGTATGCAAGGCAGAGGAACAGGGAGCAGGTTCACCTGACCTGAGA
This sequence comes from Argentina silus, assembly GCF_951799395.1. Lineage (NCBI taxonomy): Eukaryota > Metazoa > Chordata > Actinopteri > Argentiniformes > Argentinidae > Argentina > Argentina silus. The sequence goes on from NC_139675.1 coordinate 6,564,383, forward strand.
AGGTAGATGCTAAGTGGGATGCTTGGGACAACCCGGTTCTGACGTCACCCCATTGAAGATGCGATTTCAAACAGTTAAGCTTAGATAAGGGTAGGGCTTATGAACTTCCCAGGGATCCCACTTAGCCTCTACTTGAGACACACTCAATCATTATGTTGGGCAGCAATACAAAGTAGGGTTGTGTTCTTTCACAGAAAATAGTCAGCAAAAGTGCTTAAAACCTATCCCACTTTTTGCAAGGCATCTAGCGGTGAAACATGTCTCTAAAGTAATATTGTGAATAAGAAAATGTGGATATCGCCCAACAAAGTTTGAATTGTGTGTGTGTGTGTGTGTCAGCGGAGGCTGGTGGAGGTAGAAATCGGAGGACAGCTCATCGTAATGCATTCCATGCGTTACGGTGAGCTGTCCTCCGCCAGCCTCTTCTGGTGTGTGTGTGTGTGTAAATCACAAGTCTTCATGAGTTAGAGAGACACTGTTCTATCCTACTCCTCGTGGTAGAATACATAAGAGACATTGCAACAGAAACAGAACTGCACGTTCCCGACCAGCTCAGTTCAGTACACAGGCTATATGTAGATTGATGGTTAAACTTTGTACATGAAAATAGTTTGTTTCTTTCAGGGAGAAATTGCCCATTGTAAAATGTAAGTTACACTTTATTAATTGTAAATAAATACATTTTAATGTTTGTAATGTTGTTGTGGTCATTTCTTACAATACAAAGAGAGCACAAGCTACAGCCACACATACAGACCAGGGGAGGCTGGTGGAGGTAGAAATCGGAGGACAGGCTCATTGTGATGCATGGAATGCATTACACGCCTGTTTGATACCATTCCATGCATTACACTGTGCCCATCTTCTGATTTCAGCCTCCACTGGTACAGCTACGGCGTTGTCAACCCCAGTCCTGTCCGTGCTGTAGAGCCAACGACAGCGGTAGGAGTTGGCAGGACAGCAAAGACAGACCTGGGCCCTGTTCCAAAACATCCTTGCTTCCTTCCTCCTCTCCTCGATCTAATCACTGATATCACATGATTGGATTGGTTACAGCAAGCATTCCACTGCATTGCTTCCACCCATCATGTCAGATCAGTGATCAGGGAGGAGAGATGCATTTTAAGGGTATTCAAACAGGGCCTTGGGGTGACCAGCCTCTTAAAGCTATGGATCAGACCTGTATACATCTACAATGTTTTTATTAACACATGGGGCGGAGGGAGAGAGAGAGAAGGGGCCGTACAGGGTTAATGTGTTTATATCTTTCTCATGATTGCAGTGCTGTGTCACAATGTAAACGGACAGACAGACACACACACACACACACACACACACACACACACACACACACACACACTCGCACACAGAACACAGAAGGCCAGTTGACGGGTTGACAGGGGGCTACGTCACTTTATATACAAAGGCAACCACCACTTCCACACAGCTTCCCTGATCCAGTAAACCTAAAAAGCTACCAAAAGTTACTATGAATACATTGTATATTTGTGATCCTACACATTTCAATTGGGGTCAAAAGGGTGCTGATGGGAGATGACAATAGTTTGGCCGTTGCCAGGACCAACCCCATCGCCCCCGTCACCCTATAGCAGTGGTCCTCCTCACTCCTGGTCGTGGAGAGCCGCAGCGCTGCAGGCTTTTGATCCAGCTCATCACTGACACACACCTGATTCAGCTAATCAAGGTTGAGAAGATCAGTGAGTTAGTTCAATCAGGTGTGATGGGGCGAGGCTGGGATTAAAACCTTGACGCACTGCAGCTCTCCAGGACCAAGACTGAGTATTACTGCCCTTGAGACACTAGTGTCCATCTGTAAGGATTGGTCAGTGGGGGCTGGTGGAGGTAGAAATCGGAGGACAGGCTCATTGTAATGCATGGAATGGTTCCATGCATTACAATGAGCCCCGTCCGCCGATCTCTACCTCCACCAGCCTCCCCTGGATTGGACAGGTGTAAGCAAGATGGTGAGAAATCCTCCTGGCCTATCAGAGGGCAAACAAAAGCGGCAGCCATCTTGATTATACCTATCCAGCCCCATCAGATCTACCTGTGTCTGGTGCGTGGGGGGGGGGGGGGGGGGCCTCACCATCTCCCTGCTCTTTGCACCCACACCATTTATTCTACATCAGTGAATGTTGCACATGCTCCTCTGTGCCCTCAGTCACCCCCTCCCCCTCCCCAGCCCTCTCCCAGACAACACCCCCCTCCCCGACAGTCTCCACCTGTTGAAGGGTGTTAGCGGAGGGAGAGGAGGAAGAGAGAGCAGCATCCTCCAGGACATAGCTTTCCCTGCTGCCGGTAGTCGGGTCTTGGGCCTGGAGCTGGAGCTGGGCCTGGGCTTGGGGCTGGAGCTGTGCTTGGGACTGGAGCTGGGTCTGGAGCTGGAGCTGGGGCAGTAGAGTGGGGTTGGGGGTAGAGGTGTGGGATGTGAGGGTCTGGAGCTGCTGGGTGGTGGTTAACATGGGAATCTGTTGGATGTGGTTCTGTCCCTGGGTGACGGGTTGGAAGGTCATGTGTAGAATCTGGGCTTGTCCCTGCTGCTGCCCCTGTTGCTGGCCGTAGGCCTGGAGAGGCAGCTGCTGGAGCTGGGCCTGCTGGCTCACCACAGAGCCAGAATGGAGGGCCAGTTGCTGGATCTGCTGCTGTTGCTGCTGCGACTGTTGAGCCGGGGCTGGGCCCGCCGACACAAACTGGAGGGGCATCTGGAGCTGGAGGTGTGTGTGCTGGGAGGAGTCGGTGGGCGAGGAGGAGGAGGAGGGGTCCAGAGCAGACAGGGCGATGGTCACAGGCACCTGCATGGTGTGGAGGCTCTGGTCTTGGCCCACTACCACCACCTGGTGGCTCACCTGGGACATCTGCTGTGACATCTGGCTCACCTGTGACATCTGGCCCACCTGCTGTGTTACCTGGCTCACCTGGGACACCTGTCCCACCTCCAGCCCAGCGAGCTCCCCTGGCACAGCAACAGGTACGGGGTTTCCCTGGGCCTCCAGCAGGGAGGCGGGGGTGGTGATGAGGGCGCCAGCATTGGCAGCCAGAGCCTCGGCAATGAGCACCTCGGGGTGGCTCTTGGCCTTGTGGGCCACCACGCTGTCCTTCTTCTCAAACTTTTTACCGCAGATGGAGCATGAGAACTGGTACGAGGCGTCGGCGTCGTGCTTCTTCATGTGCCAGTTCAGACTGGCCTTCTGGCGGCAGGTGAAGCCGCAGATCTCACACCTACAGGGGTAGAGGTAAATGATTCAGTACATTTATATAAATTAAAAAAAACAACAACAAAAAAAACAGGCGTGTACACACACACACACACACACACACACACACACACACACACACCTAGAATTACGGGGAGAAATCATTTCAAACAGAAATCAAAGCTTTTATCATAAGAGGAAAAAGTGTGCAAGAGAGTGAGAAGGACAGGTGAGATAAAGGGGGGTCAGGGGGTTTCATGCAATATAAAGTGTGTGTGTGTGTGTGTGAGAGTGTGCACGCATGCAGGTACTTAATGAGGCATTTAGATAAACAGAAAGGCATTCAACAGGCTCATTGTAATGCTTGGAATGTGTTTGATACTATTCCTTATTCCCTTCCATGCATTACAATGAGCCCGTCCTCCGACGATGAGCACAATGAGCCCGTCCTTCTACCTGGTCCTGATGAATGAATAAAGGGAGGGACGGATGGGTGAAGGGAAGCACTCACTGCAGGGGTTTCTCTCCTGTGTGGATCATACGATGTACAGCCAGATTGTGGGAACTCTTGAAGGCCCGCGCACAAAACTCACAGATATAGTCCCTCTGATCTGAGGAACATACACACACACACACACACACACACACACACACACACACACACACACACACACACACACACACACACACACACACACACACACACACACACACACACACACACACACACACACACACACACACACACACACACACACACAGGAGCAGCAGCATCAACACAGTACAGTAAAGTCAGAGATGAAGAAGTGTGTGTGTGTACTCGCATGGTAGTGCATGTGTGTGGGTGTGAGTCAGAGTGCGGGTGTGTGTGTGTGGGTGGGTGTTAGAAATAGAGAAAATATCATGTTGCGATAATTCTGCTTATACTTGCGATATAAAAAAACAATACTGCAATCCTTTTAACATGACATCTCATCATCGAGGGGGTGGGCAACATTATATTTGGGTGGGCATTACCCGACATGCCCTGCACCTGACTCATATGTAGCACAACTAATTGTACTCTAATAACAACTGTTGGGCTCTGGCCACCAAACTCGCTTTTGCCTCCAAAAAAAGTGAGGCGCACCTCTTCTCTATCTAAAAAGACATGACTGTTGTTGCTAGGCTAGCTTCATTGAAATTACATTGTGAACCTCCGGAGACATTTGCAAAAATGCACATTACATTGGCAAGGATTGACAATTTAGTGCCGTTTAGGATCAAGGATATTTGGGAAAAATAAATGGCCTTGTCCTGCAGATACTATTCCATTTCAATGTCTACAATCCTGACTCCTGCCCCGTTGAAAATAACTCCTACTGCATCGTGCAGATCCTGCACAGAACAAATCTACAAGGCTTTATCTCTTGCGGCCGTCCCTGTGTCAAAATATGCTAAATATTCCCTCCTGCATGTTTTCTATATCGTGCTGTTGTTTTTATTCAGTCTCTATGTCTGCGGGAGCATGTTGAATACGCAGCAGCGTTTGAAAAAACCTTCAGGATGTCTGCTGCATGGAGCAGACAGGGAGCGAGACAGGCTTCAGCTAGTTCTAATGACTTTGCCAAAGCCACTTGGTTGTGGCGCTGTTTAGATCATGAGATCAATTGGACGCGTTTCCTTGTGTTGTCGCACTACTGTGAGGTCCTTCCAACACAATACCTTAATAAGAACTTCTATACTACAGAGCTTGATTCAACTATTTTTTTTGCCATCGACTTGTATTTGATGGTAGCAGTCTCCTCTTCAGCATCAACAGGCCTACTCATCATGACGACTTGACAGGGTGTGTGTGTGTGTGTACCTGTGTGGTGCTTGGCGTGGCGAAGCAGCTGTTTCTGCAGTCTGAACAGTCTTCCACAGGAGGGGTGAGGACACACATACTTCTTCTTCAACAGGTGCTGGTACTTTATATGGTGCTGGAGGGAGAGAGGGGTAGAAGAGGAGGAGGGGAAGGAGAGAGGGAGAGGAGAGGAAAGACAGAGGGGGAGGAAAAAAGAGAGGGGGTATGAGAGGGAGAGGAGGAAACAGGGGGAGGAGAAGAGGAAGAGAGGTAGAAATGGGGAGAAGAGGAATGGAGGAGGAAACAGGGGGAGAAGGAGAGGGAGAGATTAAAACCATACTGATGAGTACTGATGGAGTTTGCACAACCAGGGTTGGGGGTCCATTCCATTTCCATTTCTCCTGAATGACAGTTGTGAGATGGATTAGGCCCCAAGCCAACCCTGCCGTCTCAGAATCGACGCCTCACTGTGCCTGGTGGTTGTCATGGTGACTGCGGTTGCTAAGGCGGATAGGACATACCTGCAGGTAGCGGGGGTGTGCCAGGACGGTACCACACCCCTCCATCTCACAGCGCACGTACTGCACCGGTGGCTTCTTCCTGTGGGCGCGGGACATCACACAACTGTCAATCATCATCACCATCATAATCATCATCACCACCACCTCATGTGTTAGTGAATCTAACACTCTGACAAGAGACTGAGGTTCAGTGATCGAGATGTTCTAAAACAGGTGGGTCAACTTCACCTTCTCTTGGGGAGCCGAGGAGTCTTGTCATCTTTCCTTCGCCTGCCTCTCCTGAGACAGAGAGAGAGGGAGAGAGGGAGA
>NC_139675.1:6575252-7057752 GCF_951799395.1 Argentina silus
TTTAAAAGGTTTCATAGGTACTGTATCAGAAAGCTTTTATCAGGGTTGATGACTCTCGGTAGTGAGAGGTCGGTGAGGCAAGTTGACTGAATAGATAGATGAAAGAGAGGATGGATAGATGAGAGATGGGACGTATAGAATGATCAAAACAATTAAGAGGTTAATCTGCATGGGTTATACTGAGTGAAGCAGTAGTGACTGGTGAAAGGAAGAAAGGATGATGCTAGGTAGTTGAAAGGTTAGATAGATATAAGGTTGATAGATGATAGATTGATAGGAAGATAGATCGATAGATAGGATACACCTGAGGTAGTTCAGTGGAGTGGGTAGAGAGTTGGTTGGTTGGTTGAGTGGTTGAGAATGGTTTTAGTGGGGTAGAACTGGTAGCCAAGTTGTTATGCATTGTTGCGTAATCATTCTAAAAATCTGTTCTGCAGGTCTCCTGTTGTTTTTATTCAACAGTTGTGAAAGTTCCATAGCAGTTGCAGTTACAATGGGGCTCTCAGAATGTTGGCCAACATTCTACCATGTTAAAAAGTATAATGAGTTTGAATAATATAAATCAAAAAAGCAACTCAAGTTAAAGCTTTAAAGTTTGATTGGTGAGAATAGCTTAAAAGCTGTAGGAGGAGTAGCATACCGAAAAATCTGAAGAATTGGAATAATAATAATAAGAAAAAGAATAAGTATGAGCAATAACAATAGTTGGACTTGCAGAAGCAAGCCCACTAATAAGTATGAGCAATAACAATAATTTGTGAGAAATCACAGAACAGATGAATAATTGTCTATCCTCTGCCATGCAGAAGGTGCATGAGGGATCAATATCATGAATTTAAATCTGTTTTTTTTTTTTCTAGTCGGATGACATATATTAAGGATTTTCAAAGAAACTTCCTTGACTTGTTACTAAAAAAGCATTGAATAAAATCCATACCTCTCTCCAATTTATAGGTTTGAAAAAGTTGTTCCAAAAACCAACAGCAGGGGAGCTGGAAGTCTGTAAGTCTTCCACTATCACTTATCTGATTGTTCTTGCTGGAAACAGGTTGATGTTCAGGTACAATACATAAGGTAACAGTGTTCAAGGATAATAATAATAATAATAATAATAATAATAATAATAATAATAATAATACAGGATAACGAATTCCAAGAGGAATGTGGTTGACCATCAGGGTTGTGGCGCTGACTGAATGGAATAATGGCATTATTAAACAATTTTTCTAAGAAAATAATCTTCGGCTATATTTTTTATTTGATATTCCCATTGTTCCAAATAAAGCATATGTAAGGTAAATCGTGTTTATAAAAACAGAGACCAGCTTAATAACATTTCTTTTTGGAAATCGGCAAGTTTGATAGGGATTTTGTACCTTGTAATTACAGAATAATAGAAATATAAATGTTAGCCCTCCTATCTTGTAAAAGCTGTGGATAGTATTAAAGTGTTCTCGAAAGCCTCAAGCCTATGGCTTAACCTTAAGAAATGACTGCATGCCATCCATTCAAGCTCAGACGCTGGCACCTGTAGTTTACACGTGTTGAGTGGTCCTCTGTGGCTCAGTTGGTAGAGCATGGCGCTAACAACGCTTAGGTTGTGGGTTTTATTCCTGCTGGGCCCATATATACTGAAATGTATGCTCTCACTGCAATATAACTCGCTTTGGATAAAAGCGTCAGCTAAATGGTAAATATTATGAATGAAGTACAGCGGGTGCAAGTAAAGACGATGTATGTTATGCGGTCCCCTGTCAGTCCACTGGGGGGCAGTGTTGGCTGTCATTTCCATAACTGAGAAGCCTGTTTGGAGTGAGACATCTGTATGACGGCAGGGCACACACCTGCCGGGTGAGACATGTTAGTATGCATGTTACCTCCCTCTAGAGAGTGTCACAACCACAATCAAATATATAATATATATATATATTAAATATATATATATATCATCATAATATATATTATGAAATAATTTGAAATGAACAATGGATGAAAACACAGTGCTTATGAGGGCATGGAGAGGAGAGGTGCTGCACAGTGTCTGAAGGACATGAAATTCATCTTAATTAATGGATTGATTGATTCAGTGTACAACAGTCCTTCAAGTCATGTTTCTCAGCTTTGTTTCTGACTGACCAAGCCTGTAGATAGATAGACAGACAGACAGACAGACAGACAGACAGACAGACAGACAGACAGACAGTGGTTCTGTGTATGACGTGTGTGATGCCTCCACTCAGGGGAGGCTGGTGCATCCATGCATCCATCCGTCCTCCGATTTCCACCTCCACCAGCCTCCCCTGCAACCACTGCGTTACTATGTAAGTTACCCCCAAAGGCCAATATTCACCATCTCCCCATGGGCAATCAAGTCATGTTCTACTCCATTCTCATCTATTCTTTATTCTATTCTACTCTATCCTTTAGAGAAAGACGATGATAGAGACAAACTACTGAGTAATCCCATTAGAATGAGTGAAGGTGGCGCCAGCACTTCCAAAACAGAGTTATTTTTAGTGAGTCAATACCTTGTGCCAATCCCCATGACGTGTGCTCTTGGCCCCGATGCCATTGGCAGAGACACAACAAAGGATCTCTCACCGTCACTGCAGAGCGATACACAAAGACACTATGACTCAAAGCATGCCATAGTTCATGTTGCTAAATTTGGGATAACAATGTTGCCTTTTGAACACCTCATTGCATAACATAATAATAATATCATAATAACATAATAAGACGTCCTGTAGGAGGGAGGAGCAGGGAAGGGAGGGGGGGGGGGAGTGGTGTGATGCATGGAATGGAATGAGGAGTGGTATATTCTGACCACATCAGCCACCTTATGTGGGTGGAAAAGGAGCCGCAAGCACAATGAGTTACAGCATATCTACCTCAGAAAGCTGGGTTAGTCTTCAGTTGTACAATAGGGCTGATCTGGACCCTATTGTGTTACCGTCTGCACACCTAATCCCTAATGAGAGCTAAAGAGAGGCTATCAAACCACATCAGTTCACAGGTTATTGGCGTCATGCAGCAAGAGCATCTTCTCTTTCTCTTCTCGGCCTCTGCCTCACCCTTTCACTCTCTCTGCCTATTTTCTCCCTCTCTTGGCCTATACTGCCTTTCTCTTCCTAACCCTTTCTCTCCATCTCTCTCTCTCTCTCTCTGTTCAGACGCATATCTGGTGAGAACAGGTGCAAAAGAGGACAATACAACAAGAAAACAATACAGGATGGAGGGACGGATGTTATTAATCAAACAAAGACAACAATGATGTGTCTTTAGCAGGTTACATGTGTTGTTGCTCTTGGAACTGGAGTTCACATGACGTCTACATGACGTGTGTGAGTGCATTCAATCTAACCATTCTATTTGTAAGACAGTGCCGCCATATTTAAGTGTTTATTTTTTTAAGGGTGATCTTTCACTGCTCCTTTGTTGTAAAACATGCTATCCTTAACGCACATGCATCACCAAGCCTTGTGATTGGCTCCCATGCTCTGATCATGCTCTGCCTGCATGCTCTCAGGTATGTACTGTTATTGGGGTGTCGGTAATGGGGTGTGTCTGGTACAGGCTGAACAGGATGTTCTTGGAAGTTCCAGCTCCAGGCCAGCGACATAAATAACCTGTGACAAATTTCACACCACACACCTAACCCTAACCCATGCGTCACAACCAAGAACTGACATGGGTCTGGAGGCCATGAGTTTATTTGTCTATTTATTAAAAATGATCATGGTGATGTTTTGTTGTTGTCCTTTATATTACCTGTTGACATTGTTATTGTGTACATCTACTTCCAGCAATCTCTCTAATACACCCATCCATATGCTTATTCCCTCTCTAACCCCTGTAGTTTTCTAGTTATGGTTATTAGCCATAATAATATGTAGTTAATAGTTATTACTAGGTTATTACAAACACAAGTATGTAACCGTAACTTTGAAGTTAGGCGGTGGCGAAGTTGGTGCCAAGTATGTGTGTATGACTACTTCTGTTAGCGTTGTGGTGGCATAACGGTTGGATGGATCAATAACCAGGAGTTACTGGTTCAGTTCACACACATTTGCATGTACTTGAGACCACCCTACAATAATGTATAGAAAACTCTCTCCATCTCTCTCTCTCTCTCTCTGTTCAGACGCATATCTGGTGAGAACAGGTGCAAAAGAGGACAGTACAACAAGAAAACAATAAAGGATGGAGGGATGGATGTTATTAATCAAACAAAGACAACAATGATGTGTCTTTAGCAGGTTACATGTGTTGTTGCTCTTGGAACTGGAGTTCACATGACGTCTACATGGCGTGTGTGAGTGCATTCAATCTAACCATTCTATTTGTAAGACAGTGCCTCCATATTTAAGTGTTTATTTTTTTCACTGCTCCTTTGTTGAAAAAAAATCCTTAACGCACATGCATCACCAAGCCTTGTGATTGGCTCTAATGCTCTGATCATGCTCTGCCTGCATGCTCTCAGGTATGTACTGTTATTGGGGTATCGGTAATGGGGTGTGTCTGGTACAGGCTGAACAGGATGTTCTTGAAAGTTCCAGTTCCAGGCCAGCGACATAAATAACCTGTGACAAATTTCACACCACACACCTAACCCTAACCCATGCATCACAACCAAGAACTGACATGGGTCTGGAGGCCATGAGTTTATTTGTCTATTTATTAAAAATGATCATGGTGATGTTTTGTTGTTGTCTTTTATATTACTTGTGATTCTGCGCCTCGCCTTGCTCTAAAACGCGGACGCACGTATCTGTTTCCACCATTTTGGACAGGGTGAGGGTTACGGTACAACAGGGAAGGGAACCGAACCGGAGCAACAAATATTTACATGTTCACCCCTAATAGATTATTTATTGTTCACAAATCCTGCAAAACCTTTAGTCAAAAAAGCCTCCGTGCCACTCAATGGTAGTTATGGACACGTGTCGTGTCAGATAGTGTTCCCGATATAAAAGAAAGTGTGTTTTTAAGAGTAAATTAATGAAAAGTATTGTAAAATAACAATGAGAGTCGCTTACACGTTTGCAGTTATAGTGTACGACTACTTCAGTAATGATTGTCAATCATGTTATACCCTTGTTCATCACATTTGTGTAACTGATAACAGAGATTTTGATATTTCCATGCACTTGAATGGAATGGAATGGTGACATGTAAGTAAGCCATCATCAATTAAGTTTTGCCTCTTAAAACCACAATTAATAAAGGGGGGGGCACAATCTGACGAGGGAACACATACTGACACGACAATGACACACCCCAAGGAGGACAGAAGCTCCCTGGCATTGTACTGCACACGACTGTCTGTCTGTCTGTCTACCCCTCCAGCCAGTTTGCGCTGTGCCAGCCCAGTGTAGTTTATTTATGCATCAAATGTTTATTTTCTCAACGGTAATAAAGTCAGCACTCCTGGTAGCAAACACAATCTGTTCCTCTCCTCAGGCAACCACGAGACTTACCATGATGCAAACTTAGGCCTGGGGCACTCTGAAATACATTTTTACAAAAGCCATTGGTTCATCTCAGCTTTATAGTAGTATAAGCCTACTAATATGATGTTCCAAAGCCCACAATTGGGCGTGTCAGTCATTTTAAAAGGGCAATCTGGATTTGGTACATCCAGCTTTAGACTATTAAATAAATTATATATAGCCCTTGATTCTTGAAGAATATAACTTACAAATGCCTTATGAGTTCAACTGTCTTACCTGATTAGAACCAAACACAAAAGCTTGTTTTACTATATTTGGAGACAATGTTAAGCTTCAAAACATGGTTATTTGCTCGATATCGGTTCTGAATAGTTTCTTAAAAACACACAGTCGAAAATACAGTATATCTAATAAATGTTTGTTTAGTTTTGCGGATTAAACAGCTTTTTATCCTACATAGCAAAATGCTTCCTCTGTCTCTGTATCAGAATAGACCAGAGTTGTCAATTTTGTATATATATATACAGTATATATTTCTTAAAACCAATAAAAAAAAAAAAAAAGAACATGTGTTCATTTAATTGACTTCTCTAGTTTTATTTGACCAGTAAAGCTGGAGAGTGGAGGAGAATGAGGGTTGAATGGGCCAATGTCTACCAGGGGAAGCTGATGTAGATAATGTTGCTATCTCTAGTGAAAAGCAGCCATCTGCACTGGAAACAGTATGACGACAGTGGTGTGCTCCTGTACAGTATTCTGAGAATGTGGCGCTATACATACAACAACACATGGTGCAAGGGAGGTTAGTGGAGGTAGAAAACCTTGTATTGTGATTTATGGAATGGAATGAGGAATGGTGTCAAGCATGCCTGTGTTGACAACCTGTACTTTGTGCTTGCATGGATGCGTTTCCCACCAGTGTCAATCAAGCCCCTGAATGCGTTTAATGTGGGAGCGGACAGAAGGTTGAGCCTTTTGGCCCAGGCTGCAGATCCCGGTTTCCCAAATCAAGCGAGTAGGGAGACAAGTTCTCATGGTGTGTATGGCTTTGTTTCGGATGACAGAGACACATCTTTAATTGTATTTGGGCTGTACATTATGGTCTGTAATAAACTATGAAAGGGAATTGTACACACAAATATTTACTCAAGCTCCTTTCATCACAAGTGGCTACTGCTCCCATCACTCTCTGTCTTCTTCTTGTTCTTGTTTGAACTTTGACCCAATCTAATGTTTGCTCTCTGTCTGACCCTCTGTTGTTCTCTCTACACTGCCTTCTCTCCCTCTCTCTCCCTCTCTCTCTGTCTGTCTCTCTCTCCCTCCCTCTCTCTCTTCTCTCTCTCTGTCTCCCTCCCTCTCTCTCTCTCTTCTCTCTCTCTGTCTGTCTGTCTGTCTCCCTCTCTCTCTCTCTCTCTCTCTCCCTCCCTCTCTCTCTCTCTCTCTCTCTCCCCCTCTCTCTCTCTCCCTCCCTCTCTCTCTCTCTCTCTCTCTCCCCCTCTCTCTCTCTCCCTCCCTCTCTCTCTCTATCTGTCTCTCTCTCTGTCTCTGTCTCTCTCTCCAATTCATTTCACTTCAATAGGCTTTCTTGATAAAGACATGGATGCCCCCCTCAAGTCACTCACACATGCACTGTCATTCTAACACATATGCACACACATAATCATCCATCTGCTATGTATATTGCTTACTGGCTATACTGTTCATATTGTTTATACTGTCCATACTGTATATTTTTTAGTACTTCTATTTTTATTTTATTGTATTTTAAAACTTATTGTGTTGTTGCACTACTCTGTGGCACTGTCACTTTTGCATTTCACTGTATACTTGTATGCACGTGACAAATAAAGAAATCTTGATCTTGATCTTGGATATGACTACATTGCCAGAACAAAACATAACAATAAGCGTGACAGTAATAACATTATTTATGTTGTCAATCAGTCACAATAACAATAAGCTAAAATAAAATTGTATGACATAATTTTAGCAATATGTCATTTATCTTTATAGCAAGAGGTCATATTTATTTCTCTCTCTCTCTCTCTCCCCCTCTCTCTCCCACTCCTCTTGAATTCAACCCTTTATTACATTGTCTATCATACTGGGCGTATCTTTGATAGCAGGATCATTGAGAGGCAGTGACCTGTATCATGCAGACTCGCATGTTGACTTAGGGTGTGGGGTAGAGCAGGGACAATGCTGTTTAAAAACACAATATGTTCCAATCCAGTGCAGTTGAACAGGTGTATAAAGGTCACAGCATTTTCAGCAGGACTGTCAACACTTCTATGACAGAGCTATGATGGTGACTCCTAGCTTAGGCATTTACTTAATCACACTGGTTCAATGCCAACTCACATTTAACTTCACAGACACTGCATTGGCCTTTTTGACATAACCATACTGAGTCAGTTACTGAGAGACAAACCATACTGAGTCAGTTGAAAAAATGACACGATTTCTAATTACTCTACGTCATGAGCTGTAGGCTCTACTGTCACAGAGACAAACCCAACTTCATGAAGGCAGTGTGCTTATAAACAAAAAGTGGAAGGCAAAAAGGTGCTCAATGGGGCCGAGTATAACAAATAAAATATATGGAGCGGCCAAAAATAGAATGCATGTTTTAAAAAAATAAATAATAATGTTTATGGGTATTCAAACACGTGGTACATAGATTCAAAACCGCATACAGTCCCAGTAGCAGAGCTGAATAAAAGGCTGAAAACTGCAACGCGCTTCGACAAACGTCTTTGTTAGGCGTGCTTCGTTAATGTGCTTACAAAATGAATGTCTTCTCATGTACTCATTTCACTGCAACCCTTAACCTCGACCCCATTGTTTCACACGTTATAGATCTGTGTCAGTAATAACACTGATATGACAGCCTCCACACATCACTGTGACATGTACCCTATTTGTCTAGCTGAGTATAGAGGATGTTATGCCAATGTGCTGATTCTATAGACACACATGCTAAAGAGTGTGTGCACACATCGGAAGTGTTTGCTCTGTGCTTTCTCTAAGACCTTACTCAAACATCCCAAATGCAAAACCTAGTGTTTGTTGCTACTCCTTTCCAGGAGCCTAACATACGTAAAGTACATACTGCTCCTGGGCTAACTGTTGCTACTCTTTGCAGGAGCCTAACATACGTAAAGTACACACTGCTCCTGGGCTAACTGCTGTGACTCTTTGCAGGAGCCTAACATACGTAAAGTACATACTGCTCCTGGGCTAACTGTCGCTACTCTTTGCAGGGATCTTTAACATACTTCTGGGCTAACTGACAAGACAGCAGTCCACCGAGGAGGTATCACCTGAATTCAGCAATGATAACTTTTTTTTATCATTATTTTTTATCTTATGAAGTAAACCTGGATTAATTGTCAGACCTCAGCTTAGTCGTCCAGAGAAATTGTGCTTTTTCAGCACTTGATTGCAAATACTGAGCCGAAGGTATCTATCTATCTATCTAACTACATATCTATCTACGTATCTGTCTATATGTCTATCGATCTATCTGTCTATCTATCTACAGTATCCATCTTCATATCTACCTACCTAACGACCTACCTACCTGTGTCTCTCTACTTATAAATATATTGTAGATTTTAATAGTTCTAAGTGGAGATATGAATAAATGCTACTGTATATTGGGCCTGAAGGAGTGTTGATAGGATTGATTTCCTTTATTGAGGTTTCAGATTACTCCACCATATGAAAAGTGAATATGCTCATATAGTACATCCGAGCAGCAATCTGTAATTTGTTCACTGATTCTGTGGTTAGCTTGTGAGTTTTTTTGTATTGCTCTGCGTACACCTCTCCAACAAAACCTTGTCATCGCCACGACTACTGCCATGACATTGGGTCCTATTTTAAGCATTCATTCCATAACACGGTCGTGAGCACATGTCTAGAGAGACAGTGAGTGACGACTGTGTGTATGTTTGTGTTCTATCAGACATCATCTGTGAGACGCAGAACCGGGTAGGAACATTGTTCTGTCACCGAGACGTCATGTTCCCCATCATATCCCTCAGTGATTGACAGACATGGCAGGTAGGGGGGGCTGAAAGGGCCTGAGAACACCAAAAGACAATAGCAGTCCCTCACTGGAGTAGAGAGGGTGTTGGATATAAAATTAGATTAACATTTACTCACACAAGACTAATCTTGTTTTAAGCTTGTGCTTGTGCTTGTGTGTGTGTGTGTGTGTGTGTGTGTGTGTGTGTGTGTGTGTGTGTGTGTGTTGATGTTCTGTACATACTTCACATATCTGCATCACAATGCATGTGTGAATGTATAAGATATGCGTGTGACTGACTGTGTAGCAGAGAGAGAGAGAGAGGGGGGTGCTTGTCTGCATTCCTTACTGATTGCACCAAAACATGGCATACCAGATACCCTATGTTTGAGGGTAGGTGTGACAGGGACACACAACCTGTTCTCTCTCCAATGTGCACACTCACACGCGCACACACGCATCCACACACGAATGCGCGCGCACACACACACACACACACACACACACACACAATGACCTTTTTTCATACTCATCTGGAATTCCAACCTGTTCTCTCTCGAACATGCACACACACACACACACACACACACACACACACAGACATAAACAAAAATGTGCGCACAAACACACACACACACACACACACACACACACACACACACACACACACACATACGCACACAGACAGACAGACACACACACACAATGCCCTTTTTTCATACTCATCTGGAATTCCAACCTGTTCTCTCTCGAACATGCACACACACACACACACACACACACACACACACACACACAGACACAGACATGAACAAACACACACACACACACACACACACACACACACACACACACACACACACACACACACACACAGACACAGACATAAACAAACACGTGCACACACACATACACACACATACTCTCACACACACACACACACACACACACACACACACACACAATGCCTTTTTAATGCCTTAACAACGCTTAGGTTGTGGGTTTGCTTCCCGCTGGGACCACATATACTGAAATGTGTGCACTCACTGCAATGTGTTTTTTTCTGGACTTCTTTGTTGATATTTGTTGTCTGTATTTGTTAAAATAAAAGTACCATAAAAATTATAGACCACTCATTTCTTTGTAATCGGGCAAACTAACAAAATCAGCAGGGGATCAAATAATTATTTCCCCCACTGTATATTGCAGACAGACAGACAGACACACACACACACAGACAGACAGACACACACACACACACACACACACACACACACACACGCACAGACACGCACACACACACACACACACACACACACACACACACACACACACACACACACACATTACTTCAAAAAGTTTAATCTAAATCAGAACGATACAGATTATTTTTTGCTATCCAGGATCAGATCTATCCTGCAGATTTTGAGTAGTATAGGGGAAATCAGCCAGCTCGATCTGATCCTGGAAAGCACAAATGAATCCAGATTATTTTGATCGAAATTTAAACGTTTTGAAATACTTGGCCCTGCAGAATGGATAAGAAACATCTACTTAAATATAGAATCCTTAATATTGACTGTTGTTCAGAAGTCATTTAAGTGTTCTGCCACTGTGGGAAGCTTTGGGGAAGTATGGAGATGTTCTTCAAAGATTCCTCCATATATACGCTGATAGGACTGACATAACATGGTCAAAATATGTTTTTAGAAAAACACCAGATGTATCAGGTGCATAATCTGTAATGTATATGTGCAGACTGCACTAACGTAGTTGTAGATATAAGATTATTGATGGAAACTAGGCTTCAAGGCGCATCGTCGCTGCATACCTCATCCCATGTCAACCTTGTGACCTTCCCCTTTATACTCGTACTCGCAACAATCCTCTTTTGGCAGATCAACTTTTTGACAGACAATTGATGGGGGAAAACGAGTTCCACAAGTTAAAAACAACCCACGCGTTTAAAACATTCCCAAGTCTTAATAAAAACTCCTGCACCAAAGATACTTTTACATTTAGTTCTCAGAGAGACATAGAGGTATTGTAATTTTGACAGCACGCAACAAACGACAATTCAAGACTGATATTAGGACGATTCTCCGGTAAGATGCGGCTATGATGAGATAGATGGCTTGGTTTGGTTTTTATTTAATTAATTATTTGCTTGCATATTTCAAGGGATTCATTTTGATAGTGACACGGGAAACGTTTTTGCATCATGTTAAATCAGGTATTTTTCTTATATTGATGTAACGGCACTAAGATAATTATTAGCGCTCCGTTTCAAACGGAGGAAGGAGGGGAGAGGAAGGCGTGTGGCATCTACCAACCTTGAACGTGGATGAGTACATGGTCGGTGAAATGGCGCTGCTCGCGATAAATGGGCATATTTCCCATTTTATTAACACCGGACACCTAATTATCGCGCCAGTACAACTTCTTTAGACTAGCGATTGGATTGCTAGTGGAGCCATCGGCGGTTTTATTTGACAGGAATAACTCCCATTAGGCCGACAGGTGTCGTTGCATCGTCACCATAGGAGAGCCATGCACAGGCTACATTAATGCAAAGCAAACAGAATGCCTGACCTCCAGAACTGCAACGACAAATGAATGATAATAATTATACAGATATCTAAAATATTTGGTTTGTTCAAGAGGAACATCAAGGTGATGAATGTGAAATTTGCAAATCTGAATTTGTGGCATTGGCAATGTAATTGGATTAATTGACGTGATATGATATTGAGTGACAAGATGCTGAGTTCTGTTGCACAGATTGATACATTAACTGCTGAAACCCCAAGGATTAAGTTAAATGTGGTAGGGCTGGTTTTCCTGGGCAGAGATTAAGCCTAGTCCTAGACTGAACAGTTTAGTGGAGCTAGACTGGGGATCTCACCCCACCTGAAAATGGCAAGATATCCACTGAGAACTGGAATTGTTTGGAGCACTGCACTAAGGTTGAGAATAGACTCCTGTGCAGTGGTAGGACTGTATGCAGGAACAGTATGTATTTATAAATATCAGTTCACAGAATATTGTTATTATAAAAAATACTGATTATACTATTATTAGTATTATTTTCCTTGTAGTGACTTAAGTCTGGAGTGAGTCTGCATTATCCCATATCCCTTCCCTCTGACTGGTTTGGTGAGCTTTGTTAAAATGCCACATATTTTCCCCCCCCGAGAAGTTTTAATGTGAGGTTATAAAACCAGAGAGAGGGTTTCATCTTTCATCACTGGGTGCAAATACAGATGCAATGGAGTGAGTGTCTTAATCAGTGGAGGCTGGTGGAGGTAGAAATCGGAGGACGGGCTCATCGTAGCGCATGGAATGGAATCAAACATGTGCATTCCATTCCATGCATTACCACTGAGCTCGTCCTCTGATTTTGCACCTCCACAAGCCTCTCCGGTTCTAAACAGATGTCTGAATAGAGCCTCTATGATGAACAGACACCATCAATCAAACACAAAATCATCATATTTATCAATGAAATAAAGGGTGTGAAGTAACCCTAACCCATCATCCGAGCGTTCATTGTTGACACTGATCAGCATGTTGAGCAGATATGACAGAGAAGCCGTGCCTTTATTCAGCCTTTACGAACCAGATGCTGCTGTCGAGTGTCAATACATAATAGTGTCGGTACTAGCGATTGTGTCTAGATGAAAATTAAACGGCAGAAGATTTGCGTGGCAACTCTACCCAAACCCATTCACTGCCCTGGGGTGTTTGGGTGTCTGAGACCAGATGGAGGAGTGCCTCCAACTGGTCCTCCAACACCACTCCTAACTGCCTATTACGGTACCCCTATCCAGAGATACACCAAGGCAAACCCTGGTTTGCTTCCCAAACAAGCCAGGAGAGGGATGCAGGGTAGTGTGGTTTCTGGCAACACTTACCGACTTTAATAATCCATATTCAGGCGAATAAGACATACTAGTACCTACATATGGATATTGAACATGGATCCTGTCCATACAGCTGAAGCAATGAAGGGGATTGTGATTGAATCAATATGATTATAGAAAATTAACTGATGTCAGATAATTTCTCTGATGTGAGCCATATGGATGTAGGCCACATTTCAATTAGCATTGTAACAGTGTTTTATTGAGGACATAAATCCACACTTTCATTATTGCAGTGCAAGAAGAATCATATTTTTGCAATATCCTTTAAAACCTATTATCTTCAATTGATTGAATTTGGACCCCAAAAAATTGGATGAAAATAGTCTTTAATGGAATGTGTATTGCTCTAAATTAGTTGACGCATTATCAATTAACATTACTTGATCTGGTTTACCTCCACAGGGACCAAAGAGGACACGGCCAATAGGATGGAACCTCTCATCTTCCTTCTCCTGCTGGCAGGTGTGTGTGTGTGTGTGTGTGTGTGTGTGTGTGTGTGTGTGTGTGTGTGTGTGTGTGTGCATTCTTGCCAAAGTGGTTAGGGTTAGAAATAGCTATTTATAAAGGACGACATGTTATCTAAATAGTCTGAAACAAAAGTTTAATTTAATGGAATAATGAGACAAAAACATAGATTTGTAGATTTGTACTTGTCTGAAGCTTTGAAACAATGTTTAAAATGTTTATTTAACAGGACTAGTGGGGACAACATCAGCAACTGATACGACTACAATGGGTAATGTTCCTTCAAATGTACAATGTAAACACAAACAGTAACAAAATATCCACGGCAACTAAACACAACTAGAAAATAAATACAAATAAGTATTATATGAGTTTTTAATGAGACAATGACAATCCATGAAGAAATGTGTCTGATGACATCTTACCCTAATTATGTTCCAATTAGCTGCAACTGCAGCCCCAACATCAGCACCAAGCACTGCTCCAACCTCAGCCCCAACATCAGCACCAAGCACTGTTCCAACCTCAGCCCCAAACACTGCTCCAAACTCAGCCCCAAGCACAGCTCCAAGCAGTGCTCCAACCACAGCTCCAACTACAGCACCAGCCCTTTCAGAAATTAAGTTGGTGTTCAGCCTGGTGCAAGCATTCACAGAAGACCTGCAGAATACCTCCTCACCAGCTTTCCAAAGTCTGTCAAGCTCTGTAACTACAGCGGTAAGTTGTGTTTCTTTTCCATCCTTTCAAAGTCATGCTTTTAGTTTTGCTAACATAAAGAGTTAGGCAATTTCCTTTGATGTCTCGTCAATACAGGAACATTACTTTCATTTCAATTAATTATTGAATTAATTACAGAGAGCACAAAACATGATAAGCATAACATTTGGTCATTGTCAGCAGTTTAAAAGCAGACTATAAAATACAGTTGACATGATTTCAACTTCTGGTACCAATGTTTTATCATGTTTTACTATGTTGACCTTCAGCCGTACCTTTTGCTGAATTGTGAATGTTTTGTCGTATTTTTCTTAAAAACTGGGTTTTATTTGTCCTATCATGACAGTTGGACAACATTTACAAAGTCAAGTATGGATCCAGTTTCAACCGCACTGAGGTTACAGGCTTCAGGTATGTACCTATGCCATTCCTGGGTAAAACAAACATGCATTACGATTAGAGTCAGTGATATGAGGTTACCACAGGAAGTGGAATGACTTAAGATATGTTTCAACTTCACCCAAGCAACACATTAAACTTAGCATAATTCCATATGTCCTGCACACCAGCATACCAATGCAAAGTCATAGGAGCCCTTCTGTTTCATGGTGATGACATATCTTGATTTCTCTGTGTTCATACATGTAACAATATAAACGTGGATCTGATATGCTGATTGAATGTTGTTCATTTTCATAAATTTCTTTCCAGACAAGGTTCGGTTGTGGTAGATACTGTGCTGGTATTCAACGATGTCAGCTCAGTTCCTGAGACCAGTGATGTGGCTGAAACTATGGTGCAAGCTACCAACGGCAGCAATCCCAATTTCACCCTGGCTGTGAACACATCTACGATTGTAGTGACAGGTAAGACTCAAAAACAATTTACAAAAGTCGATTATCTTCTTATTTAGCGTTAAATTGCCTCTATAAGTTGTAACTTTACTAACTGCTCCAACCGTTGCTCCGATCACAGCTCCAGTTACAGCTCCAACCGCAGCCCCAAGCACTGCTCCAACCACTGGAACAACTGCAGCTCCAACTGCAGCTCCAAGCACAGCCCCAAGCACTGCTCCAAGCACAGCCCCAAGCACAGCCCCAAGCACAGCCCCAAGGACTGCTCCAAGCACTGCTCCAAGCACTGCTCCAACCTCAGCCCCAAGAACTGCTCCAACCTCAGCCCCAAGCACTGCTCCAACCACTGGAACAACCGCAGCTCCAACTGCAGCTTCAAGCACAGCCCCAAGCACTGCTCCAAGCACAGCCCCAAGCACAGCCCCAAGCACTGCTCCAAGCACTGCTCCAACCACAGCCCCAAGCACAGCCCCAAGCACAGCCCCAAGCACAGCCCCAAGCACTGCTCCAACCACTGCTCCAACCACTGGAAAAACCGCAGCTCCAACTGCAGCTCCAAGCACAGCCCCAAGCACTGCTCCAAGCACAGCCCCAAACACAGCCCCAAGCACTGCTCCAACCTCAGCCCCAAGCACTGCTCCAACCACAGCTTCAACAGCAACACCAGAAATTAAGTTGGTGTTCAGCCTGGTGCAAGCATTCACAGAAGACCTGCAGAATACCTCCTCACCAGCTTTCCAAAATCTGTCAAGCTCTGTAACTACAGCGGTAAGTTGTGTTTCTTTTCCATCCTTTCAAAGTCATGCTTTTAGTTTTGCTAACATACAGAGTTAGGCAATTTCCTTTGATGTCTCGTCAATACAGGAACATTACTTTCATTTCAATTAATTATTGAATTAATTACAGAGAGCACAAAACATGATAAGCATAACATTTGGTCATTGTCAGCAGTTTAAAAGCAGACTATAAAATACAGTTGACATGATTTCAACCTCTGGTACCAATGTTTTATCATGTTTTACTATGTTGACCTTCAGCCGTACCTTTTGCTGAATTGTGAATGTTTTGTTGTATTTTTCTTAAAAACTGGGTTTTATTTGTCCTATCATGACAGCTGGACAACATTTACAAAGTCAAGTATGGATCCAGTTTCAACCGCACTGAGGTTACAGGCTTCAGGTATGTACCTATGCCATTCCTGGGTAAAACAAACATGCATTACGATTAGAGTCAGTGATATGAGGTTACCACAGGAAGTGGAATGACTTAAGATATGTTTCAACTTCACCCAAGCAACACATTAAACTTAGCATAATTCCATATGTCCTGCACACCAGCATACCAATGCAAAGTCATAGGAGCCCTTCTGTTTCATGGTGATGACATATCTTGATTTCTCTGTGTTCATACATGTAACAATATAAACGTGGATCTGATATGCTGATTGAATGTTGTTCATTTTCATAAATTTCTTTCCAGACAAGGTTCGGTTGTGGTAGATACTGTGCTGGTATTCAACGATGTCAGCTCAGTTCCTGAGACCAGTGATGTGGCTGAAACTATGGTGCAAGCTACCAACGGCAGCAATCCCAATTTCACCCTGGCTGTGAACACATCTACGATTGTAGTGACAGGTAAGACTCAAAAACAATTTACAAAAGTCGATTATCTTCTTATTTAGCGTTAAATTGCCTCTATAAGTTGTAACTTTACTAACTGCTCCAACCGTTGCTCCGATCACAGCTCCAGTTACAGCTCCAACCGCAGCCCCAAGCACTGCTCCAACCACTGGAACAACTGCAGCTCCAACTGCAGCTCCAAGCACAGCCCCAAGCACTGCTCCAAGCACAGCCCCAAGCACAGCCCCAAGCACAGCCCCAAGGACTGCTCCAAGCACTGCTCCAAGCACTGCTCCAACCTCAGCCCCAAGAACTGCTCCAACCTCAGCCCCAAGCACTGCTCCAACCACTGGAACAACCGCAGCTCCAACTGCAGCTTCAAGCACAGCCCCAAGCACTGCTCCAAGCACAGCCCCAAGCACAGCCCCAAGCACTGCTCCAAGCACTGCTCCAACCACAGCCCCAAGCACAGCCCCAAGCACAGCCCCAAGCACAGCCCCAAGCACAGCCCCAAGCACTGCTCCAACCACTGCTCCAACCACTGGAACAACCGCAGCTCCAACTGCAGCTCCAAGCACAGCCCCAAGCACTGCTCCAAGCACAGCCCCAAGCACTGCTCCAACCTCAGCCCCAAGCACTGCTCCAACCACAGCTTCAACAGCAACACCAGAAATTAAGTTGGTGTTCAGCCTGGTGCAAGCATTCACAGAAGACCTGCAGAATACCTCCTCACCAGCTTTCCAAAGTCTGTCAAGCTCTGTAACTACAGCGGTAAGTTGTGTTTCTTTTCCATCCTTTCAAAGTCATGCTTTTAGTTTTGCTAACATACAGAGTTAGGCAATTTCCTTTGATGTCTCGTCAATACAGGAACATTACTTTCATTTCAATTAATTATTGAATTAATTACAGAGAGCACAAAACATGATAAGCATAACATTTGGTCATTGTCAGCAGTTTAAAAGCAGACTATAAAATACAGTTGACATGATTTCAACCTCTGGTACCAATGTTTTATCATGTTTTACTATGTTGACCTTCAGCCGTACCTTTTGCTGAATTGTGAATGTTTTGTCGTATTTTTCTTAAAAACTGGGTTTTATTTGTCCTATCATGACAGCTGGACAACATTTACAAAGTCAAGTATGGATCCAGTTTCAACCGCACTGAGGTTACAGGCTTCAGGTATGTACCTATGCCATTCCTGGGTAAAACAAACATGCATTACGATTAGAGTCAGTGATATGAGGTTACCACAGGAAGTGGAATGACTTAAGATATGTTTCAACTTCACCCAAGCAACACATTAAACTTAGCATAATTCCATATGTCCTGCACACCAGCATACCAATGCAAAGTCATAGGAGCCCTTCTGTTTCATGGTGATGACATATCTTGATTTCTCTGTGTTCATACATGTAACAATATAAACGTGGATCTGATATGCTGATTGAATGTTGTTCATTTTCATAAATTTCTTTCCAGACAAGGTTCGGTTGTGGTAGATACTGTGCTGGTATTCAACGATGTCAGCTCAGTTCCTGAGACCAGTGATGTGGCTGAAACTATGGTGCAAGCTACCAACGGCAGCAATCCCAATTTCACCCTGGCTGTGAACACATCTACGATTGTAGTGACAGGTAAGACTCAAAAACAATTTACAAAAGTCGATTATCTTCTTATTTAGCGTTAAATTGCCTCTATAAGTTGTAACTTTACTAACTGCTCCAACCGTTGCTCCGATCACAGCTCCAGTTACAGCTCCAACCGCAGCCCCAAGCACTGCTCCAACCACTGGAACAACTGCAGCTCCAACTGCAGCTCCAAGCACAGCCCCAAGCACTGCTCCAAGCACAGCCCCAAGCACAGCCCCAAGCACAGCCCCAAGGACTGCTCCAAGCACTGCTCCAAGCACTGCTCCAACCTCAGCCCCAAGAACTGCTCCAACCTCAGCCCCAAGCACTGCTCCAACCACTGGAACAACCGCAGCTCCAACTGCAGCTTCAAGCACAGCCCCAAGCACTGCTCCAAGCACAGCCCCAAGCACAGCCCCAAGCACTGCTCCAAGCACTGCTCCAACCACAGCCCCAAGCACAGCCCCAAGCACAGCCCCAAGCACAGCCCCAAGCACAGCCCCAAGCACTGCTCCAACCACTGCTCCAACCACTGGAACAACCGCAGCTCCAACTGCAGCTCCAAGCACAGCCCCAAGCACTGCTCCAAGCACAGCCCCAAGCACTGCTCAAACCTCAGCCCCAAGCACTGCTCCAACCACAGCTTCAACAGCAACACCAGAAATTAAGTTGGTGTTCAGCCTGGTGCAAGCATTCACAGAAGACCTGCAGAATACCTCCTCACCAGCTTTCCAAAGTCTGTCAAGCTCTGTAACTACAGCGGTAAGTTGTGTTTCTTTTCCATCCTTTCAAAGTCATGCTTTTAGTTTTGCTAACATACAGAGTTAGGCAATTTCCTTTGATGTCTCGTCAATACAGGAACATTACTTTCATTTCAATTAATTATTGAATTAATTACAGAGAGCACAAAACATGATAAGCATAACATTTGGTCATTGTCAGCAGTTTAAAAGCAGACTATAAAATACAGTTGACATGATTTCAACCTCTGGTACCAATGTTTTATCATGTTTTACTATGTTGACCTTCAGCCGTACCTTTTGCTGAATTGTGAATGTTTTGTCGTATTTTTCTTAAAAACTGGGTTTTATTTGTCCTATCATGACAGCTGGACAACATTTACAAAGTCAAGTATGGATCCAGTTTCAACCGCACTGAGGTTACAGGCTTCAGGTATGTACCTATGCCATTCCTGGGTAAAACAAACATGCATTACGATTAGAGTCAGTGATATGAGGTTACCACAGGAAGTGGAATGACTTAAGATATGTTTCAACTTCACCCAAGCAACACATTAAACTTAGCATAATTCCATATGTCCTGCACACCAGCATACCAATGCAAAGTCATAGGAGCCCTTCTGTTTCATGGTGATGACATATCTTGATTTCTCTGTGTTCATACCTGTAACAATATAAACGTGGATCTGATATGCTGATTGAATGTTGTTCATTTTCATAAATTTCTTTCCAGACAAGGTTCGGTTGTGGTAGATACTGTGCTGGTATTCAACGATGTCAGCTCAGTTCCTGAGACCAGTGATGTGGCTGAAACTATGGTGCAAGCTACCAACGGCAGCAACCCCAATTTCACCCTGGCTGTGAACACATCTACGATTGTAGTGACAGGTAAGACTCAAAAACAAATTACAAAAGTCGATTATCTTCTTATTTAGCGTTAAATTGCCTCTATAAGTTGTAACTTTACTAACTGCTCCAACCGTTGCTCCGATCACAGCTCCAGTTACAGCTCCAACCGCAGCCCCAAGCACTGCTCCAACCACTGGAACAACCGCAGCTCCAACTGCAGCTTCAAGCACAGCCCCAAGCACTGCTCCAAGCACAGCCCCAAGCACAGCCCCAAGCACTGCTCCAAGCACTGCTCCAACCACAGCCCCAAGCACAGCCCCAAGCACAGCCCCAAGCACAGCCCCAAGCACTGCTCCAACCACTGCTCCAACCACTGGAACAACCGCAGCTCCAACTGCAGCTCCAAGCACAGCCCCAAGCACTGCTCCAAGCACAGCCCCAAGCACAGCCCCAAGCACTGCTCCAACCTCAGCCCCAACCACAGCCCCAAGCACTGCTCCAACCTCAGCCCCAAGCACTGCTCCAACCACAGCTTCAACAGCAACACCAGAAATTAAGTTGGTGTTCAGCCTGGTGCAAGCATTCACAGAAGACCTGCAGAATACCTCCTCACCAGCTTTCCAAAGTCTGTCAAGCTCTGTAACTACAGCGGTAAGTTGTGTTTCTTTTCCATCCTTTCAAAGTCATGCTTTTAGTTTTGTGAACATACAGAGTTAGGCAATTTCCTTTGATGTCTCGTCAATACAGGAACATTACTTTCATTTCAATTAATTATTGAATTAATTACAGAGAGCACAAAACATGATAAGCATAACATTTGGTCATTGTCAGCAGTTTAAAAGCAGACTATAAAATACAGTTGACATGATTTCAACCTCTGGTACCAATGTTTTATCATGTTTTACTATGTTGACCTTCAGCCGTACCTTTTGCTGAATTGTGAATGTTTTGTCGTATTTTTCTTAAAAACTGGGTTTTATTTGTCCTATCATGACAGCTGGACAACATTTACAAAGTCAAGTATGGATCCAGTTTCAACCGCACTGAGGTTACAGGCTTCAGGTATGTACCTATGCCATTCCTGGGTAAAACAAACATGCATTACGATTAGAGTCAGTGATATGAGGTTACCACAGGAAGTGGAATGACTTAAGATATGTTTCAACTTCACCCAAGCAACACATTAAACTTAGCATAATTCCATATGTCCTGCACACCAGCATACCAATGCAAAGTCATAGGAGCCCTTCTGTTTCATGGTGATGACATATCTTGATTTCTCTGTGTTCATACATGTAACAATATAAACGTGGATCTGATATGCTGATTGAATGTTGTTCATTTTCATAAATTTCTTTCCAGACAAGGTTCGGTTGTGGTAGATACTGTGCTGGTATTCAACGATGTCAGCTCAGTTCCTGAGACCAGTGATGTGGCTGAAACTATGGTGCAAGCTACCAACGGCAGCAACCCCAATTTCACCCTGGCTGTGAACACATCTACGATTGTAGTGACAGGTAAGACTCAAAAACAAATTACAAAAGTCGATTATCTTCTTATTTAGCGTTAAATTGCCTCTATAAGTTGTAACTTTACTAACTGCTCCAACCGTTGCTCCGATCACAGCTCCAGTTACAGCTCCAACCGCAGCCCCAAGCACTGCTCCAACCACTGGAACAACCGCAGCTCCAACTGCAGCTTCAAGCACAGCCCCAAGCACTGCTCCAAGCACAGCCCCAAGCACAGCCCCAAGCACTGCTCCAAGCACTGCTCCAACCACAGCCCCAAGCACAGCCCCAAGCACAGCCCCAAGCACAGCCCCAAGCACAGCCCCAAGCACTGCTCCAACCACTGCTCCAACCACTGGAACAACCGCAGCTCCAACTGCAGCTCCAAGCACAGCCCCAAGCACTGCTCCAAGCACTGCTCCAACCTCAGCCCCAAGCACTGCTCCAACCACAGCTTCAACAGCAACACCAGAAATTAAGTTGGTGTTCAGCCTGGTGCAAGCATTCACAGAAGACCTGCAGAATACCTCCTCACCAGCTTTCCAAAGTCTGTCAAGCTCTGTAACTACAGCGGTAAGTTGTGTTTCTTTTCCATCCTTTCAAAGTCATGCTTTTAGTTTTGTGAACATACAGAGTTAGGCAATTTCCTTTGATGTCTCGTCAATACAGGAACATTACTTTCATTTCAATTAATTATTGAATTAATTACAGAGAGCACAAAACATGATAAGCATAACATTTGGTCATTGTCAGCAGTTTAAAAGCAGACTATAAAATACAGTTGACATGATTTCAACCTCTGGTACCAATGTTTTATCATGTTTTACTATGTTGACCTTCAGCCGTACCTTTTGCTGAATTGTGAATGTTTTGTCGTATTTTTCTTAAAAACTGGGTTTTATTTGTCCTATCATGACAGCTGGACAACATTTACAAAGTCAAGTATGGATCCAGTTTCAACCGCACTGAGGTTACAGGCTTCAGGTATGTACCTATGCCATTCCTGGGTAAAACAAACATGCATTACGATTAGAGTCAGTGATATGAGGTTACCACAGGAAGTGGAATGACTTAAGATATGTTTCAACTTCACCCAAGCAACACATTAAACTTAGCATAATTCCATATGTCCTGCACACCAGCATACCAATGCAAAGTCATAGGAGCCCTTCTGTTTCATGGTGATGACATATCTTGATTTCTCTGTGTTCATACATGTAACAATATAAACGTGGATCTGATATGCTGATTGAATGTTGTTCATTTTCATAAATTTCTTTCCAGACAAGGTTCGGTTGTGGTAGATACTGTGCTGGTATTCAACGATGTCAGCTCAGTTCCTGAGACCAGTGATGTGGCTGAAACTATGGTGCAAGCTACCAACGGCAGCAACCCCAATTTCACCCTGGCTGTGAACACATCTACGATTGTAGTGACAGGTAAGACTCAAAAACAAATTACAAAAGTCGATTATCTTCTTATTTAGCATTAAATTGCCTCTATAAGTTGTAACTTTACTAACTGCTCCAACCGTTGCTCCGATCACAGCTCCAGTTACAGCTCCAACCGCAGCCCCAAGCACTGCTCCAACCACTGGAACAACCGCAGCTCCAACTGCAGCTTCAAGCACAGCCCCAAGCACTGCTCCAAGCACAGCCCCAAGCACAGCCCCAAGCACTGCTCCAAGCACTGCTCCAACCACAGCCCCAAGCACAGCCCCAAGCACAGCCCCAAGCACAGCCCCAAGCACTGCTCCAACCACTGCTCCAACCACTGGAACAACCGCAGCTCCAACTGCAGCTCCAAGCACAGCCCCAAGCACTGCTCCAAGCACAGCCCCAAGCACAGCCCCAAGCACTGCTCCAACCTCAGCCCCAACCACAGCCCCAAGCACTGCTCCAACCTCAGCCCCAAGCACTGCTCCAACCACAGCTTCAACAGCAACACCAGAAATTAAGTTGGTGTTCAGCCTGGTGCAAGCATTCACAGAAGACCTGCAGAATACCTCCTCACCAGCTTTCCAAAGTCTGTCAAGCTCTGTAACTACAGCGGTAAGTTGTGTTTCTTTTCCATCCTTTCAAAGTCATGCTTTTAGTTTTGTGAACATACAGAGTTAGGCAATTTCCTTTGATGTCTCGTCAATACAGGAACATTACTTTCATTTCAATTAATTATTGAATTAATTACAGAGAGCACAAAACATGATAAGCATAACATTTGGTCATTGTCAGCAGTTTAAAAGCAGACTATAAAATACAGTTGACATGATTTCAACCTCTGGTACCAATGTTTTATCATGTTTTACTATGTTGACCTTCAGCCGTACCTTTTGCTGAATTGTGAATGTTTTGTCGTATTTTTCTTAAAAACTGGGTTTTATTTGTCCTATCATGACAGCTGGACAACATTTACAAAGTCAAGTATGGATCCAGTTTCAACCGCACTGAGGTTACAGGCTTCAGGTATGTACCTATGCCATTCCTGGGTAAAACAAACATGCATTACGATTAGAGTCAGTGATATGAGGTTACCACAGGAAGTGGAATGACTTAAGATATGTTTCAACTTCACCCAAGCAACACATTAAACTTAGCATAATTCCATATGTCCTGCACACCAGCATACCAATGCAAAGTCATAGGAGCCCTTCTGTTTCATGGTGATGACATATCTTGATTTCTCTGTGTTCATACATGTAACAATATAAACGTGGATCTGATATGCTGATTGAATGTTGTTCATTTTCATAAATTTCTTTCCAGACAAGGTTCGGTTGTGGTAGATACTGTGCTGGTATTCAACGATGTCAGCTCAGTT
Source organism: Argentina silus (assembly GCF_951799395.1). Taxonomy (NCBI): domain Eukaryota; kingdom Metazoa; phylum Chordata; class Actinopteri; order Argentiniformes; family Argentinidae; genus Argentina; species Argentina silus. The sequence continues at coordinate 6,599,865 of NC_139675.1, forward strand.
CCTGAGACCAGTGATGTGGCTGAAACTATGGTGCAAGCTACCAACGGCAGCAACCCCAATTTCACCCTGGCTGTGAACACATCTACGATTGTAGTGACAGGTAAGACTCAAAAACAAATTACAAAAGTCGATTATCTTCTTATTTAGCGTTAAATTGCCTCTATAAGTTGTAACTTTACTAACTGCTCCAACCGTTGCTCCGATCACAGCTCCAGTTACAGCTCCAACCGCAGCCCCAAGCACTGCTCCAACCACTGGAACAACCGCAGCTCCAACTGCAGCTTCAAGCACAGCCCCAAGCACTGCTCCAAGCACAGCCCCAAGCACAGCCCCAAGCACTGCTCCAAGCACTGCTCCAACCACAGCCCCAAGCACAGCCCCAAGCACAGCCCCAAGCACAGCCCCAAGCACAGCCCCAAGCACTGCTCCAACCACTGCTCCAACCACTGGAACAACCGCAGCTCCAACTGCAGCTCCAAGCACAGCCCCAAGCACTGCTCCAAGCACTGCTCCAACCTCAGCCCCAAGCACTGCTCCAACCACAGCTTCAACAGCAACACCAGAAATTAAGTTGGTGTTCAGCCTGGTGCAAGCATTCACAGAAGACCTGCAGAATACCTCCTCACCAGCTTTCCAAAGTCTGTCAAGCTCTGTAACTACAGCGGTAAGTTGTGTTTCTTTTCCATCCTTTCAAAGTCATGCTTTTAGTTTTGTGAACATACAGAGTTAGGCAATTTCCTTTGATGTCTCGTCAATACAGGAACATTACTTTCATTTCAATTAATTATTGAATTAATTACAGAGAGCACAAAACATGATAAGCATAACATTTGGTCATTGTCAGCAGTTTAAAAGCAGACTATAAAATACAGTTGACATGATTTCAACCTCTGGTACCAATGTTTTATCATGTTTTACTATGTTGACCTTCAGCCGTACCTTTTGCTGAATTGTGAATGTTTTGTCGTATTTTTCTTAAAAACTGGGTTTTATTTGTCCTATCATGACAGCTGGACAACATTTACAAAGTCAAGTATGGATCCAGTTTCAACCGCACTGAGGTTACAGGCTTCAGGTATGTACCTATGCCATTCCTGGGTAAAACAAACATGCATTACGATTAGAGTCAGTGATATGAGGTTACCACAGGAAGTGGAATGACTTAAGATATGTTTCAACTTCACCCAAGCAACACATTAAACTTAGCATAATTCCATATGTCCTGCACACCAGCATACCAATGCAAAGTCATAGGAGCCCTTCTGTTTCATGGTGATGACATATCTTGATTTCTCTGTGTTCATACATGTAACAATATAAACGTGGATCTGATATGCTGATTGAATGTTGTTCATTTTCATAAATTTCTTTCCAGACAAGGTTCGGTTGTGGTAGATACTGTGCTGGTATTCAACGATGTCAGCTCAGTTCCTGAGACCAGTGATGTGGCTGAAACTATGGTGCAAGCTACCAACGGCAGCAACCCCAATTTCACCCTGGCTGTGAACACATCTACGATTGTAGTGACAGGTAAGACTCAAAAACAAATTACAAAAGTCGATTATCTTCTTATTTAGCGTTAAATTGCCTCTATAAGTTGTAACTTTACTAACTGCTCCAACCGTTGCTCCGATCACAGCTCCAGTTACAGCTCCAACCGCAGCCCCAAGCACTGCTCCAACCACTGGAACAACCGCAGCTCCAACTGCAGCTTCAAGCACAGCCCCAAGCACTGCTCCAAGCACAGCCCCAAGCACAGCCCCAAGCACTGCTCCAAGCACTGCTCCAACCACAGCCCCAAGCACAGCCCCAAGCACAGCCCCAAGCACAGCCCCAAGCACTGCTCCAACCACTGCTCCAACCACTGGAACAACCGCAGCTCCAACTGCAGCTCCAAGCACAGCCCCAAGCACTGCTCCAAGCACAGCCCCAAGCACAGCCCCAAGCACTGCTCCAACCTCAGCCCCAAGCACTGCTCCAACCACAGCTTCAACAGCAACACCAGAAATTAAGTTGGTGTTCAGCCTGGTGCAAGCATTCACAGAAGACCTGCAGAATACCTCCTCACCAGCTTTCCAAAGTCTGTCAAGCTCTGTAACTACAGCGGTAAGTTGTGTTTCTTTTCCATCCTTTCAAAGTCATGCTTTTAGTTTTGTGAACATACAGAGTTAGGCAATTTCCTTTGATGTCTCGTCAATACAGGAACATTACTTTCATTTCAATTAATTATTGAATTAATTACAGAGAGCACAAAACATGATAAGCATAACATTTGGTCATTGTCAGCAGTTTAAAAGCAGACTATAAAATACAGTTGACATGATTTCAACCTCTGGTACCAATGTTTTATCATGTTTTACTATGTTGACCTTCAGCCGTACCTTTTGCTGAATTGTGAATGTTTTGTCGTATTTTTCTTAAAAACTGGGTTTTATTTGTCCTATCATGACAGCTGGACAACATTTACAAAGTCAAGTATGGATCCAGTTTCAACCGCACTGAGGTTACAGGCTTCAGGTATGTACCTATGCCATTCCTGGGTAAAACAAACATGCATTACGATTAGAGTCAGTGATATGAGGTTACCACAGGAAGTGGAATGACTTAAGATATGTTTCAACTTCACCCAAGCAACACATTAAACTTAGCATAATTCCATATGTCCTGCACACCAGCATACCAATGCAAAGTCATAGGAGCCCTTCTGTTTCATGGTGATGACATATCTTGATTTCTCTGTGTTCATACATGTAACAATATAAACGTGGATCTGATATGCTGATTGAATGTTGTTCATTTTCATAAATTTCTTTCCAGACAAGGTTCGGTTGTGGTAGATACTGTGCTGGTATTCAACGATGTCAGCTCAGTTCCTGAGACCAGTGATGTGGCTGAAACTATGGTGCAAGCTACCAACGGCAGCAACCCCAATTTCACCCTGGCTGTGAACACATCTACGATTGTAGTGACAGGTAAGACTCAAAAACAAATTACAAAAGTCGATTATCTTCTTATTTAGCGTTAAATTGCCTCTATAAGTTGTAACTTTACTAACTGCTCCAACCGTTGCTCCGATCACAGCTCCAGTTACAGCTCCAACCGCAGCCCCAAGCACTGCTCCAACCACTGGAACAACCGCAGCTCCAACTGCAGCTTCAAGCACAGCCCCAAGCACTGCTCCAAGCACAGCCCCAAGCACAGCCCCAAGCACTGCTCCAAGCACTGCTCCAACCACAGCCCCAAGCACAGCCCCAAGCACAGCCCCAAGCACAGCCCCAAGCACTGCTCCAACCACTGCTCCAACCACTGGAACAACCGCAGCTCCAACTGCAGCTCCAAGCACAGCCCCAAGCACTGCTCCAAGCACAGCCCCAAGCACAGCCCCAAGCACTGCTCCAACCTCAGCCCCAAGCACTGCTCCAACCACAGCTTCAACAGCAACACCAGAAATTAAGTTGGTGTTCAGCCTGGTGCAAGCATTCACAGAAGACCTGCAGAATACCTCCTCACCAGCTTTCCAAAGTCTGTCAAGCTCTGTAACTACAGCGGTAAGTTGTGTTTCTTTTCCATCCTTTCAAAGTCATGCTTTTAGTTTTGTGAACATACAGAGTTAGGCAATTTCCTTTGATGTCTCGTCAATACAGGAACATTACTTTCATTTCAATTAATTATTGAATTAATTACAGAGAGCACAAAACATGATAAGCATAACATTTGGTCATTGTCAGCAGTTTAAAAGCAGACTATAAAATACAGTTGACATGATTTCAACCTCTGGTACCAATGTTTTATCATGTTTTACTATGTTGACCTTCAGCCGTACCTTTTGCTGAATTGTGAATGTTTTGTCGTATTTTTCTTAAAAACTGGGTTTTATTTGTCCTATCATGACAGCTGGACAACATTTACAAAGTCAAGTATGGATCCAGTTTCAACCGCACTGAGGTTACAGGCTTCAGGTATGTACCTATGCCATTCCTGGGTAAAACAAACATGCATTACGATTAGAGTCAGTGATATGAGGTTACCACAGGAAGTGGAATGACTTAAGATATGTTTCAACTTCACCCAAGCAACACATTAAACTTAGCATAATTCCATATGTCCTGCACACCAGCATACCAATGCAAAGTCATAGGAGCCCTTCTGTTTCATGGTGATGACATATCTTGATTTCTCTGTGTTCATACCTGTAACAATATAAACGTGGATCTGATATGCTGATTGAATGTTGTTCATTTTCATAAATTTCTTTCCAGACAAGGTTCGGTTGTGGTAGATACTGTGCTGGTATTCAACGATGTCAGCTCAGTTCCTGAGACCAGTGATGTGGCTGAAACTATGGTGCAAGCTACCAACGGCAGCAACCCCAATTTCACCCTGGCTGTGAACACATCTACGATTGTAGTGACAGGTAAGACTCAAAAACAAATTACAAAAGTCGATTATCTTCTTATTTAGCGTTAAATTGCCTCTATAAGTTGTAACTTTACTAACTGCTCCAACCGTTGCTCCGATCACAGCTCCAGTTACAGCTCCAACCGCAGCCCCAACCACTGCTCCAACCACTGGAACAACCGCAGCTCCAACTGCAGCTTCAAGCACAGCCCCAAGCACTGCTCCAAGCACAGCCCCAAGCACAGCCCCAAGCACTGCTCCAAGCACTGCTCCAACCTCAGCCCCAAGCACAGCCCCAAGCACAGCCCCAAGCACAGCCCCAAGCACAGCCCCAAGCACTGCTCCAACCACTGCTCCAACCACTGGAACAACCGCAGCTCCAACTGCAGCTCCAAGCACAGCCCCAAGCACAGCCCCAAGCACTGCTCCAACCTCAGCCCCAAGCACTGCTCCAACCACAGCTTCAACAGCAACACCAGAAATTAAGTTGGTGTTCAGCCTGGTGCAAGCATTCACAGAAGACCTGCAGAATACCTCCTCACCAGCTTTCCAAAGTCTGTCAAGCTCTGTAACTACAGCGGTAAGTTGTGTTTCTTTTCCATCCTTTCAAAGTCATGCTTTTAGTTTTGCTAACATACAGAGTTAGGCAATTTCCTTTGATGTCTCGTCAATACAGGAACATTACTTTCATTTCAATTAATTATTGAATTAATTACAGAGAGCACAAAACATGATAAGCATAACATTTGGTCATTGTCAGCAGTTTAAAAGCAGACTATAAAATACAGTTGACATGATTTCAACCTCTGGTACCAATGTTTTATCATGTTTTACTATGTTGACCTTCAGCCGTACCTTTTGCTGAATTGTGAATGTTTTGTTGTATTTCTCTTAAAAACTGGGTTTTATTTGTCCTATCATGACAGCTGGACAACATTTACAAAGTCAAGTATGGATCCAGTTTCAACCGCACTGAGGTTACAGGCTTCAGGTATGTACCTATGCCATTCCTGGGTAAAACAAACATGCATTACGATTAGAGTCAGTGATATGAGGTTACCACAGGAAGTGGAATGACTTAAGATATGTTTCAACTTCACCCAAGCAACACATTAAACTTAGCATAATTCCATATGTCCTGCACACCAGCATACCAATGCAAAGTCATAGGAGCCCTTCTGTTTCATGGTGATGACATATCTTGATTTCTCTGTGTTCATACATGTAACAATATAAACGTGGATCTGATATGCTGATTGAATGTTGTTCATTTTCATAAATTTCTTTCCAGACAAGGTTCGGTTGTGGTAGATACTGTGCTGGTATTCAACGATGTCAGCTCAGTTCCTGAGACCAGTGATGTGGCTGAAACTATGGTGCAAGCTACCAACGGCAGCAACCCCAATTTCACCCTGGCTGTGAACACATCTACGATTGTAGTGACAGGTAAGACTCAAAAACAAATTACAAAAGTCGATTATCTTCTTATTTAGCGTTAAATTGCCTCTATAAGTTGTAACTTTACTAACTGCTCCAACCGTTGCTCCGATCACAGCTCCAGTTACAGCTCCAACCGCAGCCCCAAGCACTGCTCCAACCACTGGAACAACCGCAGCTCCAACTGCAGCTTCAAGCACAGCCCCAAGCACTGCTCCAAGCACAGCCCCAAGCACAGCCCCAAGCACTGCTCCAAGCACTGCTCCAACCACAGCCCCAAGCACAGCCCCAAGCACAGCCCCAAGCACAGCCCCAAGCACAGCCCCAAGCACTGCTCCAACCACTGCTCCAACCACTGGAACAACCGCAGCTCCAACTGCAGCTCCAAGCACAGCCCCAAGCACTGCTCCAAGCACAGCCCCAAGCACAGCCCCAAGCACTGCTCCAACCTCAGCCCCAACCACAGCCCCAAGCACTGCTCCAACCTCAGCCCCAAGCACTGCTCCAACCACAGCTTCAACAGCAACACCAGAAATTAAGTTGGTGTTCAGCCTGGTGCAAGCATTCACAGAAGACCTGCAGAATACCTCCTCACCAGCTTTCCAAAGTCTGTCAAGCTCTGTAACTACAGCGGTAAGTTGTGTTTCTTTTCCATCCTTTCAAAGTCATGCTTTTAGTTTTGCTAACATACAGAGTTAGGCAATTTCCTTTGATGTCTCGTCAATACAGGAACATTACTTTCATTTCAATTAATTATTGAATTAATTACAGAGAGCACAAAACATGATAAGCATAACATTTGGTCATTGTCAGCAGTTTAAAAGCAGACTATAAAATACAGTTGACATGATTTCAACCTCTGGTACCAATGTTTTATCATGTTTTACTATGTTGACCTTCAGCCGTACCTTTTGCTGAATTGTGAATGTTTTGTTGTATTTCTCTTAAAAACTGGGTTTTATTTGTCCTATCATGACAGCTGGACAACATTTACAAAGTCAAGTATGGATCCAGTTTCAACCGCACTGAGGTTACAGGCTTCAGGTATGTACCTATGCCATTCCTGGGTAAAACAAACATGCATTACGATTAGAGTCAGTGATATGAGGTTACCACAGGAAGTGGAATGACTTAAGATATGTTTCAACTTCACCCAAGCAACACATTAAACTTAGCATAATTCCATATGTCCTGCACACCAGCATACCAATGCAAAGTCATAGGAGCCCTTCTGTTTCATGGTGATGACATATCTTGATTTCTCTGTGTTCATACATGTAACAATATAAACGTGGATCTGATATGCTGATTGAATGTTGTTCATTTTCATAAATTTCTTTCCAGACAAGGTTCGGTTGTGGTAGATACTGTGCTGGTATTCAACGATGTCAGCTCAGTTCCTGAGACCAGTGATGTGGCTGAAACTATGGTGCAAGCTACCAACGGCAGCAACCCCAATTTCACCCTGGCTGTGAACACATCTACGATTGTAGTGACAGGTAAGACTCAAAAACAAATTACAAAAGTCGATTATCTTCTTATTTAGCGTTAAATTGCCTCTATAAGTTGTAACTTTACTAACTGCTCCAACCGTTGCTCCGATCACAGCTCCAGTTACAGCTCCAACCGCAGCCCCAAGCACTGCTCCAACCACTGGAACAACCGCAGCTCCAACTGCAGCTTCAAGCACAGCCCCAAGCACTGCTCCAAGCACAGCCCCAAGCACAGCCCCAAGCACTGCTCCAAGCACTGCTCCAACCACAGCCCCAAGCACAGCCCCAAGCACAGCCCCAAGCACAGCCCCAAGCACAGCCCCAAGCACTGCTCCAACCACTGCTCCAACCACTGGAACAACCGCAGCTCCAACTGCAGCTCCAAGCACAGCCCCAAGCACTGCTCCAAGCACAGCCCCAAGCACAGCCCCAAGCACTGCTCCAACCTCAGCCCCAACCACAGCCCCAAGCACTGCTCCAACCTCAGCCCCAAGCACTGCTCCAACCACAGCTTCAACAGCAACACCAGAAATTAAGTTGGTGTTCAGCCTGGTGCAAGCATTCACAGAAGACCTGCAGAATACCTCCTCACCAGCTTTCCAAAGTCTGTCAAGCTCTGTAACTACAGCGGTAAGTTGTGTTTCTTTTCCATCCTTTCAAAGTCATGCTTTTAGTTTTGCTAACATACAGAGTTAGGCAATTTCCTTTGATGTCTCGTCAATACAGGAACATTACTTTCATTTCAATTAATTATTGAATTAATTACAGAGAGCACAAAACATGATAAGCATAACATTTGGTCATTGTCAGCAGTTTAAAAGCAGACTATAAAATACAGTTGACATGATTTCAACCTCTGGTACCAATGTTTTATCATGTTTTACTATGTTGACCTTCAGCCGTACCTTTTGCTGAATTGTGAATGTTTTGTCGTATTTTTCTTAAAAACTGGGTTTTATTTGTCCTATCATGACAGCTGGACAACATTTACAAAGTCAAGTATGGATCCAGTTTCAACCGCACTGAGGTTACAGGCTTCAGGTATGTACCTATGCCATTCCTGGGTAAAACAAACATGCATTACGATTAGAGTCAGTGATATGAGGTTACCACAGGAAGTGGAATGACTTAAGATATGTTTCAACTTCACCCAAGCAACACATTAAACTTAGCATAATTCCATATGTCCTGCACACCAGCATACCAATGCAAAGTCATAGGAGCCCTTCTGTTTCATGGTGATGACATATCTTGATTTCTCTGTGTTCATACATGTAACAATATAAACGTGGATCTGATATGCTGATTGAATGTTGTTCATTTTCATAAATTTCTTTCCAGACAAGGTTCGGTTGTGGTAGATACTGTGCTGGTATTCAACGATGTCAGCTCAGTTCCTGAGACCAGTGATGTGGCTGAAACTATGGTGCAAGCTACCAACGGCAGCAACCCCAATTTCACCCTGGCTGTGAACACATCTACGATTGTAGTGACAGGTAAGACTCAAAAACAAATTACAAAAGTCGATTATCTTCTTATTTAGCGTTAAATTGCCTCTATAAGTTGTAACTTTACTAACTGCTCCAACCGTTGCTCCGATCACAGCTCCAGTTACAGCTCCAACCGCAGCCCCAAGCACTGCTCCAACCACTGGAACAACCGCAGCTCCAACTGCAGCTTCAAGCACAGCCCCAAGCACTGCTCCAAGCACAGCCCCAAGCACAGCCCCAAGCACTGCTCCAAGCACTGCTCCAACCACAGCCCCAAGCACAGCCCCAAGCACAGCCCCAAGCACAGCCCCAAGCACAGCCCCAAGCACTGCTCCAACCACTGCTCCAACCACTGGAACAACCGCAGCTCCAACTGCAGCTCCAAGCACAGCCCCAAGCACTGCTCCAAGCACAGCCCCAAGCACAGCCCCAAGCACTGCTCCAACCTCAGCCCCAACCACAGCCCCAAGCACTGCTCCAACCTCAGCCCCAAGCACTGCTCCAACCACAGCTTCAACAGCAACACCAGAAATTAAGTTGGTGTTCAGCCTGGTGCAAGCATTCACAGAAGACCTGCAGAATACCTCCTCACCAGCTTTCCAAAGTCTGTCAAGCTCTGTAACTACAGCGGTAAGTTGTGTTTCTTTTCCATCCTTTCAAAGTCATGCTTTTAGTTTTGTGAACATACAGAGTTAGGCAATTTCCTTTGATGTCTCGTCAATACAGGAACATTACTTTCATTTCAATTAATTATTGAATTAATTACAGAGAGCACAAAACATGATAAGCATAACATTTGGTCATTGTCAGCAGTTTAAAAGCAGACTATAAAATACAGTTGACATGATTTCAACCTCTGGTACCAATGTTTTATCATGTTTTACTATGTTGACCTTCAGCCGTACCTTTTGCTGAATTGTGAATGTTTTGTTGTATTTTTCTTAAAAACTGGGTTTTATTTGTCCTATCATGACAGCTGGACAACATTTACAAAGTCAAGTATGGATCCAGTTTCAACCGCACTGAGGTTACAGGCTTCAGGTATGTACCTATGCCATTCCTGGGTAAAACAAACATGCATTACGATTAGAGTCAGTGATATGAGGTTACCACAGGAAGTGGAATGACTTAAGATATGTTTCAACTTCACCCAAGCAACACATTAAACTTAGCATAATTCCATATGTCCTGCACACCAGCATACCAATGCAAAGTCATAGGAGCCCTTCTGTTTCATGGTGATGACATATCTTGATTTCTCTGTGTTCATACATGTAACAATATAAACGTGGATCTGATATGCTGATTGAATGTTGTTCATTTTCATAAATTTCTTTCCAGACAAGGTTCGGTTGTGGTAGATACTGTGCTGGTATTCAACGATGTCAGCTCAGTTCCTGAGACCAGTGATGTGGCTGAAACTATGGTGCAAGCTACCAACGGCAGCAACCCCAATTTCACCCTGGCTGTGAACACATCTACGATTGTAGTGACAGGTAAGACTCAAAAACAAATTACAAAAGTCGATTATCTTCTTATTTAGCGTTAAATTGCCTCTATAAGTTGTAACTTTACTAACTGCTCCAACCGTTGCTCCGATCACAGCTCCAGTTACAGCTCCAACCGCAGCCCCAAGCACTGCTCCAACCACTGGAACAACCGCAGCTCCAACTGCAGCTTCAAGCACAGCCCCAAGCACTGCTCCAAGCACAGCCCCAAGCACAGCCCCAAGCACTGCTCCAAGCACTGCTCCAACCACAGCCCCAAGCACAGCCCCAAGCACAGCCCCAAGCACAGCCCCAAGCACAGCCCCAAGCACTGCTCCAACCACTGCTCCAACCACTGGAACAACCGCAGCTCCAACTGCAGCTCCAAGCACAGCCCCAAGCACTGCTCCAAGCACAGCCCCAAGCACAGCCCCAAGCACTGCTCCAACCTCAGCCCCAAGCACTGCTCCAACCACAGCTTCAACAGCAACACCAGAAATTAAGTTGGTGTTCAGCCTGGTGCAAGCATTCACAGAAGACCTGCAGAATACCTCCTCACCAGCTTTCCAAAGTCTGTCAAGCTCTGTAACTACAGCGGTAAGTTGTGTTTCTTTTCCATCCTTTCAAAGTCATGCTTTTAGTTTTGTGAACATACAGAGTTAGGCAATTTCCTTTGATGTCTCGTCAATACAGGAACATTACTTTCATTTCAATTAATTATTGAATTAATTACAGAGAGCACAAAACATGATAAGCATAACATTTGGTCATTGTCAGCAGTTTAAAAGCAGACTATAAAATACAGTTGACATGATTTCAACCTCTGGTACCAATGTTTTATCATGTTTTACTATGTTGACCTTCAGCCGTACCTTTTGCTGAATTGTGAATGTTTTGTTGTATTTTTCTTAAAAACTGGGTTTTGTTTGTCCTATCACGACAGCTGGACAACATTTACAAAGTCAAGTATGGATCCAGTTTCAACCGCACTGAGGTTACAGGCTTCAGGTATGTACCTATGCCATTCCTGGGTAAAACAAACATGCATTACGATTAGAGTCAGTGATATGAGGTTACCACAGGAAGTGGAATGACTTAAGATATGTTTCAACTTCACCCAAGCAACACATTAAACTTAGCATAATTCCATATGTCCTGCACACCAGCATACCAATGCAAAGTCATAGGAGCCCTTCTGTTTCATGTTGATGACATATCTTGATTTCTCTGTGTTCATACATGTAACAATATAAACGTGGATCTGATATGCTGATTGAATGTTGTTCATTTTCATAAATTTCTTTCCAGACAAGGTTCGGTTGTGGTAGATACTGTGCTGGTATTCAACGATGTCAGCTCAGTTCCTGAGACCAGTGATGTGGCTGAAACTATGGTGCAAGCTACCAACGGCAGCAACCCCAATTTCACCCTGGCTGTGAACACATCTACGATTGTAGTGACAGGTAAGACTCAAAAACAAATTACAAAAGTCGATTATCTTCTTATTTAGCGTTAAATTGCCTTTATAAGTTGTAACTTTACTAACTGCTCCAACCGTTGCTCCGATCACAGCTCCAGTTACAGCTCCAACCGCAGCCCCAAGCACTGCTCCAACCACTGGAACAACCGCAGCTCCAACTGCAGCTTCAAGCACAGCCCCAAGCACTGCTCCAAGCACAGCCCCAAGCACAGCCCCAAGCACTGCTCCAAGCACTGCTCCAACCACAGCCCCAAGCACAGCCCCAAGCACAGCCCCAAGCACAGCCCCAAGCACAGCCCCAAGCACTGCTCCAACCACTGCTCCAACCACTGGAACAACCGCAGCTCCAACTGCAGCTCCAAGCACAGCCCCAAGCACTGCTCCAAGCACAGCCCCAAGCACAGCCCCAAGCACTGCTCCAACCTCAGCCCCAACCACAGCCCCAAGCACTGCTCCAACCTCAGCCCCAAGCACTGCTCCAACCACAGCTTCAACAGCAACACCAGAAATTAAGTTGGTGTTCAGCCTGGTGCAAGCATTCACAGAAGACCTGCAGAATACCTCCTCACCAGCTTTCCAAAGTCTGTCAAGCTCTGTAACTACAGCGGTAAGTTGTGTTTCTTTTCCATCCTTTCAAAGTCATGCTTTTAGTTTTGTGAACATACAGAGTTAGGCAATTTCCTTTGATGTCTCGTCAATACAGGAACATTACTTTCATTTCAATTAATTATTGAATTAATTACAGAGAGCACAAAACATGATAAGCATAACATTTGGTCATTGTCAGCAGTTTAAAAGCAGACTATAAAATACAGTTGACATGATTTCAACCTCTGGTACCAATGTTTTATCATGTTTTACTATGTTGACCTTCAGCCGTACCTTTTGCTGAATTGTGAATGTTTTGTCGTATTTTTCTTAAAAACTGGGTTTTATTTGTCCTATCATGACAGCTGGACAACATTTACAAAGTCAAGTATGGATCCAGTTTCAACCGCACTGAGGTTACAGGCTTCAGGTATGTACCTATGCCATTCCTGGGTAAAACAAACATGCATTACGATTAGAGTCAGTGATATGAGGTTACCACAGGAAGTGGAATGACTTAAGATATGTTTCAACTTCACCCAAGCAACACATTAAACTTAGCATAATTCCATATGTCCTGCACACCAGCATACCAATGCAAAGTCATAGGAGCCCTTCTGTTTCATGGTGATGACATATCTTGATTTCTCTGTGTTCATACATGTAACAATATAAACGTGGATCTGATATGCTGATTGAATGTTGTTCATTTTCATAAATTTCTTTCCAGACAAGGTTCGGTTGTGGTAGATACTGTGCTGGTATTCAACGATGTCAGCTCAGTTCCTGAGACCAGTGATGTGGCTGAAACTATGGTGCAAGCTACCAACGGCAGCAACCCCAATTTCACCCTGGCTGTGAACACATCTACGATTGTAGTGACAGGTAAGACTCAAAAACAAATTACAAAAGTCGATTATCTTCTTATTTAGCGTTAAATTGCCTCTATAAGTTGTAACTTTACTAACTGCTCCAACCGTTGCTCCGATCACAGCTCCAGTTACAGCTCCAACCGCAGCCCCAAGCACTGCTCCAACCACTGGAACAACCGCAGCTCCAACTGCAGCTTCAAGCACAGCCCCAAGCACTGCTCCAAGCACAGCCCCAAGCACAGCCCCAAGCACTGCTCCAAGCACTGCTCCAACCACAGCCCCAAGCACAGCCCCAAGCACAGCCCCAAGCACAGCCCCAAGCACAGCCCCAAGCACTGCTCCAACCACTGCTCCAACCACTGGAACAACCGCAGCTCCAACTGCAGCTCCAAGCACAGCCCCAAGCACTGCTCCAAGCACAGCCCCAAGCACAGCCCCAAGCACTGCTCCAACCTCAGCCCCAAGCACTGCTCCAACCACAGCTTCAACAGCAACACCAGAAATTAAGTTGGTGTTCAGCCTGGTGCAAGCATTCACAGAAGACCTGCAGAATACCTCCTCACCAGCTTTCCAAAGTCTGTCAAGCTCTGTAACTACAGCGGTAAGTTGTGTTTCTTTTCCATCCTTTCAAAGTCATGCTTTTAGTTTTGTGAACATACAGAGTTAGGCAATTTCCTTTGATGTCTCGTCAATACAGGAACATTACTTTCATTTCAATTAATTATTGAATTAATTACAGAGAGCACAAAACATGATAAGCATAACATTTGGTCATTGTCAGCAGTTTAAAAGCAGACTATAAAATACAGTTGACATGATTTCAACCTCTGGTACCAATGTTTTATCATGTTTTACTATGTTGACCTTCAGCCGTACCTTTTGCTGAATTGTGAATGTTTTGTTGTATTTTTCTTAAAAACTGGGTTTTGTTTGTCCTATCACGACAGCTGGACAACATTTACAAAGTCAAGTATGGATCCAGTTTCAACCGCACTGAGGTTACAGGCTTCAGGTATGTACCTATGCCATTCCTGGGTAAAACAAACATGCATTACGATTAGAGTCAGTGATATGAGGTTACCACAGGAAGTGGAATGACTTAAGATATGTTTCAACTTCACCCAAGCAACACAATAAACTTAGCATAATTCCATATGTCCTGCACACCAGCATACCAATGCAATGTGATAGGAGCCCTTCTGTTTCATGGTGATGACATATCTTGATTTCTCTGTGTTCATACATGTAACAATATCAACGTGGATTTGATATGCTGATTGAATGTTGTTCATTTTCATAAATTTGTTTCCAGACAAGGTTCGGTTGTGGTAGATACTGTGCTGGTATTCAACGATGTCAGCTCAGTTCCTGAGACCAGTGATGTGGCTGAAACTATGGTGCAAGCTGCCAACGGCAGCAACCCCAATTTCACCCTGGCTGTGAACACATCTACGATTGTAGTGACAGGTAAGACTCAAAAACAAATTACAAAAGTCGATTATCTTCTTATTTAGCGTTAAATTGCCTCTATAAGTTGTAACTTTACTAACTGCTCCAACCGTTGCTCCGATCACAGCTCCAGTTACAGCTCCAACCGCAGCCCCAAGCACTGCTCCAACCACTGGAACAACCGCAGCTCCAACTGCAGCCCCAAGCACAGCCCCAAGCACTGCTCCAACCACTGCTACAAGCATTGCTCCAACCTCAGCCCCAAGCACTGCTCCAACCTCAGCCCCAAGCACTGCTCCAACCACAGCCCCAAGCACAGCCCCAAGCACAGCCCCAAGCACAGCCCCAAGCACTGCTCCAACCACTGCTCCAACCACTGGAACAACCGCAGCTCCAACTGCAGCTCCAAGCACAGCCCCAAGCACTGCTCCAAGCACAGCCACAAGCACTGCTCCAAGTACTGCTCCAACCTCAGCCCCAACCACAGCCCCAAGCACTGCTCCAACCTCAGCCCCAAGCACTGCTCCAACCACAGCTTCAACAGCAACACCAGCCCTTTCAGAAATTAAGTTGGTGTTCAGCCTGGTGCAAGCATTCACAGAAGACCTGCAGAATACCTCCTCACCAGCTTTCCAAAGTCTGTCAAGCTCTGTAACTACAGCGGTAAGTTGTGTTTCTTTTCCATCCTTTCAAAGTCATGCTTTTAGTTTTGCTAACATACAGAGTTAGGCAATTTCCTTTGATGTCTCGTCAATACAGGAACATTACTTTCATTTCAATTAATTATTGAATTAATTACAGAGAGCACAAAACATGATAAGCATAACATTTGGTCATTGTCAGCAGTTTAAAAGCAGACTATAAAATACAGTTGACATGATTTCAACCTCTGGTACCAATGTTTTATCATGTTTTACTATGTTGACCTTCAGCCGTACCTTTTGCTGAATTGTGAATGTTTTGTCGTATTTTTCTTAAAAACTGGGTTTTATTTGTCCTATCATGACAGCTGGACAACATTTACAAAGTCAAGTATGGATCCAGTTTCAACCGCACTGAGGTTACAGGCTTCAGGTATGTACCTATGCCATTCCTGGGTAAAACAAACATGCATTACGATTAGAGTCAGTGATATGAGGTTACCACAGGAAGTGGAATGACTTAAGATATGTTTCAACTTCACCCAAGCAACACATTAAACTTAGCATAATTCCATATGTCCTGCACACCAGCATACCAATGCAAAGTCATAGGAGCCCTTCTGTTTCATGGTGATGACATATCTTGATTTCTCTGTGTTCATACATGTAACAATATAAACGTGGATCTGATATGCTGATTGAATGTTGTTCATTTTCATAAATTTCTTTCCAGACAAGGTTCGGTTGTGGTAGATACTGTGCTGGTATTCAACGATGTCAGCTCAGTTCCTGAGACCAGTGATGTGGCTGAAACTATGGTGCAAGCTACCAACGGCAGCAACCCCAATTTCACCCTGGCTGTGAACACATCTACGATTGTAGTGACAGGTAAGACTCAAAAACAAATTACAAAAGTCGATTATCTTCTTATTTAGCGTTAAATTGCCTCTATAAGTTGTAACTTTACTAACTGCTCCAACCGTTGCTCCGATCACAGCTCCAGTTACAGCTCCAACCGCAGCCCCAAGCACTGCTCCAACCACTGGAACAACCGCAGCTCCAACTGCAGCTTCAAGCACAGCCCCAAGCACTGCTCCAAGCACAGCCCCAAGCACAGCCCCAAGCACTGCTCCAAGCACTGCTCCAACCACAGCCCCAAGCACAGCCCCAAGCACAGCCCCAAGCACAGCCCCAAGCACAGCCCCAAGCACTGCTCCAACCACTGCTCCAACCACTGGAACAACCGCAGCTCCAACTGCAGCTCCAAGCACAGCCCCAAGCACTGCTCCAAGCACAGCCCCAAGCACAGCCCCAAGCACTGCTCCAACCTCAGCCCCAAGCACTGCTCCAACCACAGCTTCAACAGCAACACCAGAAATTAAGTTGGTGTTCAGCCTGGTGCAAGCATTCACAGAAGACCTGCAGAATACCTCCTCACCAGCTTTCCAAAGTCTGTCAAGCTCTGTAACTACAGCGGTAAGTTGTGTTTCTTTTCCATCCTTTCAAAGTCATGCTTTTAGTTTTGTGAACATACAGAGTTAGGCAATTTCCTTTGATGTCTCGTCAATACAGGAACATTACTTTCATTTCAATTAATTATTGAATTAATTACAGAGAGCACAAAACATGATAAGCATAACATTTGGTCATTGTCAGCAGTTTAAAAGCAGACTATAAAATACAGTTGACATGATTTCAACCTCTGGTACCAATGTTTTATCATGTTTTACTATGTTGACCTTCAGCCGTACCTTTTGCTGAATTGTGAATGTTTTGTTGTATTTTTCTTAAAAACTGGGTTTTGTTTGTCCTATCACGACAGCTGGACAACATTTACAAAGTCAAGTATGGATCCAGTTTCAACCGCACTGAGGTTACAGGCTTCAGGTATGTACCTATGCCATTCCTGGGTAAAACAAACATGCATTACGATTAGAGTCAGTGATATGAGGTTACCACAGGAAGTGGAATGACTTAAGATATGTTTCAACTTCACCCAAGCAACACAATAAACTTAGCATAATTCCATATGTCCTGCACACCAGCATACCAATGCAATGTGATAGGAGCCCTTCTGTTTCATGGTGATGACATATCTTGATTTCTCTGTGTTCATACATGTAACAATATCAACGTGGATTTGATATGCTGATTGAATGTTGTTCATTTTCATAAATTTGTTTCCAGACAAGGTTCGGTTGTGGTAGATACTGTGCTGGTATTCAACGATGTCAGCTCAGTTCCTGAGACCAGTGATGTGGCTGAAACTATGGTGCAAGCTGCCAACGGCAGCAACCCCAATTTCACCCTGGCTGTGAACACATCTACGATTGTAGTGACAGGTAAGACTCAAAAACAAATTACAAAAGTCGATTATCTTCTTATTTAGCGTTAAATTGCCTCTATAAGTTGTAACTTTACTAACTGCTCCAACCGTTGCTCCGATCACAGCTCCAGTTACAGCTCCAACCGCAGCCCCAAGCACTGCTCCAACCACTGGAACAACCGCAGCTCCAACTGCAGCCCCAAGCACAGCCCCAAGCACTGCTCCAACCACTGCTACAAGCATTGCTCCAACCTCAGCCCCAAGCACTGCTCCAACCTCAGCCCCAAGCACTGCTCCAACCACAGCCCCAAGCACAGCCCCAAGCACAGCCCCAAGCACAGCCCCAAGCACTGCTCCAACCACTGCTCCAACCACTGGAACAACCGCAGCTCCAACTGCAGCTCCAAGCACAGCCCCAAGCACTGCTCCAAGCACAGCTACAAGCACTGCTCCAAGTACTGCTCCAACCTCAGCCCCAACCACAGCCCCAAGCACTGCTCCAACCTCAGCCCCAACCACAGCCCCAAGCACTGCTCCAACCTCAGCCCCAAGCACTGCTCCAACCACAGCTTCAACAGCAACACCAGCCCTTTCAGAAATTAAGTTGGTGTTCAGCCTGGTGCAAGCATTCACAGAAGACCTGCAGAATACCTCCTCACCAGCTTTCCAAAGTCTGTCAAGCTCTGTAACTACAGCGGTAAGTTGTGTTTCTTTTCCATCCTTTCAAAGTCATGCTTTTAGTTTTGCTAACATACAGAGTTAGGCAATTTCCTTTGATGTCTCGTCAATACAGGAACATTACTTTCATTTCAATTAATTATTGAATTAATTACAGAGAGCACAAAACATGATAAGCATAACATTTGGTCATTGTCAGCAGTTTAAAAGCAGACTATAAAATACAGTTGACATGATTTCAACCTCTGGTACCAATGTTTTATCATGTTTTACTATGTTGACCTTCAGCCGTACCTTTTGCTGAATTGTGAATGTTTTGTCGTATTTTTCTTAAAAACTGGGTTTTATTTGTCCTATCATGACAGCTGGACAACATTTACAAAGTCAAGTATGGATCCAGTTTCAACCGCACTGAGGTTACAGGCTTCAGGTATGTACCTATGCCATTCCTGGGTAAAACAAACATGCATTACGATTAGAGTCAGTGATATGAGGTTACCACAGGAAGTGGAATGACTTAAGATATGTTTCAACTTCACCCAAGCAACACAATAAACTTAGCAATTCCACATGCACTGTACACCAGCATACCAATGCAATGTGATAGGAGCCCTTCTGTTTCATGGTGATGACATATCTTGATTTCTCTGTGTTCATACATGTAACAATATCAACGTGGATTTGATATGCTGATTGAATGTTGTTCATTTTCATAAATTTGTTTCCAGACAAGGTTCGGTTGTGGTAGATACTGTGCTGGTATTCAACGATGTCAGCTCAGTTCCTGAGACCAGTGATGTGGCTGAAACTATGGTGCAAGCTGCCAACGGCAGCAACCCCAATTTCACCCTGGCTGTGAACACATCTACGATTGTAGTGACAGGTAAGACTCAAAAACAAATTACAAAAGTCGATTATCTTCTTATTTAGCGTTAAATTGCCTCTATAAGTTGTAACTTTACTAACTGCTCCAACCGTTGCTCCGATCACAGCTCCAGTTACAGCTCCAACCGCAGCCCCAAGCACTGCTCCAACCACTGGAACAACCGCAGCTCCAACTGCAGCCCCAAGCACAGCCCCAAGCACTGCTCCAACCACTGCTACAAGCATTGCTCCAACCTCAGCCCCAAGCACTGCTCCAACCTCAGCCCCAAGCACTGCTCCAACCACAGCCCCAAGCACAGCCCCAAGCACAGCCCCAAGCACAGCCCCAAGCACTGCTCCAACCACTGCTCCAACCACTGGAACAACCGCAGCTCCAACTGCAGCTCCAAGCACAGCCCCAAGCACTGCTCCAAGCACAGCTACAAGCACTGCTCCAAGTACTGCTCCAACCTCAGCCCCAACCACAGCCCCAAGCACTGCTCCAACCACTGGAACAACCGCAGCTCCAACTGCAGCTCCAAGCACAGCCCCAAGCACTGCTCCAAGCACAGCCCCAAGCACTGCTCCAACCACTGCTCCAACCACTGGAACAACCGCAGCTCCAACTGCAGCTCCAAGCACAGCCCCAAGCACTGCTCCAAGCACAGCCCCAAGCACAGCCCCAAGCACTGCTCCAACCTCAGCCCCAAGCACTACTCCAACCACAGCTTCAACAGCAACACCAGCCCTTTCAGAAATTAAGTTGGTGTTCAGCCTGGTGCAAGCATTCACAGAAGACCTGCAGAATACCTCCTCACCAGCTTTCCAAAGTCTGTCAAGCTCTGTAACTACAGCGGTAAGTTGTGTTTCTTTTCCATCCTTTCAAAGTCATGCTTTTAGTTTTGCTAACATACAGAGTTAGGCAATTTCCTTAGATGTCTCGTCAATACAGGAACATTACTTTCATTTCAATTAATTATTGAATTAATTACAGAGAGCACAAAACATGATAAGCATAACATTTGGTCATTGTCAGCAGTTTAAAAGCAGACTATAAAATACAGTTGACATGATTTCAACCTCTGGTACCAATGTTTTATCATGTTTTACTATGTTGACCTTCAGCCGTACCTTTTGCTGAATTGTGAATGTTTTGTCGTATTTTTCTTAAAAACTGGGTTTTATTTTTCCTATCATGACAGCTGGACAACATTTACAAAGTCAAGTATGGATCCAGTTTCAACCGCACTGAGGTTACAGGCTTCAGGTATGTACCTATGCCATTCCTGGGTAAAACAAACATGCATGACCAAAACATTCAGTGATATGAGGTTACCACAATGACTTAAGATATGTTGCAACTTCACCCAAGCAACACAATAAACTTAGCAATTCCACATGCACTGTACACCAGCATACCAATGCAATGTGATAGAAGCCCTTCTGTTTCATGGCGATGACATATCTTGATTTTTCTGTGTTCATACATGTAACAATATCAACGTGGATTTGATATGCTGATTGAATGTTGTTCATTTTCATAAATTTGTTTCCAGACAAGGTTCGGTTGTGGTAGATACTGTGCTGGTATTCAACGATGTCAGCTCAGTTCCTGAGGCCGGTGATGTGGCTGAAACTATGGTGCAAGCTGCCAACGGCAGCAACCCCAATTTCACCCTGGCTGTGAACACATCTACGATTGTAGTGACAAGTAAGACTCAAAAACTAATTACAAAAGTCGATTATCTATTATCTATCAAATGATGGTTTATCATGTTTGTAGGAGTGTAGAGAACACAAACATATGTGACTAGCTCGTAAGTGTTCACTGTCACCATATCTAAACAGTAAGACTAAAAAACTTCTTATTTCCGGTTAAATGACTCTTAGTTGTGTTTTTATTAACTGCCCCAACCACTGCCCAATCCTCAGCCACAACCACTGCCTCGACCGCAGCTCCAACCGCTGCACCAACAGCTGCTCCAACCGCTGCACCAACCGCTGCTCCAACCGCAGCACCAACCGCTGCCCCAACCGCAGCTCCAACCGCTGCACCAACAGCTGCTCCAACCGCTGCACCAACCGCTGCTCCAACCGCAGCACCAACCACTGCCTCGACCGCAGCTCCAACCGCTGCACCAACTGAAGCTCCAACCGCAGCACCAACCACTGCCTCGACCGCAGCTCCAACCGCAGCCCCAACCGCTGCCCCAACCGCAGCTCCAACCGCTGCACCAACAGCTGCTCCAACCGCAGCACCAACAGCTGCTCCAACCGCAGCACCAACCGCTGCCCCAACCGCAGCCCCAACCGCAGCCCCAACCGCTGCTCCAACCGAAGCTCCAACCGCAGCACCAACCGCTGCCCCAACCGCTGCACCAACCGCTGCTCCAACCGCAGCCCCAACCGCTGCACCAACAGCTGCTCCAACCGCTGCACCAACCGCTGCTCCAACCGCAGCACCAACCGCTGCCTCGACCGCAGCTCCAACCGCTGCACCAACAGCTGCTCCAACCGCTGCACCAACCGCTGCTCCAACCGCAGCACCAACCGCTGCCTCGACCGCAGCTCCAACCGCTGCACCAACAGCTGCTCCAACCGCTGCACCAACCGCTGCTCCAACCGCAGCTCCAACCGCTGCACCAACAGCTGCTCCAACCGCAGCACCAACCGCTGCCCCAACCGCAGCCCCAACCGCAGCCCCAACCGCTGCTCCAACTGAAGCTCCAACCGCTGCACCAACCGCTGCTCCAACCGCAGCTCCAACCGCTGCACCAACAGCTGCTCCAACCGCAGCACCAACCGCTGCCCCAACCGCAGCCCCAACCGCAGCCCCAACCGCTGCTCCAACTGAAGCTCCAACCGCAGCACCAACCGCTGCCCCAACCGCAGCTCCAACCGCAGCCCCAACCGCAGCCCCAACCGCTGCCCCAACCGCAGCTCCAACCGCAGCTCCAACCGCTGCACCAACAGCTGCTCCAACCGCTGCACCAACCGCAGCCCCAACCGCTGCCCCAACCGCAGCTTCAACAGCAACACCAGCCCTTTCAGAAATTAAGTTGGTGTTCAGCCTGGTGCAAGCATTCACAGAAGACCTGCAGAATACCTCCTCACCAGCTTTCCAAAGTCTCTCAAGCTCTGTAACTACAGCAGTAAGTTGTGTTTCTTTTCCATCCTTTCAAAGTCATGCGTTTAGTTTTGCTAACATACAGAGTTATGCAATTTCCTTTGATGACTCCTCAATACAGAAATTTACTTTTATTTCAATTTCATATTGAATTAATGAAAAAGAGCACAAAACATGATGAGCATAACATTTGGTCATGGTCAACATTTCATAAGCTGACTTTAAAATACAGGTGACATGATTTCAACCTCTGGTACCAATGTTTTATCATGTTTTACTGTGTTGACGTTCAGCCGTACCTTTTGCTGAATTGTGAATGTTTTGTCGTATTTTTCTTAAAAACTGGGTTTTATTTCTCCTATCATGACAGTTGGACAACATTTACAAAGTCAAATATGGATCCAGTTTCAACCGCACTGAGGTTACAGGCTTCAGGTATGTACCTATGCCATTCCTGGGTAAAACAAACATGCATTACCAAAACATTCAGTGATATGAGGTTACCACAATGACTTAAGATATGTTGCAACTTCACCCAAGCAACACAATAAACTTAGCAATTCCACATGCATTGTACACCAGCATACCAATGCAATGTGATAGAAGCCCTTCTGTTTCATGGCGATGACATATCTTGATTTTTCTGTGTTCATACATGTAACAATATCAACGTGGATTTGATATGCTGATTGAATGTTGTTCATTTTCATAAATTTGTTTCCAGACAAGGTTCGGTTGTGGTAGATACTGTGCTGGTATTCAACGATGTCAGCTCAGTTCCTGAGGCCGGTGATGTGGTGCAAACTATGGTGCAAGCTGCCAACGGCAGCAACCCCAATTTCACCCTGGCTGTGAACACATCTACGATTGTAGTGACAAGTAAGACTCAAAAACTAATTACAAAAGTCGATTATCTATTATCTATCAAATGATGGTTTATCATGTTTGTAGGAGTGTAGAGAACACAAACATATGTGACTAGCTCGTAAGTGTTCACTGTCACCATATCTAAACAGTAAGACTAAAAAACTTCTTATTTCCGGTTAAATGTCTCTTAGTTGTGTTTTTATTAACTGCCCCAACCACTGCTCAATCCTCAGCCACAACCACTGCCTCGACCGCAGCTCCAACCGCTGCACCAACAGCTGCTCCAACCGCTGCCCCAACCGCAGCTCCAACCGCAGCACCAACCGCTGCCCCAACCGCTGCTCCAACCGAAGCTCCAACCGCTGCACCTACAGCTGCTCCGACCGCTGCACCGACCGCTGCTCCGACCGCAGCCCCAACCGCAGCACCAACCGCTGCTCCAACCGCTGCTCCAACCGCTGCTCCAACCGCAGCACCAACCGCAGCCCCAACCGCAGCCCCAACCGCAGCCCCAACCGCTGCCCCAACCGCAGCACCAACCGCAGCACCAACCGCAGCCCCAACCGCAGCCCCAACCGCTGCACCAACCGCTGCTCCAACCGCAGCACCAACCGCTGCCCCAACCGCAGCTCCAACCGCAGCCCCAACCGCAGCCCCAACCGCTGCCCCAACCGCAGCTCCAACCGCTGCTCCAACCGCAGCACCAACTGAAGCTCCAACTGCATCAACTGACCCTCCATCTTCAAGTGAAGGAACCCTGGGTCTTGTGTTCAGCCTTGACCAGACATTCAGTTCAGCTCTCTCCAACCCGTCCTCTTCGACCTTCAAAGCTTTGGCTGCTACAGTGGTCTCTGACGTAAGAATCCAGTTCTTATATTAATATGCACTTCACCAAATAAAGGGGATAATTTATTGAATACCCAGTGGTATAAAAAGTACTCTAAATTAATTAAATAAAAGTATCAATACCTTGCTAAAAATTACTTAAGTAAAAGTGAAAGTCATCCATTCAAATGTTACTTGAGAAAAAGTCAGTAATATCAAATGTTAAGTATCAAAAGTAAAAGTAAGTGCCGTTTATCAAAAATGCAAAGCAGACAGACATTTATTTACTCATTGTATTTTGTGGGGCGGCTAGAGGCCACATTTTGATACCAGAATAGATCATGAGTGCAGTCAGACAAATGATGGTTTATCATGTTTGTAGGAGTGTAGAGAACACAAACATATGTGACTAGCTCCATCATTTTCAGTCGCTTGTGCCCCTAAACATATTTTGTAACCTAAATTATCTTTCGCTGCAGGTGAACAAGGTTTATAAGAGCAGCAATCCATCCACCTTCCTTCGTTGCATTGTCAACAAATTCACGTAAGTATGAAATTCCGTCAATGACAATTTAAACACAATGAGAATGACTGAACTATTTTTGTTGATAATTGATAATTTTGTCTGCCTCTCTCGAGTAGGAGTGGATCTGTAGTCGTTGATACCACCCTTGTCTTCAAGAACACGTCCTCAGTTCCCTCAGCAAGCAACGCTGTGTCAACAATGAACGCAGCTCTGATCAACAACTCCACCTCCCTGAACATCATAGCAAACAGCATTAGTGCTTGTAAGTGTTCACTGTCACCATATCTAAACAGTAAGACTAAAAAACTTCTTATTTCAGGTTAAATGTCTCTTAGTTGTGTTTTTACTAACTGCCCCAACCACTGCCCCATCCTCAGCCACAACCACTGCCTCGACCTCAGCTCCAACCGCTGCACCAACCGCCGCCCCAACCGAAGCTCCAACCGCTGCACCAACAGCTGCTCCAACCGCTGCACCAACAGCTGCTCCAACCGCAGCACCAACCGCTGCCCCAACCGCAGCACCAACCGCAGCCCCAACCGCTGCTCCAACAGCTGCTCCAACTGAAGCTCCAACCGCAGCCCCAACCGCAGCCCCAACCGCCGCTCCAACCGAAGCTCCAACCGCTGCACCAACAGCTGCTCCAACCGCTGCACCAACCGCTGCTCCAACCGCAGCACCAACCGCTGCCCCAACCGCAGCCCCAACCGCTGCTCCAACCGCATCAACTGACCCTCCATCTTCAAGTGAAGGAACCCTGGGTCTTGTGTTCAGCCTTGACCAGACATTCAGTTCAGCTCTCTCCAACCCGTCCTCTTCGACCTTCAAAGCTTTGGCTGCTACAGTGGTTTCTGACGTAAGAATCCAGTTCTTATATTAATATGCACTTCACCAAATAAAGGGGATAATTTACTGAATACCCAGTGGTGTAAAAAGTACTCTAAATTAATTAAATAAAAGTATCAATACCTTGCTAAACATTACTTAAGTAAAAGTGAAAGTCATCCATTCAAATGTTACTTGAGAAAAAGTCAGTAATATCAAATGTTAAGTATCAAAAGTAAAAGTAAGTGCCGTTTATCAAAAATGCAAAGCAGACAGACATTTATTTACTCATTGTATTTTGTGGGGCGGCTAGAGGCCACATTTTGATACCAGAATAGATCATGAGTGCAGTCAGACAAATGATGGTTTATCATGTTTGTAGGAGTGTAGAGAACACAAACATATGTGACTAGCTCCATCATTTTAAGTCGCTTGTGCCCCTAAACATATTTTGTAACCTAAATTATCTTTCGCTGCAGGTGAACAAGGTTTATAAGAGCAGCAATCCATCCACCTTCCTTCGTTGCATTGTCAACAAATTCACGTAAGTATGAAATTCCGTCAATGACAATTTAAACACAATGAGAATGACTGAACTATTTTTGTTGATAATTGATAATTTTGTCTGCCTCTCTCGAGTAGGAGTGGATCTGTAGTCGTTGATACCACCCTTGTGTTCAAGAACACGTCCTCAGTTCCCTCAGCAAGCAACGCTGTGTCAACAATGAACGCAGCTCTGATCAACAACTCCACCTCCCTGAACATCATAGCAAACAGCATTAGTGCTTGTAAGTGTTCACTGTCACCATATCTAAACAGTAAGACTAAAAAACGTATTATTTCCGGTTAAATGTCTCTTAGTTGTGTTTTTACTAACTGCCCCAACCACTGCCCAATCCTCAGCCACAACCACTGCCTCGACCGCAGCTCCAACCGCTGCACCAACCGCTGCTCCAACCGCAGCACCAACCACAGCCCCAACCGCAGCCCCAACCGCAGCACCAACCGCAGCCCCAACCGCAGCCCCAACCGCAGCCCCAACCGCAGCCCCAACCGCAGCCCCAACCGCAGCTCCAACCGCAGCTCCAACCGCTGCTCCAACCGAAGCTCCAACCGCTGCACCAACAGCTGCTCCAACCGCATCAACTGACCCTCCATCTTCAACTGAGGGAACCCTGGGTCTTGTGTTCAGCCTTGACCAGACGTTCAATTCGGCTCTTTCCAACACGTCCTCTTCGACCTTCAAAACTTTGGCTGCTACAGTGGTCTCTGAAGTAAGAATCCAGTTCTTATATTAGTATGCACTTTACCAAAGAAAGGGGATAATTTACTGAATACCCAGTGGTATAAAAAGTACTCTAAAGTCATCAAATAAAAGGATAAATACTTTGCTAAAAAATGACTGAGGTAAAAGTGAAAGTCATCCATTCAAATGCTACTTGAGTAAAAGTCAGTTATATCAAATGTTAAGTATCAAAATTAAAAGTAAGTGCTGTTTATTAAAAATGCAAAGCAGACAGACATTTATTCACTCATTGTATTTTGTGGGGCGGCTAGAGGCCACATTTTGATACCAGAATAGATCATGAGTGCAGTCAGACAAATGATGGTTTATCATGTTTGTAGGAGTGTAGAGAACACAAACATATGTGACTAGCTCCATCATTTTCAGTCGCTTGTGCCCCTAAACATATTTTGTAATCTAAATTATCTTTCGCTGCAGGTGAACAAGGTTTATAAGAGCAGCAATCCATCCACCTTCCTTCGTTCCATTGTCAACAAATTCACGTAAGTATGAAATTCCGTCAATGACAATTTAAACACAATGAGAATGACTGAACTATTTTTGTTGATAATTGATAATTTTGTCTGCCTCTCTCGAGTAGGAGTGGATCTGTAGTCGTTGATACCACCCTTGTGTTCAAGAACACGTCCTCAGTTCCCTCAGCAAGCAACGCTGTGTCAACAATGAACGCAGCTCTGATCAACAACTCCATCTCCCTGAACATCATAGCAAACAGCATTAGTGCTCGTAAGTGTTCACTGTCACCATATCTAAACAAATTTCGTTGAATTCAACATTGGATAACAACAATTGTGGAGGACACTGCTCACAGTTATTTCCCATTAATGAACCATGCCATCTTTCTGCTATTTCAGAGACATCCACCACCGCCGCCCCATCAGTGACCACAGTATCGGGAAGTCCTCCCCGACCCACAGCCTTCTCCCTCGCTGCCTTGCCTCTCACTCTGCTACTGCTAGTAGCACAGATGCTGGCTAGCTTATAGCCTGCCACGTAGCTGCTAGTCGCACAGATGCTGGCTAGCTTATAGCCTGCCACGTAGCTGCCATGACATTGGTTATACCCACCACCCTCACACAACATCTACAGGAAGCCTGACAGGCTTCGCCAATGAACTATTTCCCAGCCTAAAGAACTATAAAGTCGCTCTTTATTGCTCCTAACCAAAGAGAACAAAAATGCTATAGCTAGCTCTTAGATGATGAGTGTACAATGATTTTTTCCCCATGTTGTGTGGTAAAATTAATATTTTTCATATCCTACACATACTCAGACAAGCACACATACAGTGCTTGGATTTATCATATTAGATGTCAATATTTCTACAGAATTCACTGTTTTACCTTACAATAATATTGCTATGTGTACCATATAATGAAGTACTATTACGAAACAAATGAAGGGATTTGTGTACAACTGTAAACCAAAGCTAAAATATGATGTGTGACAAGGGGAAATGTATGAATACACTTTGCCTCATTGTTTCTCACACATTATTTATTTTCTATCAAGCAATCATATCCACTGCAACTTGCACATGTTTTGTTCTTTAAATTAAAAGGATACAGTAGGATAGCAAAGGTTGTTCGAAAATATGCCCTGAACGTTTTAATATTTGTAGATGTCCTTTTAATATGGGTTATTTGTTCTTGTCCTAATAATGTTATTTGCTCATTGTTCCCTCTTCCATTTGGAACAGTTTGTAACTCTCGGCCTACAATTATATTTTGCAATCTATTTAAACATTAAATACTTTATTACTTTGTTATTGTGTGATGCATCCAAGGTGCCATCAAATGCGCTTTTGCCTACACCGTAAAAATTACTCAGGGGCTTAGTAATGATAACTCCCAAAAATCTAGGATTTTTACAAAGAAAATGTATGTTTCTATCTTACATGAATATTTCAAGTATGGTACTTCATTTTCATTTGTTCCAGTTCCTGACTAGAAAAAATAAGTCGATCCCATTTCAAATTAAGTTGGTTTTACACTAAAAGCTAAGTATATCATACATAAAAGTCTGACTTCTTGGTAATACTTAACCCTCGTATTGTCTTCACTTTTTGGACCCTTTGGAAGTCTTCGGGTCAAATTGACCCGGGACATTATTGGGGCTTTAAAAGCAATACAAAAATAAAAATTTCCATTCAAAACTCTTTAACATATTTTGTCTTTATCTCAATTCCAAACAATATAGATAACATGTATGATTAATATTTGTAATTAATCTCTGCTAGATCATATTTAACAGTGGAAGTGTAATTCGTTTTTTGTGATAAAGTTATAATTTATGTAAACAATCTGCTATAATAAGGACTTGGGTGGAATGCTTATCTCTGAAAAGTTGAAATGAAACAATGTTTTCATTGATGTTTATTATTTTTGAAGAAATATTCTCATTTGATTTTCATCTTTATCTTAAAAAGCTGATTCAAATAGTTGCCTCACTTTTTGAAAGTTGAGCAAGCACAATATTTTTTACAGTATACAAAAAAGCAGAGCGCGCTGCTTCTCTCCCTGAAACAGCTGCCTTCAAAGCAGAGTGGAAAAAGACGCGACTGTTGTTGCTAGTTCTACCTGATACAGTGCTTCAGCTGGCAAGGTAGCTGGCAATGATTAGCAATTATGCTAACACGAACTTAGGCAATTCTAATTCGTATGCAATTCTCTGCTGGTAAAACAATAGCTTGCTAGCAAGAGGTGGTGAAATACATTTAGAGAGTGTTTGTTTCACACAAAAAGAGTGTATATTTATTTCAGAAACTGTAGTGGAAAATCATTTTCCACTGAAATAGCTGCCATCTTGTGAAATCTTTGTTTGTTCCGCCCCTCAATTTGATTGGTTTCTTGTTGTGACATGTATGCACTTTGGTGGAGGAGCACGAATAAAACATCCTTGAAGATGACTACAAAAAGGCGCTGGCGGACTGAAAAACATGTCCTAAGTGTTTAATGCTGTCCACGTCAATGTTTTTTAATCTTCTTTCAAATGTACTTTCCCAATGTAGATATAACTTGTTATAAATAAATAATATAATATACAATAAAATAATATATACACAGTGTTTTCAGTAAGTATTTTTTTTCCACATTTTGTTGTGTTACAACCTGACTTTAAAAAAGATTTAATGAATGTTTTTTTGTCACTGATCTACACAAAATATCCCAGAATGTCATT
Source organism: Argentina silus (assembly GCF_951799395.1). Classification (NCBI taxonomy): domain Eukaryota; kingdom Metazoa; phylum Chordata; class Actinopteri; order Argentiniformes; family Argentinidae; genus Argentina; species Argentina silus. Next base: position 6,629,724 of record NC_139675.1, read on the forward strand.
GTGGAAATGAATTTTAAGAAATGTTTACTAATTAATTAAAAATTAAAAGCTGAAATGTCTTTCTTCAATAAGTATTCACTCTTTGCTATCACACTTGTAACATTAGCTTAAATACAAAAATGTCTTCAACAAGTCACTCAATAAGTTTAATTGAGTCCATCTGAGTGCAAAGATCATTGCAAGTTCATGTGATTTCAGAATGAATATATTTTGTTTTTATCATCTCTGGTTTGCATAGGAATCTGTGTGGATTAGGATGTCACTACCAACTCAGCAAATGTCACAATTAAAACTGAATGAGCCTCCCATTTAGATTTGGAAAGGCAAACTTGCAAGTTATATAGGTGAATTTGCTAGCTTGCCACCTATCTGTGCCCTATCTAATTAGTTAGCTAGCTAGTTGTCTAGGTTGCCAATAAACTAATGAGGCATATTTGCATGGATATATTTGATTTATGTCCCTTACACAACTTTTGAATGGCTAGTCAGCTGCCATGGCAACATAGGTCTTACATCATATTTAGCCTGGGGGTAGGCAGTCTAACTTTTGGGGCTTAAAGTAAGTCAGTCTTAATGTTTATGTAACTGGGTAACTGAAATGAGACTCGTGTTACAGCTAAAATAAGACCAGTCTAAGCCCACCAACTGGACAGCACCCGGTGACCAACTGAACCTTCTCTTGTGCAGAATTGAGGGCCAGTCAATAGAGACAATGAGACAATGAATTTCCTTTTATAGAACAACCATATAGTACACATACATACAGCCCAGGGATCTGTTGTGTTTTTTATTTTGGATAAAATCTAATTTTGTTAAATAGTGGTGATGGTAACAGTTAATAACCAGAACCAGAGTATAAGCTGGGAAAGTAGTGTAAGCGTCACTCAGCCTTTCAAATAGCGATGGAGCAACAAAAGGTTTTTCAAGCAACCCATTGAAACAACAAGCAGGATTGGCTCCAGATCTGAGGGTGGGACAAGGATTTTCAAGGGAAGTGATGATTTTCCTTTCCTAGTGTATTGCATTCATCTTCAGATGTGAATCTCTTGGTGTTGTTCCCTGCTGAATAAGAAATTGGTTGAGGAGAAATCTGAGATGATCCTTGTATGTTTGCCCCCTCTTTATATCTTAGTTAATATACTGTATAACTAACAGATAAACTCAGTATTCACTAGGATTAACGAACTACCTTCGAAAGGGAAGCTTGTTTTATATTGATGTTTAGATTAAAAAGAAAAAAAAGAAGAAGAAGTCAACGTAGCTCCATGGATAGCCCATCCTGTTCAGAGCAGACCAAAGACACATATGTCTACCTACCTTACAGTGTGCCTGTTTCTGGCTTGTACTAATGATGGAAATATAGAGTCATTTGTACTCCCATAACTAATATATGACATCGGGTTTTGTATGGCAAGTTTGTATGGCATTGCAGTTTGTATGGCAGGTTTTTTCTCGAATAGTAAGTGCTACCTTGAAAATCATCATTGGGGTGGCCTATCTTCTTCAGGTTGGTCAAATCAACAGAACAAACAAGAGCTCCTATCAACCGGTGCTGCTCAGACAGGTTGACCTGCATCCAAACAAATACAGGTGTGCTAGCTAGCATGCACAGCATCTGAGCACTTATTAAAACAAACAGAATCCTAACAGCGGTAAAATGAGCATGGCAGGCGAGGAGTGTAGGGATGCGCAAATTATTTTAGCTTTTGGCTAACTGACCCTCATTAACCAGATAACAACAGCCTAAAGAGTTCAAAAATGTAAAAGACAAACTCGCAAGCGAGGCCTAGGACAGAAGTGTTAATGTATTTTAAAACAATTTGTATTCATATTTCTCTCATAAAAATGCAGACAGACAGATTTACACGCAAGAGAAAGCGTGCATTATGACAAAAAAGGGCAGAGAGCAAGCAGCAAGTCAAAAAGAGGTAGGCAAGGAGTAAGCAAACAGTTGCTCGAAAATATGGAAAACTACAGTATATAGGCATGAAATGCGCTTACAGAAGGTCAAATGGTCAATGAAACCTATGCCCATTGTTTCCTCTAAACACGAAAATACAAATCAGCTAATGTTATTACACACACTGAATCAAAGCAACAGACACTGAAACTGATCATTTTGTTCAGAGTGAACACACACACGAAGGTGGATAACAATTAACTGTTGTTCCTGCCTGTGTGTACTCTATGATGCATAACTGAAAAAAACGGCAGGTGTTTAAAACAGCAGGTGTTTAAAATAGCAAATTACAGGGTGCCAGAAATACAGTAGGATGTCAGGTGCTGATCTCAGACTGTCAAAACTTAAAAGTATTATGGAATTATGAACTCATCTGCTACTGCTGTAATTAATAAAGAAAAAAATATTGATTTTAGTTTAGACAGGGTGTGGTGGACAGGGTGGGGTGGACAGGGTGGGGTGGACAGGGTGGGGTGGACAGGGTGGGGTGGACAGGGTGGGGTGGACAGGGTGTGGTGGACAGGGTGGGGTGGACAGGGTGGGGTGGACAGGGTGGGGTGGACAGGGTGGGGTGGACAGGGTGGGGTGGACAGGGTGGGGTGGACAGGGTGGGGTGGGGAGAATTCCATATACGTTTAAAGCCACTCACACTGTAGTCACTCAGGTGTATCTGTTGGAAGGATTCAAAGAAGTATTGAATATTGAGAGTATTGCAGTCTTATGAGCAGGTAAGTCTATTGATTCTTGATTAGATGTGTTTTATCTTAGTGGGAGGACATTTGAAATATCCCAAAACAACTATATTGTAATATACCTGAAATGTGTTATCTTGCTTTATCTTTCTTTTTGCAAACATCAATACACAATTGCAGTACATTATAATGTAATACATCTTTTGATGACAGTTAATGGCAAGGAAACATTTAGAAGGTGAAAATGAGCTCATGTGATACTGGCGGAATGATCTATTGTGTATAAATGACATCAACACGGTGGTGTCCACCTGTTACGGTGTTCTTTTGATAAAATGTAATATTCAACTATGTAGCCTAACGTGATGTACTGTTAAATCACTGCATTCAATCAGTGATAATGATTGTGTTGTTGTTTCCTCTTGGCCAGGGTTCAAAGACATGATATGCCATAGATATGATATGACACTTGCTTCAAGATAAAGTATAAAATTTAATAAACACATTTAAAGAAATACAGTTAAAATGACAATCTCTTACTTTATGATTATGAAGGTGTTTTAACATATCATAGTCAATATGTTCAATGGTCCACATACAACTGAATTACTTGTTTCATACAAAATAATTTGCACTGTATTCAACTTATTCAATAAGTTGAAATGAGTCCATCTGAGTGCAAGGTTAATACTGTAGCTCATGTGATTTCGGAATGAATACCCTTGTCTTTGTTGGATCCCTGATTTTAATAGGACTCAAGTGCACATTGTGTTAATTAGGTTAGCGACAGACAAGCCAAAAACTGCGCAAGCTGTGCTTGGATATGACACTCTGGGATCTCACAAGATTGATCTAAAGTCAGATAGTCTGAGAACATGACTGAGAACACATGAAAATGAAAGACACCATTTATAAAAAACATTGATAAGATCACATGTGATTTAGGTATTTTCTTTCGGACAATAGATTCGGACAGAGAGGATTCTCTTCTAAAGATTGGTAAGTTTCATGTGTCTTCTGCTATGCTCACAGGCTTTAGGAGACAACAGTGAACTTGAAATACAATGGAAGTGAATTGGCGGTAATAGGGAACAACAACATTTACATTAATATGACAGCATAAACTATATTATAACAAATATGTTGCTTTCCCAACGTGAGGCATTTCAACCACTTCAAACCCCTCATCCTTAAACCTCAAATTGCTATTACTTTTACATGTATAGTAATGACTTTGCATATATTCTACTTTCAATAGCTTTCATTGATATAGCAATAGTGGATACTTTGAAATTCTCAGAGAGGCAAGATGTAAAATAATCACCTTTATTGCTTTTCCTTTGAAGGTACGTCTAGGACTGATTTCACAATGAAGAGGATAATGTTTTGCCTTATTGGTAAGATGAGCAAAATCTATCTATTTACTAACAATATCTATTAATCTACCAACAGTATCTATCTATCTATCTATCTATTTATCTTTTAGTCTATATTACCTGTCTGTTGCTTTTTCCATAAATTAATTCATGTATCCACTCAACTATAGCTGTTGCACTGACGACTGCAGCTGCCCAAACAACTACAGCTGCTGTAACTACTACAGCTTCTGAAACAACTACTACAGCTGCTGCTGCAACAACTGCTACGACAGCTGCCCCAACAACTACTACAGCTGCAGCAACAACAGTTGCAGCAACAGCTACAGCTGCTGTAACAGTTACAACTGCCTTAACTACTACAGCACCTGCTTCAACAACAACTACTACAGCTGCTGCAACTACAGCTGCGGCAACAACTACAGCTGCTGAAACAACTACACCTGCCATAACTACGACAGCACCTGCTTCAACAACTGCTAGTACAGCTACCCCAACAACTACAGCTACTGCACTAACTACTATAGCTGCCTTAACTACTACTTCAGCTGCTGCTGCTACCCCAACAACAAAATCTGCCTCACCACCTGCTACTACCGCTGCCCCAACAACTACAACTCTTGCCTTAACTACTACTGCTACTACTACTACAGCTGCAACTACTACAGCTGCCCCAACAACGACTAAAGCTGCTGCAAAAACTACTACAGCTGCCACAAACACAACTACTGCAGGTGCCTTAACTACTACACCATCTGTCTCAACACCTGCTACTACAGCTGCCCCAACTGCCACAACTTCAACTGCTGCCCCAACAACTACTAAAGCTGCTTCAACAACTACTTCAGCTGCTGCTGCTTCAACAAGTACTACAGCTGCCCCAAGAACCACTTTATCTGCCCCAACAACTACAGCTGCTGCAACAACTACTACAGCTGCCCCAACAACTACAGCTAGTGCATTAACTACTTCAGCTTCTGCTGCTGCTTCAACAAGTACTACAGCTGCTGCAACAACTACAGCTGCGGCACTAACTACTACAGCTTCTGCCCTAACAACTACTACAGCTGCTGCAACAACTACACCTGCCATAACTACGACAGCACCTGCTTCAATAACTGCTAGTACAGCTGCCCCAACAACAACTACAGCTCCTGCCTTAACTACAACAGCTGCTACTGCAACAAGTACTTTAGCTGCCCTAACAACTACAGCTACTGTACTAACTACTACAGCTACTGCACTAACTACTACAGCTGCTGCACTAACTACTACAGCTGCTGCACTAACTACTACAGCTGCTGCACTAACTACTACAGCTGCTGCTGCAACAAGTACTTTAGCTGCCCTAACAACTACAGCTACTGTACTAACTACTACAGCTACTGCACTAACTACTACAGCTGCTGCACTAACTACTACAGCTGCTGCACTAACTACTACAGCTGCTGCCTTAACTACTACAGCTGCTGCTACTACTACTTCAGCTGCTGCTGCTGCCCCAACAACAACAACATCTGCCTCACCACCTGCTACTACAGCTGCCCCAACAACTACAACTCTTGCCTTAACTACTACTGCTACTACTACTACGACAGCTGCTGCTGCAACTACTACAGCTGCCCCAATGACTAAAGCTGCTGCAAAAACTACTACAGCTGCTGCAAAAATAACTACTGCAGGTGCCTTAACTACTACACCATCTGTCTCAACTGCCACAACTTCAGCTGCTGCCCCAACAACTACGAAAGCTGCTTCAACAACTACTTCAGCTGCTGCTGCTTCAACAAGTACTACAGCTGCCCCAAGAACTACTTTATCTGCCCCAACAACTACAGCTGCTGCAACAACTACTACAGCTGCCCCAACAACTACAGCTAGTGCATTAACTACTTCAGCTTCTGCTGCTGCTTCAACAAGTACTACAGCTGCTGCAACAACTACAGCTGCGGCACTAACTACTACAGCTTCTGCCCTAACAACTACTACAGCTGCTGCAACAACTACACCTGCCATAACTACGACAGCACCTGCTTCAACAACTGCTAGTACAGCTGCCCCAACAACAACTACAGCTCCTGCCTTAACTACAACAGCTGCTACTGCAACAAGTACTTTAGCTGCCCTAACAACTACAGCTACTGTACTAACTACTACAGCTACTGCACTAACTACTACAGCTGCTGCACTAACTACTACAGCTGCTGCACTAACTACTACAGCTGCTGCTGCAACAAGTACTACAGCTGCCTTAACTACTACAGCTGCTGCTACTACTACTTCAGCTGCTGCTGCTGCCCCAACAACAACATCTGCCTTACCACCTGCTACTACAGCTGCCCCAACAACTACAACTCTTGCCTTAACTACTACTGCTACTACTACTTCAGCTGCTGCTGCTTCAACAAGTACTACAGCTGCCCCAAGAACTACTTTATCTGCCCCAACAACTACAGCTGCTGCAACAACTATTACAGCTGCCCCAACAACTACAGCTAGTGCATTAACTACTTCAGCTTCTGCTGCTGCTTCAACAAGTACTACAGCTGCTGCAACAACTACAGCTGCGGCACTAACTACTACAGCTTCTGCCCTAACAACTACTACAGCTGCTGCAACAACTACACCTGCCATAACTACGACAGCACCTGCTTCAACAACTGCTAGTACAGCTGCCCCAACAACAACTACAGCTCCTGCCTTATCTACAACAGCTGCTACTGCAACAAGTACTACAGCTGCTGCAACAACTACAGCTGCGGCACTAACTACTACAGCTTCTGCCCTAACAACTACTACAGCTGCTGCAACAACTACACCTGCCATAACTACGACAGCACCTGCTTCAACAACTGCTAGTACAGCTGCCCCAACAACAACTACAGCTCCTGCCTTATCTACAACAGCTGCTACTGCAACAAGTACTTTAGCTGCCCTAACAACTACAGCTACTGTACTAACTACTACAGCTACTGCACTAACTACTACAGCTGCTGCACTAACTACTACAGCTGCTGCTGCAACAAGTACTACAGCTGCCTTAACTACTACAGCTGCTGCTACTACTACTTCAGCTGCTGCTGCTGCCCCAACAACAACAACATCTGCCTTACCACCTGCTACTACAGCTGCCCCAACAACTACAACTCTTGCCTTAACTACTACTGCTACTACTACGACAGCTGCTGCTGCTGCAACTACTACAGCTGCCCCAACAACGACTAAAGCTGCTGCAAAAACTACTACAGCTGGCGCAAAAACAACTACTGCAGGTGCCTTAACTACTACACCATCTGTCTCAACTGCCACAACTTCAGCTGCTGCCCCAACAACTACGAAAGCTGCTTCAACAACTACTTCAGCTGCTGCTGCTTCAACAAGTACTACAGCTGCCCCAACAACTACTTTATCTGCCCCAACAACTACAGCTGCTGCCTTAACTACTACAGCTGCTGCTACTACTACTTCAGCTGCTGCTGCTGCCCCAACAACAACAACATCTGCCTCACCACCTGCTACTACAGCTGCCCCAACAACTACAACTCTTGCCTTAACTACTACTGCTCCTACTACTACGACAGCTGCTGCTGCAACTACTACTTCATCTGCTGCAACAACTACAGCTGCGGCACTAACTACTACAGCTTCTGCCCTAACAACTACTACAGTTGCTCCAACAACTACAGCTGCTGCTGCCCCAACAACTACTACAGCTGCCCCAACAACTACTAGAGCTGCTGCTGCAACAACTACAGCTGCTGCTGCCCCAACAACTACTACAGCTGCTGCTGCAACAACTGCAGCTACTGCTGCAACAACTACAGATTCAACAGCAGCACCCACGTCAAATGAAGGGACTCTTGCATTAAGATTCAGATTAATCCGTAATTTCCTAAATGGCTATTTGGACTCTACCACAACATTATACCAGGAACTGGCAGCAAATGTTACAACAGAGGTTAGCAGCCCATCTTTTGAAGTTATTCTTGGGAAAGAATATGTCAGTGGGTTTACTGTTTAAATAATTGATCAGAATTTTAAATATTTTATTTGTATTTTTTGTTTTGTTTATCTCTCTCAGGTGAATCGTGGTTACAGAATAATGTACCCTTTGACCTACCTAAGGTGTAGGATCCGTCAGTTCTCGTAAGTAAAAAATCACAATATAGTGACTAACCAGAAAATGACTATATAACAATCCATTAAAATAAAACCTATTTCCTTATTCCAGACATTCTCAAGAAAGTAATGTTTTGGAAAAACTGTTAAAAAAACCCCTGAAAAGTGCAACTAAACTTTAAAAATGTCTAATTTAATAGGAGGGACTCAGTGATTGTCAACATGACCCTCATCTTCAGGAACCAGACTGTGGTTCCCAATACGACCAGTGCGGAGAACGCACTGGAGGAAGCTCTGGCCAATGGCCATTCCTTCCTCAATGTGGACACAACCTCCATCACTGCAAGTAAGTTAAATCTGTTATTCTGTTACTTTATTATTGTTTCTGCAATTTCACCATTACGAAAAAAACTATGGAAGCTGTGTCCAGTCCTCGCTTTTAGTCCTTAATAGAATAGTCCAATATCAACCACAATTACTCTCTTTTTTCATGTTAAGGTGAATCGTTGATCGCAACAGCTGCAACTACTACAAAACCTACAGTTGCTGCAACAACAACAACAACAACAACAACAACAACAACAGCCACCACAGCATCAGGAGCCCAGACTTTGACAGTCACCATGGGGACTGCAGTGTGTCTACCCATGCTCCTCACCATCCTCACAGGGCTGTTCAGCTGGATATAACCCCTGGTGCCCAGCCACATATATTTTAGGGCACGGAAAATATATCTTTAGACAGGCCTTTCTGTCGTCCTTTTTGTTGTTTTCATTGTCTTGTTTGTGTTTCTGTTACTCACTGCACTTTGATATTGTACAAATGATATTGCGCGTAACAAATAACATTTATTGTTATATTATTTTCATTATTATTATTAAAACACTGAGAAAGCTCAAATGTTACTTTGTTTACATGCTCTCCTACTGCAATTAATATGCTGGACAAATCGCAATACTGGATGCTCAAAAGTACTTGGAATAGCAATAATGATAAGTGCTGTATGTATGTGAATATGTAATAGCAATAAATTAATCATGAAGCAAATTATATTTCATATCCACTACCATAATACCTCTCATATATCTATCTATCTATCTATCTATCTATCTATCTATCCCTCATCTTTCCCTCTTCTCTTCCGGCGCCGTGTGAGTACATGTCTTTTTTAGTTATTTTTGTAAGTTTTTATACTGTTTGTTAAAACAACATCGATATTTACCCGAATAACCATGGACACTAAACTTTTTATTTACTTTTTCACCGTCTTGAGGGAGGTCCTGGTGGTCTGTCATAGGGGTCGTGGTTTCCAGTACCTCGTCGACTGGGAGGGTTACGGGCCTGAGGATCGAGACTGGGTCCCGGCCTCCTACTTCGCGGACCCCTCCTTGTTGGCCGACTTCTATCTGGCCCACACAGACGCTCCAGGACGGTCGCCCGGTGTCTCCCGTAGGGAGGGGGGTACTGTTACAGTTCCCCCTCCTAACCAACCCTCTGGCACCACCTTGAGGCCCCGGCGATCATCACTGGAGTGTCCAGCTCCCAGTCGGCAAAGCACCTGCACCCTATCGCCAATCAGCACACCTGCGACCCATCCCCAATCAGCACCCTATAAGAACCCTGCGCGGTCATCACTCCAGTGCCAGAACATACTGTGAGTAATGGTAACTTTACTCATGACCTGCAGACGCTTCAGCCCTCCAGAAAACCCTTGTGAATTCCTTGTGTCTTGTTTTCCTCTTTGTGACCTACCCTGTTCTCCTGTGCTCCTCCAGAACCTTCGTCTTCCTCGGGACCCTCTCGTCAACCCATTCCACGGACCCAGCCCCTACCTGAACTTTGGCCCCCTACCCCTCTCAGTTATTGGACCTCCTGCTAACGACCCCTGGACCGAACCCCGACCACCCCTTTGGATTATCCCACGGCTTTTTCCCCCTCCCCTGAACAATGGACCTCCTGCTATCGACCCCGGAACGGACCCTGACAACTCTCTCTGGATTACCCTACTCTTCCCCTTCCCTTATCCCTATAATTATTATTATTATTATTATTATTATTATTATTATTATTATTATTATTAATAAATACGCCTTCGGGCTAAATACTGCTACCCTCTCGGTGTGCCTGTCATTTGGTTCCTCATACATTCCTTTGTAACACATTCAGCATAATCTCAGATAGATATAATAGCTAAATATTGAGAAAGGTGTGAAGACATTTATTTTGTTTGATTGCTGGATCAGTGTCAAAGCAGGACTAGCTTGCTAACAGGGCAGTCGCTGAAGTCAACAAAATTGATGAATTCATACTTGATGTTGAACACATGTTCTAAGACACTGAATATGCTCGATTAGCAGGTTCACACCTGACTAATCAGAAACACCCATCCAGCCAATTGTCCAAATCTTTTGGTGCCTTTAAATATAGGGGGGCAATGTAAAAAATGTGTTGTTGTTTCTGAATTGTGAAACCTATATTCATACAAATACTCTCAAATAAAAGCTGACATATTAGCTACAGGAAGTGTATTTAAACTGAAATTCCAAAGCTTATTATTTACAATTCACAGTTGAATGTTAAGAACACACACAGTCGTGATGCTGACTATTGGAACATACAGTCTACCAAGATGTGAACCCTATGAAATAAATGCCATTTTTGCAATTGCCTCATTGGAATTCCATTTACTTCCAGAATTGTAGGAATTTAAAAGGAATTTGCCACAAACCTGACAGACACACACACACTCTCTCTCTCTCTCTCTCTCTCTCTCTCTCTCTCTCTCTCTCTCTCTCTCTCTCTCTCTCTCTCTCTCTCTCTCTCTCTCTCTCACACACACACACAAACACACACACACACACACACACACACACACACACACACTTACTTCCCAGGGCTACCACACCTTCGCATGAGTTTATGTAAGCTATGTTATACAGTATATGCTGTACTCAGCCCCAGTCATAAATGTTGCGTCAAGATTAACAGTTTTGGTTGCTCCACAATTCACACCGAATACATATATATGAATGTGTTCTTACTTCCTCATCAAGATCTTGGCATTAGTGTAATGAAATAAAACAAATGAAAAGATAAAACACTGCAATGGTCAGAGGTGCATTACTGATGGTGCATAAGGGTGGACCTCACCCTCTCCCCACCATCTGCAGAACACCTACTGAAGCCATTGATATAGACTGTAAATGTCTGAAACTTGATAAATGATGGCACTTACATATCCTGGGCTGCTTATAACTCGTGAGAGTTAGATCAATTAAAATACTCATTCAATTGACTACTTTCTTTGGCTTTACAGCAAAAACCTCAATACTGGAAGGAACCAGCACTGGACCAAAGCCTAGCCTACGGCTGGCACCTGTACTGTGCCTTAATGGGACCAGCTGCACTCCCCATGAGGAGAAACAACTGAAGAGTACTTTACACAGTAACTACACAGTACAGATTGTGGTGATAAAACATCACCAGGTGATTTATCTGGTAAAACGAGTTTCACAAGTAAAAGATCCTCACAGGTTGGAAACATTCCAAACATGTTACCCTCGCCCCAGTCTTAAAACCCCCATGCATCCAAGATACTTTAACCTTTAGTGCTCATTGAGAGAGAAGGCAGGTTGTATGGGCGCAGATCTTTTATTCCGTTGACAGCACCCATTATATGACACAGCTGACAACTGAAGTCTGATATTGGGATTATTCTCCGGTAAGATGCGGCTGTGGTGAGATAGATGAGATGGGTTTGTTTTTTGTTTTATTATTTACTTGAATAATTCAATGGTTTAATTAAGATACTGACACAGGCAACTGTCTCCTTGTGTCATGTTAAAATCAGGACTTCTTGTTCCAGTGATGCAGCAGTGATGCTAACGCACTAGGATGATCAATATCGGTTACATACACCTGTTTGGTCATTAATCTGAGATCATATTCTACACTACTGTGTATTTGACCAGGTGTTTGAGAGGCTAGCAGTCTGACTGTATCATCAGCCTGTTCAAATGACTGCATATTGTGTTGAATGGGTGAAGGTATTACAAGGCTGCCATTGCATATCCCATGAAAGCCACTGGTTAATATAGAAGGCCTTGTAGAGATGTCTCTGGGTCTGTCAGGGTGTGGCTCCCCAGACTGGGCTCTCTAATATACTGTATGTACGGAGTATTGACATTGGACGTGTGTGTGTGTGTGTGTGTGTGTGTGTGTATTTGCTGGTGGTACACAGTCCCATTATGGACCTGTATTGATTTTATCCAATGTTAAAACAATGGTATTTTGAGAGCATGTAGTTATATACTCTGTTGTATACTCCCTATTTTCCTAATTCCTGCCTAAATGACCATACCCAAACCAAACTGCATACAACATTAGAAATATGATGATTAGATGCAAAAGCAGGGTTGATAATTGATAGGTAACATCTTGAAGTTGTTATGGATATGCTCAGATCATAGTTCAGAATAACACACTACACATGACAAAGAGATACGGTGCAAATAAAATATCAGAAATATCTTATGCTGAACATGGGAGAGTCAATTATTGGTCAATAGAGCTGGAGACAATTCATCAGCCTGTTCAAATGACTTATAAACATAGATGCCAACTACATCCCACAAACTGCTGACATTATCTCTTATCCCTTCCAGGACTAGTTTGGCTTGCTTTGTTGGCTTGCTTTGTTTGAAAATGCATTTCCCCCTGACGGCTTTTGTAAATAAGATTTGGAGATTGTGGTAATAGAACAGCAACAGGTGATTTATCCGGTAAAACGAGTTTCACAAGTTAAAGATATCATTCCAAAATGATATGTGGAAACATTCCAAATGTTTCATCATAGCCCCAGTCTCAAAACTTTGGTGGTTCTAATTGTATTTGCCTTGGTCCTAATGTGAAAATAATTTGATATAAAACGTTTTTTACTGGACTAACCCTTTAAGGTGCATTCATAAGGGGATCCCTTTTGGCTCAAGAGCACCCCCAGAGGCTAAATCCTCCATAATGTCCTCTCCAGTGTTCCATATCAGCTCTATGAGTAGGCATGGTTGGAATTCTGCCTCTCCTCCAGGTCCCCTGCCCAGTTCTCACAGAACAATATATTATAGGCAGATCCTTTTACCAACCAACACATGGTTTGTATTCTTGTGCTCTTAGCACCATTGTAGTTAGAGTATGTGCAAAGCGGTAAAGCACACACAGAGAGTTGTGTGGCTACCACTGGTCAGCTTTAGAGACATCCACCAACTAAGGTGAAATACTTTAATATCCATATTCAGGCTCATAAGACATAACCTAAATATCGATATTATGGGAAACGCGTGAAAACGGGAAATGCATCCATATCCCGGTTAATCTCTACATTTACCAACTCAGAGGTTAATGCATACATATCCCGGTTAATCTCTACATTTACCAACTCAGAGGTTAATGCATACATATCCCGGTTAATCTCTACATTTACCAACTCAGAGGTTAATGCATACATATCCCAGTTAATCTATACATTTCCCACAGTCAGTAGTGGACTGGCCATCTGGAGCACCGGGAGAATTCTTATTGTTAGTTGCTTTGGATAATAGCATCTGCTAAATTACTTAAATGTAATGTTCACCAAACAATGCTATCCATTAATTACGGATTGGACATGAATGGTTTCTCTATGTCACTGGGAAAACAGAGAAGACAAGAGTCTGTCCGTGTCCATTTCATACGTTTTCACAGTTTTTACGGACAAAAAAAGTTCAAAGGAGTTGAACTTCACACTAACTTTAGAACTAGCCAAATAGAAACAACTCACACTAGCCAAATAGAAACAAAGTTTTGTATTGAGTTGTTAGGTCGCATTGTCCAGTTGCTAGGTTGTTTCAAAACTCACGATCGAATTCCATGGATCAAATCACATAGCGATTTCATACGTATACATTTATATACGTGGGTCGCACACATAGACAGAAAGACAATAACAGTCATTTGCATGATCAATGCGCGATTACTTGTAAATAGAATCTAGCTCCTCCGAAGACGAGACACCCGCATGTCGAAACACAGTTTTTCTCTCTATTTAGACCTTGTTTTCAATGAGCATCCTATAATATCTCCTCCCATCTGTGTATGTAAGCTACAGTATGTTTGTATGAATAAATAAATAAATACTGTAAATACTGCATCCTATTTATTCTGCTTATAATGCTACTGCTAATTCATATACTGCTTACACTGCACTACTTATACTATACTGCTCATATACTGCACTACCTGTATACACTGTTCACACTGCACTTTTCTGCTTTTTTGCACTTCTGGTTAGACGCTAACTGCACTTCGTTGTCTCTGTACTTGTACTCTGCACAATGACAATAAAGTTGAATCTAATCTTATCTAATCTAATCTAATAAAAGGCCAGAGATGTTGAGAACTAAAGTGAAAGTAGGCAGTCAATGCTTAATGATGTGGATAATGGATTAGACAAACAATGTGGTTGATGTGGACAGAGACAAGTCTGAACTGTAGTATGCCAGTGTGCTTCATCATTGCTCTGCAATTGCGATCCAGCCTGCCACACACGAGAACACCAACAGCATCTCTCATGAGTTGTGTATGTGACATGAAAAAACTTACTAGGTCTACCAAACTACCTGAGCAGAGATGACATAAACTAGCATGGAATGTGATGCCTGAAACCAAATATGCCGTTGATCCGGAGAGAGGTTGTTAAAACATTTTGTAAGATTAAAGCTTGGGAGATGTATAGATTATTAACCGGGATATGTGTACATTAACCGCTAATTTGGGAAGTGTACATTTCCTGTTTTCACACATTTCCCGTAACATTGATATTGATTATGTATGCTGTCTATACAGCTGTAGGAATGAAGGGGATTGTGTGTTGAATCAATTTGATTTTAGAATATTAATTGATTTAAGTATGATAATATGATTTCTTCAAAGTGCATTAATATAGTCTTTAATGGTATGTGTATTGCTCTAAATTAGTTGACGCATGATTAATTAACATTACTTGATCTGGTTTACCTCCACAGGGACCTAAGAGGACATGGCCAAAAGGATGGAACCTCTCATGATCCTTCTCCTGCTAGCAGGTGTGTGTGTGTGTGTGTGTGTGTGTGTGTGTGTGTGTGTGTGTGTGTGTGTGTGTGTGTGTGTGTGTGTGTGTGTGTGTGTGTGTGTGCGTGTGCGTGTGTCCGTACATTCCTGCCATTTGGGTAAGCATTTGGACAGTTTTTTTCTTGGCTTAACAGGTGTTGCTGATTAGTCAGCTGTGTTCTGTCGCATAATTTGTGCAGGCATAAGAGAGCTGTCCATGTCTAGTCTTGATTCTAGACTTCTGGAGTCTGCTATGTGTGTCTGCCAACATGAGGACCAGCGGGTTGTCAATGTAAGTCAAGAAAGCCATCATGAGGCTGAAAAAATCAGAAACAATCTATCAGACATAGTCCAAACCTTAGGCTTACCAAAATAAACAGTTTGGTACATAATTAAAAAGAAAGAAAGCACTGGTGAGCTCAGCAATCTCAAAGTCTTGAAGGCCAAAGAAGACCTCTACAGTGGAGGGCTGAAGAATACTCACCATAATTAAGAAAAGAAAAAACAAACAGCTGTCCCACAGATCAGAAACACTCTCTAGATAGCCATGGATGTGTCAGAGACTACCAACGCAGAGAAGACCAGCAGAACTACAAAGGCTACACAGCAAGGTGCAAACCACTACTTAGCCTCAAAAACAGGATGGCCAGGTTACAGTTTGCTAAAAAGATACCTTAAAGAGCCTGCAGACTTCTGAAAAAGGTGTTGTGTACAGATGAGACAAAGATGAACATGTACCAGAGTGATGGCAAGAGAAAGTGTGGAGAAAAGAAGGAACTGTCCAATATTTACACATCACCTCATCTGTGAAACATGGCTTAGGTGGTTTTATGGCTTGGACATGTATGGCTGCCACTGGAACTGGGAAGCACAAGCACATCCCTCCAAAATCATTGGGTGGCACTTCATCATACAGCAAAACAATGACCCCAAACATACAGGGAATTTTTCAGGGCCAAAAAATGGAAAGTTCCTGACTGGCCAAATCAATCTCCAAATTTAAATCCAATTGAACATGCATTTAATTTGATGAAGATGAGGCAAAAAGACCTCAAAACAAACCAAAACTGAAGATGGCTGCAGTACAGGCCTGGCAGAGCATCACTAGAGAAAATAACTAGTGTCTGGTGGGGTTACTGGGTTGTAGGCTTCAGGCCATTATTGCATGCAAAGAATATGCGACCAAATACTAAATATGATTGCTTAATTTGGATTAAATAATAATCTGTGCAAATACTTTTGGTGGCCAGAAATAAGGGGACAGTGTATAAAAGTCTTGTTGCTTCTAAATGGTGAAACCAATATTTATATCCTGAAATAAAAGCTGACAGTCTGTACTTTTACCTCATATTAATTGTTTGAATTCAAATCTAAACTTTTGGAGTATAAGGATTAATTGTCCAAACACTTACATAGTGCAATGTAGCTATTTGCTAAGAAGTGGTTTGTTATGACTTGTTACCTCTATATTCTGAAATGAGAGTTACAGACTTACAGCCTACACCGCAGATCTCAGCTTTGTACAGTGTATCAGATGGCATTGTATTTGTCTGAAGCTTTTAAAAAATGTTCAACATGTTTATTTAACAGCACTAGTGGGGAGAACATCAGCTACCGATTCTACTACACACTCCAGCACAACAATGGGTAATGTTCCTTAAAATGTATAAGCACAACCACTGTTACAACATATCCATGGCAACTAACCACAACTAGAAAATAAGGTCAGAGTTTTTTAATGAGACTATTTGATTATTGTTTTATTTTGAGTAAACCATTCCATTAACCTGCATGGCTGTAAAACAAACAAATACATTGCTACACACATTGACAAAATTGGCAATGAATCTTGTGTACTGAAAGACTTTAATTATTGCATAAAGTACATCTTAGTTTAACCATTTATTGAATATAAAATGGTAATACAATTAGGCTTGGCGTATTTGGATGGCTCCGCTCTTTTGTTTGCTCCTTGCCTGGGAGTTATAAACGACCACGCATCTCTGTCAGCAGAGTAATGAGTGGCCAGATCTGGCCCACGTCTGTTTTCTACCGGTATCGGGATGTGGTCCAGGTAAGACTTTGCTCCCCAGGCCAGAAGTGAACTAGCTCTGGCTGCCATTTCTGCGCCTTATCTTTGCCATGAAAAGGCCAGACCTTGGCCAACATGTGCCTTGATACAACTTTGTTGTATATATCATGGCAGGGAGCCCATACGTCAATCAACCCCCCGGTAGATACAGATTGAGCAGAACCAAAGCAGGTGGAGGCTGGGGGTGGTGGTGGGAACAAAAACAAGAGTAACACTCTCACAGTAACACCCAACAGTACCAGAACAAAACTGTAGGCTATGAGAGGTGTGTACACTGACCATTTCAGGAGGCCGGCCATATCAACATGATTGTGTCGGGTGCATACGTGTAGACAGCTAATCTGTCACTTGACAGACAGCTAGCACTGACTTAGAGTGTCCTGCCTGAACTAAGCTCGCTTCATGTATCGTAGAAGTATACACTCACCGGCCACTTTATTAGGTACACCTTGCTAGTACCGGGTTGGACCCCCTTTTGCCTTCAGAACTGCCTTAATTCTTTGTGGCATAGATTCAACAAGGTGCTGGAAACTTTCCTCAGAGATTTTGGTCCATATTGACATGATAGCATTTGTCGGCTGCACATCCATGATGCAAATCTCCCGTTCCACCACATCCCAAAGGTGCTCTATTGGATTGAGAACTGGTGACTGTGGAGGCCATTGGAGTACAGTGAACTTATTGTCATGTTCAAGAAACCAGTTTGAGATGATGTGAGCTTTGTGACATGGCGCGTTATTCTGCTGGAAGTAGCCATCAGAAGATGGGGACACTGTGGTCATAAAGGCGTTTAAACAATGCTCAAATTGGTACTAAGGGGCCCAAACTGTGCCAAGAAAATATCCCCCACACCATTACACCACCACCACCAGCCTGAACCGTTGATACAAGACAGGATGGATCCATGCTTTCATGTGGTTTACGCCAAATTCTGCATCATCTCAAACCAGTCTGGCCATTCTCATCTGACCTCTGGCATTAACAAGGCATTTTCGCCCAGAGAACTGCCGCTCCCAGTAGATCAGCAGTTTCTGAAATACTCAGACCAGCCCGTCTGGCACCAACAACCATGCCACGTTCAAAGTCACTTAAATCACCTTTCTTCCCCATTCTGATGCTCGGTTTGAACTTCAGCAGGTCATCTTGACCATGTCTACATGCCTAAATGCATTGAGTTGCTGCCATGGCTGATTAGATATTTGCGTTAACGCGCAGTTGAACAGGTGTACCTAATAAAGTGGCCAGTGAGTGTATATGGAGATAGAGCCTAATTGGTCCGTGCATCATGGTTCCTTGACAAACACACTACACTTACAAACACTACTTTAAATTCAATACAATCAAATATAATGTGATTATTTTACTTGTCCGTTGTCCGGGCATGTTGACGTGATGCTGAACTAAACAGGGACAAACGCTTGATGTCGAGCCCTGAAGCCAATCTCTACTTTGTATTTGTATTACTTCAGCTCCTGTCAATGCAACTTCATAACCATCCAGTGCATCAGCAACACCATCTGTCACATCACCCTTACAACCAACAAAGACCCCATATTGACACCTTCCATTAACATGCGTACTGTGATCTGATAATAATAACATCTGACCAGGTTACTTTTACACCTTGCATTAACATGCTCCCTTTAACTGTGTGTGTGCATGCGTGTGTTTCTGTTGTGATCAGATTTTGTTTAAATGTCTACTCTTGCGGTCACAAGTCCAATTGAAACAAAGTTGAACAGAATGTGGTTAACGACCACTGTGTCCGAATTGCATTTGCACTTGTCTGCTATGCGGCCACAATGTGAGCTCGTCCACGTCCGGAGGTGGTTTTACAGATCACAATGTGTATTTTTTCAATTTGCACCTGTTTTTACATGCGGACATATTCAGAATATGGACAGTCTCTGGGTACAGGACACATTTTAATGCAAGGGTTGGTAGGGACAAATATGACAAAACAAAATGACGAAACTAAACAACCAGAAACCAAAACAACATCTGCTCCTTTGAATGTGACAACACGTGCATCAGGTTCAAAGACTACAATAATACCTTTCAGTGTAAAAAGTTCTCCTAAAGCAGACATCAACATGATTTCATTACCTTCAAAGCCAACAAATACGCCACAACCGGTATAAAACACAAGTTCTCCAACTCCTTCTTTGAGTGTGGATACACCACGACCAGACACCAACACAACCTCAACAGCTAGTAAAACTATTTCAACAACCAAAAACTGAATTTGACAACAGTGAATGAAGACCAAATTCAACATTGATATGTTGGAGGAAACTATAGAGGACACTATAACAAAGCATTGATTTTTTACCCCCTTTATAACCATATTCACCTACATATTTTCAGAAACATCATCAACCGCCAGTCCACCAACTGCTTCGCCAACAGCTGCCTCAACCGTGACAACAACAGCTGCTCCAACAGATGCACCAACCACTGCTCCAACCGCTGCTCCAACAGCTGCTCCAACCGCTGCCCCAACCGCAGCCCCAACCTCAGCCCCAACCGCAGTCCCAAGCACTGCTCCAACCGCAGCTCCAACCGCAGGTCCAACCGCTGCTCCAACCGCTGCGCCAACCTCAGCCCCAAGCACTGCTCCAATTGCAGCCCCAAGCACTGCTCCAACAGATGCACCAACCGCTGCTCCAACAGCTGCTCCAACCGCTGCCCCAACCGCAGCCCCAACCGCAGTCCCAAGCACTGCTCCAACCGCAGCTCCAACCGCAGGTCCAACCGCTGCTCCAACCGCTGCGCCAACCTCAGCCCCAAGCACTGCTCCAATTGCAGCCCCAAGCACTGCTCCAACAGATGCACCAACCGCTGCTCCAACAGCTGCTCCAACCGCTGCCCCAACCGCAGCCCCAACCGCAGTCCCAAGCACTGCTCCAACCGCAGCTCCAACCGCTGCTCCAACCGCTGCGCCAACCTCAGCCCCAAGCACTGCTCCAATTGCAGCCCCAAGCACTGCTCCAACAGATGCACCAACCGCTGCTCCAACAGCTGCTCCAACCGCTGCCCCAACCGCAGCCCCAACCTCAGCCCCAACCGCAGTCCCAAGCACTGCTCCAACAGATGCACCAACCGCTGCTCCAACAGCTGCTCCAACCGCTGCCCCAACCGCAGCCCCAAACTCAGCCCCAACCGCAGTCCCAAGCACTGCTCCAACCGCAGCTCCAACCGCAGGTCCAACCGCTGCTCCAACCGCTGCGCCAACCTCAGCCCCAAGCACTGCTCCAATTGCAGCCCCAAGCACTGCTCCAACAGATGCACCAACCGCTGCTCCAACAGCTGCTCCAACCGCTGCTCCAACCGCAGCCCCAACCGCAGTCCCAAGCACTGCTCCAACCGCAGCTCCAACCGCTGCGCCAACCTCAGCCCCAAGCACTGCTCCAATTGCAGCCCCAAGCACTGCTCCAACAGATGCACCAACCGCTGCTCCAACAGCTGCTCCAACCGCTGCCCCAACCGCAGCCCCAACCGCAGTCCCAAGCACTGCTCCAACCGCAGCTCCAACCGCTGCTCCAACCGCTGCGCCAACCTCAGCCCCAAGCACTGCTCCAATTGCAGCCCCAAGCACTGCTCCAACAGATGCACCAACCGCTGCTCCAACAGCTGCTCCAACCGCTGCCCCAACCGCAGCCCCAACCTCAGCCCCAACCGCAGTCCCAAGCACTGCTCCAACCGCAGCTCCAACCGCAGGTCCAACCGCTGCTCCAACCGCTGCGCCAACCTCAGCCCCAAGCACTGCTCCAATTGCAGCCCCAAGCACTGCTCCAACAGATGCACCAACCGCTGCTCCAACAGCTGCTCCAACCGCTGCTCCAACCGCAGCCCCAACCGCAGCCCCAACCGCAGTCCCAAGCACTGCTCCAACCGCAGCTCCAACCGCAGGTCCAACCGCTGCTCCAAGCACTGCCCCAAGCACTGCCCCAAGCACTGCTCCAACAGATGCTCCAACCGCTGCACCAACCGCTGCTCCAACCGCAGCCCCAACCGCTGCCCCAACCGAAGCTCCAACCGTTGCACCAACCGCTGCACCAACCGCTGCTCCAACCGCAGCACCAACCGCTGCCCCAACCGCATCTCCAACCGCTGCTCCAACTGAAGCTCCAACCGCATCAACTGACCCTCCATCTTCAAGTGAAGGAACCCTGGGTCTTGTGTTCAGCCTTAACCAGACGTTCAATTCGGCTCTTTCCAACACGTCCTCTTCGACCTTCAAAACTTTGGCTGCTACAGTGGTCTCTGAAGTAAGAATCCAGTTCTTATATTAGTATGCACTTTACCAAAGAAAGGGGATAATTTACTGAATACCCAGTGGTGTAAAAAGTACTCTAAAGTCATCAAATAAAAGGATAAATACCTTGCTAAAAAATGACTGAGGTAAAAGTGAAAGTCATCCATTCAAATGCTACTTGAGTAAAAGTCAGTTATATCAAATGTTAAGTATCAAAATTAAAAGTAAGTGCTGTTTATTAAAAATGCAAAGCAGACAGACATTTATTCACTCATTGTATTTTGTGGGGCGGCTAGAGGCCACATTTTGATACCAGAATAGATCATGAGTGCAGTCAGACAAATGATGGTTTATCATGTTTGTAGGAGTGTAGAGAACACAAACATATGTGACTAGCTCCATCATTTTCAATCGCTTGTGCCCCTAAACATATTTTGTAATCTAAATTATCTTTCGCTGCAGGTGAACAAGGTTTATAAGAGCAGCAATCCATCCACCTTCCTTCGTTCCATTGTCAACAAATTCACGTAAGTATGAAATTCCGTCAATGACAATTTAAACACAATGAGAATGACTGAACTATTTTTGTTGATAATTGATCATTTTGTCTGCCTCTCTCGAGTAGGAGTGGATCTGTAGTCGTTGATACCACCCTTGTGTTCAAGAACACGTCCTCAGTTCCCTCAGCAAGCAACGCTGTGTCAACAATGAACGCAGCTCTGATCAACAACTCCACCTCCCTGAACATCATAGCAAACAGCATTAGTGCTCGTAAGTGTTCACTGTCACCATATCTAAACAAATTTCGTTGAATTCAACATTGGATAACAACAATTGTGGAGGACACTGCTCACAGTTATTTCCCATTAATGAACCATGCCATCTTTCTGCTATTTCAGAGACATCCACCACCGCCGCCCCATCAGTGACCACAGTATCGGGAAGTCCTCCCCGACCCACAGCCTTCTCCCTCGCTGCCTTGCCTCTCACTCTGCTACTGCTAGTAGCACAGATGCTGGCTAGCTTATAGCCTGCCACATAGCTGCTAGTAGCACAGATGCTAGGTAGCTTATAGCCTGCCACATAGCTGCTAGTAGCACAGATGCTGGCTAGCTTATATATGCTGCCACGACATCAGCCACCAGTACGTTACAATAATTGTTTACCTTACAATAATCTTGCTAAACCTACTATTGGTAATGAAAGACTATTACTCTACAAATCAGGCGATTGTATGTAAAAATGTAACACTAAGCAAAATGTGTTAATAAGGTGAAATGCATTTAGCAGATGCCTTAATCCAGATAAAATGATACAATACAATGATACAATACAATGTTGTCAGATAAAATGATACAATAGGATAGCAAATGTCTTTTTAATTTGGGTTATTTAAGATTTTTGTTTTTGTCCTAATAATGTTATTTTTATTTATTTATATATTTTCTTTTAGAATAATTAGCCTATATTCAGCCTATATCTCTTGACAGTGCTATACTATACTGCTCTTAACAATGCTACACACTTTTTACAGTGCTATAAACAGTACTATACTACTCTTGACAGTGCTAGTATATAGTGTTATACTACTCTTGACAGTGCTAGTATATAGTGTTATACTACTCTTGACAGTGCTAGTATATAGTGTTATACTACTCTTGACAGTGCTAGTATATAGTGTTATACTACTCTTGACAGCGCTAGTATATAGTGTTATACTACTCTTGACAGCGCTAGTATATAGTGTTATACTACTCTTGACAGTGCTAGTATATAGTGTTATACTACTCTTGACAGTGCTAGTATATAGTGTTATACTACTCTTGACAGCGCTAGTATATAGTGTTATACTACTCTTGACAGCGCTAGTATATAGTGTTATACTACTCTTGACAGTGCTATAGGCGTATTGCTATTGACAGAGCTTTCAAATATTATGATGACAACATTGACCCCTCTTGTGAAAAATGTCATCAAACACCTGCAAACCATGTGCATATGTTTTGGTCGTGTAGTGTACATCTCTGCGTAACTACTGGACTGCGATTTTCAATACTCTGTGGGAGGTAACTGGGACACTTATCGAGCCTAATGCCATTACTGTTCTGATCGGCATCCTTCAGTTGCCTTCGCCTAGGCCCCAAGCGGATCTGACAGCGTATGTAACATTATTGGCTAGACGTCGAATACTAATGAGATGGAAATCACCAACACCACCTTCTCACACAAAATCTGATATACATTGAAAGGCTCTTCCAATAAATTTAAAAAGATGTGGGGGCCTTTCTTTGCCTCTGCAGACAAATTTACCTTCCCTGTTATCTTCCCAGTTAATACAATTCCATGTTATCTTATTTACTTATTATTTTTATTTTTATTCTGACCTGAAGGGTGAGGTTACTATGTTTACTGTAATATGTGAAATATGACCAAGCTGACTGTTTGTGTTGTGTTTTCCTTGTAGTATATGTATTGTACTGTTTTTCTGTAATATGATCCCGTCACTCACAAGCGCTTTAACATTATTGTCAATTTGTGCATTAAAAAAAATCAACAAAAATTAAAATAATAATAATGTTATTTCCTCAATGTGTCCTTGTTTTCGCAACAGTTTATAAATATCGGTCGACAATCTGATTTTGAATCTATTGCAAGTTGTTATGTTGCTATTGTGTGATGGGACACGGACGGTCGGACACTGCACGATTTTTATGATTCCAAAGGATGAGACTGTCTACTACTGCAAGACAAATACTCCATTGTCTCCATACTCCACTGTCATTCTGTCTTGAACAGACCCGTTGGTAGCTCTCACTGTGGGCGATGCGACCTGATCCCTGCTAATTTCACTCACGATTAGAAAATGTCATGAGCTGACAGCCGACAAATATGCCAAATGCAAATCGGCCGAGAACGTGCATAGGTATTCACTAAATTTCCTTTTATGTATCTCCGCGCGCGAATTCGCTCACAAAAGCGGGCTGGCAGTGATTACCGCTTGTCTGAACTCTAATTTATAATGCGTGCGAGTGTGAAACGGTAACTTTGCAAGCACGCATTTAGGTAATTTTGTAGGCATAAAGTTCCACCCGCAAATGTGCTCCTAATTTTTTTTTTTTCAAAACACTCGAGCCCTGTTGAGTACAAGGCTGAGACGATGCTTTAACTTGTGCCCCCCTTACCCTTATATATTTAGCCTATATTTTTCGAAAGTGGATTGGCTCACAATTCCAGATTATGTGCTACAGTAATTTCAAAGGAGAACCTTTATTTAATGTTTAGATTTGTTTTCCAAAGTGAGAGCTACAGCTGATTTACATTACATGTTTTCATCTGACAGAAAGTGCTGGCTACATACCTTGAGAATTTCCATGGTTTTAGGGTGAAATGCTTCTGTCAACTGCTGCTGCTCCTCACCAGACAATTAGCCTAATAGTTAACCTCCTAGAATAGATGATCAACAACGTTAGCAACAGTAACTACCAGTGTTGAGCCTCGCTAGAGTCTAACCTCAATTTGTTTGCTTAGCTATATACTGTAACAGTAACTGCAGCAGCTAACTACGTGATAGACAATGTGGCTTTAATTTTCAAACTTAGTTATCGAACAATCGTTAACTAGCTACATAGATTACTTGTTGTAAGTAAAGCTTACCATCTATTTCGCTGGACCAAAACATCAGGGCCGTTAACTGGCTGGAATGGAGCAAGCTACCGTCCAATCGTCCTTACAAAGCAAGGAGTTTGCTGCTGTCAATTCAACACACAAATCAAAAAACGGAGCACTTGATAGAGAAACTTTATTTTACTTGTAGATAGCTCTCCATTATTGTAGCAAGCTAAAGGTTTAACCGTTTTCAGCAGGTGTTCAGATGTTGGTTGGTTGGTTGGTTGTTGTTAATCAGAAAATAACGTTTTTTCTGTGGAGGTCGAACGCTCAGATGGAAAGTGCAACGGCGTCTCTGGCTGACGCTACGTAGCGCGTGCTCCTCAAGAGCTGGGTCATTCCATAAATAAGCCTTTTACTACGGCTCATACCCACGGGATGGACACACTGAAGAGTATGCAAACGATGGCTGTATTATTGTGACTGTGTGATAGAGTACAGGGCAAATGCCTTATTCTAAAAGTGTGTTCAAACTGGGACTGATGGAGAGAGGGAGAATACACCTGGGCTCCTCCTCCTCAGATTTCTACACCTAGCAAATCCCAAAATACCCAGTTGTGCTGAACCTGAACCGCGTGCACGCACACACACAAACACAAAACGCACTGTGACTGGTTGTGGCACTTATTCTTATGATCTTGTGATTATTTATTTAGAGGTTTCAACGTTTGGTTGTCGGTTGTCGATAACAGGTGGTAAACAACGTTTACGTGCGTTTAGTCTCCACAACACCATTGGTAAGAGGTACATGCACACCTCTTATGTCATTGGATACACCTAGTTGATGCATATGGAAGTTATTGTTAGCTTTTATGGAGAGAATATTTAATATCTCTCTCTCTCTCTCTCCACCAGGAAAGTAAAAGAGTCTAAAAGGTCTGAAGCCACTGTGTGTGTGTGTGTGTGTGTGTGTGTGTGTGTGTGTGTGTGTGTGTGTGTGTGTGTGTGTGTGTGTGAGAGTGAGTGTGTATATATATATATATATATATATATATATATATATATATATATATATATATATATATATATATATATATATGCACCAGATGAAACAGTACTATAAAATAAAGTGTTATGGGACCCTTTGGTACAATTAGGCTAATTATGATTATTATTAAAACAACAAAAATAACACAGTTATTTGTATAGCACTAAATCCATGTGAAATCCATCAGCACCCTGCCTTCTACACCACCAGCACCCTGCATTCTACACCACCAGCACCTTGCATCCAGCAGGTGACAACCTTTACAATGCACTAATTATAGCAAATAGACTCCTAAAAGTGAAAAGATGAGCAATACAGGTGACGATTAGACATCCAGTTGAACCAGTTCAAATGAGGACACTGAAGAACAGACAATATTATTATAGCTGTCACTGTTGTTCCTGCTTGGGTGGAGTCTGTGATGCCCAGCGAAGATAACACGCACGGGGTATCAGGTGCTACTCAATGCTCTGAAACTGTCAACGTGATGGTGCAATTATTCACTCATATGCTACTGCTGTCATTAAAATACAGTGCCCTGCGTAAGTAATAGGAGAGTGAAGCATTTGTTGCCGTGCCCAAGTAGAAGATACCCAGCGTCTGGTGGGATCAATGGATCGCAGACATCAGGCAGTTATTGTTGACCAATCAATTATGAGTGCTTCATTTGGACATTATGTGTATCTGTGGCATTACTTTTGGTGCCCTGAAATAGGGGGCTATGTATAAAAAGTGTTGCCATTTCTAAATGGTGAAATCAATATATACACAAATAGTAATAGTAATTATTTGATTTCAAATCTAAATTTTTGGAGTATAGAGCCAAAAGAAGGAAAAATGCTGTCCCATTACCTATGCATGCACCTTTACACAAGCACGCATTCGCACACGCACACACACATTCTCCAAAAATGTGATGACCTGCCACTATTCATGTCATCTCAATACATTTGCCATTGTTGAACAAACTATTATGCGTCACCAAATCATCCTTTGATGTGCGTAGTACAGGGTGGGGTGGACTGGGTGGAGATGGGCACATAGTTGTGGATATTTTATATAAAGGTGTTGCCACTCACACTAGTCATTCAGGTGCATCCATTTGAAGAGTTCTCACAGCACAGGAAATATTGGATACACATTTATTATTTAACATTTTATTTAACAGACAATTGTATCCAGAGCGACTTACAATAATAACTGTACATCACAGTCATCATAAGTAAAACTTTGATAAGAACAAGTGCCACAGGCAGATTTTATCGATATTAAGGATATTGCAGTCTTACGAGCAGGTAAGTCTATCAAATATCACATTTTCTGTGTCTGGTTGGAAATACATTCTAAATACCAAAACATGTGGTAAATGTTCACATTTTCTGTTATCCTATTTCAAATCTATTTGTGACATTTTTCAGGCGATATCAAATGAGCAGGATGTTAAAGATTAGTAGCATAGCTGAGTAAATAGATGATACAGACTAGATCAGGAGATTCAAATAAAAGAAATACAATAATATAACAGTCAAGGACTTGGAAAGGAAGGAAAAAGGCAGACAATTTAAAAAAAACAAGGGAATGGCAAGGAAAAACATAGAAAAAAACAAACAAGTAATCTCATTCTAATTCTAATTCTGATTCTCTACTTTCAATACAGAACACTGATCGGCAGTATGTCTTCAATTACTTACTTAAAGCACCGGTATTTCAAGTTTAATAATAAGTTATATTGCCAATATTCATAGTGTAAGGTCGTATCATTAAACTGTGAAAATCTGAAGATGTGTTCAATTATGATAAATGTCACATGACCCAAAATGTTGCAAAATGGATATACAGTAGTGTTGAAGTCAAGCAAGAAATTATGTGAGGCTGCCTACTGTAGCTGTGAAATAAAGCAATTAAGCACACGAGACAATTAAATTATGTTTTACAGAAAGAGTTGAAACAATTTTTTTGTGATTGACGATATTAACCATGTAATGCACATAACCATTCAGCATGAGGAAGACAGCTCTTTTAAGTTATTTTTGTGCATTTGCACTCTTTTTACCAAACTAATCTGTCCATTGATATATGTTGTATGCTGCCTTTTTAGCCAGGGCCTTGGAAAAGAGATCTTAATCTCAATGTGAATTCTCTGCTTAAATAAAGGATACACAAATAAGATTTATTGCTTGACAAGGACACTATTTATCCATTAGCAAAATGTTTGAGGTTTGATAATATGCTACATTTGATTTGTTATTAATGTTTAATGATATACTGTAATATCACTGTATTGTATCATTGCCTCTTGCCTTCCCTTGCAATTTAAATATTCATCCTCAAGACACTTGTTTAGTTTGAAAAAGGATAAGTGAGTATCATAAATGATCAAGTTCACCTGCATGCACTAGGTTCGGTATATAGTATATATAGTATATATATATACTGTATATACTGTATATAATTAACATAAAATCGTAGCAATGTAGCAAGTGTCTTAAAGTCGTAGCAATCTAAAATCAACTAAAATGACAAAATAGACAAAGTCAGTTGCACTGTTATTTCAAACAGCACTTGTACACATTTGGTATGACCGCAGCATTACAGTTGTAATGGTACAGTTGTTAAAAGTCAGCTCTGGGTGTTTGAGTATACACCGATAAAATTAATGAGAGGACACTTAATAATAATTTACTATTTATATAATAATTTGTGAATTGCGATACGACTACGATAAATGAATAATAATTTACGAATTGCAATCGTACTGAATTACCTCTCTAATGCTAGACTGCGTGCATCGTGAACATGCTATGGACTTAAGTAATGAATGGCTCTATTCTGTTACTGTTATTTTCTATTCTTGCATACTTAAACACCACAATTAAATATTCGGTCATTTACATACTTTATAAGTGTCCTGCCCATAGTCAGGCTGTTTAGATATCTATGCTGCTGATGCAGTGCATCTGACTGTTTTCAGTACTGAAATTCAATGGACTGTATCAATGTATTTCATACTCAAAAAATTAAGCGAAATAAATGTTTTCAATGCATCACCAATGTGGTCCTTCCGGCTTAGGTTGTGCAGAGATGACTAAGACCAGGACAAGATGGAGAGCCACGCTGCTATGTCTAACTGGTAAGGAACAGAGGGACATGCTCTTACCACGAGTGTTTGGCATGTGGAACAACACATACCTGCTGAAGCAACTTTAAGATTGATTAAGATGCAAAGAACATAGTTTTAAAAAGTAGTTTCAAGAGTGGTGATGAGTTGTAGAATGAACCCTTTTGGATATATTGTTGAGTTAGAATAGATGTCCATGTGAGTTTAAAAGTCCTCTTAGACCATCATGTAGTTGTAATAAGAGCACCACCTCTTATATGGTGCGTCACAACTGTGTCTGACTTTGATATTATTCATTAGTATAGAATGATTGTACAGAGACATATTTCTCATTCCAGAATTGATCTGCAAGTAAGAAACCTGATGTTTGGTCAAATTCCCATGCTGGTTATATTAGAATTATAACAATTACTTATTTTCCATCAAAAGTGCTGATGTCAACATCATTAGCTGCCACAGCTACAACCACGGTTGCCGAAACAACAACCACAGCAGCCGCCGTTACAACAACAGCAGTGCTCACTACCACCACAACCACTCCAACAACCACTGATAACCCCACAACAACCACAGTTCCTGGAACTACAACCACAACTTCTCCAACAACAACCACAGCTTCTCCAACAACAACAGGTTCTCCAACAACCACAAAAGCTTCTCAAACAACAACCACAGCTTCTCCAACAACAACAGCTTCTCCAACAACAACCACGGCTGCTGTCACGACAGCTTCTCTAACAACAACCACAGCCTATCCAACAACAACCACAGAATCTGCAACAACAACCACAGCCTCTCCAACAACAACCACAGCTTCTCCAACAACAACCACAGCTGCTGTAACAACGACAGCTTCTCCAACAACCACAACAGCTTCTCCAACAACAACCACAGCATTCCCAACAACAACCACAGCTTCTCCAACAACAACCACAGCCTCTCCAACAACAACCACGGCTGCTGTTACAACCACAGCTTCTCCAACAACCACAACAGCTTCTCCAACAACAACCACAGCATCTCCAACAACAACCCCATCATCTCCAACAACAACCACAGCATCCCCAACAACAACCACAGCCTCTTCAACAACCACAACACCTTCTCCAACAACAACCACAGACTCTCCAACAACAACAACAGCTTCTCCAACAACAACCACAGCCTCTCCAACAACCACAACAGCTTCTCCAACAACAACCACAGCCTCTCCAACAACCACAACTGCCTCTCCAACAACCACAACAGCTTCTCCAACAACAACCACAGCTTCTCCAACAACCACAACAGCTTCTCCAACAACAACCACAGCATCCCCAACAACAACCACAGCTTATCCAACAACAACCACAGCCTCTCCAACAACAACAACTTCTCCAACAACGACCACACCATCTCCAACAACAACCACAGCCTCTGCAACAACCACAACAGCTTCTCCAACAACAACCACAGCCTCTCCAACAACAACAGCTTCTCCAACAACAACCACAGCCTCTCCAACAACCACAACAGCTTCTGCAACAACAACCACTGATTCTCCAACAACAACAACTTCTCCAACAACAACCACAGCCTCTCCAACAACCACAACAGCATCTCCAACAACCACAACAGCTTCTCCAACAACAACCACAGCCTCTCCAACAACCACAACTGCCTCTCCAACAACCACAACAGCTTCTCCAACAACAACGACAACTTCTCCAACAACAACCACAGCATCCCCAACAACAACCACAGCTTCTCCAACAACAACCACAGCCTCTCCAACAACCACAGCCTCTCCAACAACAACAACTTCTCCAACAACAACCACACCATCTCCAACAACAACCACAGCCTCTGTAACAACCACAACAGCTTCTCCAACAACAACCACAGCCTCTCCAACAACCACAACAGCTTCTCCAACAACAACCACTGATTCTCCAACAACAACTTCTCCAACAACAACCACACCATCTCCAACAACAACCACAGCCTCTGCAACAACCACAACAGCTTCTCCAACAACAACCACAGCCTCTCCAACAACCACAACAGCTTCTCCAACAACAACCACAGCCTCTCCAACAACCACAACAGCTTCTCCAACAACAACCACAGCAACTCCAACAACCACAACTGCCTCTCCAACAACCACAACAGCATCTCCTACAACCACAACTGCCTCTCCAACAACCACAACAGCTTCTCCAACAACAACCACAGCCTCTCCAACAACAACAACAGCTTCTCCAACAACAACCACAGCCTCTCCAACAACCACAACAGCATCTCCAACAACCACAACAGCTTCTCCAACAACAACCACAGCCTCTCCAACAACCACAACTGCCTCTCCAACAACCACAACAGCTTCCCCAACAACAACGACAGCTTCTCCAACAACCACAACAGCTTCTCCAACAACAACCACAGCATCCCCAACAACAACCACAGCTTCTCCAACAACAACCACAGCCTCTCCAACAACAACTTCTCCAACAACAACCACACCATCTCCAACAACAACCACAGCCTCTGCAACAACCACAACAGCTTCTCCAACAACAACCACAGCCTTTCCAACAACAACAGCTTCTCCAACAACCACAACTGCCTCTCCAACAACCACAACAGCTTCTCCAACAACAACAACAGCTTCTCCAACAACCACAACAGCTTCTCCAACAACAACCACAGTATCCCCAACAACAACAACCACATCTTCTCCAACAACAACCACAGCCTCTCCAACAACCACAACAGCTTCTCCAACAACAACCACAGCAACTCCAACAACCACAACTGCCTCTCCAACAACCACAACAGCCTCTCCAACAACCACAGCCTCTCCAACAACAACAACTTCTCCAACAACAACCATACCATCTCCAACAGCAACCACAGCCTCTCCAACAACAACAACAGCTTCTCCAACAACAACCACAGCCTCTCCAACAACCACAACAGCTTCTCCAACAACAACGACAGCTTCTCCAACAACCACAACAGCTTCACCAACAACAACCACAGCATCCCCAACAACAACCACAGCTTCTCCAACAACAACCACAGCCTCTCCAACAACCACAGCCTCTCCAACAACAACAACTTCTCCAACAACAACCACACCATCTCCAACAACAACCACAGCCTCTGCAACAACCACAACAGCTTCTCCAACAACAACCACAGCTGCCATCACAACAACAGTAGTCCCCACAACCACAACAGCTTCTCCAACAACAACCACAGCTTCTCCAACAACAACCACATCTTCTCCAACAACAACCACAGCCTCTACAACAACCACAACAGCTTCTCCAACAACAACCACAGCATCTCCAACAACCACACCTTCTCCAACAACAACCACAGCCTCTCCAACAACAACCACATCTGCTGTCACAACCACAGCTTCTCCAACCACAACAGCTTCTCCAACAACAACCACAGCCTCTCCAACAACCACAACAGCTTCTCCAACAACAACCACAGCAACTCCAACAACCACAATTGCCTCTCCAACAACCACAACAGCCTCTCCAACAACCACAGCCTCTCCAACAACAACAACTTCTCCAACAACAACCATACCATCTCCAACAACAACCACAGCCTCTCCAACAACAACAACAGCTTCTCCAACAACAACCACAGCCTCTCCAACAACCACAACAGCTTCTCCAACAACAACGACAGCTTCTCCAACAACCACAACAGCTTCACCAACAACAACCACAGCCTCTCCAACAACCACAGCCTCTCCAACAACAACAACTTCTCCAACAACAACCACACCATCTCCAACAACAACCACAGCCTCTGCAACAACCACAACAGCTTCTCCAACAACAACCACAGCTGCCATCACAACAACAGTAGTCCCCACAACCACAACAGCTTCTCCAACAACAACCACAGCTTCTCCAACAACAACCACATCTTCTCCAACAACAACCACAGCCTCTACAACAACCACAACAGCTTCTCCAACAACAACCACAGCATCTCCAACAACCACACCTTCTCCAACAACAACCACAGCCTCTCCAACAACAACCACATCTGCTGTCACAACCACAGCTTCTCCAACCACAACAGCTTCTCCAACAACAACCACAGCATCTCCAACAACAACCACAGCATCTCCAACAACAACCACAGCCGCTTCAACAACCAAAACAGCTTCTTCAACAACAACCACAGCTTCCACAACAACAACCACAGCATCCCCAACAACAACCACAGCTTCACCAACAACCTCAACAGCTTCTCCAACAACCACAACAACTTCTCCAACAACAACCACAGCCTCTGCAACAACCACAACAGCTTCTCCAACCACAACAACAGCCACTCCAACAACCACAACTGCGTCTCCAACAACCACAACAGCTTCTCCAACAACAGTCACAGCTGCCATCGCAACAACAACAGTAATGTCAACAACCACAACAGCTTCTCCAACAACAACCACATCTTCCCCAACAACCACAACAGCTTCTCCAACAACAACCACATCTTCTCCAATAACCACAACAGCCTCTCCAACAACCACAACAGCATCTCCAACAACAACAACCACAGCTGCCATCACAATAACAACAGCAGTGCCCACAACAACCACAGCTTCTCCAACAACAACCACAGCTTCTCCAACAACCACAACAGCCTCTCCAACAACCACAACAGCTTCTCCAACAACAACCACAGCCTCTCTTGCTTCAACAACAACAGCTTCTGCCTCAACTACCACAGCTGCTGCTAGTACTACTACAGCAGCTGTCTCAACAACTACAGCTGCTGCAATTACCACAGCTGCTGCAACAACTACAGCTGCCCCAACTACTACAGCTGCTGCTGCTGCAATAACTACAGATTCAACAGCAGCACCCACGTCAAATGAAGGGACTCTTGCATTAAGATTCAGATTAATCCGTAATTTCCTAAATGACTATTTGGACTCTACCACAACATTATACCAGGAACTGGCAGCAAATGTTACAACAGAGGTTAGCAGCCTATCTTTTGAAGTTATTCTTGGGAAAGAATATGTCAGTGGGTTTACTGTTTAAATAATTGAACAGAATTTCAAATATTTTATTTGTATTTTTTGTTTTGTTTATCTCTCTCAGGTAAATCGTGGTTACAGAATTATGTACCCTTTGACCTACCAAAGGTGTAGGATCCGTCAGTTCTCGTAAGTAAAAAATCACAATATAGTGAATAACCAGAAAATGATCATATTAATGATCAAATAAAACCTCTATCCTTATTCCCAACATTCTCAAGAAAGTAATGTTTTGGGAAAAAACCCCTGAAAAGTAAAACTAAACTTTGAAAATGTCTTTGTTAACAGGAGGGGCTCAGTGATTGTCAACATGACCCTCATCTTCAGGAACCAGACTGTGGTTCCCACTACGACCAGTGCAGAGAACGCACTGGAGGAAGCTCTGGCCAATGGCCATTCCATCCTCAATGCGGACACAACCTCCATCACTGCAAGTAAGTTGAATCTGTTATTCTGTTAGTTTTGTCAAGTATCAGAACTAGTTAACCAAAGTGCAGCACACAGAGTTGGGACACAGGTATAAAATAATATAGATATTTAATAAGGAACAAAACAGGGGAAGGCAGTCCAGAGATTGGCAGATATTCCGATAGAGGGTTTTCAGGCGGAGGTCGAAACACGATAAGGCAGTCCGAAGAAAAGCAGATAATCCGGCAGGGGTTAGGCAAAAACACAGTTCAGAAAAAGACACAGAGTCAAAAACCAGGAAAGACAACAGGCGTGGAGTTGCTGGGACGTATAGGGGTAAGCACTATAATGAACTGGCAGGGAATGAATGGAAAACCGGAGTATAAATCACAGAAGAGTGATGAGGAGATGAGCTGCAGGTGTGTAGACGATTACGCTACTATCGGCAGCCACGCCCACACCAAACACCCAGGCTGGGAAGAGGGAGAGAGACTGACACTGGCTAGGTGGAAGTGGAGGGCGTGACAACTTTATTACTGTTACTGATGTAGTTATGGTATTATCACCATTACGACAAAAACTATGGAAGCTGTGTCCAGTCCTTGCCTTCAGTCCTTAATGGAATAATCCAATATCAACCACAATTAATCTCTTTTTCCCTGTTAAGGTGAATCGTTGATCTCAACAGCTGCAGCCACGACAAAACCTACAGTTGCAACAACAACAGCCACCACAGCATCAGGAGCCCAGACAACAACAACCACAGCCTCTGCAACAACCACAACAGCTTCTCCAACAACAACAACAGCCTCTCCAACAACCACAACAGCTTCTCCAACAACAACCACAGCTGCCATCACAACAACAACAGTAGTGCCCACAACCACAACAGCTTCTCCAACAACAACCACAGCCTCTCCAACAACCACAAAAGCTTCTCCAACAACAACCACAGCTGCCATCACAACAACAACAGTAGTGCCCACAACCACAACAGCTTCTCCAACAACAACCACATCTTCCCCAACAACCACAACAGCTTCTCCAACAACAACCACAACCTCTCCAACAACCACAACAGCTTCTCCAACAACAACCACAGCTTCTCCAACAACCTCAACAGCTTCTCCAAAGACCACAACAGCTTCTCCAACAACAACCACAGCCTCTGCAACAACCACAACAGCTTCTCCAACAACAACCACAGCTTCTCCAACCACAACAACAGCCTCTCCAACAACCACAACTGCGTCTACAACAACCACAACAGCTTCTCCAACAACAACCACAGCTGCCATCACAACAACAGTAGTGTCCACAACCACAACAGCTTCTTCAACAACAACCACAGCTTCTCCAACAACAACCACAGTATCCCCAACAACAACCACAGCCGCTTCAACAACCACAACAGCTTCTCCAACAACAAACACAGCTTCTACAACAACAACCACAGCATCCCCAACAACAACCACAGCTTCCCCAACAACAACCACAACCTCTCCAACAACCACAACAGCTTCTCCAACAACAACCACAACCTCTCCAACAACCACAACAGCTTCTCCAACAACAACCACAGCTTCTCCAACAACCTCAACAGCTTCTCCAACAACCACAACAGCTTTTCCAACAACAACCACAGCATCTGCAACAACCACAACAGCTTCTCCAACAACAACCACAGCCTCTCCAACCACAGCCTCTCCAACAACAACAACAGTAGTGCCCACAACCACATCTTCCCCAACAACCACAACAGCTTCTCCAACAACAACCACATCCTCTCCAACAACAACCACAGTATCCCCAACAGCAACCACAGCTTCTCCAACAACAACCGCAGCCTCTCCCACAACCACAACAGCTTCTCCAACAACAACCACTGCTTCTCCAACAACAACAGCTTCTCCAACAACAACCACAGCCTCTCCAACAACCACAACAGCTTCTCCAACAACAACCACAGGCTCTCCAACAACAACAACAGTTTCTCCAACAACAACAACAGCTTCTCCAACAACAACAACAGTGCCCACTACAACCACAATTTCTCCAACAACTACAACAACTTCTGCAACAACCACAACAGCTTCTACAACAACCACAACAGTTTCTCCAACAACAACAACAACAACAACAGCAGTGCCCACTGCAACAACAGCTTCTCCAACAACAACCACAACCTCTCCAACAACCACAACAGCTTCTCCAACAACAACCACAGCTTCTCCAACAACCTCAACAGCTTCTCCAACAACCACAACAGCTTCTCCAACAACAACCACAGCCTCTGCAACAACCACAACAGCTTCTCCAACAACAACCACAGCTTCTCCAACCACAACAACAGCCTCTCCAACAACCACAACTGCGTCTACATCAACCACAACAGCTTCTCCAACAACAACCACAACTGCCATCACAACAACAGTAGTGTCCACAACCACAACAGCTTCTTCAACAACAACCACAGCTTCTCCAACAACAACCACAGTATCCCCAACAACAACCACAGCCGCTTCAACAACCACAACAGCTTCTCCAACAACAACCACAGCTTCCCCAACAACAACCACAACCTCTCCAACAACCACAACAGCTTCTCCAACAACAACTACAGCTTCTCCAACAACCTCAACAGCATCTCCAACAACCACAACAGCTTCTCCAACAACAACCACAGCCTCTCCAACCACAGCCTCTCCAACAACAACCACAGTATCCCCAACAACAACCACAGCTACTCCAACAACAACCACAGCTACTCCAACAACAACCACAGCCTCTCCCACAACCACAACAGCTTCTCCAACAACAAGCACTGCTTCTCCAACAACAACAACAGCTTCTCCAACAACAACCACAGCTTCCCCAACAACAACCACAGTATCCCCAACAACAACCACATCTTCTCCAATAACAACCACAGCCTCTCCAACAACTACAACAGCAACTCCAACAACCACAACAGCTTCTCCAACAACAACCACAGCATCTCCAACAACCACAACAACTTCTCCAACAACAACCACAGCATCTCCAACAACCACAGCCTCTCCAACAACAACCACAGCTTCTCCAACAACAACCCCATCATCTCTAACAACAACCATAGCCTCTGCAACAACCACAACAGCTTCTCCAACAACCACAACAGTTTCTCCAACAACTATAACAGCCTCTCCAATAACAACCATGGCTGCTATCACAATGACAGCTTCTCCAACAACAACAACCACGGCATCTCCATCAACAACCACAGCCTCTGCAACAACCACAACAGCTTCTTCAATAACAACCACAGCCTCTGCAACAACCACAGCCTCTCCAACAACAACAACCACAGGATCTCCAACAACAACCACAGCATCTCCAACAACAACCACAGCCTCTGCAACAACCACAACAGCTTCTCCAATAACAACCACAGCCTCTGCAACAACCACAGCCTCTCCAACAACCACAACATCTTCTTCAATAACCACAACAGCCTCTCCAACAACTATAACAGCATCCCCAACAACAACTACAGCCTCTCCAACAACAACCTCAGCTTCTCCAACAACCACAACAGCATCTCCAACAACAACAACCACAGCTGCCATCACAATAACAACAGCAGTGCCCACTACAACCACAGCTTCTCCAACAACAACCACAGCTTCTCCAACAACCACAGCTTCTCCAACAACCACAACAGCCTCTCCAACAACCACAACAGCTTCTCCAACAACAACCACAGCCTCTCTTGCTTCAACAACAACAGCTTCTGCCTCAACTACCACAGCTGCTGTTGGTACTACTACAGCTGCTGCTGCAATAACTACAGCTGCTGCAACAACTACAGCTGCCCCAACTACTACAGCTGCTGCTGCTGCAATAACTACAGATTCAACAGCAGCACCCACGTCAAATGAAGGGACTCTTGCATTAAGATTCAGATTAATCCGTAATTTCCTAAATGACTATTTGGACTCTACCACGACATTATACCAGGAACTGGCAGCAAATGTTACAACAGAGGTTAGCAGCCCATCTTTTGAAGTTATTCTTGAGAAAGAATATGTCAGTGGGTTTACTGTTTAAATAATTGATCAGAATTTCAAAAATTTTATTTGTATTTTTTGTTTTGTTTATCTCTTTCAGGTAAATCGTGGTTACAGAATTATGTACCCTTTGACCTACCAAAGGTGTAGGATCCGTCAGTTCTCGTAAGTAAAAATCACAATATAGTGACTAACCAGAAAATGATCATATTAATGATAAAATAAAACGTCTATCCTTATTCCCAACATTCTCAAGAAAGTAATGTTTGGGAAAAAACCCCTGAAAAGTAAAACTAAACTTTGAAAATGTCTTTGTTAACAGGAGGGGCTCAGTGATTGTCAACATGACCCTCATCTTCAGGAACCAGACTGTGGTTCCCACTACGACCAGTGCAGAGAACGCACTGGAGGAAGCTCTGGCCAATGGCCATTCCTTCCTCAATGCGGACACAACCTCCATCACTGCAAGTAAGTTGAATCTGTTATTCTGTTAGTTTTGTCAAGTATCAGAACTAGTGAACCAAAGTTGGGACACACGTATAAAACAATATAGATATTTAATAAGGAACAAAACAGGGAAAGGGTAACGGGGTGACTGGGTAGGTAGATGGGCAGAGCAGACAGGGCAGGAGGGCTGGGCAGGCAGGCGAGTAGATCAGGCAGTAGTCGGTACACGAGAAGGAAGTCCAGAGATTGGCAGATATTCCGATAGAGGGTTTTCAGGCGGAGGTCGAAACACGATTAGGCAGTCCGAAGAAAAGCAGATAATCCGGCAGGGGTTAGGCAAAAACACAGTTCAGAAAAAGACACAGAGTCAAAAACCAGTAAAGACGACAGGCGTGGAGTTGCTGGGACGTATAGGGGTAAGCACTATAATGAACTGGCAGGGAATGAATGGAAAACCGGAGTATAAATCACAGAAGAGTGATGAGGAGACGAGCCGCAGGTGTGTAGACGATGACGCTACTATCGGCAGCCACGCCCACACCAAACACCCAGGCTGGCAAGAGGGAGAGAGACTGACACTGGCTAGGTGGAAGTGGAGGGCGTGACAACTTTATTACTGTTACTGATGTAGTTATGGTATTATCACTATTACGACCAAAACTATGGAAGCTGTATAATCCAATATCAACCACAACTACTCTCTTTTTCCCTGTTAAGGTGAATCGTTGATCTCAACAGCTGCAGCCACTACAAAACCTACAGTTGCAACAACAGCCACCACAGCATCAGGAGCCCAGACAACAACAACCACAGCCTCTGCAACAACCACAACAGCTTCTCCAACAACAACCACAGCTTCTCCAACCACAACAACAGCCTCTCCAACAACCACAACAGCTTCTCCAACGACAACCACAGCTGCCATCACAACAACAACAGTAGTGCCCACAACCACAACAGCTTCTCCAACAACAACCACAGTATCCCCAACAACAACCACATCTTCTCCAACAACAACCACAGCCTCTACAACAACCACAACAGCAACTGCAACAACCACAACAGCTTCTCCAACAACCACAACAGCTTCTCCAACAACAACCACAGCATCTCCAACAACAACCACAGCATCCCCAACAACAACCCCATCATCTCCAACAACAACCCCATCATCTCCAACAACAACCACAGCATCGCCAACAACAACCACAACAGCTTCTCCAACAACAACCACAGCTTCTACAACAACAACCACAGCCTCTCCAACAACCACAACAGCTTCTCCAACAACAACCACAACCTCTCCAACAACCACAACGGCTTCTCCAATAACAACCACAGCTTCTCCAACAACCTCAACAGCTTCTCCAACAACCACAACAGCTTCTCCAACAACAACCACAGCATCTGCAACAACCACAACAGCTTCTCCAACAACAACCACAGCCTCTCCAACCACAGCCTCTCCAACAACAACAACAGTAGTGCCCACAACCACAACAGCTTCTCCAACAACAACCACATCTTCTCCAACAACAACCACAGTATCCCCAACAACAACCACAGCTTCTCCAACAACAACCACAGCCTCTCCCACAACCACAACAGCTTCTCCAACAACAACAACAGCTGCCATGACAACAACAGTAGTGCCCACAACCACAACAGCTTCTCCAACAACAACCACATCTTCTCCAACAACAACCACAGTATCCCCAACAACAACCACAGCTTCTCCAACAACAACCACAGCCTCTCCCACAACCACAACAGCTTCTCCAACAACAACCACAGCTTCTCCAACAACAACCACAGTATCCCCAACAACAACCACATCTTCTCCAACAACAACCACAGCCTCTACCACAACCACAATAGCAACTCCAACAACCACAACAGCTTCTCCAACAACCACAACAGCTTCTTCAACAACAACCACAGCTTCTCCAACAACAACCACAGCATCTCCAACAACAACCCCATCATCTCCAACAACAACCACAGCATCACCAACAACAACCACAGCCGCTTCAACAACCACAACAGCTTCTCCAACAACAACCACAGCTTCTACAACAACAACCACAACCTCTCCAACAA
The DNA here is from genome assembly GCF_951799395.1 of Argentina silus. Taxonomy (NCBI): domain Eukaryota; kingdom Metazoa; phylum Chordata; class Actinopteri; order Argentiniformes; family Argentinidae; genus Argentina; species Argentina silus. The sequence continues at coordinate 6,671,178 of NC_139675.1, forward strand.
CCACAACAGCTTCTGCAACAACAACCACAGCTTCTCCAACAACCTCAACAGCTTCTCCAACAACCACAACAGCTTCTCCAACAACAACCACAGCCTCTCCAACCACAGCCTCTCCAACAACAACATCTTCCCCAACAACCACAATAGCTTCTCCAACAACAACCACATCTTCTCCAACAACCACAGTATCCCCAACAACAACCACAGCTTCTCCAACAACAACCACAGCCTCTCCCACAACCACAACAGCTTCTCCAACAACAACCACTGCTTCTCCAACAACAACAACAGCTTCTCCAACAACAACCACAGCTTCTCCAACAACAACCACAGTATCCCCAACAACAACCACATCTTCTCCAATAACAACCACAGCCTCTCCAACAACTACAACAGCAACTCCAACAACCACATCTTCTCCAACAACAACCACAGCCTCTCCAACCACAACAACAGCTTCTCCAACAACAACCACAGCATCTCCAACAACAACCCCATCATCTCCAACAACAACCACAGCCGCTTCAACAACCACAACAGCTTCTCCAACAACAACCACAGCTTCCCCAACAACAACCACAACCTCTCTAACAACCACAACAGCTTCTGCAACAACAACCACAACCTCTCCAACAACCACAACAGCTTCTCCAACAACAACCACAGCTTCTCCAACAACCACAACAGCTTCTCCAACAACAACCACAGCCTCTGCAACAACCACAACAACTTCTCCAACAACAACCACAGCTTCTCCAACCACAACAACAGCCTCTCCAACAACCACAACTGCGTCTCCAACAACCACAACAGCCTCTCCAACAACAACCACAGCTGCTGTCACAACCACAGCTTCTCCAACAACCACAACAGTTTCTCCAACAACCATAGCAGCCTCTCCAATAACAACCATGGCTGCTATCACAATGACAGCTTCTCCAACAACAACAACCACGGCATCTCCAACAACAACCACAGCATCTCTATCAACAACCACAGCCTCTGCAACAACCACAACAGCTTCTTCAATAACAACCATAGCCTCTGCAACAACCACAGCCTCTCCAACAACAACAACCACAGGATCTCCAACAACAACCACAGCATCTCCAACAACAACCACAGCCTCTGCAACAACCACAACAGCTTCTCCAATAACAACCACAGCCTCTGCAACAACCACAGCCTCTCCAACAACCACAACAGCATCTCCAACAACATCTTCTTCAATAACCACAACAGCCTCTCCAACAACTATAACAGCATCCCCAACAACAACTACAGCCTCTCCAACAACAACCTCAGCTTCTCCAACAACCACAACAGCATCTCCAACAAGAACAACCACAGCTGCCATCACAATAACAACAGCAGTGCCCACTACAACCACAGCTTCTCCAACAACAACCACAGCTTCTCCAACAACCACAGCTTCTCCAACAACCACAACAGCCTCTCCAACAACCACAACAGCTTCTCCAACAACAACCACAGCCTCTCTTGCTTCAACAACAACAGCTTCTGCCTCAACTACCACAGCTGCTGCTAGTACTACTACAGCAGCTGTCTCAACAACTACAGCTGCTGCACTTACCACAGCTGCTGCAACAACTACAGCTGCCCCAACTACTACAGCTGCTGCTGCTGCAATAACTACAGATTCAACAGCAGCACCCACGTCAAATGAAGGGACTCTTGCATTAAGATTCAGATTAATCCGTAATTTCCTAAATGACTATTTGGACTCTACCACAACATTATACCAGGAACTGGCAGCAAATGTTACAACAGAGGTTAGCAGCCTATCTTTTGAAGTTATTCTTGGGAAAGAATATGTCAGTGGGTTTACTGTTTAAATAATTGAACAGAATTTCAAATATTTTATTTGTATTTTTTGTTTTGTTTATCTCTCTCAGGTAAATCGTGGTTACAGAATTATGTACCCTTTGACCTACCAAAGGTGTAGGATCCGTCAGTTCTCGTAAGTAAAAAATCACAATATAGTGAATAACCAGAAAATGATCATATTAATGATCAAATAAAACCTCTATCCTTATTCCCAACATTCTCAAGAAAGTAATGTTTTGGGAAAAAACCCCTGAAAAGTAAAACTAAACTTTGAAAATGTCTTTGTTAACAGGAGGGGCTCAGTGATTGTCAACATGACCCTCATCTTCAGGAACCAGACTGTGGTTCCCAATACGACCAGTGCAGAGAACGCACTGGAGGAAGCTCTGGCCAATGGCCATTCCTTCCTCAATGTGGACACAACCTCCATCACTGCAAGTAAGTTGAATCTGTTATTCAGTTTTGTCAAGTATCAGAACTAGTGAACCAAAGTTGGGACACAGGTATAAAATAATATAGATATTTAATAAGGAACAAAACAGGGAAAGGGTAACGGGGTGACTGGGTAGGTAGGTGGGCAGGGCAGGCAGAGCAGACAGGGCAGGAGGGCTGGGCAGGCAGGCGAGTAGATCAGGCAGTAGTCGGTACACGAGAAGGCAGTCCAGAGATTGGCAGATATTCCGATAGAGGGTTTTCAGGCGGAGGTCAAAACACGATTAGGCAGTCCGAAGAAAAGCAGATAATCCGGCAGGGGTTAGGTAAAAACACAGTTCAGAAAAAGACACAGAGTCAAAAACCAGTAAAGACGACAGGCGTGGAGTTCCTGGGACGTATAGGGGTAAGCACTATAATGAACTGGCAGGGAATGAATGGAAAACCGGAGTACAAATCGCAGAAGAGTGACGAGGAGACGAGCCGCAGGTGTGTAGACGATGACGCTACTATCGGCAGCCACGCCCACACCAAACACCCAGGCTGGCAAGAGGGAGAGAGACTGACACTGGCTAGGTGGAAGTGGAGGGCGTGACAACTTTATTACTGTTACTGATGTAGTTATGGTATTATCACTATTACGACCAAAACTATGGAAGCTGTATAATCCAATATCAACCACAACTACTCTCTTTTTCCCTGTTAAGGTGAATCGTTGATCTCAACAGCTGCAGCCACTACAAAACCTACAGTTGCAACAACAACAGCCACCACAGCATCAGGAGCCCAGACAACAACAACCACAGCCTCTGCAACAACCACAACAGCTTCTCCAACAACAACCACAGCTGCCATCACAACAACAACAGTAGTGCCCACAACCACAACAGCTTCTCCAACAACAACCACATCTTCCCCAACAACCACAACAGCTTCTCCAACAACAACAACAACCTCTCCAACAACCACAACAGCTTCTCCAACAATAACCACAGCTTCTCCAACAACCTCAACAGCTTCTCCAACAACCACAACAGCTTCTCCAACAACAACCACAGCCTCTGCAACAACCACAACAGCTTCTCCAACAACAACCACAGCTTCTCCAACCACAACAACAGCCTCTCCAACAACCACAACTGCGTCTACAACAACCACAACAGCTTCTCCAACAACAACCACAGTATCCCCAACAACAACCACATCTTCTCCAACAACAACCACAGCCTCTACAACAACCACAACAGCAACTGCAACAACCACAACAGCTTCTCCAACAACCACAACAGCTTCTCCAACAACAACCACAGCATCTCCAACAACAACCACAGCATCCCCAACAACAACCCCATCATCTCCAACAACCACAGCATCGCCAACAACAACCACAACAGCTTCTCCAACAACAACCACAGCTTCTACAACAACAACCACAGCCTCTCCAACAACCACAACAGCTTCTCCAACAACAACCACAACCTCTCCAACAACCACAACGGCTTCTCCAACAACAACCACAGCTTCTCCAACAACCTCAACAGCTTCTCCAACATCCACAACAGCTTCTCCAACAACAACCACAGCATCTGCAACAACCACAACAGCTTCTCCAACAACAACCACAGCCTCTCCAACCACAGCCTCTCCAACAACAACAACAGTAGTGCCCACAACCACAACAGCTTCTCCACCAACAACCACATCTTCTCCAACAACAACCACAGCCTCTACCACAACCACAACAGCAACTCCAACAACCACAACAGCTTCTCCAACAACCACAACAGCTTCTCCAACAACTACCACAGCTTCTCCAACAACAACCACAGCATCTCCAACAACAACCCCATCATCTCCAACAACAACCACAGCATCACCAACAACAACCACAGCCGCTTCAACAACCACAACAGCTTCTCCAACAACAACCACAGCTTCTACAACAACAACCACAGCATCCCCAACAACAACCACAGCTTCCCCAACAACAACCACAACCTCTCCAACAACCACAACAGCTTCTCCAACAACAACCACAACCTCTCCAACAACCACAACAGCTTCTGCAACAACAACCACAGCTTCTCCAACAACCTCAACAGCTTCTCCAACAACCACAACAGCTTCTCCAACAACAACCACAGCCTCTCCAACAACAACAACATCTTCCCCAACAACAACAGCTTCTCCAACAACAACCACATCTTCCCCAACAACTACAATAGCTTCTCCAACAACAACCACATCTTCCCCAACAACCACAATAGCTTCTCCAACAACAACCACATCTTCTCCAACAACAACCACAGCTTCTCCAACAACAACCATAGCCTCTCCCACAACCACAACAGCTTCTCCAACAACAACAACAGCTTCTCCAACAACAACCACAGCTTCTCCAACAACAACCACAGTATCCCCATCAACAACCACATCTTCTACAATAACAACCACAGCCTCTCCAACAACTACAACAGCAACTCCAACAACCACAACATCTTCTCCAACAACAACCACAGCATCTCCAACAACCACAGCCTCTCCAACAACAACCACAGCCTCTCCAACCACAACAACAGCTTCTCCAACAACAACCACAGCATCTCCAACAACAACCCCATCATCTCCAACAACAACCACAGCCGCTTCAACAACCACAACAGCTTCTCCAACAACAACCACAGCTTCCCCAACAACAACCACAACCTCTCTAACAACCACAACAGCTTCTGCAACAACAACCACAACCTCTCCAACAACCACAACAGCTTCTCCAACAACAACAACAGCCTCTCCAACAACCACAACTGCGTCTCCAACAACCACAACAGCCTCTCCAACAACAACCACAGCTGCTGTCACAACCACAGCTTCTCCAACAACCACAACAGTTTCTCCAACAACCATAGCAGCCTCTCCAATAACAACCATGGCTGCTATCACAATGACAGCTTCTCCAACAACAACAACCACGGCATCTCCAACAACAACCACAGCATCTCTATCAACAACCACAGCCTCTGCAACAACCACAACAGCTTCTTCAATAACAACCACAGCCTCTGCAACAACCACAGCCTCTCCAACAACAACAACCACAGGATCTCCAACAACAACCACAGCATCTCCAACAACAACCACAGCCTCTGCAACAACCACAACAGCTTCTCCAATAACAACCACAGCCTCTGCAACAACCACAGCCTCTCCAACAACCACAACAGCATCTCCAACAACAACATCTTCTTCAATAACCACAACAGCCTCTCCAACAACTATAACAGCATCCCCAACAACAACTACAGCCTCTCCAACAACAACCTCAGCTTCTCCAACAACCACAACAGCTTCTCCAATAACAACCACAGCCTCTGCAACAACCACAGCCTCTCCAACAACCATAACAGCATCTCCAACAACAACATCTTCTTCAATAACCACAACAGCCTCTCCAACAACTATAACAGCATCCCCAACAACAACCTCAGCTTCTCCAACAACCACAACAGCATCTCCAACAACAACAACCACAGCTGCCATCACAATAACAACAGCAGTGCCCACTACAACCACAGCTTCTCCAACAACAACCACAGCTTCTCCAACAACCACAGCTTCTCCAACAACCACAACAGCCTCTCCAACAACCACAACAGCTTCTCCAACAACAACCACAGCCTCTCTTGCTTCAACAACAACAGCTTCTGCCTCAACTACCACAGCTGCTGCTAGTACTACTACAGCAGCTGTCTCAACAACTACAGCTGCTGCACTTACCACAGCTGCTGCAACAACTACAGCTGCCTCAATTACTACAGCTGCTGCTGCTGCAATAACTACAGATTCAACAGCAGCACCCACGTCAGATGAAGGGACTATTGCATTAAGATTCAGATTAATCCGTAATTTCCTAAATGACTATTTGGACTCTACCACAACATTATACCAGGAACTGGCAGCAAATGTTACAACAGAGGTTAGCAGCCTATCTTTTGAAGTTATTCTTGGGAAAGAATATGTCAGTGGGTTTACTGTTTAAATAATTGAACAGAATTTCAAATATTTTATTTGTATTTTTTGTTTTGTTTATCTCTCTCAGGTAAATCGTGGTTACAGAATTATGTACCCTTTGACCTACCAAAGGTGTAGGATCCGTCAGTTCTCGTAAGTAAAAAATCACAATATAGTGAATAACCAGAAAATGATCATATTAATGATCAAATAAAACCTCTATCCTTATTCCCAACATTCTCAAGAAAGTAATGTTTTGGGAAAAAACCCCTGAAAAGTAAAACTAAACTTTGAAAATGTCTTTGTTAACAGGAGGGGCTCAGTGATTGTCAACATGACCCTCATCTTCAGGAACCAGACTGTGGTTCCCAATACGACCAGTGCAGAGAACGCACTGGAGGAAGCTCTGGCCAATGGCCATTCCTTCCTCAATGTGGACACAACCTCCATCACTGCAAGTAAGTTGAATCTGTTATTCAGTTTTGTCAAGTATCAGAACTAGTGAACCAAAGTTGGGACACAGGTATAAAATAATATAGATATTTAATAAGGAACAAAACAGGGAAAGGGTAACGGGGTGACTGGGTAGGTAGGTGGGCAGGGCAGGCAGAGCAGACAGGGCAGGAGGGCTGGGCAGGCAGGCGAGTAGATCAGGCAGTAGTCGGTACACGAGAAGGCAGTCCAGAGATTGGCAGATATTCCGATAGAGGGTTTTCAGGCGGAGGTCGAAACACGATAAGGCAGTCCGAAGAAAAGCAGATAATCCGGCAGGGGTTAGGCAAAAACACAGTTCAGAAAAAGACACAGAGTCAAAAACCAGGAAAGACAACAGGCGTGGAGTTGCTGGGACGTATAGGGGTAAGCACTATAATGAACTGGCAGGGAATGAATGGAAAACCGGAGTATAAATCACAGAAGAGTGATGAGGAGACGAGCCGCAGGTGTGTAGACGATGACGCTACTATCGGCAGCCACGCCCACACCAAACACCCAGGCTGGCAAGAGGGAGAGAGACTGACACTGGCTAGGTGGAAGTGGAGGGCGTGACAACTTTATTACTGTTACTGATGTAGTTATGGTATTATCACCATTACGACAAAAACTATGGAAGCTGTGTCCAGTCCTTGCTTTCAGTCTTTAATGGAATAGTCCAATATCAACCACAACTACTCTCTTTTTCCCTGTTCAGGTGAATCGTTGATCTCAACAGCTGCAGCCACTACAAAACCTACAGTTGCAACAACAACAACAACAACAACAACAACAACAGCCACCACAGCATCAGGAGCCCAGACTTTGACAGTCACCATGGGGACTGCAGTGTGTCTACCCATGCTCTTCACCGTCCTCACAGGGCTGTTCAGCTGGATATAACCCCTAGTGCCCAGCCACATATATATATATATATATATATATATATATATATATATATATATATATACACACTCTCACAAGCACTTTATTAGCGACACTACACGAATACTTGGTAGGGCCTCCCTTTGCTCTCAAAACAGCCTTAATTCTTTGTGGCATTGATTTTACAAGATGTTGGAAACATTCCTTTGAGATTCTGGTCCATGATGACATGATTGTATCACGCAATTCCTGCAGATTTTTCAAGCTGTGAATCTCCCGTTCTACCACATCCCAAAGGTGTTCTATCGATGATTGATCGGTATTAACGGGTCCAAAGTGTGCCAAGAAAACATTCCCCACACCATTACACCGCCTCCACCAAGAGTAGGTGTACAGGTGTTCCTAATAAAGTGTTCCGTGTTACTGAAAATATATTTTTTCTAATAGATAATATAACATTATGGGAAGAAAACAACCTCTTTAGACAGGCATTCCTGGAGACCTCTCTTTTGTTTTCAGTGTCTTGTTTGTATTTGTGTTACTCAATGCACTCAACTGTATGCGCTTTGATATTGTACAAATGAAATGCGCGTTACAAATAACATTTGTTATTTATTTGTATTATTATTATTATTATTATTATAATTTTGCATTATTTAAAAAAAAACACTGAGAAAGCTCAAATGTCACGTATGTGTTTACATGCTCTTCTACTGCAATTAATATATGGGACAAATTGCAATACTATATGCTCAAAAGTACTTGGAATAAGAATAACAATAAGTGCTATATATATATATGAGGTGTATATATACATATTAATATTTAATATCAATAAATTATTTACAAAGGCAAATTCTGAAATATCTGGGCTTATTCTTGTCTTTGTTGTGAATACATGACATTTATTGAGATGTAGTCTTTATTTCAAATCATGATTCAGAAACCGTTGATTGAAATTGGTATGTTTGTAAATGGTTATGATTGATGATACCAGGGCCGGTGTCTAGGATCAGGTCTGTAATCTGATTCATGATGATCTAAAAGGCTAAACTGATTCTAAATCAGCACTCCAATCAGATATGATATACTGAGCCATGCGCAAGTTATGGGACATTGAACCATTTTGTCTTCTTTTGGCTTGACACTGAACAGAAAGTTTGGGTTTGAAATCAAACAATTACTCTGAGGTTTAAGTAGAGATTCTCAGCTTTCATTTGATGGTATTTATGTCCATCTATACACTGGTTTCACCATTCAGAAATTACAACACTATTCATCTGTCTACCTGTCCGCCTGTCAACCTGCCTGTCCTGCCTGCTTAGTCTACCTGCCCTACCTGTCTGCCTGTCTGCCCTACCCCGTTTGCCATTCCCTGCTTGTTCCATTCCCTGCCTGTCCCTTATTAAATACCTTCCTATTTTATATTTGTGTCCTGACTCTGTATCCGCGCTCGGGTTCATTAGATCTGACCATAACAGACAGAGTCTTTGAGACCAAAGTTTCCCTTGTTGATGGGGTCCACTAGAACTATGGTCAAAGCATCAGTGGAGGGTGTGGTGCCATTACCGGTCAAACCAAAGAGAATATGTCAACACGGACAGACTGACAGAAAGCTAGCAGATAGACAGCTAGCAAACACACAGACAGACAGACAGACAGACAGACAGACAGGCAGGCAGGCAGGCAGGCAGGCAGGCAGGCAGGCAGGCAGGCAGACAGACAGACAGACAGACAGATAGACATGCAGACAGATAGACAGAGGGAGAGATAGACAAGCAGGTAGGCAGGTAGGCAGACAGACAGGCACACAAGCAGACAGCTAAACAACAAAACAGAGGAGAAGATAGGGCATCAAAGGCCTGTAATTCGAGCCTAAAAGAATATAACAATATTCGGAACAAAATCATCCCTGATTGCAGCTTGTTCTTCAAAACGTAGATTCATCAAAGTATCTTCCTGCTTATAGAGAACAACATTGACATAACTATTATCAGACAGGACTGCCATGATTGACTCACCAGGACCCCCCCCCCCCCCCCCCCCCCGTGGAGAGAAAGGGAGATAACACTTGGGCTCCTCCTCAGATTTCTACACCAAGCACATCCCAAAATGCCCACTTGAGCTGAAACTGAACCTGCACGCACACATGATTGTGATGTCCATCTCACTCCACACCCAGGTATTTTATGCCACTTAGTACAAAAAAGAAATGAAGCACAACACAAAAGCTCAAAATAACAAGTCCTCACAGGTGTTTTATTCTTAAGTCAATGAGGTACAGTAAGAGGTGTGTTCAGGTATGTAAGATGCAGTACATACACACCTCTTACGTCATTGACGAGACAAAAAACGTTGGATACACCTTCAAGTTATAGTTAGCTTTTAGGGAGAGATACATTTGATTTGAATATTTAAATTATATTTGATGTTACTTAAATTATTATTGTCACCAATTATGTTGGATTCACTGAAGTACTGTAACTTACCTCACTATCTCCTCAATCTGTCCCAGGGTGTAATATATATATATATATATATATATATATATATATATATATATATATATATATATATATAAACAATTCTGTAAATAAAGTGTTACAAGATGCTTTTGGTACTATCTGAGTATAAAAGGAGATCGTTCTACCCCTTCCCCTACCCCAGCATCTTAGAATATCCCACCATTCAGCCACTGTGCAGAGTGCCAATGAAGAGCCATGTGGTGGTGGTGGTGATCGTAATGATAATGATAAGAATACATATATATATATTTGTTTTTTAATTTTTACAATGGACTTTTTGGAGCAACATAGAATCCTAAAAGTGAAAAGTTGAGCAAGACAGGTGACGATTGGACATCCAGTTGAACCAGTTCAAATGAGGACTGAATAATAGAATAGACAATATTATGATAACTCCACTGTTGTTGCTGCTTGGGTGGATCCTGTGATGCTGTGACTCTATACAATATTGGCATGCCAGGTATGTAAAATGTGACAACCTGCTACTATTCATGCCATCTCATTGCATTTGCCATTGTTGAACAAATCAATATGCATCATGAAAGCATCATTTGACTGTGCATAGTTCAGGGTGTGTGGACTGGGTGGAGATGGACACATAGTTGTGGACATTTATAAATAAAGGTGATGCCACTCACACTGGTCATTCAGGTGCATCCATTTGAAGAGTTCTCAAGGCTCAGGAAATATTGGATATACATTTATATTTTACATTTTAGTAATTTAGCAGATTCTTTTATCCAAAGTGACATACAATAAGTACATTTGTCGAAGGTAATCATCAACTTACTTGATCAGTCATCGTCAGAAAAACCTGGGATAACAACAAGTGCCATCAGCAGATATTATCGACATTAAAGATATTGCAGTCTTGTGAGCAGGTAAGTCTATCAAGAATCTGATTTTCTGCATTTAGTTAGAAACGCCTTTGAAATACCAACAAAAATAATTATGTATTAAAACTTGATATTGCGTATAAATTTGTATATTTCAAATTTTCTTTTATCCTATTTCATATCTATTTGTGACATTTGTCTGGCGATATCAAATGAGCAGGATGTTAAAGACTAGGTGCATAGCTGAGTAGGTTCAAGTTTTCAAGGTTCGAGGTTCGAGGTTTCTTTATTATTCGTTTTGCAGTCAGGGTTCACAAAGACAGAATACAAAAAGGACAACATCACGACAACATCAACACAATAAATGGCAGAGCTAGTCAGAGAAATGGCAATGGGAGCAATAAACAAAGTTCAACATTGCATGGCCAAATCATCTTTTGACTTGATTGGTTAAATTCAAGGTGATTTGGCTACAAATGTTGAACTTTGTCTACTGCTCCCATTTACACCAATTGTTTTCATGTTAGCTGTGGCTTAAGTTAGCTGAAGTTAGAAGTGGCTATTTAAACAACTAATGAACCATGGATTACAGATTCTCCTGTCCCATAGGTCAAGGTACCATCTGACGAAAAGATGTAAAAAAAGTGAACTATCCCTTTAAGCACAAGAGGCAATTCAATTACATTTTACAGAAAGACTTGAAACTTCACGATTGTATTGTGATTGATGATTTTAACCATGGAATGCACACGTGTTTACCATTCACCATGAGGAAGCCAGCTCTTTTATGTTATGTTTGCGCTTTGCACTATTTTTACAAAGCTTGTCTTTCCATTGATACATGTGGTATTTTGTGTTGTGTCTCTTGTGTATGTACAGTATAACTATGTTGTATGCTGCATTCTTGGCCAGGGCTCACTTGAAAAAGAGAAAAGTTAATCTCAATGTGAATTCTCTGGTTAAATAATGGATACAAAAATAACAATAATAATGATGTTCATCTTGCTTGATGATGACGCCATATGTCCATTAGCAAAATGTTCAATGGTCATGTGACATTTGTCATTAAATACACTAACTTTTTGGTTAAATGAAATCGCAAGTTATATACCAATAGATCAAGTTGAGGTAAACCTGAAGACTTCAGCAAAGTCTGGAGCCTCATAGAATTCATGGCATTGAAGAGCAAAGTAATTTGTTTAGTATTTTTATTATGATTTTATTGACATGATTGAAATTTGTTTCGTCCCTGTGATTGTTTGTACTTCTTTTTTGTTTTGTAGTCCAGTTGGTTGGGTTTGATTTGTCTTGTTTTATTTTTCCCAGAACACAGAATCATTGAATTGCTTACACATAAAAGTCACACTCACTCTGTAGAATTGGGTTTGGGTATGGGAGCTGAACCACGCAAAAAAAAAAAGAAAATCTAAATAATCAAGATAGATTACATCTTCAAGAATATGATTATTATTATGTAAACAAATAACATCCCATGGCTATTTCACAATGGCAATAATTTATTGGAGAAAAATTACATGATTGACAACAATGTGTTGTCAATCAGTGTTTTGGAATGAAATAATGAATGATATTATTTATTGTTTTTGAATCACATTAAAAAGCTGGTGTACCTGTTATGATAGAGTCGATGATGAACTCATTCTGTCCTTTTGATAATATGCAATATTTTATTTGTTTTCATAGATTAGAAGAGTCTTGCACATAATCAGTATGTGTACTGTGTTTTTTCTTTTTAAACAGCTCCCAGTGATTTTTAGTCATTTCAAAATGTGAAACATACTCCTTGATTATAGTGATTACAATCAATGATAGCTGCTTTATGTAAACTATCCCATTAACAATTCTGTGACAAAAAAGGAATTAATTTAAACATGCATTAGTCTATTAACCAGCCAGTCTAAATAATATCCACCTTCTTTTTCCCATGTTTTCACGTTAAAACTGGACAAGCATAACTGTCACCTCAAAATGACACATAAATAAAAATATTAACCTCAATCATAAGAGGTGGACCAATGGACCAAGCAGCTGACCACTTTGTAAAGCAGGGAGACACTGAAGGACGGTATTATCCAGGACATCTGGGGATGAACACAGGAAATTGCATACAATAGTGTGGTGCAATGCATGTGTTCAGTACATCTGAATTCAACAAACTGTATCAATGTATTTGGCACTACTCAAACGAGTACTGTGGAATTGTCCTTAAACAAACAATTGTGTTTTAAATAAATAACCAATGTCGTCCTTCCGACTTAGGTTGTGCAGAGATGACTAAGACCAGGACAAGATGGAGAGCCACGCTGCTATGTCTAACTGGTAAGGAATGACAAAAGAGGAAGAGCTCTGGTCCCAACCCCTGGTGGTTGGCATGTGGAACAACACATGCCGGCATAAACAACTTTAAGATTGACTAAGATGCAAAGAACATAGTTTTAAAAAGTAGTTTCAAGAGTGGTGATGAACTGGAGAATAAAACCTTGCATTTGAGATATGTTATTGAGTAAGAATAGATATTCATGTGAGTTTAAAAGTACTCATAGACCATCATGTGCTTGTAATAAGAGTGCCACGTCTTATATGGTACACAACTGCGTCTGAATTTCATTTTATTAAATAGAATAGGAAGAATATAAAGAGACATATTTCTCATTCCAGAATTGGTCTGCAAGTCAGAAACCTGATATGCATCCCTGAAATGTTTGGTCAAATTCCCATGCTGGTTATATTGGAATTATAACAATCACTTTTATTTTCCATCAACAGTGCTGATGTCACAATCATTAGCTGCCACAACTACAACCACAATTGCCCAAACAACAACCACAGCTGCTATCACAACAACAACAGTCATGCCCACAACAACGACATCTCTGACAACAACAACAGCTTCTCCAACAACAACCACAGTTTCTCCAATAACCACAACAGCTTCTCCAACAAGCACAACAGCCTCTCCAACAACCACAACTTCTCCAACAACAACCACAGCCTCTACAACAACCACAACAGCTTCTCCAACAACAACCACAGCCTCTCCAACAACCACAACAGCTGCCATCACAACAACAGTAGTGCCCGCAACAACGACAGCTTCTAAAACAACAACCACACCTTCTCCAACAACAACAACCACAGCCTCTCCAACAACTACAACATCTTCTCCCACAACAACCACAGCGTCTACGACAACAACAACAGCCTCTCCAACAACAACAACTTCACCAACAACAACCACATCTTCTCCAACGACAACCACATCTTCTACAACAACAACCACAACCTCTCCAACAACCACAACAATCTCTCCAACAACAACCACAGCCTCTCCAACAACAACCACGGCTGCTGTCACAACGACAGCTTCTCCAACAACAACCACAGCTGCCATCACAACAACAACAGTAGTCCCCACAACAACGACAACTTCTCCAACAACAACCACAGCCTCTCCGACAACAACCACAGCCTCCCCAACATCAACCACAGCTTTTCCAACAACATCCACAGCTTCGCCAACACCAACCACAGCTGCCATCACAACAACAACAGTAGTGCCAACAATAACGACAGCTTCTCCAACAACTACCACAGCCTCTCCAACAACCACAACAGCTTCTGCAACAACAACAACAGCCTCTCCAACAACAACCACAACTTCACCAACAACAATTACATCTTCTCCAACGACAACCACATCTTCCCCAACAACCACAACAGCTTCTCCAACAACAACCATAGGCTCTCCAATAACAACCACGGCTGCTGTCACAACGACAGCTATTCAAACAACAACCACAGCTTCTCCAACAACAACCACAGCATCTCCAACAACCACAACAGCTTCACCAACAACAACCACATCCTCTCCAACAACCACAACAGCTTCTCCAACAACAACAACCACAGCCTCCCCAACAACCACAACAGCTTCTCAAACAACCACAACAGCTTCTCCAACAACAACCACAGCCTCTCCAACAAACACAACAGCATCGCCAACAACTACAGCTTCTTCAACAACATCCACAGCCTCTCCAACCACCACAACAGCTTCTCCAACAACAACCACAGCTTCACTAACAACAACCACAACTTCACCAACAACAACCACATATTCTCCAACGACAACCACATCTTCTCCAACAACAACCACAGCCTCTCCAACAACCACAGCTGCCATCACAACAACCACAGCTGCTATCACAACAACAACAGTAGTGCCCACAACAACGTCAGCTTCTCCAACAACTACCACAGCTTCTCCAACAACAACCACAGCTTCACTAACAACAACCACAACAACAACCACATCTTCTCCAACAACAACCACAACCTCTCCAACAACCACAACAACCTCTCGAACAACAACCACAGCCTCTCCAACAACAACCACAGCCTCTCCAACAACAACCACAGCCTCTCCAACAACCACACCAACTTCTCCAACAACAACTACAGCCTCTCCAACAACCACAACAGTTTCTCCAACAACAACAACGGCTGCTGTCACAACGACAGCTTCCCCAACAACAACCACAGCTTCTCCAACAACATCCACAGCTTCGCCAACAACAACCACAACTGCCATCACAACAACAACAGTAGTGCCCACAACAACGTCAGCTTCTCCAACAACAACCACATCCTCTCCAACAACCACAACAGCTTTTCCAACAACAACCACAGCATCTCCAACAACCACAACAGCATCGCCAACAACAACCACAGCTTCTCCAACAACTACCACAGCCTCTCCAACAACCACAACAGCTTCTCCAACAACAACAACAGCCTCTCAAACAACAACCACAACTTCACCAACAACAACTACATCTTCCCCAACGACAACCACAGGCTATCCAACAACAACCACGGCTGCTGTCACAACAGCTATTCAAACAACAACCACAGCTTCTCCAACAACAACCACAGCCTCTCCAACAACCACAACAGCTTCACCAACAACAACCACATCCTCTCCAACAACCACAACAGCTTCTCCAACAACAACCACAGCCTCTCCAACAACCACAACACCTTCTCCAACAACAACCACAGCCTCCCCAACAACCACTACAGCCTCCCCAACAACCACAACAGCTTCTCCAACAAGAACCATGGCTGCTGTCACAACAACAGCTTCTCCAACAACCACAGCTTCTCCAACAACATCCACAGCCTCTCCAACAACCACAACAGCTTCACCAACAACAACAACATCCTCTCCAACAACCACAACAGCTTCTCCAACAACAACCACAGCCTCTCCAACAACCACAACAGCATCGCCAACGACAACTACAGCTGCCATCACAACAACAACAGTGGTGGCCACAACAACGTCAGCTTCTCCAACAACTACCACAGCTTCTCTAACAACAACCACAGTCTCTCCAACAACCACAAAAGGGTCTCCAACAACAACCACAGCCTCTCCAACAACAACTACGGCTGCTGTCACAACAACAGCTTCTCCTACAACCACAACAGCCTCTCCAACAACCACAACAGCATCGCCAACAACAACTACAGCTGCCATCACAACAACAACAGTCGTGTCCACAACAACATCAGCTTCACCAACAACTACCACAGCTTCTCCAACAACCACAGCTTCTCCAACAACATCCACAGCCTCTGCAACAACCACAACAGCTTCGCCAACAACAACCACATACTCTCCAACAACCACAACAGCTTCTCCAACAACAACCACAGCCTCTCCAACAACCACAACAGCATCGCCAACAACAACCACAGCTGCCATCACAACAACAACAGTAGTGGCCACAACAACGTCAGCTTCTCCAACAACCACAACAGCTTCTCCAACAACAACGACACCTTCTCAAACAACAACCACAGGCTCTCCAACAACAACAACAACAGCCTCTCCAACAACCACAACAGCATCTCCAACAACAACCACAGCATCTCCAACAACAACCACAGCATCCCCAACAACCACCACAGCCTCCCCAACAACCACAACAGGCTCTCCAACAACCACAACAGCATCTCCAACAACAACAACAGCATCTCCAAGAACCACAACAGCTTCTCCAACAACAACCACATCCTCTCCAACAACAACAACAGCATCTCCAACAACAACAACAGCTTCTCCAACAACAACCACAGCCTCCCCAACAACCACCACAGCCTCCCCAACAACAACAACAGCTTCTGCAAAAACAACCACAGACTCTCCAACAACCACAACAGCTTATTCAACAACAACCACTGCTGCTGTCACAACAACAGCTTCTCCAACAACAACCACAGCTTCTCCAACAACAACAGTGGCCACAACTCCAGACTCAACAGCAGCACCCACAGTAAATGAAGGAACTCTGGGATTAGTATTCAGAATATTGCGTGGTTTCCAAAATGACTATTTGGATCCTACCAGTGCAGCATACCAACTACTGGCATTAACTGTTACAACGGAGGTGGGCAAACATTTTTTTAAATCTTTCTATGTTTAAAAGATGGGACAGAATTGTTAACGCTTTTTCTCTCTCAGGTGAATCGAGGTTACAGAATAATTTTTCCTTTCACTTACCGAAGGTGTACGATCCTTGGATTCTCGTAAGTAATAATTACCTTCAAATAAATAAAAACTCACCTGGAATTAAAGAGTATTACAATTGAAATATGCTTCAATATGAATCAAAATACATGTATATATACAAATACACATTTTCTAATTTCATGTTGCTGAATTTGAAGAAAAAATGCACAGGAGAGAACAGTTTTTAAATACAAAACTAAACATTTTGTATCTTTGTGTACAGAAGCGGATCAGTGATTGTCAACATGACCCTCATCTTCACGAACAAGACTGTGGTTCCCAATACGACCAGTGCTAAGGAGGGACTTGAGGTGTCTCTGGCCGATGGGAATACCGACCTCAATGTGGACACAACCTCCATCACTGCAAGTAAGTGATTATCTGTAACTGTATTATTCGATGACAATTCTGCTTTTGTGGTAATATCACCATTACAATATCCTATTCCATTGTTTGCCGAGTCTCTCTACAATGATTTTCCAAACAAATGGGACTGTTAACAAGAGTATAAATCTTGAGCATTCTTTTCTCCCTGTTAAGGTGACTCTGTGACAACAACTACAGCTTCTCCAACAACAACCACAGCCTCTCCAACAACCACAACAGCATCGCCAACAACTACAGCTTCTTCAACAACATCCACAGCCTCTCCAACCACTACAACAGCTTCTCCAACAACAACCACAGCTTCACTAACAACAACCACAACTTCACCAACAACAACCACATCTTCTCCAACGACAACCACATCTTCTCCAACAACAACCACAGCCTCTCCAACAACAACCACAGCCTCTCCAACAACCACAGCTGCCATCACAACAACAACAGTAGTGCCCACAACAACGTCAGCTTATCCAACAACTACCACAGCTTCTCCAACAACAACCACAGCTTCACTAACAACAACCACAACTTCACCAACAACAACCACATCTTCTCCAACGACAACCACATCTTCTCCAACAACAACCACAACCTCTCCAACAACCACAACAACCTCTCCAACAACAACCACAGCCTCTCCAACAACAACCACAGCCTCTCCAACAACAACCACAGCCTCTCCAACAACCACAACAACCTCTCCAACAACAACCACAGCCTCTCCAACAACAACCACAGCCTCTCCAACAACAACAACGGCTGCTGTCACAACGACAGCTTCCCCAACAACAACCACAGCTTCTCCAACAACATCCACAGCTTCGCCAACAACAACCACAACTGCCATCATAACAACAACAGTAGTGCCCACAACAACGTCAGCTTCTCCAACAACAACCACATCCTCTCCAACAACCACAACAGATTTTCCAACAACAACCACAGCATCTCCAACAACCACAACAGCATCGCCAACAACAACCACAGCTTCTCCAACAAATACCACAGCCACTCCAACAACAACAACAGCCTCTCAAACAACAACCACAACTTCACCAACAACAACTACATCTTCCCCAACGACAACCACAGGCTATCCAACAACAACCACGGCTGCTGTCACAACAACAGCTATTCAAACAACAACCACAGCTTCTCCAACAACAACCACAGCCTCTCCAACAACCACAACAGCTTCACCAACAACAACCACATCCTCTCCAACAACCACAACAGCTTCTCCAACAACAACCACAGCCTCTCCAACAACCACAACAGCTTCTCCAACAACAACCACAGCCTCCCCAACAACCACTACAGCCTCCCCAACAACCACAACAGCTTCTCCAACAACAACCATGACTGCTGTCACAACAACAGCTTCTCCAACAACCATAACAGCTTCTCCAACAACAACCACAGCCTCTCCAACAACCACAACAGCATCGCCAACGACAACTACAGCTGCCATCACAACAACAACAGTGGTGGCCACAACAACGTCAGCTTCTCCAACAACTACCACAGCTTCTCCAACAACAACCACAGTCTCTCCAACAACCACAAAAGCTTCTCCAACAACAACCACAGCCTCTCCAACAACAACCACGGCTGCTGTCACAACAACAGCTTCTCCTACAACCACAACAGCCTCTCCAACAACCACAACAGCATCGCCAACAACAACTACAGCTGCCATCACAACAACAACAGTCGTGTCCACAACAACATCAGCTTCGCCAACAACAACCACATCCTCTCCAACAACCACAACAGCTTCTCCAACAACAACCACAGCCTCTCCAACAACCACAACAGCATCGCCAACAACAACCACAGCTGCCATCACAACAACAGTAGTGGCCACAACAACGTCAGCTTCTCCACCAACCACAACAGCTTCTCCAACAACAACCACAGCCTCTCCAACAACCACAACAGCATCGCCAACAACAAGCATAGCTGCCATCACAACAACAACAGTAGTGGCCACAACAACGTCAGCTTCTCCAACAACCACAACAGCTTCTCCAACAACAACGACACCTTCTCAAACAAAAACCACAGGCTCTACAACAACAACAACAACAGCCTCTCCAACAACCACAACAGCATCTCCAACAACAACCACAGCATCTCCAACAACAACCACAGCATCCCCAACAACCACCACAGCCTCCCCAACAACCACAACAGCATCTCCAACAACAACAACAGCATCTCCAACAACCACAACAGCTTCTCCAACAACAACCACAGCCTCCCCAACAACCACCACAGCCTCCCAAACAACAACAACAGCTTCTGCAAAAACAACCACAGCCTCTCCAACAACCACAACAGCTTATTCAACAACAACCACTGCTGCTGTCACAACAACAGCTTCTCCAACATCAACCACAGCTTCTCCAACAACAACAGTGGCCACAACTCCAGACTCAACAGCAGCACCCACAGTAAATGAAGGAACTCTGGGATTAGTATTCAGAATATTGCGTGGTTTCCAAAATGACTATTTGGATCCTACCAGTGCAGCATACCAACTACTGGCATTAACTGTTACAACGGAGGTGGGCAAACCTTTTTTTAAATCTTTCTATGTTTAAAAGATGGGACAGAATTGTTAACGCTTTTTCTCTCTCAGGTGAATCGAGGTTACAGAATAATTTTTCCTTTCACTTACCGAAGGTGTACGATCCTTGGATTCTCGTAAGTAATAATTACCTTCAAATAAATAAAAACTCACCTGGAATTAAAGAGTATTACAATTGAAATATGCTTCAATATGAATCAAAATACATGTATATATACAAATACACATTTTCTAATTTCATGTTGCTGAATTTGAAGAAAAAATGCACAGGAGAGAACAGTTTTTAAATACAAAACTAAACATTTTGTATCTTTGTGTACAGAAGCGGATCAGTGATTGTCAACATGACCCTCATCTTCACGAACAAGACTGTGGTTCCCAATACGACCAGTGCTAAGGAGGGACTTGAGGTGTCTCTGGCCGATGGGAATACCGACCTCAATGTGGACACAACCTCCATCACTGCAAGTAAGTGATTATCTGTAACTGTATTATTCGATGACAATTCTGCTTTTGTGGTAATATCACCATTACAATATCCTATTCCATTGTTTGCCGAGTCTCTCTACAATGATTTTCCAAACAAATGGGACTGTTAACAAGAGTATAAATCTTGAGCATTCTTTTCTCCCTGTTAAGGTGACTCTGTGACAACAACTACAGCTTCTCCAACAACAACCACAGCCTCTCCAACAACCACAACAGCATCGCCAACAACTACAGCTTCTTCAACAACATCCACAGCCTCTCCAACCACTACAACAGTTTCTCCAACAACAACCACAGCTTCACTAACAACAACCACAACTTCACCAACAACAACCACATCTTCTCCAACGACAACCACATCTTCTCCAACAACAACCACAGCCTCTCCAACAACAACCACAGCCTCTCCAACAACCACAGCTGCCATCACAACAACAACAGTAGTGCCCACAACAACGTCAGCTTATCCAACAACTACCACAGCTTCTCCAACAACAACCACAGCTTCACTAACAACAACCACAACTTCACCAACAACAACCACATCTTCTCCAACGACAACCACATCTTCTCCAACAACAACCACAACCTCTCCAACAACCACAACAACCTCTCCAACAACAACCACAGCCTCTCCAACAACAACCACAGCCTCTCCAACAACAACCACAGCCTCTCCAACAACCACAACAACCTCTCCAACAACAACCACAGCCTCTCCAACAACAACCACAGCCTCTCCAACAACAACAACGGCTGCTGTCACAACGACAGCTTCCCCAACAACAACCACAGCTTCTCCAACAACATCCACAGCTTCGCCAACAACAACCACAACTGCCATCATAACAACAACAGTAGTGCCCACAACAACGTCAGCTTCTCCAACAACAACAACATCCTCTCCAACAACCACAACAGATTTTCCAACAACAACCACAGCATCTCCAACAACCACAACAGCATCGCCAACAACAACCACAGCTTCTCCAACAAATACCACAGCCACTCCAACAACAACAACAGCCTCTCAAACAACAACCACAACTTCACCAACAACAACTACATCTTCCCCAACGACAACCACAGGCTATCCAACAACAACCACGGCTGCTGTCACAACAACAGCTATTCAAACAACAACCACAGCTTCTCCAACAACAACCACAGCCTCTCCAACAACCACAACAGCTTCACCAACAACAACCACATCCTCTCCAACAACCACAACAGCTTCTCCAACAACAACCACAGCCTCTCCAACAACCACAACAGCTTCTCCAACAACAACCACAGCCTCCCCAACAACCACTACAGCCTCCCCAACAACCACAACAGCTTCTCCAACAACAACCATGACTGCTGTCACAACAACAGCTTCTCCAACAACCATAACAGCTTCTCCAACAACAACCACAGCCTCTCCAACAACCACAACAGCATCGCCAACGACAACTACAGCTGCCATCACAACAACAACAGTGGTGGCCACAACAACGTCAGCTTCTCCAACAACTACCACAGCTTCTCCAACAACAACCACAGTCTCTCCAACAACCACAAAAGCTTCTCCAACAACAACCACAGCCTCTCCAACAACAACCACGGCTGCTGTCACAACAACAGCTTCTCCTACAACCACAACAGCCTCTCCAACAACCACAACAGCATCGCCAACAACAACTACAGCTGCCATCACAACAACAACAGTCGTGTCCACAACAACATCTGCTTCGCCAACAACAACCACATCCTCTCCAACAACCACAACAGCTTCTCCAACAACAACCACAGCCTCTCCAACAACCACAACAGCATCGCCAACAACAACCACAGCTGCCATCACAACAACAACAGTAGTGGCCACAACAACGTCAGCTTCTCCACCAACCACAACAGCTTCTCCAACAACAACCACAGCCTCTCCAACAACCACAACAGCATCGCCAACAACAAGCATAGCTGCCATCACAACAACAACAGTAGTGGCCACAACAACGTCAGCTTCTCCAACAACCACAACAGCTTCTCCAACAACAACGACACCTTCTCAAACAACAACCACAGGCTCTACAACAACAACAACAACAGCCTCTCCAACAACCACAACAGCATCTCCAACAACAACCACAGCATCTCCAACAACAACCACAGCATCCCCAACAACCACCACAGCCTCCCCAACAACCACAACAGGCTCTCCAACAACCACAACAGCATCTCCAACAACAACAACAGCATCTCCAACAACCACAACAGCTTCTCCAACAACAACCACAGCCTCCCCAACAACCACCACAGCCTCCCAAACAACAACAACAGCTTCTGCAAAAACAACCACAGCCTCTCCAACAACCACAACAGCTTATTCAACAACAACCACTGCTGCTGTCACAACAACAGCTTCTCCAACATCAACCACAGCTTCTCCAACAACAACAGTGGCCACAACTCCAGACTCAACAGCAGCACCCACAGTAAATGAAGGAACTCTGGGATTAGTATTCAGAATATTGCGTGGTTTCCAAAATGACTATTTGGATCCTACCAGTGCAGCATACCAACTACTGGCATTAACTGTTACAACGGAGGTGGGCAAACCTTTTTTTAAATCTTTCTATGTTTAAAAGATGGGACAGAATTGTTAACGCTTTTTCTCTCTCAGGTGAATCGAGGTTACAGAATAATTTTTCCTTTCACTTACCGAAGGTGTAGGATCCTTGGATTCTCGTAAGTAATAATTACCTTCAAATAAATAAAAACTCACCTGGAATTAAAGAGTATTACAATTGAAATATGCTTCAATATAAATCAAAATACATGTATATATACAAATTCACATTTTCTAATTTCATGTTGCTGAATTTGAAGAAAAAATGCACAGGAGAGAACAGTTTTTAAATACAAAACTAAACATTTTGTATCTTTGTGTACAGAAGCGGATCAGTGATTGTCAACATGACCCTCATCTTCACGAACAAGACTGTGGTTCCCAATACGACCAGTGCTAAGGAGGGACTTGAGGTGTCTCTGGCCGATGGGAATACCGACCTCAATGTGGACACAACCTCCATCACTGCAAGTAAGTGTTTATCTGTAACTGTATTATTCGATGACAATTCTGCTTTTGTGGTAATATCACCATTACAATATCCTATTCCATTGTTTGCCGAGTCTCTCTACAATGATTTTCCAAACAAATGGGACTGTTAACAAGAGTATAAATCTTGAGCATTCTTTTCTCCCTATTAAGGTGACTCTGTGACAACAATTACAGCTTCTCCAACAACAACCACAGCCTCTCCAACAACCACAACAGCATCGCCAACAACTACAGCTTCTTCAACAACATCCACAGCCTCTCCAACCACTACAACAGTTTCTCCAACAACAACCACAGCTTCACTAACAACAACCACAACTTCACCAACAACAACCACATCTTCTCCAACGACAACCACATCTTCTCCAACAACAACCACAGCCTCTCCAACAACAACCACAGCCTCTCCAACAACCACAGCTGCCATCACAACAACAACAGTAGTGCCCACAACAACGTCAGCTTATCCAACAACTACCACAGCTTCTCCAACAACAACCACAGCTTCACTAACAACAACCACAACTTCACCAACAACAACCACATCTTCTCCAACGACAACCACATCTTCTCCAACAACAACCACAACCTCTCCAACAACCACAACAACCTCTCCAACAACAACCACAGCCTCTCCAACAACAACCACAGCCTCTCCAACAACAACCACAGCCTCTCCAACAACCACAACAACTTCTCCAACAACAACTACAGCCTCTCCAACAACCACAACAGCTTCTCCAACAACAACAACGGCTGCTGTCACAACGACAGCTTCCCCAACAACAACCACAGCTTCTCCAACAACATCCACAGCTTCGCCAACAACAACCACAACTGCCATCATAACAACAACAGTAGTGCCCACAACAACGTCAGCTTCTCCAACAACAACCACATCCTCTCCAACAACCACAACAGCTTTTCCAACAACAACCACAGCATCTCCAACAACCACAACAGCATCGCCAACAACAACCACAGCTTCTCCAACAACTACCACAGCCTCTCCAACAACCACAACAGCTTCTCCAACAACAACAACAGCCTCTCAAACAACAACCACAACTTCACCAACAACAACTACATCTTCCCCAACGACAACCACAGGCTATCCAACAACAACCACGGCTGCTGTCACAACAACAGCTATTCAAACAACAACCACAGCTTCTCCAACAACAACCACAGCCTCTCCAACAACCACAACAGCTTCACCAACAACAACCACATCCTCTCCAACAACCACAACAGCTTCTCCAACAACAACCACAGCCTCTCCAACAACCACAACAGCTTCTCCAACAACAACCACAGCCTCCCCAACAACCACTACAGCCTCCCCAACAACCACAACAGCTTCTCCAACAACAACCATGACTGCTGTCACAACAACAGCTTCTCCAACAACCATAACAGCTTCTCCAATAACAACCACAGCCTCTCCAACCACCACAACAGCATCGCCAACGACAACTACAGCTGCCATCACAACAACAACAGTGGTGGCCACAACAACGTCAGCTTCTCCAACAACTACCACAGCTTCTCCAACAACAACCACAGTCTCTCCAACAACCACAAAAGCTTCTCCAACAACAACCACAGCCTCTCCAACAACAACCACGGCTGCTGTCACAACAACAGCTTCTCCTACAACCACAACAGCCTCTCCAACAACCACAACAGCATCGCCAACAACAACTACAGCTGCCATCACAACAACAACAGTCGTGTCCACAACAACATCAGCTTCACCAACAACTACCACAGCTTCTCCAACAACCACAGCTTCTCCAACAACATCCACAGCCTCTCCAACAACCACAACAGCTTCGCCAACAACAACCACATCCTCTCCAACAACCACAACAGCTTCTCCAACAACAACCACAGCCTCTCCAACAACCACAACAGCATCGCCAACAACAACCACAGCTGCCATCACAACAACAACAGTAGTGGCCACAACAACGTCAGCTTCTCCACCAACCACAACAGCTTCTCCAACAACAACCACAGCCTCTCCAACAACCACAACAGCATCGCCAACAACAAGCATAGCTGCCATCCCAACAACAACAGTAGTGGCCAAAACAACGTCAGCTTCTCCACCAACCACAACAGCTTCTCCAACAACAACCACAGCCTCTCCAACAACCACAACAGCATCGCCAACAACAAGCATAGCTGCCATCACAACAACAACAGTAGTGGCCACAACAACGTCAGCTTCTCCACCAACCACAACAGCTTCTCCAACAACAACCACAGCCTCTCCAACAACCACAACAGCATCGCCAACAACAAGCATAGCTGCCATCCCAACAACAACAGTAGTGGCCACAACAACGTCAGCTTCTCCAACAACCACAACAGCTTCTCCAACAACAACGACACCTTCTCAAACAACAACCACAGGCTCTCCAACAACAACAACAACAGCCTCTCCAACAACCACAACAGCATCTCCAACAACAACCACAGCATCTCCAACAACAACCACAGCATCCCCAACAACCACCACAGCCTCCCCAACAACCACAACAGGCTCTCCAACAACCACAACAGCATCTCCAACAACAACAACAGCATCTCCAACAACCACAACAGCTTCTCCAACAACAACCACATCCTCTCCAACAACAACAACAGCATCTCCAACAACCACAACAGCTTCTCCAACAACAACCACAGCCTCCCCAACAACCACCACAGCCTCCCAAACAACAACAACAGCTTCTCCAACAACAACCACAGCCTCTCCAACAACCACAACAGCTTATTCAACAACAACCACTGCTGCTGTCACAACAACAGCTTCTCCAACATCAACCACAGCTTCTCCAACAACAACAGTGGCCACAACTCCAGACTCAACAGCAGCACCCACAGTAAATGAAGGAACTCTGGGATTAGTATTCAGAATATTGCGTGGTTTCCAAAATGACTATTTGGATCCTACCAGTGCAGCATACCAACTACTGGCATTAACTGTTACAACGGAGGTGGGCAAACCTTTTTTTAAATCTTTCTATGTTTAAAAGATGGGACAGAATTGTTAACGCTTTTTCTCTCTCAGGTGAATCGAGGTTACAGAATAATTTTTCCTTTCACTTACCGAAGGTGTAGGATCCTTGGATTCTCGTAAGTAATAATTACCTTCAAATAAATATAAACTCACCTGGAATTAAAGAGTATTACAATTGAAATATGCTTCAATATAAATCAAAATACATGTATATATACAAATTCACATTTTCTAATTTCATGTTGCTGAATTTGAAGAAAAAATGCACAGGAGAGAACAGTTTTTAAATACAAAACTAAACATTTTGTATCTTTGTGTACAGAAGCGGATCAGTGATTGTCAACATGACCCTCATCTTCACGAACAAGACTGTGGTTCCCAATACGACCAGTGCTGAGGAGGGACTTGAGGTGTCTCTGGCCGATGGGAATACCGACCTCAATGTGGACACAACCTCCATCACTGCAAGTAAGTGATTATCTGTAACTGTATTATTCGATGACAATTCTGCTTTTGTGGTAATATCACCATTACAATATCCTATTCCATTGTTTGCCGAGTCTCTCTACAATGATTTTCCAAACAAATGGGACTGTTAACATGAGTATAAATCTTGAGCATTCTTTTCTCCCTGTTAAGGTGACTCTGTGACAACAACTACAGATTCTCCAACAACAACCACAGCCTCTCCAACAACCACCACAGCTTCACCAACAACAACCACATCCTCTCCTACAACCACAACAGCGTCTCCAACAACAACCAAAGCCTCTCCAACCACCACAACAGCTTCTCCAACAACAACCACAGCTTCACTAACAACAACCACAACTTCACCAACAACAACCACATCTTCTCTAACAACAACCACAACCTCTCCAACAACAACCACAGCCTCTCCAACAACAACCACAGCCTCTCCAACAACCACAACTTCTCCAACAACAACTACAGCTTCTCCAACAACAACAACGCCTGCTGTCACAACGACAGCTTCTCCAACAACCACCACAGCCTCCCTAACAACAACCACAGCTTCTCCAACAACATCCACAGCTTCGCCAACAACAACCACAGCTTCTCCAACAACATCCACAGCTTCGCCAACAACAACCACAACTGCCATCACAACAACAACAGTAGTGCCCACAACGTCAGCTTCTCCAACAACAACAGCTTCTCCAACAACTACAGCTTCTTCAACAACATCCACAGCCTCTCCAACCACCACAACAGCTTCTCCAACAACAACCACAGCTTCACTAACAACAACCACAACTTCACCAACAACAACCACATCTTCTCCAACGACAACCACATCTTCTCCAACAACAACCACAGCCTCTCCAACAACAACCACAGCCTCTCCAACAACCACAACAACTTCTCCAACAACTACCACAGCCTCTCCAACAACAACCACAGCCTCTCCAACAACCACAACAGCTTCTAAAACAACAACAGCCTCTCCAACAACAACCACAACTTCACCAACAACAACTAAATCTTCCCCAACAACAACCACAGCTTCTCCAACAACAACCACAGCCTCTCTAACAACCACAACAGCTTCACCAACAACAACCACATCCTCTCCAACAACCACAACAGCTTCTCCACCAACAACCACAGCCTCTCCAACAACCACAGCAGCTTCTCCAACAACAACAACAGCCTCTCTAACAACAACCACAACTTCACAAACAACAACAACAGCTTCTCCAACAACAACCACAGCCTCTCCAACAACCACAACAGCTTCACCAACAACAACCACATCCTCTCCAACAACCACAACAGCTTCTCCAACAACAACCACAGCCTCTAAAACAACCACAACAGCTTCTCCAACAACAACCACAGCCTCCCCAACAACCACTACAGCCTCCCCAACAACCACAACAGTTTCTCCAACAACAACCACGGCTGCTGTCACAACAACAGCTTCTCCAACAACCATAACAGCTTCTCCAACAACAAGCACAGCCTCTCCAACAACCACAACAGCATCGCCAACGACAACTACAGCTGCCATCACAACAACAACAGTCGTGCCCACAACAACGTCAGTTTCTACAACAACTACTACAGCTTCTCCAACAACCACAGCTTCTCCAACAACATCCACAGCCTCTCCAACAACCACAACAGCTTCACCTACAACAACCACATCCTCTCCAACAACCACAACATCTTCTACAACAACAACCACAGCCTCTCCAACAACCACAACAGCCTCGCCAACAACAGCCACAGCTGCCATCACAACAACAACAGTGGTGGCCACAACAACGTCAGCTTCTCCAACAACTACCACAGCTTCTCTAACAACCACAGTCTCTCCAACAACCACAAAAGCTTCTCCAACAACAACCACAGCCTCTCCAACAACAACCACGGCTGCTGTCACAACAACAGCTTCTCCTACAACCACAACAGCTTCTCCAACAAAAACCACAGCCTCTCCAACAACAACCACGGCTGCTGTCACAACAACAGCTTCTCCAACAACAACCACAGCCTCGCAAACAACAGCCACAGCTGCCATCACAACAACAATAGTAGTGGCCACAACAATGTCAGCTTCTCCAACAACCACAACAGTTTCTCCAACAACAACCACAGCCTCTCCGACAACAACAACAGCCTCTACAACAACAACGACACCGTCGCAAACAACAACCACAGCCTCTCCAACAACAACAACAACAACAGACTCTCCAACAACCACAACAGCATCTCCAACAACCACAACAGCATCTCCAACAACAACCACAGCCTCCCCAACAACCATCACAGCCTCCCCAACAACCACAACAGGCTCTCCAACAACCACAACAGCATCTCCAACAACAACAACAACAACAACAACAGCATCTCCAACAACAACCACATCCTCTCCAACAACCACAACAGCATCTCCAACAACCACAACACCTTCTCCAACAACAACCACAGCCTCCCCAACAACCACCACAGCCTCCCCAACAACAACAGCTTCTCCAACAACAACCACAGCCTCTCCAACAACCACAACAGCTTATTCAACAACAACCACTGCTGCTGTCACAACAACAGCTTCTCCAACAACCACAACAGCTTCTCCAACAACAACCACAGCCTCTCCAACAACAACAGCTTTTCCTACAGCCACAACAGCTTCTCCAACAACAACCACAGCCTCTCCAACAACTACAACAGCATCGCCAACAACAACGACAGCTGCCATCACAACAACAACAGTCGTGCCCACAACAACATCACCTTCTCCAACAACTACCACAGCTTCTCCAACAACCACAGCTTCTCCAACAACATCCACAGGCTCTCCAACAACCACAACAGCTTCTCCAACAACAACCACAGCCTCTCCGACAACAACAACAGCCTCTACAACAACCACAACAGCATCTCCAACAACCACAACAGCATCTCCAACAACAACAACAAAAGCATCTCCAACAACCACAACAGCTTCTCCAACAACAACCACAAAAGCATCTCCAACAACAACCACTGCTGCTGTCACAACAACAGCTTCTTCAACAACCACAACAGCTTCTCCAACAACAACCACAGCTTCTCCAACAACAACAGTGGCCACAACTCCAGACTCAACAGCAGCACCCACAGTAAATGAAGGAACTCTGGGATTAGTATTCAGAATATTGCGTGGTTTCCAAAATGACTATTTGGATCCTACCAGTGCAGCATACCAACTACTGGCATTAAATGTTACAACGGAGGTGGGCAAACCTTTTTTTTAAAAATCTTTCTATGTTTAAAAGATGGGACAGAATTGTTAACGCTTTTTTTCTCTCAGGTGAATCGAGGTTACAGAATAATTTTTCCTTTCGCTTACCGAAGGTGTAGGATCCTTGGATTCTCGTAAGTAATAATTACCTTAAAATAAATGAAAACTCACCTGGAATTAAAGAGTATTACAATTGAAATATGCTTCAATATGAATCAAAATACATGTATATATACAAATACACATTTTATAATTTCATGTTGCTGAATTTGAAGAAAAAATGCACAGGAGAGAAAAGTTTTTAAATACAAAACTAAACATTTTGTATCTTTGTGTACAGGAGCGGATCAGTGATTGTCAACATGACCCTCATCTTCACGAACAAGACTGTGGTTCCCAATACGACCAGTGCTGAGGAGGGACTTGAGGTGTCTCTGGCCGAGGGGAATACCGACCTCAATGTGGACACAACCTCCATCACTGCAAGTAAGTGATTATATGTAACTGTATTATTCGATGACAATTCTGCATTTGTGGTAATATCACCATTACAATATCCTATTCCATTGTTTGCCGAGTCTCTCTACAATGATTTTCCAAACAAATGGGACTGTTAACAAGAGCATAAATCTTGAGCATTCTTTTCTCCCTGTTAAGTTGACTCTGTGACAACAACGTCCAGCCCAAGAGCCGCCGCTGCTACTGCCTCAACAACAGTTGCCTCTACTATAACAACATCTATGATGACAACAACTACAGTTTCTCCAACAACAACCACAGCCTCTCCAACAACCACAACAGCTTTTCCAACAACAACCACAGCCTCTCCAACAACCACAACAGCTTTTCCAACAACCACAGCCTCTCCAACATCCACCACAGCTTCACCAACAACAACCACATCCTCTCCAACAACCACAACAGCTTCTCCAACAACAACCACAGCCTCTCCAACAACCACAACAGCTTCTCCAACAACAACAACCACAGCCTCTCCAACAACCACTACAGCCTCCCCAACAACCACAACAGCTTCGCCAACAAAAAGCACAGCTCCCATCACAACAACAACAGTACTGCCCACAACAACGTCAGCTTCTCCAACAACAACATCCTCTCCAACAACCACAACAGCTTCTCCAACAACAACCACAGCCTCTCCAACAACCACAACATCATCGCCAACAACAACCACAACTACAATCACAACAACAACAACTGTTGTGCCCACAACAACGACAGCTTCTCCAACAACTACCACAGCCTATCCAACAACCACAACAGTTTCTCCAACAACAACAAAAGACTCTCCAACAACAACAACAGCTTCACTAACAACAACCACATCCTCTCCAACAACCACAACAGCCTTTCCAACAACAACCACAGGCTCTCCAACAACAACCACGGCTGCTGTCACAACGACAACTTCTCCAACAACAACCACAGCCTCTCCAACAACAACTACAGATTCTCCAACAACAACCACAGCCTCTCCAACAACCACAACAGCTTCTCCACCAACCACAACAGCTTCTCCAACAACAACCACAGCCTCTCCAACAACCACAACAGCAACGCCAACAACAACCACAGCTGCCATCACAACAACAACAGTAGTGCCCACAACAACGTCAGCTTCTCCAACAACTACCACAGCTTCTCCAACAACCACAGCTTCTCCAACAACATCCACAGCCACTCCAACAACAACCACAGCTTCACTAACAACAACCACAACTTCACCAACAACAACCACATCTTCTCCAACGACAACCACATCTTCTCCGACAATAACCACAACCTCTCCAACAACCTCTCCAACAACAACCACAGCCTCTCCAACAACAACCACAGCCTCTCCAACAACCACAACAACTTCTCCAACAACTACAACAGCCTCTCCAACAACCACAACAGCTTCCCCAACAACATCGACAGCCTCTCCAACAACAACCACAACTTCACCAACAACAACTACATCTTCTCCAACCACAACCACAGGCTCTCCAACAACAACCACGGCTGCTGTCACAACAACAGCTATTCAAACAACAACCACAACTTCTTCAATAACAATCATAACCTCTCCAACAACCACAACAGCTTCACCTACAACAACCACATCTTCTCCAACAACCACAACAGCTTCTCCAACAACAACCACAGCCTCTCCAACAACCACAACAGCTTCTCCAACAACAACAACAGCCTCTCCAACAACCACAACTTCACCAACAACAACAACAGCTTCTCCAACAACAACCACAGGCTCTCCAACAACAACCACGGCTGCTGTCACAACGACAGCTATTCAAATAACAACCACAGCTTCTCCAACAACAACCACAGCCTCTCCAACAACGACAACAGCTTCACCAACAACAACCACATCCTCTCCAACAACCACAACAGCTTCTCCAACAACAACCACAGCCTCTCCAACAACCACAACAGCTTCTCCAACAACAACCACAGCCTCCACAACAACCAATACAGCCTCCCCAACAACCACAACAGCTTCT
This sequence comes from Argentina silus, assembly GCF_951799395.1. Taxonomy (NCBI): domain Eukaryota; kingdom Metazoa; phylum Chordata; class Actinopteri; order Argentiniformes; family Argentinidae; genus Argentina; species Argentina silus. Next base: position 6,704,666 of record NC_139675.1, read on the forward strand.
CCAACAACAACCACGGCTGCTGTCACAACAACAGCTTCTCCAACAACCACAACAGCTTCTCCAACAACAACCACAGCCTCTCCAACAACCACAACAGCATCGCCAACAACAACTACAGCTGCCATCACAACAACAACAGTCGTGCCCACAACAACGTCAGCTTCTCCAACAACAACCACAACTTCACCAACAACAGCTATTCAAACAACAACCACAGCATCTCCAACAACAACCACAGACTCTCCAATAACCACCACAGCTTCACCAACAACCACCACATCCTCTCCAACAACCACAACAGCTTCTCCAACAACCACAACAGCTTCTCCAACAACAACCACAGCTGCAATCACAACAACAACAGTAGTGCCCACCACAATGTCAGCTTCTCCACCAACATCCACAGCCTCTCCAACCACCACAAAAGCTTCTCCAACAACAACCACAGCTTCACTAACAACAACCACAACTTCACCAACAACAACCACATCTTCTCCAACGACAACCACATCTTCTCCAACAACAACCACAACCTCTCCAACAACAACCACAGCCTCTCCAACAACAACCACAGTCTCTCCAACAACCACAACAACTTCTCCAACAACTACCACAGCCTCTCTAACAACAACCACAACTTCACCAACAACAACTACATCTTCTCCAACCACAACCACAGTCTCTCCAACAACAACCACGGCTGCTGTCACAACAAGAGCTATTCAAACAACAACCACATCTTCTCCAACAACAACCACAGCCTCTCCAAAAACCACAACAGCTTCACCTACAACAACCACATCCTCTTCAACAACCACAACAGCTTCTCCAACAACAACAACAACAACAGCCTCTCCAACAACAACGACAGCTCCACTAACAACAACCACAACTTCACCAACAACAACTACATCTTCTACAACGACAACCACATCTTCCCAAACAACAACCACAACCTCTCCAACAACCACAACAGCCCCTCCAACTACAACCATGGCTGCTGTCACAACGACAGCTCCTCCAACAACAACCACAGCTTTTCCAACAACAACAACAGGCTCTCCAACAACAACCACGGCGGCTGTCACAACGACAGCTTCTCCAACAACAACCACAGCTTCTCCAACAACAACCACAGCCTCTCCAACAACCACAACAGCTTCTCCAACAACAACCACAGCTGCCATCACAACAACAACAGTAGTGCCCAGAACAACAACAGCTTCTCCAACAACAACCACAGCCTCTCCAACAACAACAACAACAGACTCTCCAACAACCACAACAGCATCTCCAACAACCACAACAGCATCTCCAACAACAACCACAGCCTCCCCAACAACCACCACAGCCTCCCCAACAACCACAACAGCCTCTCCAACAACCACAACAGCATCTCCAACAACAACAACAACAGCATCTCCAACAACCACAACAGCTTCTCCAACAACAACAACAGCTTTACCAACAACAACCACATCCTCTCCAACAACCACAACAGCATCTCCAACAACAACCACAGCCTCTCCAACAACCACAACAGCTTATTCAACAACAACCACTGCTGCTGTCACAACAACAGCTTCTCCAACAACCACAACAGCTTCTCCAACAACAACCACAGCTTCTCCAACAACAACAGTGGCCACAACTCCAGACTCAACAGCAGCACCCACAGTAAATGAAGGAACTCTGGGATTAGTATTCAGAATATTGCGTGGTTTCCAAAATGACTATTTGGATCCTACCAGTGCAGCATACCAACTACTGGCATTAAATGTTACAACGGAGGTGGGCAAACCTTTTTTTTAAAAATCTTTCTATGTTTAAAAGATGGGATAGAATTGTTAACGCTTTTTCTCTCTCAGGTGAATCGAGGTTACAGAATAATTTTTCCTTTCACTTACCGAAGGTGTAGGATCCTTGGATTCTCGTAAGTAATAATTACCTTCAAATAAATGAAAACTCACCTGGAATTAAAGAGTATTACAAGTGAAATATGCTTCAATATGAATCAAAATACATGTATATATACAAATACACATTTTCTAATTTCATGTTGCTGAATTTGAAGAAAAAATGCACAGGAAAGAACAGTTTTTAAATACAAAACTAAACATTTGTGTACAGGAGCGGATCAGTGATTGTCAACATGACCCTCATCTTCACGAACAAGACTGTGGTTCCCAATACGACCAGTGCTGAGGAGGGACTTGAGGTGTCTCTGGCCGATGGGAATACCTACCTCAATGTGGACACAACCTCCATCACTGCAAGTAAGTGTTTATCTGTAACTGTATTATTCGATGACAATTCTGCTTTTGTGGCAATATCACCATTACAATATCCTATTCCATTGTTTGCCGGTCTCTCTACAATGATTTTCCAAACAAATGGGACTGTTAACATGAGTATACATCTTGAGCATTCTTTTCTCCCTGTTAAGGTGACTCTGTGACAACAACGTCCAGCCCAACAGCAGCAGCTTCGACTGCCTCAACAACAGTTGCCTCTACTATAACAACATCTATGATGACAACAACTACAGATTCTCCAACAACAACCACATCTTCTCCAACAACCACAACAGCTTCTCCAACAACAACCACAGCCTCTCCAACAACCACAACAACTTCTCCAACAACAACCACAGCCTCTCCAACAACCACAACAGCTTCTCCAACAACAACCACAGCCTCCCCAACAACCACTACAGCCTCCCCAACAACCACAACAACTTCGCCAACAACAAGCACAGCTCCCATCACAACAACAACTGTAGTGCCCACAACAACGACAGCTTCTCCAACAACTACCACAGCCTCTCCAACAACAACAACAACAGACTCTCCAACAACAACAACAGCTTCACTAACAACAACCACAACTTCACCAACAACAACTACATCTTCACCAACGACAACCACATCTTTTCCAACAACCACAACAGCCTCTCCAACAACAACCACAGGCTCTCCAACAACAATCACGGCTGCTGTCACAACGACAACTTCTCCAACAACAACCACAGCCTCTCCAACAACCACAACAGATTCTCCAACAACAACCACATCCTCTCCAACAACCACAACAGCTTCTCCAACAACAATCACAGCCTCTCCAACAACCACAACAGCTTCTCCAACAACAACCACAGCCTCTCCAACAACCACAACAGCTTCTACAACAACAACCACAGCTGCCATCACAACAACAACAGAAGTGCCCACAACAACGACAGCTTCTCCAACAACTACCACAGCCTCTCCAACAACCACAACAGCTTCTCCAACAACAACAAGAACAGCCTCTCCAACAACAACGACAGCTTCACTAACAACAACCACAACTTCAATAACAACAACTACATCTTCTCCAACAACCACAACATCTTCTCCAACAACAACCACAGGCTCTCCAACAACAAACACGGCTGCTGTCACAACGACAGCTTCTCCAACAACAACCACAGCCTCTCCAACAACCACCACAGCTTCACCAACAACAACCACATCCTCTCCAACAACCACAACAGCTTCTCCAACAACAACAACAGCCTCTCCAACAACCACAACAACTTCCCCAACAACAACCACAGCCTCTCCAACAACCACAACAGCTTCTCCAACAACAACCACAGCCTCTCCAACAACCACAACAAATTCCCCAACAACAACAACCACAGCCTCTCCAACAACTACAACAGCTTCTCCAACAACAACCACAGCCTCTCCAACAACCACAACAGCTTCTACAACAACAACCACAGCCTCTCCAACAACCTCCACAGCTTCAACAACAACAACCACATCCTCTCCAACAACCACAACAGCTTCTCCAACAACAACCACATCCTCTCCAACAACCACAACAGCTTCTCCAACAACAACCACAGCCTCTCCAACAACCACAACAACTTCTCCAACAACAACCACAGCCTCTCCAACAACCACAACAGCTTCTCCAACAACAACCACAGCCTCCCCAACAACCACTACAGCCTCCCCAACAACCACAACAACTTCTCCAACAACAACCACAGCTTCTCCAACAACAACCACAGCCTCTCCAACAACCACAACAGCATCGCCAACAACAACCACAGCTGCCATCACAACAACAACTGTAGTGCCCACAACAACGACAGCTTCTCCAACAACTACCACAGCCTCTCCAACAACAACAACAACAGACTCTCCAACAACAACAACAGCTTCACTAACAACAACCACAACTTCACCAACAACAACTACATCTTTACCAACGACAACCACATCTTTTCCAACAACAACCACAGGCTCTCCAACAACAATCACGGCTGCTGTCACAACGACAACTTCTCCAACAACAACCACAGCCTCTCCAACAACCACAACAGATTCCCCAACAACAACCACATCCTCTCCAACAACCACAACAGCTTCTCCAACAACAACCACAGCCTCTCCAACAACCTCCACAGCTTCAACAACAACAACCACATCCTCTCCAACAACCACAACAGCTTCTCCAACAACAACCACAGCCTCTCCAACAACCACAACAGCTTCTACAACAACAACCACAGCCTCCCCAACAACCACTACAGCCTCCCCAACAACCACAACAGAATCGACAACAACAACGACAGCTGCCATCACAACAACAACAGAAGTGCCCACAACAACGACAGCTTCTCGAACAACTACCACAGCCTCTCCAACAACCACAACAGCTTCTCCAACAACAACAACAACAGCCTCTCCAACAACAACGACAGCTTCACTAACAACAACCACAACTTCAATAACAACAACTACATCTTCTCCAACAACCACAACATCTTCTCCAACAACAACCACAGGCTCTCCAACAACAACCACGGCTGCTGTCACAACGACAGCTTCTCCAACAACAACCACAGCCTCTCCAACAACCACAACAGTTTCACCAACAACAACCACAGCCTCTCCAACAACCTCCACAGCTTCACCAACAAAAACCACATCCTCTCCAACAACCACAACAGCTTCTCCAACAACAACCACAGCCTCTCCAACAACCACAACAGCTTCTCCAACAACAACCACAGCCTCTCCAACAACCACCAAAGCTTCACCAACAACAACCACATCCTCTCCAACAACCACAACAGCTTCCCCAACAACAACAACAGCCTCTCCAACAACCACAACAACTTCCCCAACAACAACCACAGCCTCTCCAACAACCACAACAGATTCTCCAAAAACAACCACATCCTCTCCAACAACCACAACAGCTTCTCCAACAACAACAACAGCCTCCCCAACAACCACCACAGCCTCCCCAACAACCACAACAGCCTCTCCAACAACCACAACAGCATCTCCAACAACAACAACAACAACAGCATCTCCAACAACCACAACAGCTTCTCCAACAACAACAACAGCTTCACCAACAACAACCATATCCTCTCCAACAACCACAACAGCATCTCCAACAACAACCACAGCCTCTCCAACAACCACAACAGCTTATTCAACAACAACCACTGCTGCTGTCACAACAACAGCTTCTCCAACAACCACAACAGCTTCTCCAACAACAACCACAGCTTCTCCAACAACAACAGTGGCCACAACTCCAGACTCAACAGCAGCACCCACAGTAAATGAAGGAACTCTGGGATTAGTATTCAGAATATTGCGTGGTTTCCAAAATGACTATTTGGAGCCTAGCAGTGCAGCATACCAACTACTGGCATTAAATGTCACAACGGAGGTGGGCAAACCTTTTTTTTTTTTTAAATCTTTCTATGTTTAAAAGATGGGACAGAATTGTTAACGCTTTTTTTCTCTCAGGTGAATCGAGGTTACAGAATAATTTATCCTTTCACTTACCGAAGGTGTAGGATCCTTGAATTCTTGTAAGTAATAATTACCTTCAAATAAATAAAAACTCACCTGGAATTAAAGAGTATTACAATTGAAATGTGCTTCAATATAAATCAAAATACATGTATATATACAAATACACATTTTCTAATTTCATGTTGCTGAATTTGAAGAAAAAATGCACAGGAGAGAACAGTTTTTAAATACAAAACTAAACATTTTGTATCTTTGTGTACAGGAGCGGATCAGTGATTGTCAACATGACCCTCATCTTCACGAACAAGACTGTGGTTCCCAATACGACCAGTGCTGAGGAGGGACTTGAGGTGTCTCTGGCCGAGGGGAACACCTACCTCAATGTGGACACAACCTCCATCATTGCAAGTAAGTGTTTATCTGTAACTGTATTATTCAAAGACAATTCTGCTTTTGTGGCAATATCACCATTACAATATCCTCCATTGTTTGCCGGTCTCTCTACAATGATTTTCCAAACAAATGGGACTGTTAACAAGAGTATACATCTTGAGCATTCTTTTCTCCCTGTTCAGGTGACTCTGTGACAACAACGTCCAGCCCAACAGCCGCAGCTTCTACTGCCTCAACAACAGTTGCCTCTACTATAACAACATCTATGATGACAACAACTACAGATTCTCCAACAACAACCGCATCCTCTCCAACAACCACAACAGCTTCTCCAACAACAACCACAGTCTCTCCAACAACCTCCACAGCTTCACCAACAACAACCACATCCTCTCCAACAACCACAACAGCTTCTCCAACAACAACCACAGCCTCTCCAACAACCACAACAGCTTCTCCAACATCAACCACAGCCTCTCCAACAACCACCACAGCTTCACCAACAACAACCACATCCTCTCCAACAACCACAACAGCTTCTCCAACAACAACCACAGCCTCTCCAACAACCACAACAGCTTCTCCAACAACAACCACAGCCTCTCCAACAACCACAACAGCTTCTCCAACAACAACCACAGCCTCTCCAACAACCACAACAGCTGTACCAACAACAACCACATCCTCTCCAACAACCACAACAGCTTCTCCAACAACAACCACAGCCTCTCCAACAACCACAACAACTTCTCCAACAACAACCACAGCCTCTCCAACAACCACAACAGCTTCTCCAACAACAACCACAGCCTCTCCAACAACCACCACAGCTTCTCCAACAACCACATCCTCTCCAACAACCACAACAGCTTCTCCAACAACAACCACAGCCTCTCCAACAACCACAACAACTTCTCCAACAACAACCACAGCCTCTCCAACAACCACTACAGCCTCCCCAACAACAACAACAGCTTCGCCAACAACAAGCACAGCTCCCATCACAATAACAACAGTAGTGCCCACAACAACGTCAGAGTCTCCAACAACCACAACAGCTTCTCCAACAACAGACTCTCCAACAACAACAACAGCTTCACTAACAACAACCACATCTTCACCAACGACAACCACATCTTTTCCAACAACCACAACAGCCTCTCCAACAACAACCACAGGCTCTTCAACAACAACTACATATTCTCCAACAACAACCACAGGCTCTCCAACAACAACTACGGCTGCTGTCACAACGACAGCTTCTCCAACAACAACCACAGCTTCTCCAACAACAACCACAGCCTCTCCAACAACCACAACAGCTTCTCCAACAACAACAACAACCTCTCCAACAACCACAACAGCTTCTCCAACAACAACCACAGCCTCCCCAACAACCACTACAGCCTCCCCAACAACCACAACAGCATCGCGAACAACAACGACAGCTGCTATCACAACAACAGTAGTGCCCACAACAACGACAGCTTCTCCAACAACTACCACAGCCTCTCCAACAACCACAACAGCTTCTACAACAACAACAACAGCCTCTCCAACAACAACGACAGCTTCACTAACAACAACCACAACTTCAATAACAACAACCACAGGCTCTCCAACAACAACCACAGCCTCTCCAACAACCACAACAGCTTCTCAAACAACAACCAAAGCCTCTCCAACAACCACAACAGCTTCTCAAACAACAACCAAAGCCTCTCCAACAACCACAACAGCTTCTCCAACAACAACCACAGCTGCCATCACAACAACAACAGTAGTGCCCACAACAACGACGGCTTCCCCAACAACTACCACAGCCTCTCCAACAACCACAACAGCTTCTACAACAACAACAACAGCCTCTCCAACAACAACGACAGCTTCACTAACAACAACCACAACTTCAATAACAACAACCACATCTTCTCCTACAACCACAACATCTTCTCCAACAACCACAACAGCCTCTCCAACAACAACCACAGGCTCTCCAACAACAACCACAGCCTCTCCAACAACCACAACAGCATCGCCAACAACAACCACAGCCTCTCCAACAACCACAACAGCATCTCCAACAACAACCACAGCATCGCCAACAACAACCACAGCCGCTTCAACAACCACAACAGCTTCTCCAACAACAACCACAGCTTCTACAACAACCACAGCATCCCCAACAACAACCACAACTTCCCCAACAACAACCACAACTTCCCCAACAACAACCACAACCTCTCCAACAACCACAACAGCTTCTCCAACAACAACCACAACCTCTCCAACAACCACAACGGCTTCTCCAACAACAACCACGGCTTCTCCAACAACCTCAACAGCTTCTCCAACAACCACAACAGCTTCTCCAACAACAACCATAGCATCTGCAACAACAACAACAGCTTCTCCAACAACAACCACAGCCTCTCAAACCACAACCACAGCCTCTCCAACAACAGTAGTGCCCACAACTACAACAGCTTCTCCAACAACAACCACATCTTCCCCAACAACCACAACAGCTTCTCCAACAACAACCACATCTTCTCCAACAACAACCACAGTATCCCCAACAACAACCACATCTTCTCCAACAACAACCACAGCTTCTCCAACAACAACCACAGCCTCTCCAACAACCACAACAGCTTCTCCAATAAAAGCCACAGCTTCTCCAACAACAACCACAGCCTCTCCAACAACAACCACAGCTGCTATCACAACCACAGCTTCTCCAATCACAACAACAGCCTCTCCAACAACCACAACTGCGTCTCCAACAACAACCACAGCCTCTGCAACAACCACAATAGCTTCTCCAACAACAACCACAGCCTCTGCAACAACCACAACAGCTTCTCCAACAACAACCACAGCTTCTCCAACAACAACCACATCTTCTCCAACAACAACCACAGCTTCTCCAACAACAACAACCATGGCATCTCCAACAACAACCACAGCATCTCCAACAACAACCACAGCCTCTGCAACAACAACCACAACAGCTTCTCCAACAACAACCACAGCTTCTCCAACAACCACAACAGCTTCTCCAACAACAACCACAGCATCTGCAACAACTACAACAGCTTCTCCAACAACAACAACAGTATTGCCCACAACTACAACAGCTTCTCCAACAACAACCACATCTTCCCCAACAACCACAACAGCTTCTCCAACAACAACCACATCTTCCCCAACAACAACCACAGTATCCCCAACAACAACCACATCTTCTCCAACAACAACCACAGCTTCTCCAACAACAACCACAGCCTCTCCCACAACCACAACAGCTTTTCCAACAACAACCACAGCTTCTCTAACAACAACCACAGCTTCTCCAATAACAACCACATCCTCTCCAACAACTACAACAGCAACTCCAACAACCACAACAGCTTCTCCAACAACAACCACAGCATCTCCAACAACCACAGCTTCTCCAACAACAACCACAGCCTCTCCAACAACAACCACACCATCTCCAACAACAACCCCAACAACAACCACAGCCGCTTCAACAACCACAACAGCTTCTCCAACAACAACCACAGCTTCCCCAACAACAACCGCGACCTCTCCAACAACCACAACAGCTTCTGCAACAACAACCACAGCCTCTGCAACAACCACAACAGCTTCTCCAACAACAACCACAGCCTCTGCAACAACCACAACAACTTCTCCAACAACAACCACAGCTTCTCCAACCACAACAACAGCCTCTCCAACAACCACAACTGCGTCTCCAACAACCACAACAGCTTCTCCAACAACAACCACAGCCTCTCCAACAACAACCACAGCTGCTATCACAACCACAGCTTCTCCAATCACAACAACAACTTCTCCAACAACAACCACAGCTTCTCCAACAACAACCACAGCCTCTGCAACAACCACAATAGCTTCTCCAACAACAATCACAGCCTCTGCAACAACCACAGCAGCTTCTCCAACAACAACCACAGCTTCACCAACAACCACAACAGTTTCTCCAACAACCATAACAGCCTCTCCAATAACAACCACGGCTGCTATCACAATGACAGCTTCTCCAACAACAACAACCACGGCATCTCCAACAACAACCACAGCATCTCCAACAACAACAACCACGGCATCTCCAACAACAACCACAGCATCTCCATCAACAACCACAGCCTCTGCAACAACAACCACAACAGCTTCTCCAATAACAACCACAGCCTCTGCAACAACCACTGCCTCTCCAACAACAACAACCACAGGATCTCCAACAACAACCACAGCATCTCCAACAACAACCTCAGCCTCTGCAACAACCACCACAGCTTCTCCAATAACAACCACAGCCTCTGCAACAACCACAGCCTCTCCAACAACCACAACAGCATCTCCAACAACAACATCTTCTTCAATAACCACAACAGCCTCTCCAACAACTATAACAGCATCCCCAACAACAACTACAGCCTCTCCAACAACAACCTCAGCTTCTCCAACAACCACAACAGCATCTCCAACAACAACAACCACAGCTGCCATCACAATAGCAACAGCAGTGCCCACTACAACCACAGCTTCTCCAACAACCACAGCTTCTCCAAGAACAACCACAGCTTCTCCAACAACTACAGCTGTCCCAACTACTACAGCTGCTGCTGCAATAACTACAGATTCAACAGCAGCACCCACGTCAAATGAAGGGACTCTTGCATTAAGATTCAGTTTAATCCGTAATTTCCTAAATGGCTATTTGGACTCTACCACAACATTATACCAGGAACTGGCAGCAAATGTTACAACAGAGGTTAGCAGCCCATCTTTTGAAGTTATTCTTGGGAAAGAATATGTCAGTGGGTTTACTGTTTAAATAATTGATCAGAATTTTAAATATTTTATTTGTATTTTTTGTTTTGTTTATCTCTCTCAGGTAAATCGTGGTTACAGAGTAATGTACCCGTTGACCTACCTAAGGTGTAGGGTCATTCAGTTCTCGTAAGTAACAATTCACAATATAGTGACTAACCACAAAAAGACGATATAATTATGGAACAATTCATTACAATAAAACATATATCCTTATTCCAGACATTCTCAAGAAAGTTATGTTTTGGAAAAACTGTTAAAAAACCCTGAAAAGTAAAACTAAACTTTGTAAATGTCATTGTTAACAGGAGGGGCTCAGTGATTGTCAACATGACCCTCATCTTCAGGAACCAGACTGTGGTTCCCAATACGACCAGTGCAGAGAACGCACTGGAGGAAGCTCTGGCCAATGGCCATTCCTTCCTCAATGTGGACACAACCTCCATCACTGCAAGTAAGTTGAATCTGTTATTCTGTTACTTTATCATTGTTTCTGATGTAGTTATGGCAATATCACCATTACGAAAAAACAATGGAAGCTGTGTCCAGTCCTTGCTTTCAGTCCTAAATGGAATAGTCCAATATCAACCACAACTACTCTCTTTTTCCCTGTTAAGGTGAATCGTTGATCGCAACAGCTGCAACTACTACAAAACCTACAGTTGCCGCAACAACAACAACAACAACAACAACAACAGCCACCACAGCATCAGGAGCCCAGACTTTGACAGTCACCATGGGGACTGCAGTGTGCCTACCCATGCTCCTCACCATCCTCATAGGGCTGTTCAGCTGGATATAACCCCTGGTGCCCAGCCACATATATTTTAGGGCACGGAAAATATATCTGTAGACAGGCCTTTCTGTAGTCCTTTTTGTTGTTTTCATTGTCTTGTTTGTGTTTCTGTTACTCACTGCACTTTGATATTGTACAAATGATATTGCGCGTGACAAATAACATTTATTGTTATATTATTTTCATTATTATTATTAAAACACTGAGAAAGCTCAAATGTTACTTTGTTTACATGCTCTCCTACTGCAATTAATATGCTGGACAAATTGCAATACTGGATGCTCAAAAGTACTTGGAATAGCAATAATGATAAGTGCTGTATGTATGTGAATATGTAATATCAATAAATTAATCATGAAGCAAATTATATTTCATATCCACTACCATAATACCTCTCATCTATCTATCTATCTATCTATCTATCTTTCCCTCATCTTTCCCTTTTCTCTTCCAGCACCGGGTGAGTTGGCTGCCTGTTTCAGCACCTATGTCTTTTTTTAGTTATTTTTGTAGTTTATAGTAGTTTTTATACTGTTTGTTAAAACAACATTGAAATTTACCCAAATAACCGTGGACACTAAACTTTTTACTTACTTTTTCACCGTCTTACTACTCATGGGGACTGTTTTTATTCCTGGTGGATTTGCGTGCGGCGAGACCGCTGTTGTTTACTTTCAAGAACAGCTGATCGCGTTGGCTCAGCTGGCAATGGTTGGCGAGCGGCCCATTGTCCCGCAGGAAATAAGGAGATGGTATTGGGGTAGCAAATTGCGGGTGCAGCGATGGAAGAAAAGGAGATATAAACCGTATTTCCCTTCTGTCATCATGGGCAACGTGAGATGTCTGGGCACTAAGATGGAGGAGCTTACGGCACTGGCAAGAGGACAGAGGGAATACTGTGAATGCAGTCGTATGTGTTTTACGGAGACATCGTTGCAGGAGGTTATTCCCGACGCAAACACTAGATGGCAAACACCAAATGGTGCAATCCTGGCCTGACAAAACCCCTGACAAAAACACTGGCAACGTTCTCCCAGTTTGTGAAGTGCCACACTAGGGAGAACAAAACACTGGACCTGTTATAGGCTAATGTAGGATGCCTACATCTCTACAGCACTTCCCCCCCTGGGCAAATCAGACCACAACCTAGTTCACCTCAAGCCCATGTATGAGCCTCTAGTCCAGCAGCACTCTGTGACCACTAGGACTGTGAGGAGATGGACACAGGAGGCTGATGAGCTCTGCAGGACTTTGAGACAACAGACTGGAAAGTTCTCTGTGAGTCACATGGGGAGGACATTGATGGTCTTTCACATTGCATCTCGGACTACATTAACTTCTGTGTGGAGAACACCGTATCTACTAGGAGGGTGCGGTGTTTTCCCAAGACGGATTCCTTGGCCTAAAGGCCTAAAGGCCCTCCTCGATGACAAGAAGAGAGCCTTCAGGTCTGGTGACAAGGAAGAACTGAAGAGGGTGCAAAGGAAGCTCAAGGAGAAGCTGAAGGAGAGCAGGGACACCTATAGGCAGAAGATGGAGGACAGCCTGCAGAACAGCAAGACAAGAGAGGTGTGGAGCAGTGTCAGGAAGATCACCGGCTACAAGCAGGCTAACAACTCGCAAGTGGCTGGAGATCTGGACAGGGCCAACGTGTTGAACCAGGGGCTCATGTGAAGAGAGAGCTGGGAAACTCTGCACCAGGAAGGCTGCAGGCCCTGACAGTGTGAGCCTGAGGGTGCTCAAAGTCTGCACAGACAAGCTGTGTGGAGTACTCCAGTACCTCTTTAACCTGAGCTTCAATCTGGAAAAGGTCCCATCAATGTGGGAAACATCTTGCCTGGTACTGTCACCAAAGAAAAGGAACCCCAGTGTTCTGAATGACCATAGATTTAGATAAGGCTGGCAGCACTGTGAGGGTCATGTTCTTTGACTTCTCCAGTGCATTTAACACTATACAGCCCTTACTACTTGCAGATAAGCTGCTGAGGATGCAGGTGGACACCCCCATTGTTAATAAACTGGACTGGACTGGTAACACAGATGTCCTGTACAAGAGGGGCCAGAGCTGGCATTATTTCCTGAGGAGGCTCAGGTCCTTTGGCGTGTGCAGGACTCTGTTGAACATGTTCTACCAGTCAGTGGTGGTGTCTCCCGGCAAGAGTTCGAATAATAAAAAAATATAAAACGAACTCGAAGCCCCTTACAGGGCTCCGGTACTAACCCTCTAGTAACAGGTCTGGACCTCAGGTCCGGTGTAGGTCGGTGGCGGTTAGATTCACTCCGCTGTTAACAGTCTAAGAATCCCATAGTTCCCCCATATAAGCTTCCTTCACCCACTTCGGTTGTACTGAAAACTCACCCCTATAAAACCGTACACAGAAGTGGGCAATCTCTATGGTTGAACGACTGCTCTAACCTTAACGAGTGCAAGTTGGTGTGGTTGCGGATAAAAGATTTGTATAATATCGGTATGTATAATATACCCAAAGATGGTAATAATAATGGGCCAGATATAACCATTCAGATCCTATGATAACATATGCACAGTAACCTATAACCTTTCACATTACCAGGAGGAAATATATGACTTATAATGAGTTATATAATTAAAAGTAAAATAATAAACCATAAAATTTTGTGAAACTGTTGCTTTAAATGCAGGATATGATCTTTAATAATGGTTCAAAGCATTACAGCATAGCTAAGATATCATAAAATGGGGTTACAGACAGTTCTAAAAATGTTAATCAGATATAATATAAAAACATGGTAAAATCCTAAAAGTAATAAAAGCCATACCTCTGTCCCTACTCTGCCTGTTTTACTGTTTATCAGTGAAATTTAGAGAGGCCCCAGTTCCACTCCGTTGAGCGGACCCGATTCCTCTTTCCGCCGTGGCTGTGGTGGAGAGCTTGAGTTTCCTCTACCCAGCCAAGGGGCTCTGATTCCCCGTGGAGGGTCTCAGCTTTGCCCCTGACGAGTAGGACCTGGAAAATCTACTAGAATTATCTTCTTTAATTGATTGAAGAACCTGAAATTCTGAAGATCCTGAAATCTTGAAGATCCTGAAATCATGTGTCCAAGTATCTTCTGTGAAACTGTCGATAACCTATAATAATATGTCTAAATGTGATCCAGGAACTTGTGAAAACCTATAATAATAGACCCCAGTCTTCCTCACTACCACAGCCTCAACAGCTAAGGGCGTTGCCTAGTGCTGAGAGAGGAACAGTGGAGTTTTCAGAGTGTGGTCTAGTAACTTGCTAAATTCTACAAAAATGTTGATAAATGTCAAGAAACTTGTCCTCAACAGCTGTTCAGCGGTTGCAATTCGTGAGTCAGAATTTGATCAGAGTATGAGCTCTGGGCTTGGTCTCCAACACACTCTCTCCTGCTCCGATGCTTCAGGTATTACGCTCCGCAGCGGGGTGCGCGCCCAGCGAAATGCTCTGGGGAGCTCGTTTTATACCCTTGCCAAAAGTACCTCTCGACCTTGTGTATGTGTGTCTATGTCTGAACATTGTGTGTCTATGTCTGAACATTGTGTGTCTAAGTTTCCATTGTGTGTGTCTATGTTCTGCAGAGCAGGCCTGCAAAGTATTTTTTTTTCAGAGAATATAAAAATAAAAAAAGAGGAAGAGGGTATTGCAATAACACCAGATTTCGCAACACTAAGACTAGGACATTTTCTCTGTCCCTCAATAAGTATGGCTTTCAGGCCCTATCACACCAACACATTCTCCAACTGTATAACAATATAATAATCAGGCATTTTAAAGGATCCAAAACCAGTAAATCACTCTATTCTTCATACTATTAGTTTTACACATCTTCAACATGTTCACACTTGATTTTGGACACCATGGTACTTTCCTGTTGGGGACTTTCCACCACCTGACCTGCCTCTCCCGGCAGGCCTTACACAATATCCCCTTTCTTGCAGTGATTAATCTTTGTACCAATGACTACAACTTTCAGTAATATAGTCCCTTACTCCAGTGATCATCTCTAAGTAAGATTACACAATCAAACATGGGTATTCTCATATTCTTAGCACTTTCTTTGATAGCGGGCCATCATCACGATGAGGCCTAAGCAGATATGGTGACATGGGGTCAAGCACTTGCATTCTAATTCTTCTTATTTAGTTATGCAGTTACACATATTCAAACCAACTTATCATTTATAAGCAGTAATGCAGTTTACACCTATTTTAATCAACTTATCATTCATAAGCAGTTATGCAGTTGCACCTATTTGAGGGATAGATCAAAGATAAAATGTGTTTCAGGAACATCCGCAGCCACGGTGTCCCTCGTCAGGTTGGGCCCCCAGCTGCTAAGCTTTTTCTCTTTCTCGCAGTGTCGTGGTGATTCACCAAGGTTGCTCTCAAACCTCGGGCCAATCCTGCTGTGCTTAACTGGGTAACGTTGGGAATGGTGTTTAGGCCGGGGAAAGGCCATACTAGACTCGCCCTCGGCGACAGTGGCCAGCACAATGCTGTACATGGCGGTATGCCTGGGGCAGCATCAAGGAAAGTGACACCAAGAGGCTGAACAACCTTATTCGGAAAGCTGGTTCTGTCCTTGGTGTCACCCTGGAGACTGTGGATGAGGTGGCCAAGAAGATGATAAGGACCAAACTCTTGGCCATCAAGGACAATCCCTCCCATCCCCTACATGTCACTGTGGCAGAGCGGACAGGCTCCTTTAGCAACAGATTATTACAACCACATTGCACTAAGGGGCGCTATAGGAGATCTTTTCTGCCTGTCGCAAGAAGACTGCACAACTCCTCTAGCTTGCTCCATGGAGGTGATCAGAGTCAGGCTGGGGGATGTTAAATCATACTGGACTGTTCTTACTGTATATAATGTTTCGGATGTCTATTTTATTTTATTCACTTTTTTTTTTCATTTTAGTCACTTTATTTTGTGGTTGTTGTTTGTGATGTGAGCTGCTGTAACACCTTAATCAAACAATTACTATGAGGTTCAAGTAGAGATTCTCAGCTTTTATTTTATCATATTTGTGTACATACTGGTTTCACCATTCAGAAATTACAACACTTTTTATGCATAGTCTACTTGTTTTAGGGTACCCAAAGGTAATGGGAAAATTGGCTTGACAGGTGTTTCTGGTAAGTCAGGTGTGTTCCGTCACATCATTTGTGCAGGCATAAGAGAGCTGTCAATGTCTAGTATTGACTCTAGGCCTTTGGAATTTGCTACTGGTGTCTTTCAACATGAGGACCAAAGAGGTGTAAAGAAAGCCAATCTTCAGATTCAAATCCATTTGAAAATGCACTTAATTTCCTGATGAATGAGTTTAGGCAACAAGACCTCAAAATAAACAACTAAAGATGGCTGCAGGACAGGCCTGGCACAGCATCACCAGAGAAGATACCTAGCGTCTGGTCGAATCAATGGGTTGCGGACTTCAGGTAGTTATTGCATGTAAAGGATTGTCGACCAAATACTCAACATGAGTGCTTAATTTGGACATTTGATGAATCTGTCCCATTACTTTGGGGTACCCTGAAATAGGGGGAATATGCATAAAAAGGATTGTACTTGTTTGATTTAAAATCCAACCATTTGGAGTGGAGAGTCAAAAGAAGAAAACATGTTTCACTGTCCTTAAGCAGGGCACTGTTTATGTAACAGGTGGACACACCAGATGAAACAATACTGTAAAATAAAGTGTTAAATAAAGTGTTAAATAAAGTGTTACGGGACGCTTTGGTACAATTAGGCAAAGTGAATAGACTTCCCCCAGACCTACCGTGTACAAATGAGTATGAAAGGACATCTTTCTACCCCTACCCCAGCATCTTAGCATATCCCACCACTCAGTCACTGTGCAGAGTGCCAATGAGGGAGCCAGGTGGTGGTGGAGATAATAATGATAATATATGATAACAATAATGACAATAATAATAATAATAATAACAATGATAATTCTTATTATTAAACACATTAAACAGGTTTGTACAGCACTAAATTAATGTGAAATTCATTATTTGCGATAACAAGTGCACATATTACAGGAAATAAAAGTGACAAGATGAGCAAGACAATGAGGTGACAATTAGACATCCAGTTGAACCAGTTCAAATGTGGATCACTGAAGAGGAAACAATATTACTATAACTCCCACTGTTGTTCCTGCTTGGGTGGAGTTGTGATGCCCAGCTAAGATAGCTCGCACAGGGTATCAGGTGCTACTCAATGCTCAGAAACTGTCAAAAATTATCAAGTAATTATTCCTTCATATGCTACTGCTGTCATTAAAGTAGATAATTTACACCTTTACACATGCACACACAGACACAAACACACACACATGCACACACACACATTCTCGTTGATACAATGTTGGCATGCCAAGTATGTAAAATGCCATTGACAACAAATCAATACGTGTCACCAAATCATCCTTTGATGGCATAGTTCAGGCTAAGCTGGACTGGGCACATAGTTGCTTGATTGGATGAATCAAGCTAATGCCACTCACACTCCTCATCCAGGTGCATCTATTTGAAGAGTTCTCACAGCACAGAAAATATTAGATATTTGAGTCATTCAGCAGACACTTTTATCCGGAGCGACTGACAATAAGTCAAAAGAAAATATATTAACTATACATCACAATCAAGTAAAACCTTCGATACGCCACCGGCAGATATTATCTTTTAATCAGGATATTGCAGTTTTGCGAGCAGGTAAGTCTATCAAATATCCCACGTGTCTGTGTCTGGTTGGAAATACATTTGAAAGACCAAAAAATGTGGTCACACTTGAAATTGCGTATAAATATTATATTTGTATATTTCACATTTTCTGTTATCTTATTTCAAATCTATTAGAGACATTTTACTGGATAAATCAAATGAGCAGTGCATAGCTGACTAAATAGATGATACTCAACACAATATGAAGAGATTAGAAGATACAAAATACAAAAAGATAAAAGTCAAGGACAAGGAAAGGAAGGGAAAGGATAGAAAATAAAAAACAAAAAGCAAATCATTGATCGGTGGTATGTTTTTAATTACTTACCTAATGCACCGGCATATCAAGTTTAATAATATGTTATATTGCCAAACATTCATAGTGATAAGTCATATCATTAAACTGTGAAGATCTGAAGATATAATCAATTATGAAAATGTCACATGAATCAAAATGTTGCAAATGGATATACAGTATAGTGTTGTAGTCAAGCAAAAAATCATGTGGGGTCCAATAAAGGGTAATTTTTTTACACAGAAAAGTCAGATGGTTCCTTACACTGAAAGTGTGCCAGAAGAAACTGTAATCCAGGTTCAGAGTTGTTTAATAGACACTACTCACTTCAGCTAGCTGGGAGACTCACTCCGTAGGATTGGGTTTGGGTATGGGAGCTGAACCACGCCAAGAAATAAGAAAATCTAAATAATCAAGATAGATTACATCTTCAAGAATATGATTATTATTCTGTAAACAAATCACATCCCATGGCTATTTCACGATGGCAATCATTTTTGGGAGAAAAAATAGAATGATGGAAATAGCGTTTTGGAATGAAATTATCTAATTTTTTTGTTAATGACTCGCATTAAAATGGTGGTGTACCTGTTATAATAGAGTAGATGATGAACTCATTCTGTCCTTTTGATAATATGCAATATTTGAATTGTTATGTTAAATGAAATACAGTAAAATCACTGTATTCTATCATTGCCTCTTGCCTTCCCTTGCAATTTACATATTCATCCTGAAGACACTTGCTCAGTATGAAAAAGCATGAGTGAATATCTAAAAAAGTATCTTTAAACATCATTTGCAACATAATCATGAAATAATATAATAATAATAATAATAATAATAATAAGAAGAATAATAGTAAAAAGAAAATGAAAACATCTGTAATATTAACACTGATGTCTAAATATCTTTAACAGAAATTGTAGCAATTTAAAATTAACCGAATTCTTTCTTTAAGGCTTTATTTATGAAATGATGGAATTGCAATCGTGAATTGAATTACCTCTCTAATGCTGGACTGTGTACACCGTAAACATGCCATGAACATGAGTAAGGAATGGCTCTTTTAAGATGCTTGAACACATGCGGGAAATACCGGTTAGTCAGACTGTCAGTGGGAAGAGAAGCAGCACCACCCTGTATTGTACTTAAATGCAACAATAAAACATTTGTTTCATTTTCATACCTTAGAAGTGTCCTGCCCATAGTCAGTATGTGTACATACACCCCTCAAACCACCACCGAAACAAACATTTAAATGTTTTTTTCTTTTTAAACAGCTCCCAGTGATTTTTAGTCATTTCAAAAAGTGAAACATACTCCTTCAATATAGTGATTACAATCAATGATAGCTGCTTTAAGTAAACTATCCCATTAACAATTCTGTGACAAAAAAGGAATTAATTTAAACATGCATTAGTCTATTAACCAGCCAGTCTAAATAATATCCACCTTCAATTTATCATCTTTTCACGTTAAAACTGGACAAGCATAACTGTCCTCAAATCATTAAAAATGACAAATAAATAAAAGTCCTAACCTCAACCATTACAGATGAAAGATGCCAATATGATCCAAGATTAACAATTAGGAGCAATGTTCTCCAATGGACCAAGGTGCTCATCACTTTGTAAAGCAGGAAGAAAAAGACTACACTGAAGGACGGCATTATCTAGCACATCTGGGGATGAACACTAGAAATGACATACAATAGAGTGTTGCAATGCATGTGTTCACTACATCTGAATTCAACAAACTCTATCAATGTATTTGTCCCTATTCAAACGATGAAGTCAACAAATACTTTTTTAATAAATAACCAATGTCGTTGCTCCAACTTAGGTTGTGCAGAGATGACTAAGACCAGGACAAGATGGAGAGCCACGCTGCTATGTCTAACTGGTAAGGAACAGAGTAACATGCTCTGGTTGTGACCGCTGGTGTTTGGAACAACACATACCTACTTAAACAACGTTAAGATTGACTAAGATGCAAATAACATAGTTATAAAAAATAGTTTCAAGAGTGGTGATGAATTGGAGAATAAACCCTTGTCTTGGGATATGAAGTAAGAATAGTTCCTGATGTTCATATGACTTTAAATGCCCTCATAGACCATCATGTAGTTGTAATAAGAGCAACAGCACCTCTTATATGATACACAACTGCATCTGACATTGATATTGTTGCTGAGCATAGAATGATTGTACATAGACATATTTCTCAGTCCAGAACTGATATGCAAGTTAGAAACCTGATATTCATCACAGAAAAATGATGTTTGGTCAAATTCCCTTGCTGGGTATATTAGAATTGTGACAATCACCTATTTTCAATCAAAAGTGCTGATGTCAACATCATTAACTGCCACAACTACAACCACGGTTGACCAAACAACAGCCACAGCTGCCATCATGACAACAACAGTCGTGCCCACTACCAACACAACCACTCCAACAACCACTGATAAACCCACAACAACTACAATTCCAGCAACTACAACCACAGTTGCAATCACAACAACAACCACAGCCTCTCCAACAACCACAACAGCTTCTCCAACAACAACAACATCAGTGCCCACCACAACCACAATTTCTCCAACAACTACAACAACTTCTCCAACAACCACAACAGCTTCTCCAACAACCACAACAGTTTCTCCAACAATAACAGCAGTGCCCACTACAACCACAGCTTCTCCAACAACAACTTCTCCAACAACCACAGCAACTTCTCCAACAACCACAACAGTTTCTGCAACAACAACAACAGATTCTCCAACAACAACATCCGCAGTGCCCACTACAACCACAACCTCTCCAACAACCACAACAACTTCTCCAACAACCACAACAGTTTCTCGAACAACAACAACAACAACAACAGCAGTGCCAACTACAACCACAATTTCTCCAACAACTACAACAACTTCTCCAACAACCACAACAGCTTCTACAACAACCACAACAGTTTCTCCAACAACAACAACAACAGCAGTGCCCACTACAACCACAGCTTCTCCAACAACCACAACAACTTCGCCAACAACCACAACAGCTTCTCCAACAACCACAGCCTCTACAACAACCACAACAGCTTCTCCAACAACAACCATAGCCTCTCCAACAACGACAACAGCTTCTCCAACAACCACAACAGCTTCTCCAACAACAACAACAACCGCAGTGCCCACTACAACCACAGCTTCTCCAACAACAACAACAGCATCTCCAACAACAACCACAGCCTCTCCAACAACCACAACAGCATCTACAACAACAACCACAGCCTCTCCAACAACCACAACAGCTTCTCCAACATCAACCACAGCCTCTACAACAACCACAACAGTTTCTCCAACAACAACAACAACAACAGCAATGCCCACTACAACCACAGCTTCTCCAACAACCACAACAACTTCTCCAACAACCACAACAGCTTCTCCAACAACCACAGCCTCTCCAACAACAACAACAGCTTCTCCAACAACAACAACAGCAGTGCCCACTAGAACCACAGCTTCTCCAACAACAACAACAGCATCTCCAACAACAACCACAGCCTCTCCAACAACTACAACTTCTCCAACAACAACCACAACCTCTCCAACAACCACAACAACTTCTCCAACAACCACAACAGTTTCTCCAACAACAACAACAGCCTCTCCAACAACCACAACAGCTTCTCCAACAACAACCACAGTCTCTCCAACAACCACAACAGCTTCCCCAACAACAACCACAGCCTCTCCAACAACCACAACAGCTTCTCCAACAACAACAACAACTTCTCCAACAACAACCACAGCCTCTCCAACAACCACAACAGCTTCTCCAACAACAACAACAACTTCTCCAACAACCACAACAACTTCTCCAACAACAACCACAGCCTCTCCAACAACCACAACAGTTTCTCCAACAACAACAACAGCAGTGCCCACTACAACCACAGCTTCTACAACAACAACAACAACAACTTCTCCAAAAACCACAACAGTTTCTCCAACAACTACAACAACTTCCCCAACAACAACTACAACCTCTCCAACAACCACAACAGCTTCTCCAACAACAACCACAGTCTCTCCAACAACCACAACAGCTTCTCCAACAACAACCACAGCCTCTCCAACAACCACAACAGCTTCTCCAACAACCACAACAGTTTCTGCAACAACAACAACAGATTCTCCAACAACAACATCCGCAGTGCCCACTACAACCACAACCTCTCCAACAACCACAACAACTTCTCCAACAACCACAACAGTTTCTCGAACAACAACAACAACAACAACAGCAGTGCCAACTACAACCACAATTTCTCCAACAACTACAACAACTTCTCCAACAACCACAACAGCTTCTACAACAACCACAACAGTTTCTCCAACAACATCAACAACAGCAGTGCCCACTACAACCACAGCTTCTCCAACAACCACAACAACTTCTCCAACAACCACAACAGCTTCTCCAACAACCACAGCCTCTCCAACAACGACAACAGCTTCTCCAACAACCACAACAACTTCTACAACAACCACAACAGTTTCTTCAACAACAACAACAACAGCAGTACCCACTACAACCCCAACAGCTTCTCCAACAACAACAACAACCGCAGTGCCCTCTACAACCACAGCCTCTCCAACAACCACAACAACTTCTCCAACAACAACCACAGCCTCTCCAACAACTACAACAACTTCTCCAACAACAACCACAACCTCTCCAACAACCACAACAGCTTCTCCAACAACAACCACAGCCTCTCCAACAACTACAACAACTTCTCCAACAACAACCACAACCTCTCCAACAACCACAACAGCTTCTCCAACAACAACCACAGCCTCTCCAACAACCACAACAGCTTCTCCAACAACAACCACAGTCTCTCCAACAACCACAACAGCTTCTCCAACAACCACAACAGCTTCTCCAACAACCACAGTCTCTCCAACAACCACAACAGCTTCTCCAACAACAACCACAGCCTCTCCAACAACCACAACAGCTTCTCCAACAACAACAACTTCTCCAACAACAACAACAACTTCTCCAACAACCACAACAGTTTCTCCAACAACAACAACTTCCCCAACAACAACTACAACCTCTCCAACAACCACAACAGCTTCTCCAACAACAACCACAGCCTCTCCAACAACCACAACAGCTTCCCTAACAACAACCACAACAAGTTCTCCAACAACCACAACAGTTTCTCCAACAACTACAACAGCTTCTACAACAACAACAACAGCTTCTCCAACAACAACAACAGCAGTGCCCACTACAACCACAGCTTCTCCAACAACAACAACAACATCTCCAACAACATCCACAGCCTCTCCAACAACTCCAACAACAACTACAACCTCTCCAACAACCACAACAGCTTCTCCAACAACAACCACAGCGTCTCCAACGACCACAACAACTTCTCCAACAACCACAACAGTTTCTCCAACAACTACAACAGCTTCTACAACAACCACAACAGTTTCTCAAACAACAACAACAGCAGTGCCCACGACAACCATAGCATCTCCAACAACAACAACAGCTTCTCCAACAACAACAACAGCAGTGCCCACTACAACCACAGCTTCTCCAACAACAACAACATCTCCAACAACAACCACAGCCTCTCCAACAACCATAACAACTTCTCCAACAACCACAACAGTTTCTCCAACAACAACAACAACAGCAGTACCCACTACAACCACAGCTTCTCCAACAACAACAACATCTCCAACAACAACCACAGCCTCTCCAACAACCAAAACAACTTCTCCAACAACCACAACAGTTTCTCCAACAACTACAACAGCTTCTACAACAACTACAACAGTTTCTCCAACAACAACAACAACAACAGCAGTGCCCACTACAACCACAGCTTCTCCAACAACAACAACAGCTTCTCCAACAACAACCACAGCCTCTCCAACAACTACAACTTCTCCAACAACAACCACAACCTCTCCAACAACCACAACAACTTCTCCAACAACCACAACAGTTTCTCCAACAACAACAACAGCCTCTCCAACAACCACAACAGCTTCTCCAACAACAACCACAGTCTCTCCAACAACCACAACAGCTTCCCCAACAACAACCACAGCCTCTCCAACAACCACAACAGCTTCTCCAACAACAACAACAACTTCTCCAACAACAACCACAGCCTCTCCAACAACCACAACAGCTTCTCCAACAACAACAACAACTTCTCCAACAACCACAACAACTTCTCCAACAACAACCACAGCCTCTCCAACAACCACAACAGTTTCTCCAACAACAACAACAGCAGTGCCCACTACAACCACAGCTTCTACAACAACAACAACAACAACTTCTCCAAAAACCACAACAGTTTCTCCAACAACTACAACAACTTCCCCAACAACAACTACAACCTCTCCAACAACCACAACAGCTTCTCCAACAACAACCACAGTCTCTCCAACAACCACAACAGCTTCTCCAACAACAACCACAGCCTCTCCAACAACCACAACAGCTTCTCCAACAACCACAACAGTTTCTGCAACAACAACAACAGATTCTCCAACAACAACATCCGCAGTGCCCACTACAACCACAACCTCTCCAACAACCACAACAACTTCTCCAACAACCACAACAGTTTCTCGAACAACAACAACAACAACAACAGCAGTGCCAACTACAACCACAATTTCTCCAACAACTACAACAACTTCTCCAACAACCACAACAGCTTCTACAACAACCACAACAGTTTCTCCAACAACATCAACAACAGCAGTGCCCACTACAACCACAGCTTCTCCAACAACCACAACAACTTCTCCAACAACCACAACAGCTTCTCCAACAACCACAGCCTCTCCAACAACGACAACAGCTTCTCCAACAACCACAACAACTTCTACAACAACCACAACAGTTTCTTCAACAACAACAACAACAGCAGTACCCACTACAACCCCAACAGCTTCTCCAACAACAACAACAACCGCAGTGCCCTCTACAACCACAGCCTCTCCAACAACCACAACAACTTCTCCAACAACAACCACAGCCTCTCCAACAACTACAACAACTTCTCCAACAACAACCACAACCTCTCCAACAACCACAACAGCTTCTCCAACAACAACCACAGCCTCTCCAACAACTACAACAACTTCTCCAACAACAACCACAACCTCTCCAACAACCACAACAGCTTCTCCAACAACAACCACAGCCTCTCCAACAACCACAACAGCTTCTCCAACAACAACCACAGTCTCTCCAACAACCACAACAGCTTCTCCAACAACCACAACAGCTTCTCCAACAACCACAGTCTCTCCAACAACCACAACAGCTTCTCCAACAACAACCACAGCCTCTCCAACAACCACAACAGCTTCTCCAACAACAACAACTTCTCCAACAACAACAACAACTTCTCCAACAACCACAACAGTTTCTCCAACAACAACAACTTCCCCAACAACAACTACAACCTCTCCAACAACCACAACAGCTTCTCCAACAACAACCACAGCCTCTCCAACAACCACAACAGCTTCCCTAACAACAACCACAACAAGTTCTCCAACAACCACAACAGTTTCTCCAACAACTACAACAGCTTCTACAACAACAACAACAGCTTCTCCAACAACAACAACAGCAGTGCCCACTACAACCACAGCTTCTCCAACAACAACAACAACATCTCCAACAACATCCACAGCCTCTCCAACAACTCCAACAACAACTACAACCTCTCCAACAACCACAACAGCTTCTCCAACAACAACCACAGCGTCTCCAACGACCACAACAACTTCTCCAACAACCACAACAGTTTCTCCAACAACTACAACAGCTTCTACAACAACCACAACAGTTTCTCAAACAACAACAACAGCAGTGCCCACGACAACCATAGCATCTCCAACAACAACAACAGCTTCTCCAACAACAACAACAGCAGTGCCCACTACAACCACAGCTTCTCCAACAACAACAACATCTCCAACAACAACCACAGCCTCTCCAACAACCATAACAACTTCTCCAACAACCACAACAGTTTCTCCAACAACAACAACAACAGCAGTACCCACTACAACCACAGCTTCTCCAACAACAACAACATCTCCAACAACAACCACAGCCTCTCCAACAACCAAAACAACTTCTCCAACAACCACAACAGTTTCTCCAACAACTACAACAGCTTCTACAACAACTACAACAGTTTCTCCAACAACAACAACAACAACAGCAGTGCCCACTACAACCACAGCTTCTCCAACAACAACAACAGCTTCTCCAACAACAACCACAGCCTCTCCAACAACCACAACAGCTTCTCCAACAACAACAACAACTTCTCCAACAACAACCACAGCGTCTCCAACAACCACAACAACTTCTCCAACAACCACAATAGTTTCTACAACAACCACAACAGCTTCTCCAACAACAACCACAGCCTCTCCAACAACCACAACAGCTTCTCCAACAACAACAACAACTTCTCCAACAACCACAACAACTTCTCCAACAACAACAACAACTTCTCCAACAACAACAACAACTTCTCCAACAACCACAACAACTTCTCCAACAACAACAACAACTTCTCCAACAACCACAACAGTTTCTCCAACAACTACAACAGCTTCTACAACAACTACAACAGCTTCTCCAACAACAACAACAGCAGTGCCCACTACAACCACAGCTTCTCCAACAACAACAACAACATCTCCAACAACATCCACAGCCTCTCCAACAACTCCAACAACAACTACAACCTCTCCAACAACCACAACAGCTTCTCCAACAACAACCACAGCGTCTCCAACAACAACCACAGCCTCTCCAACAACCACATCAGCTTCTCCAACAACAACCACAGTCTCTCCAACAACCACAACAGCTTCTCGATCAACAACCACAGCCTCTCCAACAACCACAACAGCTTCTCCAACAACAACAACTTCTCCAACAACCACAACAACTTCTCCAACAACAACAACTTCTCCAACAACCACAACAGTTTCTCCAACAACAATAACAACTTCCCCAACAACAACTACAACCTCTCCAACAACATCCACAGCCTCTCCAACAACTCAAACAACAACTACAACCTCTCCAACAACCACAACAACTTCCCCAACAACTACAACAACAACAACAGCCTCTCCAACAACAATAACAACTTCTCCAACAACCACAACAGTTTCTCCAACAACAACAACAATAACAACAGCAGTACCCACTACAACCACATCTTCTCCAACAACATCAACAACATCTCCAACAACAACCACAGCCTCTCCAACAACCACAACAACTTCTCCAACAACCACAACAGTTTCTCCAACAACAACAACAACAGCAGTGCCCACTACAACCACAGCCTCTCCAACAACTACAACAGCTTCTACAACAACTACAACCGTTTCTCCAACAACAACAACAACAGCAGTGCCCACTACAACCACAGCTTCTCCAACAACAACAACAGCTTCTCGAACAATAACCACAGCCTCTCCAACAACTCCAACAACTTCCCCAACAACAACTACAACCTCTCCAGCAACCACAACAGCTTCTCCAACAACAACAACAGCTTCTCCAACAACAACCACAGCCTCTCCAACAACTACAACAGCTTCTCCAACAACCACAACAGCTTCTCCAACAACCACAACAACTTCTCCAACAACAACAACAACTTCTCCAACAACCACAACAACTTCTCCAACAACCACAACAGTTTCTCCAACAACTACAGCTTCGACAACAACTACAACAGTTTCTCCAACAACAACAACAACAGCAGTGCCGACTACAATCACAGCTTCTCCAACAACAACAGCTTCTCCAACAACAACAACAGCAGTGCCCACTACAACCACAGCTTCTCCAACAACAACAACAACATCTCCAACAACATCCACAGCCTCTCCAACAACTCCAACAACAACTACAACCTCTCCAACAACCACAACAGCTTCTCCAACAACAAACACAGCGTCTCCAACGACCACAACAACTTCTCCAACAACCACAACAGCTTCTACAACAACCACAACAGTTTCTCAAACAACAACAGCAGTGCCCACTACAACCACAGCATCTCCTACAACAACAACAGCTTCTCCAACAACAACAACAGCAGTACCCACTACAACCACAGCTTCTCCAACAACAACAACAACATCTCCAACAACAACCACAGCCTCTCCAACAACTACAACAACTTCCCCAACAACAACTACAACCTCTCCAACAACCACAACAGCTTTTCCAACAACAACAACAGCCTCTCCAACAACCATAACAACTTCTCCAACAACCATAACAGTTTCTCCAACAACAACAAGAACAACAACAACAGCAGTACCCACTACAACCACAGCTTCTCCAACAACAACAACAACATCTCCAACAACAACCACAGCCTCTCCAACAACCACAACAGTTTCTCCAACAACTACAACAGCTTCTACAACAACTACAACAGTTTCTCCAACAACAACAACAACAGCAGTGCTCACTACAACCACAGCTTCTCCAACAACAACAACAGCTTCTCCAACAACAACCACAGCCTCTCCAACAACTCCAAAAACTTCCCCAACAACAACTACAACCTCTCCAACAACCACAACAGCTTCTCCAACAACAACTTCTCCAACAACAACCACAGCGTCTCCAACAACCACAATAGTTTCTCCAACAACCACAACAGCTTCTCCAACAACAACCACAGCCTCTCCAACAACCACAACAGCTTCTTCAACAACAACAACAACTTCTCCAACAACCACAACAACTTCTCCAACAACCACAACAGTTTCTCCAACAACTACAACAGCTTCTACAACAACTACAACAGTTTCTCCAACAACAACAGCAGTGCCCACTACAACCACAGCGTCTCCATCAACAACAACAGCTTCTCCAACAACAACCACAGCCTCTCCAACAACTCCAACAACTTCCCCAACAACAACTACAACCTCTCCAACAACCACAACAGCTTCTCCAACGACAACTTCTACAACAACAACCACAGCGTCTCCAACAACCACAACAACTTCTCCAACAACCACAATAGTTTCTCCAACAACCACAACAGCTTCCCCAACAACAACCACAGCCTCTCCAACAACCACAACAGCTTCTCCAACAACAACAACAACTTCTCCAACAACCACAACAACTTATCCAACAACAACAACAACTTCTCCAACAACCACAACAACTTCTCCAACAACCACAACAACTTCTCCAACAACCACAACAGCTTCTCCAACAACAAGAACAACAAGAACAACAGCAGTACCCACTACAACCACAGCTTCTCCAACAACAACATCTCCAACAACAACCACAGCCTCTCCAACAACTACAACAACTTCCCCAACAACAACTACAACCTCTCCAACAACCACAACAGCTTCTCCAACAACAACCACAGTCTCTCCAACAACCATAACAGCTTCTCCAACAACAACAACTTCTCCAACAACAACCACAGCGTCTCCAACAACCACAACAACTTCTCCAACGACCACAACAACTTCTCCAACAACCACAACAGCTTCTCCAACAACCACAACAGTTTCTCCAACAACAACAACAACAGCAGTACCCACTACAACCACAGCTTCTCCAACAACAACAACATCTCCAACAACAACCACAGCCTCTCCAACAACCAAAACAACTTCTCCAACAACCACAACAGTTTCTCCAACAACTACAACAGCTTCTACAACAACTACAACAGTTTCTCCAACAACAACAACAACAGCAGTGCCCACTACAACCACAGCTTCTCCAACAACAACAACAGCTTCTCCAACAACAACCACAGCCTCTCCAACAACACCAACAACTTCCCCAACAACAACTACAACCTCTCCAACAACCACAACAGCTTCTCCAACAACAACAACAACTTCTCCAACAACAACCACAGCGTCTCCAACAACCACAACAACTTCTCCAACAACCACAATAGTTTCTACAACAACCACAACAGCTTCTCCAACAACAACCACAGCCTCTCCAACAACCACAACAGCTTCTCCAACAACAACAACAACTTCTCCAACAACCACAACAACTTCTCCAACAACAACAACAACTTCTCCAACAACCACAACAACTTCTCCAACAACAACAACAACTTCTCCAACAACCACAACAGTTTCTCCAACAACTACAACAGCTTCTACAACAACTACAACAGTTTCTCCAACAACAACAACAACAGCAGTGCCGACTACAACCACAGCTTCTCCAACAACAACAGCTTCTCCAACAACAACAACAGCAGTGCCCACTACAACCACAGCTTCTCCAACAACAACAACAACATCTCCAACAACATCCACAGCCTCTCCAACAACTCCAACAACAACTACAACCTCTCCAACAACCACAACAGCTTCTCCAACAACAACCACAGCGTCTCCAACAACAACCACAGCCTCTCCAACAACCACAACAGCTTCTCCAACAACAACCACAGTCTCTCCAACAACCACAACAGCTTCTCCATCAACAACCACAGCCTCTCCAACAACCACAACAGCTTCTCCAACAACAACAACTTCTCCAACAACCACAACAACTTCTCCAACAACAACAACTTCTCCAACAACCACAACAGTTTCTCCAACAACAATAACAACTTCCCCAACAACAACTACAACCTCTCCAACAACATCCACAGCCTCTCCAACAACTCAAACAACAACTACAACCTCTCCAACAACCACAACAACTTCCCCAACAACTACAACAACAACAACAGCCTCTCCAACAACAATAACAACTTCTCCAACAACCACAACAGTTTCTCCAACAACAACAACAACAACAACAGCAGTACCCACTACAACCACATCTTCTCCAACAACATCAACAACATCTCCAACAACAACCACAACAACTTCTCCAACAACCACAACAGTTTCTCCAACAACAACAACAACAGCAGTGCCCACTACAACCACAGCCTCTCCAACAACTACAACAGCTTCTACAACAACTACAACCGTTTCTCCAACAACAACAACAACAGCAGTGCCCACTACAACCACAGCTTCTCCAACAACAACAACAGCTTCTCGAACAATAACCACAGCCTCTCCAACAACTCCAACAACTTCCCCAACAACAACTACAACCTCTCCAGCAACCACAACAGCTTCTCCAACAACAACAACAACTTCTCCAACAACAACCACAGTGTCTCCAACAACCACAACAACTTCTCCAACAACCACAATAGTTTCTCCAACAACCACAACAGCTTCTCCAACAACAACCACAGCCTCTCCAACAACCACAACAACTTCTCCAACAACCACAACAGCTTCTCCAACAACCACAACAACTTCTCCAACAACCACAACAGTTTCTCCAACAACTACAGCTTCTACAACAACTACAACAGTTTCTCCAACAACAACAACAACAACAGCAGTGCCGACTACAACCACAGCTTCTCCAACAACAACAACAGCTTCTCCAACAACAACAACAGCAGTGCCCACTACAACCACAGCTTCTCCAACAACAACAACAACATCTCCAACAACATCCACAGCCTCTCCAACAACTCCAACAACAACTACAACCTCTCCAACAACCACAACAACTTCCCCAACAACTACAACAACAACAGCCTCTCCAACAACAATAACAACTTCTCCAACAACCACAACAGTTTCTCCAACAACAACAACAACAACAACAGCAGTACCCACTACAACCACATCTTCTCCAACAACATCAACAACATCTCCAACAACAACCACAGCCTCTCCAACAACCACAACAACTTCTCCAACAACCACAACAGTTTCTCCAACAACAACAACAACAGCAGTGCCCACTACAACCACAGCCTCTCCAACAACTACAACAGCTTCTACAACAACTACAACCGTTTCTCCAACAACAACAACAACAGCAGTGCCCACTACAACCACAGCTTCTCCAACAACAACAACAGCTTCTCGAACAATAACCACAGCCTCTCCAACAACTCCAACAACTTCCCCAACAACAACTACAACCTCTCCAGCAACCACAACAGCTTCTCCAACAACAACAACAACTTCTCCAACAACAACCACAGTGTCTCCAACAACCACAACAACTTCTCCAACAACCACAATAGTTTCTCCAACAACCACAACAGCTTCTCCAACAACAACCACAGCCTCTCCAACAACCACAACAACTTCTCCAACAACCACAACAGCTTCTCCAACAACCACAACAACTTCTCCAACAACCACAACAGTTTCTCCAACAACTACAGCTTCTACAACAACTACAACAGTTTCTCCAACAACAACAACAACAACAACAGCAGTGCCGACTACAACCACAGCTTCTCCAACAACAACAACAGCTTCTCCAACAACAACAACAGCAGTGCCCACTACAACCACAGCTTCTCCAACAACAACAACAACATCTCCAACAACATCCACAGCCTCTCCAACAACTCCAACAACAACTACAACCTCTCCAACAACCACAACAACTTCCCCAACAACTACAACAACAACAACAGCCTCTCCAACAACAATAACAACTTCTCCAACAACCACAACAGTTTCTCCAACAACAACAACAACAACAACAGCAGTACCCACTACAACCACATCTTCTCCAACAACATCAACAACATCTCCAACAACAACCACAGCCTCTCCAACAACCACAACAACTTCTCCAACAACCACAACAGTTTCTCCAACAACAACAACAACAGCAGTGCCCACTACAACCACAGCCTCTCCAACAACTACAACAGCTTCTACAACAACTACAACCGTTTCTCCAACAACAACAACAACAGCAGTGCCCACTACAACCACAGCTTCTCCAACAACAACAACAGCTTCTCGAACAATAACCACAGCCTCTCCAACAACTCCAACAACTTCCCCAACAACAACTACAACCTCTCCAGCAACCACAACAGCTTCTCCAACAACAACAACAACTTCTCCAACAACAACCACAGTGTCTCCAACAACCACAACAACTTCTCCAACAACCACAATAGTTTCTCCAACAACCACAACAGCTTCTCCAACAACAACCACAGCCTCTCCAACAACCACAACAACTTCTCCAACAACCACAACAGCTTCTCCAACAACCACAACAACTTCTCCAACAACCACAACAGTTTCTCCAACAACTACAGCTTCTACAACAACTACAACAGTTTCTCCAACAACAACAACAACAACAGCAGTGCCGACTACAACCACAGCTTCTCCAACAACAACAACAGCTTCTCCAACAACAACAACAGCAGTGCCCACTACAACCACAGCTTCTCCAACAACAACAACAACATCTCCAACAACATCCACAGCCTCTCCAACAACTCCAACAACAACTACAACCTCTCCAACAACCACAACAACTTCCCCAACAACTACAACAACAACAACAGCCTCTCCAACAACAATAACAACTTCTCCAACAACCACAACAGTTTCTCCAACAACAACAACAACAACAACAGCAGTACCCACTACAACCACATCTTCTCCAACAACATCAACAACATCTCCAACAACAACCACAGCCTCTCCAACAACCACAACAACTTCTCCAACAACCACAACAGTTTCTCCAACAACAACAACAACAGCAGTGCCCACTACAACCACAGCCTCTCCAACAACTACAACAGCTTCTACAACAACTACAACCGTTTCTCCAACAACAACAACAACAGCAGTGCCCACTACAACCACAGCTTCTCCAACAACAACAACAGCTTCTCGAACAATAACCACAGCCTCTCCAACAACTCCAACAACTTCCCCAACAACAACTACAACCTCTCCAGCAACCACAACAGCTTCTCCAACAACAACAACAACTTCTCCAACAACAACCACAGTGTCTCCAACAACCACAACAACTTCTCCAACAACCACAATAGTTTCTCCAACAACCACAACAGCTTCTCCAACAACAACCACAGCCTCTCCAACAACCACAACAACTTCTCCAACAACCACAACAGCTTCTCCAACAACCACAACAACTTCTCCAACAACCACAACAGTTTCTCCAACAACTACAGCTTCTACAACAACTACAACAGTTTCTCCAACAACAACAACAACAACAGCAGTGCCGACTACAACCACAGCTTCTCCAACAACAACAACAGCTTCTCCAACAACAACAACAGCAGTGCCCACTACAACCACAGCTTCTCCAACAACAACAACAACATCTCCAACAACATCCACAGCCTCTCCAACAACTCCAACAACAACTACAACCTCTCCAACAACCACAACAACTTCCCCAACAACTACAACAACAACAACAGCCTCTCCAACAACAATAACAACTTCTCCAACAACCACAACAGTTTCTCCAACAACAACAACAACAACAACAGCAGTACCCACTACAACCACATCTTCTCCAACAACATCAACAACATCTCCAACAACAACCACAGCCTCTCCAACAACCACAACAACTTCTCCAACAACCACAACAGTTTCTCCAACAACAACAACAACAGCAGTGCCCACTACAACCACAGCCTCTCCAACAACTACAACAGCTTCTACAACAACTACAACCGTTTCTCCAACAACAACAACAACAGCAGTGCCCACTACAACCACAGCTTCTCCAACAACAACAACAGCTTCTCGAACAATAACCACAGCCTCTCCAACAACTCCAACAACTTCCCCAACAACAACTACAACCTCTCCAGCAACCACAACAGCTTCTCCAACAACAACAACAACTTCTCCAACAACAACCACAGTGTCTCCAACAACCACAACAACTTCTCCAACAACCACAATAGTTTCTCCAACAACCACAACAGCTTCTCCAACAACAACCACAGCCTCTCCAACAACCACAACAACTTCTCCAACAACCACAACAGCTTCTCCAACAACCACAACAACTTCTCCAACAACCACAACAGTTTCTCCAACAACTACAGCTTCTACAACAACTACAACAGTTTCTCCAACAACAACAACAACAACAGCAGTGCCGACTACAACCACAGCTTCTCCAACAACAACACCAGCTTCTCCAACAACAACAGCAGTGCCCACTACAACCACAGCTTCTCCAACAACAACAACAACATCTCCAACAACATCCACAGCCTCTCCAACAACTCCAACAACAACTACAACCTCTCCAACAACCACAACAGCTTCTCCAACAACAAACACAGCGTCTCCAACGACCACAACAACTTCTCCAACAACCACAACAGCTTCTACAACAACCACAACAGTTTCTCAAACAACAACAGCAGTGCCCACTACAACCACAGCATCTCCTACAACAACAACAGCTTCTCCAACAACAACAACAGCAGTACCCACTACAACCACAGCTTCTCCAACAACAACAACAACATCTCCAACAACAACCACAGCCTCTCCAACAACTACAACAACTTCCCCAACAACAACTACAACCTCTCCAACAACCACAACAGCTTTTCCAACAACAACAACAGCCTCTCCAACAACCATAACAACTTCTCCAACAACCATAACAGTTTCTCCAACAACAACAAGAACAACAACAACAGCAGTACCCACTACAACCACAGCTTCTCCAACAACAACAACAACATCTCCAACAACAACCACAGCCTCTCCAACAACCACAACAGTTTCTCCAACAACTACAACAGCTTCTACAACAACTACAACAGTTTCTCCAACAACAACAACAACAGCAGTGCTCACTACAACCACAGCTTCTCCAACAACAACAACAGCTTCTCCAACAACAACCACAGCCTCTCCAACAACTCCAAAAACTTCCCCAACAACAACTACAACCTCTCCAACAACCACAACAGCTTCTCCAACAACAACAACAACTTCTCCAACAACAACCACAGCGTCTCCAACAACCACAATAGTTTCTCCAACAACCACAACAGTTTCTCCAACAACAACAACAACAACAACAGCAGTACCCACTACAACCACATCTTCTCCAACAACATCAACAACATCTCCAACAACAACCACAGCCTCTCCAACAACCACAACAACTTCTCCAACAACCACAACAGTTTCTCCAACAACAACAACAACAGCAGTACCCACTACAACCACAGCCTCTCCAACAACTACAACAGCTTCTACAACAACTACAACCGTTTCTCCAACAACAACAACAACAGCAGTGCCCACTACAACCACAGCTTCTCCAACAACAACAACAGCTTCTCGAACAATAACCACAGCCTCTCCAACAACTCCAACAACTTCCCCAACAACAACTACAACCTCTCCAGCAACCACAACAGCTTCTCCAACAACAACAACAACTTCTCCAACAACAACCACAGTGTCTCCAACAACCACAACAACTTCTACAACAACCACAATAGTTTCTCCAACAACCACAACAGCTTCTCCAACAACAACCACAGCCTCTCCAACAACCACAACAACTTCTCCAACAACCACAACAGCTTCTCCAACAACCACAACAACTTCTCCAACAACCACAACAGTTTCTCCAACAACTACAGCTTCTACAACAACTACAACAGTTTCTCCAACAACAACAACAGCAGTGCCGACTACAACCACAGCTTCTCCAACAACAACAACAGCTTCTCCAACAACAACAACAGCAGTGCCCACTACAACCACAGCTTCTCCAACAACAACAACAACATCTCCAACAACATCCACAGCCTCTCCAACAACTCCAACAACAACTACAACCTCTCCAACAACCACAACAGCTTCTCCAACAACAAACACAGCGTCTCCAACGACCACAACAACTTCTCCAACAACCACAACAGCTTCTACAACAACCACAACAGTTTCTCAAACAACAACAGCAGTGCCCACTACAACCACAGCATCTCCTACAACAACAACAGCTTCTCCAACAACAACAACAGCAGTACCCACTACAACCACAGCTTCTCCAACAACAACATCTCCAACAACAACCACAGCCTCTCCAACAACTACAACAACTTCCCCAACAACAACTACAACCTCTCCAACAACCACAACAGCTTCTCCAACAACAACAACAGCCTCTCCAACAACCATAACAACTTCTCCAACAACCATAACAGTTTCTCCAACAACAACAACAACAACAACAACAGCAGTACCCACTACAACCACAGCTTCTCCAACAACAACAACAACATCTCCAACAACAACCACAGCCTCTCCAACAACCACAACAGTTTCTCCAACAACTACAACAGCTTCTACAACAACTACAACAGTTTCTCCAACAACAACAACAACAGCAGTGCTCACTACAACCACAGCTTCTCCAACAACAACAACAGCTTCTCCAACAACAACCACAGCCTCTCCAACAACTCCAAAAACTTCCCCAACAACAACTACAACCTCTCCAACAACCACAACAGCTTCTCCAACAACAACAACAACTTCTCCAACAACAACCACAGCGTCTCCAACAACCACAATAGTTTCTCCAACAACCACAACAGCTTCTCCAACAACAACCACAGCCTCTCCAACAACCACAACAGCTTCTTCAACAACAACAACAACTTCTCCAACAACCACAACAACTTCTCCAACAACCACAACAGTTTCTCCAACAACTACAACAGCTTCTACAACAACTACAACAGTTTCTCCAACAACAACAGCAGTGCCCACTACAACCACAGCGTCTCCATCAACAACAACAGCTTCTCCAACAACAACCACAGCCTCTCCAACAACTCCAACAACTTCCCCAACAACAACTACAACCTCTCCAACAACCACAACAGCTTCTCCAACGACAACTTCTCCAACAACAACCACAGCGTCTCCAACAACCACAACAACTTCTCCAACAACCACAATAGTTTCTCCAACAACCACAACAGCTTCCCCAACAACAACCACAGCCTCTCCAACAACCACAACAGCTTCTCCAACAACAACAACAACTTCTCCAACAACCACAACAACTTATCCAACAACAACAATAACTTCTCCAACAACCACAACAACTTCTCCAACAACCACAACAACTTCTCCAACAACCACAACAGCTTCTCCAACAACAAGAACAACAAGAACAACAGCAGTACCCACTACAACCACAGCTTCTCCAACAACAACCACAGCCTCTCCAACAACCACAACAGTTTCTCCAACAACTACAACAGCTTCTACAACAACTACAACAGTTTCTCCAACAACAACAACAACAGCAGTGCTCACTACAACCACAGCTTCTCCAACAACAACAACAGCTTCTCCAACAACAACCACAGCCTCTCCAACAACTCCAAAAACTTCCCCAACAACAACTACAACCTCTCCAACAACCACAACAGCTTCTCCAACAACAACAACAACTTCTCCAACAACAACCACAGCGTCTCCAACAACCACAATAGTTTCTCCAACAACCACAACAGCTTCTCCAACAACAACCACAGCCTCTCCAATAACCACAACAGCTTCTTCAACAACAACAACATCTTCTCCAACAACCACAACAACTTCTCCAACAACCACAACAGTTTCTCCAACAACTACAACAGCTTCTACAACAACTACAACAGTTTCTCCAACAACAACAGCAGTGCCCACTACAACCACAGCGTCTCCATCAACAACAACAGCTTCTCCAACAACAACCACAGCCTCTCCAACAACTCCAACAACTTCCCCAACAACAACTACAACCTCTCCAACAACCACAACAGCTTCTCCAACGACAACTTCTCCAACAACAACCACAGCGTCTCCAACAACCACAACAGCTTCTCCAACAACAAGAACAACAAGAACAACAGCAGTACCCACTACAACCACAGCTTCTCCAACAACAACAACAACATCTCCAACAACAACCACAGCCTCTCCAACAACTACAACAACTTCCCCAACAACAACTACAACCTCTCCAGCAACCACAACAGCTTCTCCAACAACAACAACAACTTCTCCAACAACAACCACAGTGTCTCCAACAACCACAACAACTTCTCCAACAACCACAATAGTTTCT
The DNA here is from genome assembly GCF_951799395.1 of Argentina silus. Taxonomy (NCBI): domain Eukaryota; kingdom Metazoa; phylum Chordata; class Actinopteri; order Argentiniformes; family Argentinidae; genus Argentina; species Argentina silus. The sequence continues at coordinate 6,744,707 of NC_139675.1, forward strand.
CCAACAACCACAACAGCTTCTCCAACAACAACCACAGCCTCTCCAACAACCACAACAGCTTCTCCAACAACAACAACAACTTCTCCAACAACAACCACAGTGTCTCCAACAACCACAACAACTTCTACAACAACCACAATAGTTTCTCCAACAACCACAACAGCTTCTCCAACAACAACCACAGCCTCTCCAACAACCACAACAACTTCTCCAACAACCACAACAGCTTCTCCAACAACCACAACAACTTCTCCAACAACCACAACAGTTTCTCCAACAACTACAGCTTCTACAACAACTACAACAGTTTCTCCAACAACAACAACAGCAGTGCCGACTACAACCACAGCTTCTCCAACAACAACAACAGCTTCTCCAACAACAACAACAGCAGTGCCCACTACAACCACAGCTTCTCCAACAACAACAACAACATCTCCAACAACATCCACAGCCTCTCCAACAACTCCAACAACAACTACAACCTCTCCAACAACCACAACAGCTTCTCCAACAACAAACACAGCGTCTCCAACGACCACAACAACTTCTCCAACAACCACAACAGCTTCTACAACAACCACAACAGTTTCTCAAACAACAACAGCAGTGCCCACTACAACCACAGCATCTCCTACAACAACAACAGCTTCTCCAACAACAACAACAGCAGTACCCACTACAACCACAGCTTCTCCAACAACAACATCTCCAACAACAACCACAGCCTCTCCAACAACTACAACAACTTCCCCAACAACAACTACAACCTCTCCAACAACCACAACAGCTTCTCCAACAACAACAACAGCCTCTCCAACAACCATAACAACTTCTCCAACAACCATAACAGTTTCTCCAACAACAACAACAACAACAACAACAGCAGTACCCACTACAACCACAGCTTCTCCAACAACAACAACAACATCTCCAACAACAACCACAGCCTCTCCAACAACCACAACAGTTTCTCCAACAACTACAACAGCTTCTACAACAACTACAACAGTTTCTCCAACAACAACAACAACAGCAGTGCTCACTACAACCACAGCTTCTCCAACAACAACAACAGCTTCTCCAACAACAACCACAGCCTCTCCAACAACTCCAAAAACTTCCCCAACAACAACTACAACCTCTCCAACAACCACAACAGCTTCTCCAACAACAACAACAACTTCTCCAACAACAACCACAGCGTCTCCAACAACCACAATAGTTTCTCCAACAACCACAACAGCTTCTCCAACAACAACCACAGCCTCTCCAACAACCACAACAGCTTCTTCAACAACAACAACAACTTCTCCAACAACCACAACAACTTCTCCAACAACCACAACAGTTTCTCCAACAACTACAACAGCTTCTACAACAACTACAACAGTTTCTCCAACAACAACAGCAGTGCCCACTACAACCACAGCGTCTCCATCAACAACAACAGCTTCTCCAACAACAACCACAGCCTCTCCAACAACTCCAACAACTTCCCCAACAACAACTACAACCTCTCCAACAACCACAACAGCTTCTCCAACGACAACTTCTCCAACAACAACCACAGCGTCTCCAACAACCACAACAACTTCTCCAACAACCACAATAGTTTCTCCAACAACCACAACAGCTTCCCCAACAACAACCACAGCCTCTCCAACAACCACAACAGCTTCTCCAACAACAACAACAACTTCTCCAACAACCACAACAACTTATCCAACAACAACAATAACTTCTCCAACAACCACAACAACTTCTCCAACAACCACAACAACTTCTCCAACAACCACAACAGCTTCTCCAACAACAAGAACAACAAGAACAACAGCAGTACCCACTACAACCACAGCTTCTCCAACAACAACCACAGCCTCTCCAACAACCACAACAGTTTCTCCAACAACTACAACAGCTTCTACAACAACTACAACAGTTTCTCCAACAACAACAACAACAGCAGTGCTCACTACAACCACAGCTTCTCCAACAACAACAACAGCTTCTCCAACAACAACCACAGCCTCTCCAACAACTCCAAAAACTTCCCCAACAACAACTACAACCTCTCCAACAACCACAACAGCTTCTCCAACAACAACAACAACTTCTCCAACAACAACCACAGCGTCTCCAACAACCACAATAGTTTCTCCAACAACCACAACAGCTTCTCCAACAACAACCACAGCCTCTCCAATAACCACAACAGCTTCTTCAACAACAACAACATCTTCTCCAACAACCACAACAACTTCTCCAACAACCACAACAGTTTCTCCAACAACTACAACAGCTTCTACAACAACTACAACAGTTTCTCCAACAACAACAGCAGTGCCCACTACAACCACAGCGTCTCCATCAACAACAACAGCTTCTCCAACAACAACCACAGCCTCTCCAACAACTCCAACAACTTCCCCAACAACAACTACAACCTCTCCAACAACCACAACAGCTTCTCCAACGACAACTTCTCCAACAACAACCACAGCGTCTCCAACAACCACAACAGCTTCTCCAACAACAAGAACAACAAGAACAACAGCAGTACCCACTACAACCACAGCTTCTCCAACAACAACAACAACATCTCCAACAACAACCACAGCCTCTCCAACAACTACAACAACTTCCCCAACAACAACTATAACCTCTCCAGCAACCACAACAGCTTCTCCAACAACAACAACAACTTCTCCAACAACAACCACAGTGTCTCCAACAACCACAACAACTTCTCCAACAACCACAATAGTTTCTCCAACAACCACAACAGCTTCTCCAACAACAACCACAGCCTCTCCAACAACCACAACAGCTTCTCCAACAACCACAACAGCTTCTCCAACAACCACAACAACTTCTCCAACAACAACAACAACTTCTCCAACAACCACAACAACTTCTCCAACAACCACAACAGTTTCTCCAACAACTACAGCTTCTACAACAACTACAACAGTTTCTCCAACAACAACAACAACAACAGCAGTGCCGACTACAACCACAGCTTCTCCAACAACAACAACAGCTTCTCCAACAACAACAGCAGTGCCCACTACAACCACAGCTTCTCCAACAACAACAACAACATCTCCAACAACATCCACAGCCTCTCCAACAACTCCAACAACAACTACAACCTCTCCAACAACCACAACAGCTTCTCCAACAACAAACACAGCGTCTCCAACGACCACAACAACTTCTCCAACAACCACAACAGCTTCTACAACAACCACAACAGTTTCTCAAACAACAACAGCAGTGCCCACTACAACCACAGCATCTCCTACAACAACAACAGCTTCTCCAACAACAACAAAAGCAGTACCCACTACAACCACAGCTTCTCCAACAACAACAACAACATCTCCAACAACAACCACAGCCTCTCCAACAACTACAACAACTTCCCCAACAACAACTACAACCTCTCCAACAACCACAACAGCTTCTCCAACAACAACAACAGCCTCTCCAACAACCATAACAACTTCTCCAACAACCATAACAGTTTCTCCAACAACAACAACAACAACAGCAGTACCCACTACAACCACAGCTTCTCCAACAACAACAACAACATCTCCAACAACAACCACAGCCTCTCCAACAACCACAACAGTTTCTCCAACAACTACAACAGCTTCTACAACAACTACAACAGTTTCTCCAACAACAACAACAACAGCAGTGCTCACTACAACCACAGCTTCTCCAACAACAACAACAGCTTCTCCAACAACAACCACAGCCTCTCCAACAACTCCAAAAACTTCCCCAACAACAACTACAACCTCTCCAACAACCACAACAGCTTCTCCAACAACAACAACAACTTCTCCAACAACAACCACAGCGTCTCCAACAACCACAATAGTTTCTCCAACAACCACAACAGCTTCTCCAACAACAACCACAGCCTCTCCAACAACCACAACAGCTTCTTCAACAACAACAACAACATCTTCTCCAACAACCACAACAACTTCTCCAACAACCACAACAGTTTCTCCAACAACTACAACAGCTTCTACAACAACTACAACAGTTTCTCCAACAACAACAGCAGTGCCCACTACAACCACAGCGTCTCCATCAACAACAACAGCTTCTCCAACAACAACCACAGCCTCTCCAACAACTCCAACAACTTCCCCAACAACAACTACAACCTCTCCAACAACCACAACAGCTTCTCCAACGACAACTTCTCCAACAACAACCACAGCGTCTCCAACAACCACAACAACTTCTCCAACAACCACAATAGTTTCTCCAACAACCACAACAGCTTCCCCAACAACAACCACAGCCTCTCCAACAACCACAACAGCTTCTCCAACAACAACAACAACTTCTCCAACAACCACAACAACTTATCCAACAACAACAACAACTTCTCCAACAACCACAACAACTTCTCCAACAACCACAACAACTTCTCCAACAACCACAACAGCTTCTCCAACAACAAGAACAACAAGAACAACAGCAGTACCCACTACAACCACAGCTTCTCCAACAACAACAACAACATCTCCAACAACAACCACAGCCTCTCCAACAACTACAACAACTTCCCCAACAACAACTACAACCTCTCCAACAACCACAACAGCTTCTCCAACAACAACCACAGTCTCTCCAACAACCATAACAGCTTCTCCAACAACAACAACTTCTCCAACAACAACCACAGCGTCTCCAACAACCACAACAACTTCTCCAACAACCACAAGAGTTTCTCCAACAACCACAACAGCTTCTCCAACAACAACCACAGCCTCTCCAACAATCATGACAGCTTCTCCAACAACAACAACAACTTCTCCAACAACCACAACAGTTTCTCCAACAACTACAACAGCTTCTACAACAACTACAACAGTTTCTCCAACAACAACAACAACAGCAGTGCCGACTACAACCACAGCTTCTCCAACAACAACAACAGCTTCTCCAACAACAACAACAGCAGTGCCCACTACAACCACAGCTTCTCCAACAACAACAACAGCAGTGCCCACTACAACCACAGCTTCTCCAACAACAACAACAACATCTCCAACAACATCCACAGCTTCTCCAACAACTCCAACAACAACTACAACCTCTCCAACAACCACAACAGCTTCTCCAACAACAACCACAGCGTCTCCAACGACCACAACAGTTTCTCAAACAACAACAACAGCAGTGCCCACTACAACCACAGCATCTCCAACAACAACAACAGCTTCTCCAACAACAACAACAACATCTCCAACAACAACCACAGCCTCTCCAACAACCACAACAACTTCTCCAACAACCACAACAGTTTCTCCAACAACTACAACAGCTTCTACAACAACTACAACAGTTTCTCCAACAACAACAACAACAGCAGTGCCCACTACAACCACAGCTTCTCCAAGAACAACAACAGCTTCTCCAACAAAAACCACAGCCTCTCCAACAACTCCAACAACTTCCCCAACAACAATTACAACCTCTCCAACAACCACAACAGCTTCTCCAACAACAACAACAACTTCCCCAACAACAACCACAGCGTCTCCAACAACCACAAGAACTTCTCCAACAACCACAACAGTTTCTCCAACAACCACAACAGCTTCTCCAACAACAACCACAGCCTCTCCAACAACCACAACAGCTTCTCTAACAACAACAACAACAACTTCTCCAACAACCACAACAACTTCTCCAACAACAACAACACCTTCTCCAACAACCACAACAGTTTCTCCCACAACTACAACAGCTTCTACAACAACTACAACAGTTTCTCCAACAACAACAACAACAACAGCAGTGCCGACTACAACCACAGCATCTCCAACAACAACAACAGCATCTCCAACAACAACAACAACAGCAGTGCCCACTACAACCACAGCTTCTCCAACAACAACAACAACATCTCCAACAACAACCACAGCCTCTCCAACAACCACAACAACTTCTCCAACAACCACAACAGTTTCTCCAACAACTACAACAGCTTCTACAACAACTACAACAGTTTCTCCAACAACAACAACAACAGCAGTGCCCACTACAACCACAGCTTCTCCAACAACAACAACAGCTTCTCCAACAACAACCACAGCCTCTCCAACAACTCCAACAACTTCCCCAACAACAACTACAACCTCTCCAACAACCACAACAGCTTCTCCAACAACAACAACAACTTCCCCAACAACAACCACAGCGTCTCCAACAACCACAAGAACTTCTCCAACAACCACAACAGTTTCTCCAACAACCACAACAGCTTCTCCAACAACAACCACAGCCTCTCCAACAACCACAACAGCTTCTCCAACAACAACAACAACTTCTCCAACAACCACAACAACTTCTCCAACAACAACAACACCTTCTCCAACAACCACAACAGTTTCTCCCACAACTACAACAGCTTCTACACCAACTACAACAGTTTCTCCAACAACAACAACAACAGCAGTGCCGACTACAACCACAGCTTCTCCAACAACAACAACAGCTTCTCCAACAACAACAACAGCAGTGCCCACTACAACCACAGCTTCTCCAACAACAACAACAACATCCACAGCCTCTCCAACAACTCCAACAATAACTACAACCTCTCCAACAACCACAACAGCTTCTCCAACAACAACCACAGCGTCTCCAACGACCACAACAACTTCTCCAACAACCACAACAGCTTCTACAACAACCACAACAGTTTCTCAAACAACAACAACAGCAGTGCCCACTACAACCACAGCATCTCCAACAACAACAACAGCTTCTCCAACAACAACAGCAGTGCCCACTACAACCACAGCTTCTCCAACAACAACAACAACATCTCCAACAACAACCACAGCCTCTCCAACAACTACATCAACTTCCCCAACAACAACTACAACCTCTCCAACAACCACAACAGCTTCTCCAACAACAACCACAGCCTCTACAACAACCATAACAACTTCTCCAACAACCACAACAGTTTCTCCAACAACAACAACTACAGCAGTACTCACTACAACCACAGCTTCTCCAACAACAACAACAACATCTCCAACAACAACCACAGCGTCTCCAACAACCACAACAACTTCTCCAACAACCACAACAGTTTCTCCAACAACTACAACAGCTTCTACAACAACTACAACAGTTTCTCCAACAACAACAACAACAGCAGTGCCCACTACAACCACAGCTTCTCCAACAACAACAGCTTCTCCAACAACAACCACAGCCTCTCCAACAACTCCAACAACTTCCCCAACAACAACTACAACCTCTCCAACAACCACAACAGCTTCTCCAACAACAACAACAACTTCCCCAACAACAACCACAGCGTCTCCAACAACCACAAGAACTTCTCCAACAACCACAACAGTTTCTCCAACAACCACAACAGTGCCCACTACAACCACAGCATCTCCAACAACAACAACAGCTTCTCCAACAACAACAGCAGTGCCCACTACAACCACAGCTTCTCCAACAACAACAACAACATCTCCAACAACAACCACAGCCTCTCCAACAACTACAACAACTTCCCCAACAACAACTACAACCTCTCCAACAACCACAACAGCTTCTCCAACAACAACCACAGCCTCTCCAACAACCATAACAACTTCTCCAACAACGACAACAGTTTCTCCAACAACAACAACAACAACAACAACAGCAGTACCCACTACAACCACAGCTTCTCAAACAACAACCACAGCCTCTCCAACAACCACAACAGCTTCTCCAACAACAACAACAGCAGTGCCTACTACAACCACAGCTTCTCCAGCAACAACAACAGCATCTCCAACAACAACCACAGCATCTCCAACAACCACAACAGCTTCTCCAACAACAACAACAGCCTCTCCAACAACCACAACAGCTTCTCCAACAACAACCACAGCCTCTCCAACAACCACAACAGCTTCTCCAACAACAACAGCAGCAGTGCCTACTTCAACCACAGCTTCTCCAACAACCACAACAGTTTCTCCAACAACAACTACAGCTTCTACAACAACCACAACAGCTTCTCCAACAAACACAACAGTTTCTCCAACAACAACAACAGCAGTGCCCACCACAACCACAGCTTCTCCACCAACAACAACTTCTCCAACAACCACAACATCTTCTCCAACAACAACAACCGCAGTGCCCACTACAACCACAGGTTCTCCAACAACAACAACAGCATCTCCAACAACAACCACAACCTCTCCAACAACAGCAACAAATTCCCCAACAACAACCACAACCTCTCCAACAACCACAACAGCTTCTCCAACAACAACCACAGCCTCTCCAACAACCACAACAGCTTCTCCAACAACAACAACAGCAGTGCCCACCACAACCACAGCTTCTCCAACAACAACAACAGCATCTCCAACAACAACCACAACCTCTCCAACAACAGCAACAAATTCCCCAACAACAACCACAACCTCTCCAACAACCACAACAGCTTCGCCAACAACAACCACAGCCTCTCCAACAACAACCACAGCCTCTCCAACAACCACAACAGCTTCTCCAACAACAACAACAACCGCAGTGCCAACTACAACCACAGCCTCTCCAACAACCACAACAACTTCTCCAATAACCACAACAGTTTCTCCAACAACAACAGCTTCTCCAACAACAACAACAACCGCAGTGCCCACTACAACCACAGCTTCTCAAACAACAACAACAGAATCTCCAACAACAACCACAGCCTCTCCAACAACTACAACAACTTCTCGAACAACAACCACAACCTCTCCAACAACCACAACAGCTTCTCCAACAGCAACCACAGCCTCTCCAACAACCACAACAGCTTCTCCAACAACAACCACAGCCTCTCCAACAACCACAACAGCTTCTCCAACAACAACAATATCAACCTCAGTGCCCACTACAACCACAGCCTCTCCAACAACCACAACAGTTTCCCTAACAACAACAACAGCTTCTCCAACAACAACAACAGCAGTGCCCACTACAACCACAGCTTCTCCAACAACAACAGCATCTCCAACAACAACCACAACCTCTCCAACAACCACAACAGCTTCTCCAACAACAACCACAGCCTCTCCAATAATCACAACAGCTATTCCAATAACAACCACAGCCTCACCAACAACAGCAACAGCTTCTCCAACAACAACAACAGCAGTGCCCACTACAACCACAGCTTCTCCAACAACTACAACAACTTCTCCAACAACAACCACAGCCTCTCCAACAACCACAACAGCTTCTCCAACAACAACAATAACAACCGCAGTGCCCACTACAACCACAGCCTCTCCAACAACCACAACAGTTTCCCTAACAACAACAACAGCTTCTCCAACATCAAAAACAGCAGCGCCCACTACAACCACAGCTTCTCAAACAACAACAACAGCATCTCCAACAACAACCACAGCCTCTCCAACAACCACAACAGCTTCTCCAACAACAACAACAGCAGTGACTACTACAACCACAGCTTCTCCAACAACAACAACAGCATCTCCAACAACAACCACAGCATCTCCAACAACCACAACAGCTTCTCCAACAACAACAACAGCCTCTCCAACAACCACAACAGCTTCTCCAACAACAACCACAGCCTCTCCAACAACCACAACAGCTTCTCCAACAACAACAGCAGCAGTGCCTACTACAACCACAGCTTCTCCAACAACCACAACAGTTTCTCCAACAACAACTACAGCTTCTCCAACAACCACAACAGCTTCTCCAACAACCACAACAGTTTCTCCAACAACAACAACAGCAGTGCCCACCACAACCACAGCTTCTCCAACAACAACAACTTCTCCAACAACCACAAGAGCTTCTCCAACAACAATCGCAGTGCCCACTACAACCACAGCTTCTCCAACAACAACAACAGCAGTGCCTACTACAACCACAGCTTCTCCAACAACCACAACAGCTTCTCCAACAACAACCACAGCCTCTCCAACAACCACAACAGCTTCTCCAACAACAACAGCAGCAGTGCCTACTACAACCACAGCTTCTCCAACAACCACAACAGTTTCTCCAACAACAACTACAGCTTCTCCAACAACCACAACAGTTTCTCCAACAACAACAACAGCTTCTCCAACAACAACCACAGCCTCTCCAACAACAGCAACAAATTCCCCAACAACAACCACAACCTCTCCAACAACCACAACAGCTTCTCCAACAACAACCACAGCCTCTCCAACAACCACAACAGCTTCTCCAACAACAACCACAGCCTCTCCAACAACCACAACAGCTTCTCCAACAACAACAACCACAGTGCCCACTACAACCACAGCCTCTCCAACAACCACAACAACTTCTCCAACAACCACAACAGTTTCTCCAACAACAACAACAGCTTCTCCAACAACAACAACAGCAGTGCCCACTACAACCACAGCTTCTCCAACAACAACAACAGCATCACCAACAACAACCACAGCCTCTCCAACAACTACAACAACTTCTCCAACAACAACCACAGCCTCTCCAACAACCACAACAGCTTCTTCAACAACAACAATAACAACCGCAGTGCCCACTACAACCACAGCCTCTCCAACAACCACAACAGTTTCCCTAACAACAACAACAGCTTCTCCAACAACAACAACAGCAGTGCAAACTACAACCACAGCTTCTCCAACAACAACAACAGCATCTCCAACAACAACCACAGCATCTCCAACAACCACATCAGATTCTCCAACAACAACAACAGCCTCTCCAACAACCACAACAGCTTCTCCAACAACAACCACAGCCTCTCCAACAACCACAACAACTTCTCCAACAACAACCACAGCCGCTTCAACAACCACAACAGCTTCTCCAACAACAACCACAGCTTCTACAACAACCACAGCATCCCCAACAACAACCACAACTTCCCCAACAACAACCACAACCTCTCCAACAACCACAACAGCTTCTCCAACAACAACCACAGCCTCTCCAACAACCACAACAGCTTCTCCAACATCAACCACAGCCTCTCCAACAACCACAACAACTTCTCCAACAACAACCACATCCTCTCCAACAACCACAACAGCTTCTCTAACAACAACCACAGCTTCTCCAACAACCACAACAGTTTCTCCAACAACCACAACAGTTTCTCCAACAACAACAGCAGCAGTGCCTACTACAACCACAGCTTCTCCAACAACCACAACAGCTTCTCCAACAACCACAACAGTTTCTCCAACAACAACAACAGCAGTGCCCACCACAACCACAGCTTCTCCAACAACAACAACTTCTCCAACAACCACAACAGCTTCTCCAACAACAACAACCGCAGTGCCCACTACAACCACAGCTTCTCCAACAACAACAGCATCTCCAACAACAATCACAGCATCTCCAACAACCACATCAGATTCTCCAACAACAACAACAGCCTCTCCAACAACCACAACAGCTTCTCCAACAACAACAACAGCCTCTCCAACAACCACAACAGCTCCTCCAACAACAACCACAGCCTCTCCAACAACCACAACAGTTTCTCCAACAACAACAACAGCAGTGCCCGCTACAACCACAGCTTCTCCAACAACAACAACTTCTCCAACAACCACAACATCTTCTCCAACAACAACAACCGCAGTGCCCATAACAATCACAGCCTCTCCAACAACAACAACAGCATCTCCAACAACAACCACAGCCTCTACAACAACTACAACAACTTCCCCAACAACAACCACAACCTCTCCAACAACCACAACAGCTTCCCCAACAACAACCACAGCCTCTCCAACAACCACAACAGCTTCTCCAACAACAACCACAGCCTCTCCAACAACCACAACAGCTTCTCCAACAACAACCACAGCCTCTCCAACAACCACAACAGCTTCTCCAACAACAACCACAGCCTCTCCAACAACCACAACAGCTTCTCCAACAACCACAACAGTTTCTCCAACAACAACAACAGCAGTGCCCACCACAACCACAGCTTCTCCAACAACAACAACTTCTCCAACAACCACAACAGCTTCTCCAACAACAACAACCGCAGTGCCCACTACAACCACAGCTTCTCCAACAACAACAACAGCATCTCCAACAACAACCACAGCATCTCCAACAACCACATCAGATTCTCCAACAACAACAACAGCCTCTCCAACAACCACAACAGCATCTCCAACAACAACCACAGCCTCTCCAACAACCACAACAGTTTCTCCAACAACAACAACAGCAGTGCCCGCTACAACCACAGCTTCTCCAACAACAACAACAGCAGTGCCTACTACAACCACAGCTTCTCCAATAACCACAACAACCTCTCCAACAACCACAACAGTTTCTCCAACAACAACTACAGCTTCTCCAACAACAACAACAACAGCGCCCACTACAACCACAGCTTCTCCAACAACAACAACAGCATCTCCAACAACAACCACAACCTCTCCAACAACAGCAACAAATTCCCCAACAACAACCACAACCTCTCCAACAACCACAACAGCTTCTCCAACGACAACCACAGCCTCTCCAACAACCACAACAGCTTCTCCAACAACAACCACAGCCTCTCCAACAACCACAACAGCTTCTCCAACAACAACCACAGCCTCTCCAATAATCACAACAGCTTCTCCAACAACAACCACAGCCTCTCCAACAACAACAACAGCTTCTCCAACAACAACAACAGCAGTGCCCACTACAACCACAGCTTCTCCAACAACAACAACAGCATCTCCAACAACAACCACAGCCTCTCCAACAACCACAACAACTTCTCCAACAACCACAACAGTTTCTCCAACAACAACAACAGCTGTGCCCACCACAACCACAGCTTCTCCAACAACAACAACTTCTCCAACAACCACAACAGCTTCTCCAACAACAACAGCAGTGCCCACTACAACCACAGCTTCTCCAACAACAACAACAGCATCTCCAACAACAACCACAGCCTCTCCAACAACCACAACAACTTCTCCAACAACCACAACAGTTTCTCCAACAACAACAACAGCTGTGCCCACCACAACCACAGCTTCTCCAACAACAACAACTTCTCCAACAACCACAACAGCTTCTCCAACAACAACAGCAGTGCCCACTACAACCACAGCTTCTCCAACAACAACAACAGCATCTCCAACAACAACCACAGCCTCTACAACAGCTTCTCCAACAACCACAGCCTCTCCAACAACTACAACAGCTTCTCCAACAACAACAGCAGCAGTGCCTACTACAACCACAGCTTCTCCAACAACCACAACAGTTTCTCCAACAACAACTACAGCTTCTCCAACAACCACAACAGCTTCTCCAACAACCACAACAGTTTCTCCAACAACAACAACAGCAGTGCCCACCACAACCACAGCTTCTCCAACAACAACAACTTCTCCAACAACCACAACAGCTTCTCCAACAACAACAACCGCAGTGCCCACTACAACCACAGCTTCTCCAACAACAACAACAGCATCTCCAACAACAACAACAACTTCTCCAACAACCACAACATCTTCTCCAACAACAACAACCGCAGTGCCCATAACAATCACAGCCTCTCCAACAACAACAACAGCATCTCCAACAACAACCACAGCCTCTACAACAACTACAACAACTTCCCCAACAACAACCACAACCTCTCCAACAACCACAACAGCTTCCCCAACAACAACCACAGCCTCTCCAACAACCACAACAGCTTCTCCAACAACAACCACAGCCTCTCCAACAACCACAACAGCTTCTCCAACAACAACCACAGCCTCTCCAACAACCACAACAGCTTCTCCAACAACAACCACAGCCTCTCCAACAACCACAACAGCTTCTCCAACAACCACAACAGCTTCTCCAACAACCACAACAGTTTCTCCAACAACAACAACAGCAGTGCCCACCACAACCACAGCTTCTCCAACAACAACAACTTCTCCAACAACCACAACAGCTTCTCCAACAACAACAACCGCAGTGCCCACTACAACCACAGCTTCTCCAACAACAACAACAGCATCTCCAACAACAACCACAGCATCTCCAACAACAACCACAGCCTCTCCAACAACCACAACAGTTTCTCCAACAACAACAACAGCAGTGCCCGCTACAACCACAGCTTCTCCAACAACAACAACAGCAGTGCCTACTACAACCACAGCTTCTCCAATAACCACAACAACCTCTCCAACAACCACAACAGTTTCTCCAACAACAACTACAGCTTCTCCAACAACAACAACAACAGCGCCCACTACAACCACAGCTTCTCCAACAACAACAACAGCATCTCCAACAACAACCACAACCTCTCCAACAACAGCAACAAATTCCCCAACAACAACCACAACCTCTCCAACAACCACAACAGCTTCTCCAACAACAACCACAGCCTCTCCAACAACCACAACAGCTTCTCCAACAACAACCACAGCCTCTCCAACAACCACAACAGCTTCTCCAACAACAACCACAGCCTCTCCAATAATCACAACAGCTTCTCCAACAACAACCACAGCCTCTCCAACAACAACAACAGCTTCTCCAACAACAACAACAGCAGTGCCCACTACAACCACAGCTTCTCCAACAACAACAACAGCATCTCCAACAACAACCACAGCCTCTCCAACAACCACAACAACTTCTCCAACAACCACAACAGTTTCTCCAACAACAACAACAGCTGTGCCCACCACAACCACAGCTTCTCCAACAACAACAACTTCTCCAACAACCACAACAGCTTCTCCAACAACAACAGCAGTGCCCACTACAACCACAGCTTCTCCAACAACAACAACAGCATCTCCAACAACAACCACAGCCTCTCCAACAACCACAACAACTTCTCCAACAACCACAACAGTTTCTCCAACAACAACAACAGCTGTGCCCACCACAACCACAGCTTCTCCAACAACAACAACTTCTCCAACAACCACAACAGCTTCTCCAACAACAACAGCAGTGCCCACTACAACCACAGCTTCTCCAACAACAACAACAGCATCTCCAACAACAACCACAGCCTCTACAACAGCTTCTCCAACAACCACAGCCTCTCCAACAACTACAACAGCTTCTCCAACAACAACAGCAGCAGTGCCTACTACAACCACAGCTTCTCCAACAACCACAACAGTTTCTCCAACAACAACTACAGCTTCTCCAACAACCACAACAGCTTCTCCAACAACCACAACAGTTTCTCCAACAACAACAACAGCAGTGCCCACCACAACCACAGCTTCTCCAACAACAACAACTTCTCCAACAACCACAACAGCTTCTCCAACAACAACAACCGCAGTGCCCACTACAACCACAGCTTCTCCAACAACAACAACAGCATCTCCAACAACAACAACAACTTCTCCAACAACCACAACATCTTCTCCAACAACAAAAACCGCAGTGCCCATAACAATCACAGCCTCTCCAACAACAACAACAGCATCTCCAACAACAACCACAGCCTCTACAACAACTACAACAACTTCCCCAACAACAACCACAACCTCTCCAACAACCACAACAGCTTCCCCAACAACAACCACAGCCTCTCCAACAACCACAACAGCTTCTCCAACAACAACCACAGCCTCTCCAACAACCACAACAGCTTCTCCAACAACAACCACAGCCTCTCCAACAACCACAACAGCTTCTCCAACAACAACCACAGCCTCTCCAACAACCACAACAGCTTCTCCAACAACCACAACAGCTTCTCCAACAACCACAACAGTTTCTCCAACAACAACAACAGCAGTGCCCACCACAACCACAGCTTCTCCAACAACAACAACTTCTCCAACAACCACAACAGCTTCTCCAACAACAACAACCGCAGTGCCCACTACAACCACAGCTTCTCCAACAACAACAACAGCATCTCCAACAACAACCACAGCATCTCCAACAACCACATCAGATTCTCCAACAACAACAACAGCCTCTCCAACAACCACAACAGCATCTCCAACAACAACCACAGCCTCTCCAACAACCACAACAGTTTCTCCAACAACAACAACAGCAGTGCCCGCTACAAACACAGCTTCTCCAACAACAACAACAGCAGTGCCTACTACAACCACAGCTTCTCCAACAACAACAACAGCATCTCCAACAACAACCACAGCCTCTACAACAGTTTCTCCAACAACAACTACAGCTTCTCCAACAACAACAACAGCAGCGCCCACTACAACCACAGCTTCTCCAACAACAACAACAGCATCTCCAACAACAACCACAGCCTCTCCAACAACTGCAACAAATTCCCCCACAACAACCACAACCTCTCCAACAACCACAACAGCTTCTCCAACAACAACCACAACCTCTCCAACAACCACAACAGCTTCTCCAACAACCACAACAGCTTCTCCAACAACAACAACCGCAGTGCCCACTACAACCACAGCTTCTCCAACAACAACAACAGCATCTCCAACAACAACCACAGCATCTCCAACAACCACATCAGATTCTCCAACAACAACAACAGCCTCTCCAACAACCACAACAGCATCTCCAATAACAACCACAGCCTCTCCAACAACCACAACAGTTTCTCCAACAACAACAAAAGCAGTGCCCGCTACAAACACAGCTTCTCCAACAACAACAACAGCAGTGCCTACTACAACCACAGCTTCTCCAACAACAACAACAACAGCATCTCCAACAACAACCACAGCCTCTACAACAGTTTCTCCAACAACAACTACAGCTTCTCCAACAACAACAACAGCAGCGCCCACTACAACCACAGCTTCTCCAACAACAACAACAGCATCTCCAACAACAACCACAGCCTCTCCAACAACTGCAACAAATTCCCCCACAACAACCACAACCTCTCCAACAACCACAACAGCTTCTCCAACAACAACCACAACCTCTCCAACAACCACAACAGCTTCTCCAACAACCACAACAGCTTCTCCAACAACAACAACCGCAGTGCCCACTACAACCACAGCTTCTCCAACAACAACAACAGCATCTCCAACAACAACAACAACTTCTCCAACAACCACAACATCTTCTCCAACAACAACAACCGCAGTGCCCATAACAATCACAGACTCTCCAACAACAACAACAGCATCTCCAACAACAACCACAGCCTCTACAACAACTACAACAACTTCCCCAACAACAACCACAACCTCTCCAACAACCACAACAGCTTCCCCAACAACAACCACAGCCTCTCCAACAACCACAACAGCTTCTCCAACAACAACCACAGCCTCTCCAACAACCACAACAGCTTCTCCAACAACAACCACAGCCTCTCCAACAACCACAACAGCTTCTCCAACAACAACCACAGCCTCTCCAACAACCACAACAGCTTCTCCAACAACAACCACAGCCTTTCCAACAACCACAACAGCTTCTCCAACAACAACAACCGCAGTGCCCACTACAACCACAGCCTCTCCAACAACCACAACAACTTCTCCAACAACCACAACAGTTTCTCCAACAACAACAACAGCTTCTCCAACAACAACAACAGCAGTGCCCACTACAACCACAGCTTCTCCAACAACAACAACAGCATCTCCAACAACAACCACAGCCTCACCAACAACAGCAACAAATTCCCCAACAACAACCACAACCTCTCCAACAACCACAACAGCTTCTCCAACAACAACCACAGCCTCTCCAACAACCACAACAGCTTCTCCAACAACAACCACAGCCTCTCCAACAACCACAACAGATTCTCTAACAACAACAACCGCAGTGCCCACTACAACCAGAGCCTCTCCAACAACCACAACAACTTCTCCAACAACCACAACAGTTTCTCCAACAACAACAACAGCTTCTCCAACAACAACAACAGCAGTGCCCACTACAACCACAGCTTCTCCAACAACAACAACAGCATCACCAACAACAACCACAGCCTCTCCAACAACTACAACAACTTCTCCAACAACAACCACAGCCTCTCCAACAACCACAACAGCTTCTCCAACAACAACAATAACAACCGCAGTGCCCACTACAACCACAGCCTCTCCAACAACCACAACAGTTTCCCTAACAACAACAACAGCTTCTCCAATAACAACAGCATCTCCAACAACAACCACAACCTCTCCAACAACCACAACAGCTTCTCCAACAACAACCACAGCCTCTCCAATAATCACAACAGCTTCTCCAACAACAACCACAGCCTCTCCAACAACAACAACAGCTTCTCCAACAACAACAACAGCAGTGCCCACTACAACCACAGCTTCTCCAACAACAACAACAGCATCTCCAACAACAACCACAGCCTCTCCAACAACCACAACAACTTCTCCAACAACCACAACAGTTTCTCCAACAACAACAACAGCTGTGCCCACCACAACCACAGCTTCTCCAACAACAACAACTTCTCCAACAACCACAACAGCTTCTCCAACAACAACAGCAGTGCCCACTACAACCACAGCTTCTCCAACAACAACAACAGCATCTCCAACAACAACCACAGCCTCTACAACAGCTTCTGCAACAACCACAGCCTCTCCAACAACTACAACAGCTTCTCCAACAACAACAGCAGCAGTGCCTACTACAACCACAGCTTCTCCAACAACCACAACAGTTTCTCCAACAACAACTACAGCTTCTCCAACAACCACAACAGCTTCTCCAACAACCACAACAGTTTCTCCAACAACAACAACAGCAGTGCCCACCACAACCACAGCTTCTCCAACAACAACAACTTCTCCAACAACCACAACAGCTTCTCCAACAACAACAACCGCAGTGCCCACTACAACCACAGCTTCCCCAACAACAACAACAGCATCTCCAACAACAACAACAACTTCTCCAACAACCACATCTTCTCCAACAACAACAACCGCAGTGCCCATAACAATCACAGCCTCTCCAACAACAACAACAGCATCTCCAACAACAACCACAGCCTCTACAACAACTACAACAACTTCCCCAACAACAACCACAACCTCTCCAACAACCTCAACAGCTTCCCCAACAACAACCACAGCCTCTCCAACAACCACAACAGCTTCTCCAACAACAACTACAGCCTCTCCAACAACCACAACAGCTTCTCCAACAACAACAACAGCCTCTCCAACAACCACAACAGCTTCTCCAACAACAACCACAGCCTCTCCAACAACCACAACAGCTTCTCCAACAACCACAACAGCTTCTCCAACAACCACAACAGTTTCTCCAACAACAACAACAGCAGTGCCCACCACAACCACAGCTTCTCCAACAACAACAACTTCTCCAACAACCACAACAGCTTCTCCAACAACAACAACCGCAGTGCCCACTACAACCACAGCTTCTCCAACAACAACAACAGCATCTCCAACAACCACATCAGATTCTCCAACAACAACAACAGCCTCTCCAACAACCACAACAGCATCTCCAACAACAACCACAGCCTCTCCAACAACCACAACAGTTTCTCCAACAACAACAACAGCAGTGCCCGCTACAAACACAGCTTCTCCAACAACAACAACAGCAGTGCCTACTACAACCACAGCTTCTCCAACAACAACAACAGCATCTCCAACAACAACCACAGCCTCTACAACAGTTTCTCCAACAACAACCACAGCTTCTCCAACAACAACAACAGCATCTCCAACAACAACCACAGCCTCTCCAACAACTGCAACAAATTCCCCCACAACAACCACAACCTCTCCAACAACCACAACAGCTTCTCCAACAACAACCACAACCTCTCCAACAAACACAACAGCTTCTCCAACAACCACAACAGCTTCTCCAACAACAACAACCGCAGTGCCCACTACAACCACAGCTTCTCCAACAACAACAACAGCATCTCCAACAACAACAACAACTTCTCCAACAACCACAACATCTTCTCCAACAACAACAACCGCAGTGCCCATAACAATCACAGCCTCTCCAACAACAACAACAGCATCTCCAACAACAACCACAGCCTCTACAACAACTACAACAACTTCCCCAACAACAACCACAACCTCTCCAACAACCACAACAGCTTCCCCAACAACAACCACAGCCTCTCCAACAACCACAACAGCTTCTCCAACAACAACCACAGCCTCTCCAACAACCACAACAGCTTCTCCAACAACAACCACAGCCTCTCCAACAACCACAACAGCTTCTCCAACAACAACCACAGCCTCTCCAACAACCACAACAGCTTCTCCAACAACCACAACAGCTTCTCCAACAACCACAACAGTTTCTCCAACAACAACAACAGCAGTGCCCACCACAACCACAGCTTCTCCAACAACAACAACTTCTCCAACAACCACAACAGCTTCTCCAACAACAACAACCGCAGTGCCCACTACAACCACAGCTTCTCCAACAACAACAACAGCATCTCCAACAACAACCACAGCATCTCCAACAACCACATCAGATTCTCCAACAACAACAACAGCCTCTCCAACAACCACAACAGCATCTCCAACAACAACCACAGCCTCTCCAACAACCACAACAGTTTCTCCAACAACAACAACAGCAGTGCCCGCTACAAACACAGCTTCTCCAACAACAACAGCAGTGCCTACTACAACCACAGCTTCTCCAACAACAACAACAGCATCTCCAACAACAACCACAGCCTCTACAACAGTTTCTCCAACAACAACTACAGCTTCTCCAACAACAACAACAGCAGCGCCCACTACAACCACAGCTTCTCCAACAACAACAACAGCATCTCCAACAACAACCACAGCCTCTCCAACAACTGCAACAAATTCCCCCACAACAACCACAACCTCTCCAACAACCACAACAGCTTCTCCAACAACAACCACAACCTCTCCAACAACCACAACAGCTTCTCCAACAACAACCACAGCCTCTCAAACAACCACAACAGCTTCTCCAACAACAACCACAGCCTCTCCAACAACCACAACAGCTTCTCCAACAACAACAACAACCGCAGTGCCCACTACAACCACAGCCTCTCCAACAACCACAACAGCTCCTCCAACAACAACTACAGCTTCTCCAACAACAACAGCAGCGCCCACTACAACCACAGTTTCTCAAACAACAACAACAGCATCAACAACAACAACCACAGCCTCTCCAACAACCACAACAGCTTCTCCAACAACAACCACAGCCTCTCCAACAACCACAACAGCTTCTCCAACAACAACCACAGCCTCTCCAACAACCACAACAGCTTCTCCAACAACAACCACAGCCTCTCCAACAACCACAACAGCTTCTCCAACAACAACAACAACCGCAGTGCCCACTACAACCACAGCCTCACCAACAACAACAACAACTTCTCCAACAACCACAACAGTTTCTCCAACAACAACTACAGCTTCTCCAACAACAACAACAGCAGCGCCCACTACAACCACAGCTTCTCAAACAACAACAGCATCTCCAACAACAACCACAGCCTCTCCAAGAACCACAACAGCTTCTCCAACAACAACAGCAGTGCCTACTACAACCACAGCTTCTCCAACAACAACAACACCATCTCCAACAACAACCACAGCATCTCCAACAACCACAACAGCTTCTCCAACAACAACAACAGCCTCTCCAACAACCACAACAGCTTCTCCAACAACAACCACAGCCTCTCCAACAACCACAACAGCTTCTCCAACAACAACAGGAGCAGTGCCTACTACAACCACAGCTTCTCCAACAACCACAACAGCTTCTCCAACAACCACAACAGTTTCTCCAACAACAACAACAGCAGTGCCCACCACAACCACAGCTTCTCCAACAACAACAACTTCTCCAACAACCACAACAGCTTCTCCAACAACAACAACCGCAGTGCCCACTACAACCACAGCTTCTCCAACAACAACAGCATCTCCAACAACAATCACAGCATCTCCAACAACCACATCAGATTCTCCAACAACAACAACAGCCTCTCCAACAACCACAACAGCTTCTCCAACAACAACAACAGCCTCTCCAACAACCACAACAGCTCCTCCAACAACAACCACAGCCTCTCCAACAACCACAACAGTTTCTCCAACAACAACAACAGCAGTGCCCGCTACAACCACAGCTTCTCCAACAACAACAACTTCTCCAACAACCACAACATCTTCTCCAACAACAACAACCGCAGTGCCCATAACAATCACAGCCTCTCCAACAACAACAACAGCATCTCCAACAACAACCACAGCCTCTACAACAACTACAACAACTTCCCCAACAACAACCACAACCTCTCCAACAACCACAACAGCTTCCCCAACAACAACCACAGCCTCTCCAACAACCACAACAGCTTCTCCAACAACAACCACAGCCTCTCCAACAACCACAACAGCTTCTCCAACAACAACCACAGCCTCTCCAACAACCACAACAGCTTCTCCAACAACAACCACAGCCTCTCCAACAACCACAACAGCTTCTCCAACAACCACAACAGTTTCTCCAACAACAACAACAGCAGTGCCCACCACAACCACAGCTTCTCCAACAACAACAACTTCTCCAACAACCACAACAGCTTCTCCAACAACAACAACCGCAGTGCCCACTACAACCACAGCTTCTCCAACAACAACAACAGCATCTCCAACAACAACCACAGCATCTCCAACAACCACATCAGATTCTCCAACAACAACAA
Source organism: Argentina silus (assembly GCF_951799395.1). Lineage (NCBI taxonomy): Eukaryota > Metazoa > Chordata > Actinopteri > Argentiniformes > Argentinidae > Argentina > Argentina silus. Next base: position 6,767,478 of record NC_139675.1, read on the forward strand.
CAGCCTCTCCAACAACCACAACAGCATCTCCAACAACAACCACAGCCTCTCCAACAACCACAACAGTTTCTCCAACAACAACAACAGCAGTGCCCGCTACAACCACAGCTTCTCCAACAACAACAACAGCAGTGCCTACTACAACCACAGCTTCTCCAATTACCACAACAACATCTCCAACAACCACAACAGTTTCTCCAACAACAACTACAGCTTCTCCAACAACAACAACAACAGCGCCCACTACAACCACAGCTTCTCCAACAACAACAACAGCATCTCCAACAACAACCACAACCTCTCCAACAACAGCAACAAATTCCCCAACAACAACCACAACCTCTCCAACAACCACAACAGCTTCTCCAACAACAACCACAGCCTCTCCAACAACCACAACAGCTTCTCCAACAACAACCACAGCCTCTCCAACAACCACAACAGCTTCTCCAACAACAACCACAGCCTCTCCAATAATCACAACAGCTTCTCCAACAACAACCACAGCCTCTCCAACAACAACAACAGCTTCTCCAACAACAACAACAGCAGAGCCCACTACAACCACAGCTTCTCCAACAACAACAACAGCATCTCCAACAACAACCACAGCCTCTCCAACAACCACAACAACTTCTCCAACAACCACAACAGTTTCTCCAACAACAACAACAGCTGTGCCCACCACAACCACAGCTTCTCCAACAACAACAACTTCTCCAACAACCACAACAGCTTCTCCAACAACAACAGCAGTGCCCACTACAACCACAGCTTCTCCAACAACAACAACAGCATCTCCAACAACAACCACAGCCTCTACAACAGCTTCTCCAACAACCACAGCCTCTCCAACAACTACAACAGCTTCTCCAACAACAACAGCAGCAGTGCCTACTACAACCACAGCTTCTCCAACAACCACAACAGTTTCTCCAACAACAACTACAGCTTCTCCAACAACCACAACAGCTTCTCCAACAACCACAACAGTTTCTCCAACAACAACAACAGCAGTGCCCACCACAACCACAGCTTCTCCAACAACAACAACTTCTCCAACAACCACAACAGCTTCTCCAACAACAACAACCGCAGTGCCCACTACAACCACAGCTTCTCCAACAACAACAACAGCATCTCCAACAACAACAACAACTTCTCCAACAACCACAACATCTTCTCCAACAACAACAACCGCAGTGCCCATAACAATCACAGCCTCTCCAACAACAACAACAGCATCTCCAACAACAACCACAGCCTCTACAACAACTACAACAACTTCCCCAACAACAACCACAACCTCTCCAACAACCACAACAGCTTCCCCAACAACAACCACAGCCTCTCCAACAACCACAACAGCTTCTCCAACAACAACCACAGCCTCTCCAACAACCACAACAGCTTCTCCAACAACAACCACAGCCTCTCCAACAACCACAACAGCTTCTCCAACAACAACCACAGCCTCTCCAACAACCACAACAGCTTCTCCAACAACCACAACAGCTTCTCCAACAACCACAACAGTTTCTCCAACAACAACAACAGCAGTGCCCACCACAACCACAGCTTCTCCAACAACAACAACTTCTCCAACAACCACAACAGCTTCTCCAACAACAACAACCGCAGTGCCCACTACAACCACAGCTTCTCCAACAACAACAACAGCATCTCCAACAACAACCACAGCATCTCCAACAACCACATCAGATTCTCCAACAACAACAACAGCCTCTCCAACAACCACAACAGCATCTCCAACAACAACCACAGCCTCTCCAACAACCACAACAGTTTCTCCAACAACAACAACAGCAGTGCCCGCTACAAACACAGCTTCTCCAACAACAACAACAGCAGTGCCTACTACAACCACAGCTTCTCCAACAACAACAACAGCATCTCCAACAACAACCACAGCCTCTACAACAGTTTCTCCAACAACAACTACAGCTTCTCCAACAACAACAACAGCAGCGCCCACTACAACCACAGCTTCTCCAACAACAACAACAGCATCTCCAACAACAACCACAGCCTCTCCAACAACTGCAACAAATTCCCCCACAACAACCACAACCTCTCCAACAACCACAACAGCTTCTCCAACAACAACCACAACCTCTCCAACAACCACAACAGCTTCTCCAACAACCACAACAGCTTCTCCAACAACAACAACCGCAGTGCCCACTACAACCACAGCTTCTCCAACAACAACAACAGCATCTCCAACAACAACCACAGCATCTCCAACAACCACATCAGATTCTCCAACAACAACAACAGCCTCTCCAACAACCACAACAGCATCTCCAATAACAACCACAGCCTCTCCAACAACCACAACAGTTTCTCCAACAACAACAAAAGCAGTGCCCGCTACAAACACAGCTTCTCCAACAACAACAACAGCAGTGCCTACTACAACCACAGCTTCTCCAACAACAACAACAGCATCTCCAACAACAACCACAGCCTCTACAACAGTTTCTCCAACAACAACTACAGCTTCTCCAACAACAACAACAGCAGCGCCCACTACAACCACAGCTTCTCCAACAACAACAACAGCATCTCCAACAACAACCACAGCCTCTCCAACAACTGCAACAAATTCCCCCACAACAACCACAACCTCTCCAACAACCACAACAGCTTCTCCAACAACAACCACAACCTCTCCAACAACCACAACAGCTTCTCCAACAACCACAACAGCTTCTCCAACAACAACAACCGCAGTGCCCACTACAACCACAGCTTCTCCAACAACAACAACAGCATCTCCAACAACAACAACAACTTCTCCAACAACCACAACATCTTCTCCAACAACAACAACCGCAGTGCCCATAACAATCACAGCCTCTCCAACAACAACAACAGCATCTCCAACAACAACCACAGCCTCTACAACAACTACAACAACTTCCCCAACAACAACCACAACCTCTCCAACAACCACAACAGCTTCCCCAACAACAACCACAGCCTCTCCAACAACCACAACAGCTTCTCCAACAACAACCACAGCCTCTCCAACAACCACAACAGCCTCTCCAACAACCACAACAGCTTCTCCAACAACAACAACCGCAGTGCCCACTACAACCACAGCCTCTCCAACAACCACAACAACTTCTCCAACAACCACAACAGTTTCTCCAACAACAACAACAGCTTCTCCAACAACAACAACAGCAGTGCCCACTACAACCACAGCTTCTCCAACAACAACAACAGCATCTCCAACAACAACCACAGCCTCTCCAACAACAGCAACAAATTCCCCAACAACAACCACAACCTCTCCAACAACCACAACAGCTTCTCCAACAACAACCACAGCCTCTCCAACAACCACAACAGCTTCTCCAACAACAACCACAGCCTCTCCAACAACCACAACAGATTCTCTAACAACAACAACCGCAGTGCCCACTACAACCACAGCCTCTCCAACAACCACAACAACTTCTCCAACAACCACAACAGTTTATCCAACAACAACAACAGCTTCTCCAACAACAACAACAGCAGTGCCCACTACAACCACAGCTTATCCAACAACAACAACAGCATCACCAACAACAACCACAGCCTCTCCAACAACTACAACAACTTCTCCAACAACAACCACAGCCTCTCCAACAACCACAACAGCTTCTCCAACAACAACAATAACAACCGCAGTGCCCACTACAACCACAGCCTCTCCAACAACCACAACAGTTTCCCTAACAACAACAACAGCTTCTCCAATAACAACAACAGCATCTCCAACAACAACCACAACCTCTCCAACAACCACAACAGCTTCTCCAACAACAACCACAGCCTCTCCAATAATCACAACAGCTTCTCCAACAACAACCACAGCCTCTCCAACAACAACAACAGCTTCTCCAACAACAACAACAGCAGTGCCCACTACAACCACAGCTTCTCCAACAACAACAACAGCATCTCCAACAACAACCACAGCCTCTCCAACAACCACAACAACTTCTCCAACAACCACAACAGTTTCTCCAACAACAACAACAGCTGTGCCCACCACAACCACAGCTTCTCCAACAACAACAACTTCTCCAACAACCACAACAGCTTCTCCAACAACAACAGCAGTGCCCACTACAACCACAGCTTCTCCAACAACAACAACAGCATCTCCAACAACAACCACAGCCTCTACAACAGCTTCTGCAACAACCACAGCCTCTCCAACAACTACAACAGCTTCTCCAACAACAACAGCAGCAGTGCCTACTACAACCACAGCTTCTCCAACAACCACAACAGTTTCTCCAACAACAACTACAGCTTCTCCAACAACCACAACAGCTTCTCCAACAACCACAACAGTTTCTCCAACAACAACAACAGCAGTGCCCACCACAACCACAGCTTCTCCAACAACAACAACTTCTCCAACAACCACAACAGCTTCTCCAACAACAACAACCGCAGTGCCCACTACAACCACAGCTTCCCCAACAACAACAACAGCATCTCCAACAACAACAACAACTTCTCCAACAACCACATCTTCTCCAACAACAACAACCGCAGTGCCCATAACAATCACAGCCTCTCCAACAACAACAACAGCATCTCCAACAACAACCACAGCCTCTACAACAACTACAACAACTTCCCCAACAACAACCACAACCTCTCCAACAACCTCAACAGCTTCCCCAACAACAACCACAGCCTCTCCAACAACCACAACAGCTTCTCCAACAACAACTACAGCCTCTCCAACAACCACAACAGCTTCTCCAACAACAACAACAGCCTCTCCAACAACCACAACAGCTTCTCCAACAACAACCACAGCCTCTCCAACAACCACAACAGCTTCTCCAACAACCACAACAGCTTCTCCAACAACCACAACAGTTTCTCCAACAACAACAACAGCAGTGCCCACCACAACCACAGCTTCTCCAACAACAACAACTTCTCCAACAACCACAACAGCTTCTCCAACAACAACAACCGCAGTGCCCACTACAACCACAGCTTCTCCAACAACAACAACAGCATCTCCAACAACCACAACAGCATCTCCAACAACAACCACAGCCTCTCCAACAACCACAACAGTTTCTCCAACAACAACAACAGCAGTGCCCGCTACAAACACAGCTTCTCCAACAACAACAACAGCAGTGCCTACTACAACCACAGCTTCTCCAACAACAACAACAGCATCTCCAACAACCACATCAGATTCTCCAACAACAACAACAGCCTCTCCAACAACCACAACAGCATCTCCAACAACAACCACAGCCTCTCCAACAACCACAACAGTTTCTCCAACAACAACAACAGCAGTGCCCGCTACAAACACAGCTTCTCCAACAACAACAACAGCAGTGCCTACTACAACCACAGCTTCTCCAACAACAACAACAGAATCTCCAACAACAACCACAGCCTCTACAACAGTTTCTCCAACAACAACCACAGCTTCTCCAACAACAACAACAGCATCTCCAACAACAACCACAGCCTCTCCAACAACTGCAACAAATTCCCCCACAACAACCACAACCTCTCCAACAACCACAACAGCTTCTCCAACAACAACCACAACCTCTCCAACAAACACAACAGCTTCTCCAACAACCACAACAGCTTCTCCAACAACAACAACCGCAGTGCCCACTACAACCACAGCTTCTCCAACAACAACAACAGCATCTCCAACAACAACAACAACTTCTCCAACAACCACAACATCTTCTCCAACAACAACAACCGCAGTGCCCATAACAATCACAGCCTCTCCAACAACAACAACAGCATCTCCAACAACAACCACAGCCTCTACAACAACTACAACAACTTCCCCAACAACAACCACAACCTCTCCAACAACCACAACAGCTTCCCCAACAACAACCACAGCCTCTCCAACAACCACAACAGCTTCTCCAACAACAACCACAGCCTCTCCAACAACCACAACAGCTTCTCCAACAACAACCACAGCCTCTCCAACAACCACAACAGCTTCTCCAACAACAACCACAGCCTCTCCAACAACCACAACAGCTTCTCCAACAACCACAACAGCTTCTCCAACAACCACAACAGTTTCTCCAACAACAACAACAGCAGTGCCCACCACAACCACAGCTTCTCCAACAACAACAACTTCTCCAACAACCACAACAGCTTCTCCAACAACAACAACCGCAGTGCCCACTACAACCACAGCTTCTCCAACAACAACAACAGCATCTCCAACAACAACCACAGCATCTCCAACAACCACATCAGATTCTCCAACAACAACAACAGCCTCTCCAACAACCACAACAGCATCTCCAACAACAACCACAGCCTCTCCAACAACCACAACAGTTTCTCCAACAACAACAACAGCAGTGCCCGCTACAAACACAGCTTCTCCAACAACAACAGCAGTGCCTACTACAACCACAGCTTCTCCAACAACAACAACAGCATCTCCAACAACAACCACAGCCTCTACAACAGTTTCTCCAACAACAACTACAGCTTCTCCAACAACAACAACAGCAGCGCCCACTACAACCTCAGCTTCTCCAACAACAACAACAGCATCTCCAACAACAACCACAGCCTCTCCAACAACTGCAACAAATTCCCCCACAACAACCACAACCTCTCCAACAACCACAACAGCTTCTCCAACAACAACCACAACCTCTCCAACAACCACAACAGCTTCTCCAACAACAACCACAGCCTCTCAAACAACCACAACAGCTTCTCCAACAACAACCACAGCCTCTCCAACAACCACAACAGCTTCTCCAACAACAACAACAACCGCAGTGCCCACTACAACCACAGCCTCTCCAACAACCACAACAGCTCCTCCAACAACAACTACAGCTTCTCCAACAACAACAGCAGCGCCCACTACAACCACAGTTTCTCAAACAACAACAACAGCATCAACAACAACAACCACAGCCTCTCCAACAACCACAACAGCTTCTCCAACAACAACCACAGCCTCTCCAACAACCACAACAGCTTCTCCAACAACAACCACAGCCTCTCCAACAACCACAACAGCTTCTCCAACAACAACCACAGCCTCTCCAACAACCACAACAGCTTCTCCAACAACAACAACAACCGCAGTGCCCACTACAACCACAGCCTCACCAACAACAACAACAACTTCTCCAACAACCACAACAGTTTCTCCAACAACAACTACAGCTTCTCCAACAACAACAACAGCAGCGCCCACTACAACCACAGCTTCTCAAACAACAACAGCATCTCCAACAACAACCACAGCCTCTCCAAGAACCACAACAGCTTCTCCAACAACAACAGCAGTGCCTACTACAACCACAGCTTCTCCAACAACAACAACACCATCTCCAACAACAACCACAGCATCTCCAACAACCACAACAGCTTCTCCAACAACAACAACAGCCTCTCCAACAACCACAACAGCTTCTCCAACAACAACCACAGCCTCTCCAACAACCACAACAGCTTCTCCAACAACAACAACAGCAGTGCCTACTACAACCACAGCTTCTCCAACAACCACAACAGTTTCTCCAACAACAACTACAGCTTCTCCAACAACCACAACAGTTTCTCCAACAACAACAGCAGTGCCCACCACAACCACAGCTTCTCCAACAACAACAACTTCTCCAACAACAACCACAGCCTCTACAACAACTACAACAACTTCCCCAACAACAACCACAACCTCTCCAACAACCACAACAGCTTCCCCAACAACAACCACAGCCTCTCCAACAACCACAACAGCTTCTCCAACAACAACCACAGCCTCTCCAACAACCACAACAGCTTCTCCAACAACAACCACAGCCTCTCCAACAACCACAACAGCTTCTCCAACAACCACAACAGCTTCTCCAACAACCACAACAGCTTCTCCAACAACAACAACTTCTCCAACAACCACAACAGCTTCTCCAACAACAACAACCGCAGTGCCCACTACAACCACAGCTTCTCCAACAACAACAACAGCATCTCCAACAACAACAACAGCATCTCCAACAACCACATCAGATTCTCCAACAACAACAGCCTCTCCAACAACCACAACAGCTTCTCCAACAACATCAACAGCTCCTCCAACAACAACCACAGCCTCTCCAACAACCACAACAGTTTCTCCAACAACAACAACAGCAGTGCCTACTACAACCACAGCTTCTCCAACAACCACAACAACCTCTCCAACAACCACAACAGTTTCTCCAATAACAACTACAGCTTCTCCAACAACAACAACAACAGCCCCCACTACAACCACAGCTTCTCCAACAACAACAACAGCATCTCCAACAACAACCACAGCCTCTCCAACAACTGCAACAAATTCCCCCACAACAACCACAACCTCTCCAACAACCACAACAGCTTCTCCAACAACAACCACACCCTCTCCAACAACCACAACAGCTTCTCCAACAACAACCACAGCCTCTCCAACAACCACAACAGCTTCTCCAACAACAACCACAACCTCTCCAACAACCACAACAGCTTCTCCAACAACAACCACAGCCTCTCCAACAACCACAACAGCATCTCCAACAACAACCACAGCCTCTCCAAGAACCACAACAGCTTCTCCAACAACAACAGCAGTGCCTACTACAACCACAGCTTCTCCAACAACAACAGCATCTCCAACAACCACAACAGCTTCTCCAACAACAACAACAGCCTCTCCAACAACCACAACAGCTTCTCCAACAACAACAACAGCAGTGCCTACTACAACCACAGCTTCTCCAACAACCACAACAGTTTCTCCAACAACAACTACAGCTTCTCCAACAACCACAACAGCTTCTCCAACAACCACAACAGCTTCTCCAACAACCACAACAGTTTCTCCAACAACAACAGCAGTGCCCACCACAACCACAGCTTCTCCAACAACAACAACTTCTCCAACAACCACAACAGCTTCTCCAACAACAACAACCGCAGTGCCCACTACAACCACAGCTTCTCCAACAACAACAACAGCATCTCCAACAACAACCACAGCCTCTCCAACAACAGCAACAAATTCCCCAACAACAAACACAACCTCTCCAACAACCACAACAGCATCTCCAACAACAACCACAGCCTCTCCAACAACCACAACAGCTTCTCCAACAACAACCACAGCCTCTCCAACAACCACAACAGCTTTTCCAACAACAACCACAGCCTCTCCAACAACAACCACAGCCTCTCCAACAACTACAACAACTTCTCCAACAACAACTACAGCCTCTCCAACAACCACAACAGCTTCCCCAACAACAACAATAACAACCGCAGTGCCCACGACAACCACAGCCTCTCCAACAACCACAACAATTTCCCTAACAACAACAACAGCTTCTCCAACATCAACAACAGCAGCGCCCACTACAACCACAGCTTCTCAAACAACAACAACAGCATCTCCAACAACAACCACAGCCTCTCCAACAACCACAACAGCTTCTCCAACAACAACAACAGCAGTGCCTACTACAACCACAGCTTCTCCAGCAACAACAACAGCATCTCCAACAACAACCACAGCATCTCCAACAACCACAACAGCTTCTCCAACAACAACAACAGCCTCTCCAACAACCACAACAGCTTCTCCAACAACAACCACAGCCTCTCCAACAACCACAACAGCTTCTCCAACAACAACAACAGCAGTGCCTACTACAACCACAGCTTCTCCAACAACCACAACAGTTTCTCCAACAACAACTACAGCTTCTCCAACAACCACAACAGCTTCTCCAACAACCACAACAGTTTCTCCAACAACAACAGCAGTGCCCACCACAACCACAGCTTCTCCAACAACAACAACTTCTCCAACAACCACAACAGCTTCTACAACAACAACAACCGCAGTGCCCACTACAACCACAGCTTCTCCAACAACAACAACAGCATCTCCAACAACAACCACAGCCTCTCCAACAACAACAACAAATTCCCCAACAACAACCACAACCTCTCCAACAACCACAACAGCATCTCCAACAACAACCACAGCCTCTCCAACAACCACAACAGCTTCTCCAACAACAACCACAGCCTCTCCAACAACCACAACAGCTTTTCCAACAACAACCACAGCCTCTCCAACAACCACAACAACTTCTCCAACAACCACAACAGTTTCTCCAACAACAACTACAGCTTCTCCAACAACCACAACAGCTTCTCCAACAACCACAACAGTTTCTCCAACAACAACAACAGCAGTGCCCACCACAACCACAGCTTCTCCAACAACAACAACTTCTCCAACAACCACAACAGCTTCTCCAACAACAACCGCAGTGCCCACTACAACCACAGCTTCTCCAACAACAACAACAGCATCTCCAACAACAACCACAACCTCTCCAACAACAGCAACAAATTCCCCAACAACAACCACAACCTCTCCAACAACCACAACAGCTTCTCCAACAACCACAACAGCTTCTCCAACAACCACAACAGCTTCTCCAACAACCACAACAGCTTCTCCAACAACAACAACAACCGCAGTGCCCACTACAACCACAGCCTCTCCAACAACCACAACAGCTTCTCCAACAACAACCACAGCCTCTCCAACAACAACAACAGCATCTCCAACAACAACAACAACTTCTCCAACAACCACAACATCTTCTCCAACAACAACAACCGCAGTGCCCATAACAATCACAGCCTCTCCAACAACAACAACAGCATCTCCAACAACAACCACAGCCTCTACAACAACTACAACAACTTCCCCAACAACAACCACAACCTCTCCAACAACCTCAACAGCTTCCCCAACAACAACCACAGCCTCTCCAACAACCACAACAGCTTCTCCAACAACAACTACAGCCTCTCCAACAACCACAACAGCTTCTCCAACAACAACAACAGCCTCTCCAACAACCACAACAGCTTCTCCAACAACAACCACAGCCTCTCCAACAACTACAACAGCTTCTCCAACAACCACAACAGCTTCTCCAACAACCACAACAGTTTCTCCAACAACAACAGCAGTGCCCACCACAACCACAGCTTCTCCAACAACAACAACTTCTCCAACAACCACAACAGCTTCTCCAACAACAACAACCGCAGTGCCCACTACAACCACAGCTTCTCCAACAACAACAACAGCATCTCCAACAACCACATCAGATTCTCCAACAACAACAACAGCCTCTCCAACAACCACAACAGCATCTCCAACAACAACCACAGCCTCTCCAACAACCACAACAGTTTCTCCAACAACAACAACAGCAGTGCCCGCTACAAACACAGCTTCTCCAACAACAACAACAGCAGTGCCTACTACAACCACAGCTTCTCCAACAACAACCACAGCCTCTACAACAGTTTCTCCAACAACAACTACAGCTTCTCCAACAACAACAACAGCAGCGCCCACTACAACCACAGCTTCTCCAACAACCACAACAGCTTCTCCAACAACAACCACAACCTCTCCAACAAACACAACAGCTTCTCCAACAACCACAACAGCTTCTCCAACAACAACAACCGCAGTGCCCACTACAACCACAGCTTCTCCAACAACAACAACAGCATCTCCAACAACAACAACAACTTCTCCAACAACCACAACATCTTCTCCAACAACAACAACCGCAGTGCCCATAACAATCACAGCCTCTCCAACAACAACAACAGCATCTCCAACAACAACCACAACCTCTCCAACAACCACAACAGCTTCTCCAACAACAACCACAACCTCTCCAACAACCACAACAGCTTCTCCAACAACAACCACAGCCTCTCCAACAACCACAACAGCTTCTCCAACAACAACCACAGCCTCTCCAACAACCACAACAGCTTCTCCAACAACAACAACAACCGCAGTGCCCACTACAACCACAGCCTCTCCAACAACCACAACAGCTCCTCCAACAACAACTACAGCTTCTCCAACAACAACAGCAGCGCCCACTACAACCACAGTTTCTCAAACAACAACAACAGCATCAACAACAACAACCACAGCCTCTCCAACAACCACAACAGCTTCTCCAACAACAACCACAGCCTCTCCAACAACCACAACAGCTTCTCCAACAACAACCACAGCCTCTCCAACAACCACAACAGCTTTTCCAACAACAACCACAGCCTCTCCAACAACCACAACAACTTCTCCAACAACCACAACAGTTTCTCCAACAACAACTACAGCTTCTCCAACAACCACAACAGCTTCTCCAACAACCACAACAGTTTCTCCAACAACAACAACAGCAGTGCCCACCACAACCACAGCTTCTCCAACAACAACAACTTCTCCAACAACCACAACAGCTTCTCCAACAACAACCGCAGTGCCCACTACAACCACAGCTTCTCCAACAACAACAACAGCATCTCCAACAACAACCACAACCTCTCCAACAACAGCAACAAATTCCCCAACAACAACCACAACCTCTCCAACAACCACAACAGCTTCTCCAACAACCACAACAGCTTCTCCAACAACCACAACAGCTTCTCCAACAACCACAACAGCTTCTCCAACAACAACAACAACCGCAGTGCCCACTACAACCACAGCCTCTCCAACAACCACAACAGCTTCTCCAACAACAACCACAGCCTCTCCAACAACAACAGCATCTCCAACAACAACAACAACTTCTCCAACAACCACAACATCTTCTCCAACAACAACAACCGCAGTGCCCATAACAATCACAGCCTCTCCAACAACAACAACAGCATCTCCAACAACAACCACAGCCTCTACAACAACTACAACAACTTCCCCAACAACAACCACAACCTCTCCAACAACCTCAACAGCTTCCCCAACAACAACCACAGCCTCTCCAACAACCACAACAGCTTCTCCAACAACAACTACAGCCTCTCCAACAACCACAACAGCTTCTCCAACAACAACAACAGCCTCTCCAACAACCACAACAGCTTCTCCAACAACAACCACAGCCTCTCCAACAACCACAACAGCTTCTCCAACAACCACAACAGCTTCTCCAACAACCACAACAGTTTCTCCAACAACAACAGCAGTGCCCACCACAACCACAGCTTCTCCAACAACAACAACTTCTCCAACAACCACAACAGCTTCTCCAACAACAACAACCGCAGTGCCCACTACAACCACAGCTTCTCCAACAACAACAACAGCATCTCCAACAACCACATCAGATTCTCCAACAACAACAACAGCCTCTCCAACAACCACAACAGCATCTCCAACAACAACCACAGCCTCTCCAACAACCACAACAGTTTCTCCAACAACAACAACAGCAGTGCCCGCTACAAACACAGCTTCTCCAACAACAACAACAGCAGTGCCTACTACAACCACAGCTTCTCCAACAACAACAACAGCATCTCCAACAACAACCACAGCCTCTACAACAGTTTCTCCAACAACAACTACAGCTTCTCCAACAACAACAACAGCAGCGCCCACTACAACCACAGCTTCTCCAACAACCACAACAGCTTCTCCAACAACAACCACAACCTCTCCAACAAACACAACAGCTTCTCCAACAACCACAACAGCTTCTCCAACAACAACAACCGCAGTGCCCACTACAACCACAGCTTCTCCAACAACAACAACAGCATCTCCAACAACAACAACAACTTCTCCAACAACCACAACATCTTCTCCAACAACAACAACCGCAGTGCCCATAACAATCACAGCCTCTCCAACAACAACAACAGCATCTCCAACAACAACCACAGCCTCTACAACAACTACAACAACTTCCCCAACAACAACCACAACCTCTCCAACAACCACAACAGCTTCCCCAACAACAACCACAGCCTCTCCAACAACCACAACAGCTTCTCCAACAACAACCACAGCCTCTCCAACAACCACAACAGCTTCTCCAACAACAACCACAGCCTCTCCAACAACCACAACAGCTTCTCCAACAACAACCACAGCCTCTCCAACAACCACAACAGCTTCTCCAACAACCACAACAGCTTCTCCAACAACCACAACAGTTTCTCCAACAACAACAACAGCAGTGCCCACCACAACCACAGCTTCTCCAACAACAACAACTTCTCCAACAACCACAACAGCTTCTCCAACAACAACAACCGCAGTGCCCACTACAACCACAGCTTCTCCAACAACAACAACAGCATCTCCAACAACAACCACAGCATCTCCAACAACCACATCAGATTCTCCAACAACAACAACAGCCTCTCCAACAACCACAACAGCATCTCCAACAACAACCACAGCCTCTCCAACAACCACAACAGTTTCTCCAACAACAACAACAGCAGTGCCCGCTACAAACACAGCTTCTCCAACAACAACAGCAGTGCCTACTACAACCACAGCTTCTCCAACAACAACAACAGCATCTCCAACAACAACCACAGCCTCTACAACAGTTTCTCCAACAACAACTACAGCTTCTCCAACAACAACAACAGCAGCGCCCACTACAACCACAGCTTCTCCAACGACAACAACAGCATCTCCAACAACAACCACAGCCTCTCCAACAACTGCAACAAATTCCCCCACAACAACCACAACCTCTCCAACAACCACAACAGCTTCTCCAACAACAACCACAACCTCTCCAACAACCACAACAGCTTCTCCAACAACAACCACAGCCTCTCCAACAACCACAACAGCTTCTCCAACAACAACCACAGCCTCTCCAACAACCACAACAGCTTCTCCAACAACAACAACAACCGCAGTGCCCACTACAACCACAGCCTCTCCAACAACCACAACAGCTCCTCCAACAACAACTACAGCTTCTCCAACAACAACAGCAGCGCCCACTACAACCACAGTTTCTCAAACAACAACAACAGCATCAACAACAACAACCACAGCCTCTCCAACAACCACAACAGCTTCTCCAACAACAACCACAGCCTCTCCAACAACCACAACAGCTTCTCCAACAACAACCACAGCCTCTCCAACAACCACAACAGCTTCTCCAACAACAACCACAGCCTCTCCAACAACCACAACAGCTTCTCCAACAACAACAACAACCGCAGTGCCCACTACAACCACAGCCTCACCAACAACAACAACAACTTCTCCAACAACCACAACAGTTTCTCCAACAACAACTACAGCTTCTCCAACAACAACAACAGCAGCGCCCACTACAACCACAGCTTCTCAAACAACAACAGCATCTCCAACAACAACCACAGCCTCTCCAAGAACCACAACAGCTTCTCCAACAACAACAGCAGTGCCTACTACAACCACAGCTTCTCCAACAACAACAACACCATCTCCAACAACAACCACAGCATCTCCAACAACCACAACAGCTTCTCCAACAACAACAACAGCCTCTCCAACAACCACAACAGCTTCTCCAACAACAACCACAGCCTCTCCAACAACCACAACAGCTTCTCCAACAACAACAACAGCTGTGCCTACTACAACCACAGCTTCTCCAACAACCACAACAGTTTCTCCAACAACAACTACAGCTTCTCCAACAACCACAACAGTTTCTCCAACAACAACAGCAGTGCCCACCACAACCACAGCTTCTCCAACAACAACAACTTCTCCAACAACAACCACAGCCTCTACAACAACTACAACAACTTCCCCAACAACAACCACAACCTCTCCAACAACCACAACAGCTTCCCCAACAACAACCACAGCCTCTCCAACAACCACAACAGCTTCTCCAACAACAACCACAGCCTCTCCAACAACCACAACAGCTTCTCCAACAACAACCACAGCCTCTCCAACAACCACAACAGCTTCTCCAACAACCACAACAGCTTCTCCAACAACAACAACAGCAGTGCCCACCACAACCACAGCTTCTCCAACAACAACAACTTCTCCAACAACCACAACAGCTTCTCCAACAACAACAACCGCAGTGCCCACTACAACCACAGCTTCTCGAACAACAACAACAGCATCTCCAACAACAACAACAGCATCTCCAACAACCACATCAGATTCTCCAACAACAACAGCCTCTCCAACAACCACAACAGCTTCTCCAACAACATCAACAGCTCCTCCAACAACAACCACAGCCTCTCCAACAACCACAACAGTTTCTCCAACAACAACAACAGCAGTGCCTACTACAACCACAGCTTCTCCAACAATCACAACAACCTCTCCAACAACCACAACAGTTTCTCCAATAACAACTACAGCTTCTCCAACAACAACAACAACAGCCCCCACTACAACCACAGCTTCTCCAACAACAACAACAGCATCTCCAACAACAACCACAGCCTCTCCAACAACTGCAACAAATTCCCCCACAACAACCACATCCTCTCCAACAACCACAACAGCTTCTCCAACAACAACCACACCCTCTCCAACAACCACAACAGCTTCTCCAACAACAACCACAGCCTCTCCAACAACCACAACAGCTTCTCCAACAACAACCACAACCTCTCCAACAACCACAACAGCTTCTCCAACAACAACCACAGCCTCTCCAACAACCACAACAGCATCTCCAACAACAACCACAGCCTCTCCAAGAACCACAACAGCTTCTCCAACAACAACAGCAGTGCCTACTACAACCACAGCTTCTCCAACAACAACAACAGCATCTCCAACAACCACAACAGCTTCTCCAACAACAACAACAGCAGTGCCTACTACAACCACAGCTTCTCCAACAACCACAACAGTTTCTCCAACAACAACTACAGCTTCTCCAACAACCACAACAGCTTCTCCAACAACCACAACAGCTTCTCCAACAACCACAACAGTTTCTCCAACAACAACAGCAGTGCCCACCACAACCACAGCTTCTCCAACAACAACAACTTCTCCAACAACCACAACAGCTTCTCCAACAACAACAACCACAGTGCCCACTACAACCACAGCTTCTCCAACAACAACAACAGCATCTCCAACAACAACCACAGCCTCTCCAACAACAGCAACAAATTCCCCAACAACAAACACAACCTCTCCAACAACCACAACAGCATCTCCAACAACAACCACAGCCTCTCCAACAACCACAACAGCTTCTCCAACAACAACCACAGCCTCTCCA
This sequence comes from Argentina silus, assembly GCF_951799395.1. Taxonomy (NCBI): domain Eukaryota; kingdom Metazoa; phylum Chordata; class Actinopteri; order Argentiniformes; family Argentinidae; genus Argentina; species Argentina silus. Next base: position 6,784,664 of record NC_139675.1, read on the forward strand.
ACAACCACAACAGCTTTTCCAACAACAACCACAGCCTCTCCAACAACAACCACAGCCTCTCCAACAACTACAACAACTTCTCCAACAACAACTACAGCCTCTCCAACAACCACAACAGCTTCCCCAACAACAACAATAACAACCGCAGTGCCCACGACAACCACAGCCTCTCCAACAACCACAACAATTTCCCTAACAACAACAACAGCTTCTCCAACATCAACAACAGCAGCGCCCACTACAACCACAGCTTCTCAAACAACAACAACAGCATCTCCAACAACAACCACAGCCTCTCCAACAACCACAACAGCTTCTCCAACAACAACAACAGCAGTGCCTACTACAACCACAGCTTCTCCAGCAACAACAACAGCATCTCCAACAACAACCACAGCATCTCCAACAACCACAACAGCTTCTCCAACAACAACAACAGCCTCTCCAACAACCACAACAGCTTCTCCAACAACAACCACAGCCTCTCCAACAACCACAACAGCTTCTCCAACAACAACAACAGCAGTGCCTACTACAACCACAGCTTCTCCAACAACCACAACAGTTTCTCCAACAACAACTACAGCTTCTCCAACAACCACAACAGCTTCTCCAACAACCACAACAGTTTCTCCAACAACAACAGCAGTGCCCACCACAACCACAGCTTCTCCAACAACAACAACTTCTCCAACAACCACAACAGCTTCTACAGCAACAACAACCGCAGTGCCCACTACAACCACAGCTTCTCCAACAACAACAACAGCATCTCCAACAACAACCACAGCCTCTCCAACAACAGCAACAAATTCCCCAACAACAACCACAACCTCTCCAACAACCACAACAGCATCTCCAACAACAACCACAGCCTCTCCAACAACCACAACAGCTTCTCCAACAACAACCACAGCCTCTCCAACAACCACAACAGCTTTTCCAACAACAACCACAGCCTCTCCAACAACAACCACAGCCTCTCCAACAACTACAACAACTTCTCCAACAACAACTACAGCCTCTCCAACAACCACAACAGCTTCCCCAACAACAACAATAACAACCGCAGTGCCCACGACAACCACAGCCTCTCCAACAACCACAACAATTTCCCTAACAACAACAACAGCTTCTCCAACATCAACAACAGCAGCGCCCACTACAACCACAGCTTCTCAAACAACAACAACAGCATCTCCAACAACAACCACAGCCTCTCCAACAACCACAACAGCTTCTCCAACAACAACAACAGCAGTGCCTACTACAACCACAGCTTCTCCAGCAACAACAACAGCATCTCCAACAACAACCACAGCATCTCCAACAACCACAACAGCTTCTCCAACAACAACAACAGCCTCTCCAACAACCACAACAGCTTCTCCAACAACAACCACAGCCTCTCCAACAACCACAACAGCTTCTCCAACAACAACAACAGCAGTGCCTACTACAACCACAGCTTCTCCAACAACCACAACAGTTTCTCCAACAACAACTACAGCTTCTCCAACAACCACAACAGCTTCTCCAACAACCACAACAGTTTCTCCAACAACAACAGCAGTGCCCACCACAACCACAGCTTCTCCAACAACAACAACTTCTCCAACAACCACAACAGCTTCTACAACAACAACAACCGCAGTGCCCACTACAACCACAGCTTCTCCAACAACAACAACAGCATCTCCAACAACAACCACAGCCTCTCCAACAACAGCAACAAATTCCCCAACAACAACCACAACCTCTCCAACAACCACAACAGCATCTCCAACAACAACCACAGCCTCTCCAACAACCACAACAGCTTCTCCAACAACAACCACAGCCTCTCCAACAACCACAACAGCTTTTCCAACAACAACCACAGCCTCTCCAACAACCACAACAACTTCTCCAACAACCACAACAGTTTCTCCAACAACAACTACAGCTTCTCCAACAACCACAACAGCTTCTCCAACAACCACAACAGTTTCTCCAACAACAACAACAGCAGTGCCCACCACAACCACAGCTTCTCCAACAACAACAACTTCTCCAACAACCACAACAGCTTCTCCAACAACAACCGCAGTGCCCACTACAACCACAGCTTCTCCAACAACAACAACAGCATCTCCAACAACAACCACAACCTCTCCAACAACAGCAACAAATTCCCCAACAACAACCACAACCTCTCCAACAACCACAACAGCTTCTCCAACAACCACAACAGCTTCTCAAACAACCACAACAGCTTCTCCAACAACAACAACAACCGCAGTGCCCACTACAACCACAGCTTCTCCAACAACAACAACAGCATCTCCAACAACAACCACAACCTCTCCAACAACAGCAACAAATTCCCCAACAACAACCACAACCTCTCCAACAACCACAACAGCTTCTCCAACAACCACAACAGCTTCTCAAACAACCACAACAGCTTCTCCAACAACAACAACAACCGCAGTGCCCACTACAACCACAGCCTCTCCAACAACCACAACAGCTTCTCCAACAACAACCACAGCCTCTCCAACAACCACAACAGCTTCTCCAACAACAACCACAGCCTCTCCAACAACCACAACAGCTTCTCTAACAACAACCACAGCCTCTCCAACAACCACAACAGCCTCTCCAACAACAACAACAACCGCAGTGCCCATTACAAATACAGCCTCTCCAACAACCACAACAACTTCTCCAACAACCACAACAGTTTCTCCAACAACAACAGCTTCTCCAACAACAACAACAACCGCAGTGCCCACTACAACCACAGCTTCTCAAACAACAACAACAGAATCTCCAACAACAACCACAACCTCTCCAACAACCACAACAGCTTCTCCAACAGCAACCACAGCCTCTCCAACAACCACAACAGCTTCTCCAACAACAACCACAGCCTCTCCAACAACCACAACAGCTTCTCCAACAACAACAAAAACCGCAGTGCCCACTACAACCACAGCCTCTCCAACAACCACAACAACTTCTCCAACAACCACAACAGTTTCTCCAACAACAACAACAGCTTCTCCAACAACAACAACAGCAGTGCCCACTACAACCACAGCTTCTCCAACAACAACCACAGCCTCTCCAACAATTACAACAACTTCTACAACAACAACCACAGCCTCTCCAACAACCACAACAGCTTCTCCAACAACAACAATAACAACCGCAGTGCCCACTACAACCACAGCCTCTCCAACAACTACAACAGTTTCCCTAACAACAACAACAGCTTCTCCAACATCAACAACAGCAGCGCCCACCACAACCACAGCTTCTCCAACAACAACAACTTCTCCAACAACCACAACAGCTTCTACAACAACAACAACCGCAGTGCCCACTACAACCACAGCTTCTCCAACAACAACAACAGCATCTCCAACAACAACCACAGCCTCTCCAACAACAGCAACAAATTCCCCAACAACAACCACAACCTCTCCAACAACCACAACAGCATCTCCAACAACAACCACAGCCTCTCCAACAACCACAACAGCTTCTCCAACAACAACCACAGCCTCTCCAACAACCACAACAGCTTTTCCAACAACAACCACAGCCTCTCCAACAACCACAACAACTTCTCCAACAACCACAACAGTTTCTCCAACAACAACTACAGCTTCTCCAACAACCACAACAGCTTCTCCAACAACCACAACAGTTTCTCCAACAACAACAACAGCAGTGCCCACCACAACCACAGCTTCTCCAACAACAACAACTTCTCCAACAACCACAACAGCTTCTCCAACAACAACCGCAGTGCCCACTACAACCACAGCTTCTCCAACAACAACAACAGCATCTCCAACAACAACCACAACCTCTCCAACAACAGCAACAAATTCCCCAACAACAACCACAACCTCTCCAACAACCACAACAGCTTCTCCAACAACCACAACAGCTTCTCCAACAACCACAACAGCTTCTCCAACAACAACAACAACCGCAGTGCCCACTACAACCACAGCCTCTCCAACAACCACAACAGCTTCTCCAACAACAACCACAGCCTCTCCAACAACCACAACAGCTTCTCCAACAACAACCACAGCCTCTCCAACAACCACAACAGCTTCTCTAACAACAACCACAGCCTCTCCAACAACCACAACAGCCTCTCCAACAACAACAACAACCGCAGTGCCCACTACAACCACAGCCTCTCCAACAACTACAACAGTTTCCCTAACAACAACAACAGCTTCTCCAACATCAACAACAGCAGCGCCCACCACAACCACAGCTTCTCCAACAACAACAACTTCTCCAACAACCACAACAGCTTCTACAACAACAACAACCGCAGTGCCCACTACAACCACAGCTTCTCCAACAACAACAACAGCATCTCCAACAACAACCACAGCCTCTCCAACAACAGCAACAAATTCCCCAACAACAACCACAACCTCTCCAACAACCACAACAGCATCTCCAACAACCACAACAGCCTCTCCAACAACAACAACAACCGCAGTGCCCACTACAACCACAGCCTCTCCAACAACCACAACAGTTTCTCCAACAACCACAACAGTTTCTCCAACAACAACAGCTTCTCCAACAACAACAACAACCGCATTGCCCACTACAACAACAGCTTCTCAAACAACAACAACAGAATCTCCAACAACAACCACAACCTCTCCAACAACCACAACAGCTTCTCCAACAGCAACCACAGCCTCTCCAACAACCACAACAGCTTCTCCAACAACAACCACAGCCTCTCCAACAACCACAACAGCTTCTCCAACAACAACAACAACCGCAGTGCCCACTACAACCACAGCCTCTCCAACAACCACAACAACTTCTCCAACAACCACAACAGTTTCTCCAACAACAACAACAGCTTCTCCAACAACAACAACAGCAGTTCCCACTACAACCACAGCTTCTCCAACAACAACAACAGCATCACCAACAACAAATACAGCCTCTCCAACAATTACAACAACTTCTCCAACAACAACCACAGCCTCTCCAACAACCACAACAGCTTCTCCAACAACAACAATAACAACCGCATTGCCCACTACAACCACAGCCTCTCCAACAACTACAACAGTTTCCCTAACAACAACAACAGCTTCTCCAACATCAACAACAGCAGCGCCCACTACAACCACAGCTTCTCAAACAACAACAACAGCATCTCCAACAACAACCACAGCCTCTCCAACAACCACAACAGCTTCTCCAACAACAACAATAGCAGTGCCTACTACATCCACAGCTTCTCCAACAACAACAACAGCATCTCCAACAACAACCACAGCCTCTCCAACAACAGCAACAAATTCCCCAACAACAACCACAACCTCTCCAACAACCACAACAGCATCTCCAACAACAACTACAGCATCTCCAACAACAACCACAGCCTCTCCAACAACCACAACAGCTTCTCCAACAACAACAACAGCAGTGCCTACTACAACCACAGCTTCTCCAGCAACAACAACAGCATCTCCAACAACAACCACAGCATCTCCAACAACCACAACAACTTCTCCAACAACAACAACAGCCTCTCCAACAACCACAACAGCTTCTCCAACAACAACCACAGCCTCTCCAACAACCACAACAGCTTCTCCAACAACAACAGCAGCAGTGCCTACTACAACCACAGCTTCTCCAACAACCACAACAGTTTCTCCAACAACAACTACAGCTTCTCCAACAACCACAACAGCTTCTCCAACAACCACAACAGCTTCTCCAACAACAACAACCGCAGTGCCCACTACAACCACAGCTTCTCCAACAACAACAACAGCATCTCCAACAACAACCACAACCTCTCCAACAACAGCAACAAATTCCCCAACAACAACCACAACCTCTCCAACAACCACAACAGCTTCTCCAACAACAACAACAACCGCAGTGCCCACTACAACCACAGCCTCTCCAACAACCACAACAACTTCTCCAACAACCACAACAGTTTCTCCAACAACAACAGCTTCTCCAACAACAACAACAACCGCAGTGCCCACTACAACCACAGCTTCTCAAACAACAACAACAGAATCTCCAACAACAACCACAGCCTCTCCATCAACTACAACAACTTCTCTAACAACAACCACAACCTCTACAACAACCACAACAGCTTCTCCAACAGCAACCACAGCCTCTCCAACAACCACAACAGCTTCTCCAACAACAACCACAGCCTCTCCAACAACCACAACAGCTTCACCAACAACAACAATAACAACCGCAGTGCCCACTACAACCACAGCCTCTCCAACAACCACAACAGTTTCCCTAACAACAACAACAGCTTCTCCAACAACAACAACAGCAGTGCCCACTACAACCACAGCTTCTCCAACAACAACAGCATCTCCAACAACAACCACAACCTCTCCAACAACCACAACAGCTTCTCCAACAACCACAACAGCTTCTCCAACAACCACAACAGTTTCTCCAACAACAACAACAGCAGTGCCCACCACATCCACAGCTTCTCCAACAACAACAACTTCTCCAACAACCACAACAGCTTCTCCAACAACAACAACCGCAGTGCCCACTACAACCACAGCTTCTCCAACAACAGCAACAAATTCCCCAACAACAACCACAACCTCTCCAACAACCACAACAGCATCTCCAACAACAACCACAGCCTCTCCAACAACCACAACAGCTTCTCCAACAACAACCACAGCCTCTCCAACAACCACAACAGCTTCTCCAACAACAACCACAGCCTCTCCAACAACCACAACAGCTTCTCTAACAACAACCACAGCCTCTCCAACAACCACAACAGCCTCTCCAACAACAACAACAACCGCAGTGCCCACTACAACCACAGCCTCTCCAACAACCACAACAACTTCTCCAACAACCACAACAGTTTCTCCAACAACAACAGCTTCTCCAACAACAACAACAACCGCAGTGCCCACTACAACCACAGCTTCTCAAACAACAACAACAGAATCTCCAACAACAACCACAACCTCTCCAACAACCACAACAGCTTCTCCAACAGCAACCACAGCCTCTCCAACAACCACAACAGCTTCTCCAACAACAACCACAGCCTCTCCAACAACCACAACAGCTTCTCCAACAACAACAACAACCGCAGTGCCCACTACAACCACAGCCTCTCCAACAACCACAACAACTTCTCCAACAACCACAACAGTTTCTCCAACAACAACAACAGCTTCTCCAACAACAACAACAGCAGTGCCCACTACAACCACAGCTTCTCCAACAACAACAACAGCATCACCAACAACAACCACAGCCTCTCCAACAACTCCAACAACTTCTCCAACAACAACCACAGCCTCTCCAACAACCACAACAGCTTCTCCAACAACAACAATAACAACCGCAGTGCCCACTACAACCACAGCCTCTCCAACAACTACAACAGTTTCCCTAACAACAACAACAGCTTCTCCAACATCAACAACAGCAGCGCCCACTACAACCACAGCTTCTCAAACAACAACAACAGCATCTCCAACAACAACCACAGCCTCTCCAACAACCACAACAGCATCTCCAACAACAACCACAGCATCTCCAACAACCACAACAGCTTCTCCAACAACAACAACAGCCTCTCCATCAACCACAACAGCTTCTCCAACAACAACCACAGCCTCTCCAACAACCACAACAGCTTCTCCAACAACAACAGCAGCAGTGCTTACTACAACCACAGCTTCTCCAACAACCACAACAGTTTCTCCAACAACAACTACAGCTTCTCCAACAACCACAACAGCTTCTCCAACAACCACAACAGTTTTTCCAACAACAACAACAGCAGTGCCCACTACAACCACAGCTTCTCCAACAACCACAACAGCTTCTCCAACAACAACCACAGCCTCTCCAACAACCACAACAGCTTCTCCAACAACAACCACAGCCTCTCCAACAACCACAACAGCTTCTCCAACAACAACAACAACCGCAGTGCCCACTACAACCACAGCCTCTCCAACAACCACAACAACTTCTCCAACAACCACAACAGTTTCTTCAACAACAACAGCTTCTCCAACAACAACAACAACCGCAGTGCCCACTACAACCACAGCTTCTCAAACAACAACAACAGAATCTCCAACAACAACCACAGCCTCTCCAACAACTACAACAACTTCTCTAACAACAACCACAACCTCTCCAACAACCACAACAGCTTCTCCAACAGCAACCACAGCCTCTCCAACAACCACAACAGCTTCTCCAACAACAACCACAGCCTCTCCAACAACCACAACAGCTTCTCTAACAACAACCACAGCCTCTCCAACAACCACAACAGCCTCTCCAACAACAACAACAACCGCAGTGCCCACTACAACCACAGCCTCTCCAACAACCACAACAACTTCTCCAACAACCACAACAGTTTCTCCAACCACAACAGCTTCTCCAACAACAACAACAACCGCAGTGCCCACTACAACCACAGCCTCTCCAACAACCACAACAACTTCTCCAACAACCACAACAGTTTCTCCAACAACAACAACAGCTTCTCCAACAACAACAACAGCATCACCAACAACAACCACAGCCTCTCCAACAACTCCAACAACTTCTCCAACAACAACCACAGCCTCTCCAACAACGACAACAGCTTCTCCAACAACAACAATAACAACCGCAGTGCCCACTACAACCACAGCCTCTCCAACAACTACAACAGTTTCCCTAACAACAACAACAGCTTCTCCAACATCAACAACAGCAGCGCCCACTACAACCACAGCTTCTCAAACAACAACAACAGCATCTCCAACAACAACCACAGCCTCTCCAACAACCACAACAGCATCTCCAACAACAACCACAGCATCTCCAACAACCACAACAGCTTCTCCAACAACAACAACAGCCTCTCCATCAACCACAACAGCTTCTCCAACAACAACCACAGCCTCTCCAACAACCACAACAGCTTCTCCAACAACAACAGCAGCAGTGCTTACTACAACCACAGCTTCTCCAACAACCACAACAGTTTCTCCAACAACAACTACAGCTTCTCCAACAACCACAACAGCTTCTCCAACAACCACAACAGTTTTTCCAACAACAACAACAGCAGTGCCCACCACAACCACAGCTTCTCCAACAACAACAACTTCTCCAACAACCACAACAGCTTCTCCAACAACAACAACCGCAGTGCCCACTACAACCACAGCTTCTCCAACAACAACAACAGCATCTCCAACAACAACCACAACCTCTCCAACAACAGCAACAAATTCCCCAACAACAACCACAACCTCTCCAACAACCACAACAGCTTCTCCAACAACAACCACAGCCTCTCCAACAACCACAACAGCTTCTCCAACAACAACCACAGCCTCTCCAACAACCACAACAGCTTCTCCAACAACAACAACAACCGCAGTGCCCACTACAACCACAGCCTCTCCAACAACCACAACAACTTCTCCAACAACCACAACAGTTTCTTCAACAACAACAGCTTCTCCAACAACAACAACAACCGCAGTGCCCACTACAACCACAGCTTCTCAAACAACAACAACAGAATCTCCAACAACAACCACAGCCTCTCCAACAACTACAACAACTTCTCTAACAACAACCACAACCTCTCCAACAACCACAACAGCTTCTCCAACAGCAACCACAGCCTCTCCAACAACCACAACAGCTTCTCCAACAACAACCACAGCCTCTCCAACAACCACAACAGCTTCTCCAACAACAACAACAACCGCAGTGCCCACTACAACCACAGCCTCTCCAACAACCACAACAACTTCTCCAACAACCACAACAGTTTCTCCAACAACAACAACAGCTTCTCCAACAACAACAACAGCAGTGCCCACTACAACCACAGCTTCTCCAACAACAACAACAGCATCACCAACAACAACCACAGCCTCTCCAACAACCACAACAGCTTCTCCAACAACAACCACAGCCTCTCCAACAACCACAACAGCTTCTCCAACAACAACAACAACCGCAGTGCCCACTACAACCACAGCCTCTCCAACAACCACAACAACTTCTCCAACAACCACAACAGTTTCTCCAACAACAACAGCTTCTCCAACAACAACAACAACCGCAGTGCCCACTACAACCACAGCTTCTCAAACAACAACAACAGAATCTCCAACAACAACCACAGCCTCTCCAACAACTACAACAACTTCTCTAACAACAACCACAACCTCTCCAACAACCACAACAGCTTCTCCAACAGCAACCACAGCCTCTCCAACAACCACAACAGCTTCTCCAACAACAACCACAGACTCTCCAACAACCACAACAGCTTCTCCAACAACAACAACAACCGCAGTGCCCACTACAACCACAGCCTCTCCAACAACCACAACAACTTCTCCAACAACCACAACAGTTTCTCCAACAACAACAACAGCTTCTCCAACAACAACAACAGCAGTGCCCACTACAACCACAGCTTCTCCAACAACAACAACAGCATCACCAACAACAACCACAGCCTCTCCAACAACTACAACAACAACCACAGCCTCTCCAACAACCACAACAGCTTCTCCAACAATAACAACCGCAGTGCCCACTACAACCACAGCCTCTCCAACAACTACAACAGTTTCCCTAACAACAACAGCAGCTTCTCCAACATCAACAACAGCAGCGCCCACTACAACCACAGCTTCTCAAACAACAACAACAGCATCTCCAACAACAACCACAGCCTCTCCAACAACCACAACAGCTTCTCCAACAACAACAACAGCAGTGCCTACTACAACCACAGCTTCTCCAACAACAACAACAGCATCTCCAACAACAACCACAGCATCTCCAACAACCACAACAGCTTCTCCAACAACAACAACAGCCTCTCCATCAACCACAACAGCTTCTCCAACAACAACCACAGCCTCTCCAACAACCACAACAGCTTCTCCAACAACAACAGCAGCAGTGCTTACTACAACCACAGCTTCTCCAACAACCACAACAGTTTCTCCAACAACAACTACAGCTTCTCCAACAACCACAACAGCTTCTCCAACAACCACAACAGTTTTTCCAACAACAACAACAGCAGTGCCCACCACAACCACAGCTTCTCCAACAACAACAACTTCTCCAACAACCACAACAGCTTCTCCAACAACAACAACCGCAGTGCCCACTACAACCACAGCTTCTCCAACAACAACAACAGCATCTCCAACAACAACCACAACCTCTCCAACAACAGCAACAAATTCCCCAACAACAACCACAACCTCTCCAACAACCACAACAGCTTCTCCAACAACAACCACAGCCTCTCCAACAACCACAACAGCTTCTCCAACAACAACCACAGCCTCTCCAACAACCACAACAGCTTCTCCAACAACAACAATAACAACCGCAGTGCCCACTACCTCTCCAACAACCACAACAGTTTCTCTAACAACAACAACAGCTTCTCCAACAACAACAACAGCAGTGCCCACTACAACCACAGCTTCTCCAACAACAACAGCATCTCCAACAACAACCACAACCTCTCCAACAACCACAACAGCTTCTCCAACAACAACCACAGCCTCTCCAATAATCACAACAGCTTCTCCAACAACAACCACAGCCTCTCCAACAACAACAACAGCTTCTCCAACAACAACAACAGCTGTGCCCACTACAACCACAGCTTCTCCAACAACAACAACAGCATCTCCAACAACAACCACAGCCTCTCCAACAACCACAACAGCTTCTCCAACAACAACCACAGCCTCTACAACAGCTTCTCCAACAACCACAGCCTCTCCAACAACTACAACAACTTCTCCAACAACAACCACAGCCTCTCCAACAACCACAACAGCTTCTCCAACAACAACAATAACAACCGCAGTGCCCACTACAACCACAGCCTCTCCAACAACCACAACAGTTTCCCTTACAACAACAACAGCTTCTCCAACATCAACAACAGCAGCGCCCACTACAACCACAGCTTCTCAAACAACAACAACAGCATCTCCAACAACAACCACAGCCTCTCCAACAACCACAACAGCATCTCCAACAACAACAACAGCAGTGCCTACTACAACCACAGCTTCTCCAACAACAACAACAGCATCTCCAACAACAACCACAGCATCTCCAACAACCACAACAGCTTCTCCAACAACAACAACAGCCTCTCCAACAACCACAACAGCTTCTCCAACAACAACCACAGCCTCTCCAACAACCACAACAGCTTCTCCAACAACAACAGCAGCAGTGCCTACTACAACAACAGCCTCTCCAACAACCACAACAGCTTCTCCAACAACAACCACAGCCTCTCCAACAACCACAACAGCTTCTCCAACAACAACAACAGCAGTGCCCACTACAACCACAGCTTCTCCAACAACAACAGCATCTCCAACAACAACCACAACCTCTCCAACAACCACAACAGCTTCTCCAACAACAACCACAGCCTCTCCAACAACAACAACAGCTTCTCCAACAACAACAACAGCTGTGCCCACTACAACCACAGCTTCTCCAACAACAACATCAGCATCTCCAACAACAACCACAGCCTCTCCAACAACCACAACAGCTTCTCCAACAACAACCACAGCCTCTACAACAGCTTCTCCAACAACCACAGCCTCTCCAACAACTACAACAACTTCTCCAACAACAACCACAGCCTCTCCAACAACCACAACAGCTTCTCCAACAACAACAATAACAACCGCAGTGCCCACTACAACCACAGCCTCTCCAACAACCACAACAGTTTCCCTTACAACAACAACAGCTTCTCCAACATCAACAACAGCAGCGCCCCCTACAACCACAGCTTCTCAAACAACAACAACAGCATCTCCAACAACAACCACAGCCTCTCCAACAACCACAACAGCTTCTCCAACAACAACAACAGCAGTGCCTACTACAACCACAGCTTCTCCAACAACAACAACAGCATCTCCAACAACAACCACAGCATCTCCAACAACCACAACAGCTTCTCCAACAACAACAACAGCCTCTCCAACAACCACAACAGCTTCTCCAACAACAACCACAGCCTCTCCAACAACCACAACAGCTTCTCCAACAACAACAGCAGCAGTGCCTACTACAACCACAGCTTCTCCAACAACCATAACAGTTTCTCCAAAAACAACTACAGCTTCTCCAACAACCACAACAGCTTCTCCAACAACCACAACAGTTTCTCCAACAACAACAGCAGTGCCCACCAGAACCACAGCTTCTCCAACAACAACAACTTCTCCAACAACCACAACAGCTTCTCCAACAACAACAACCGCAGTGCCCACTACAACCACAGCTTCTCCAACAACAACAACAGCATCTCCAACAACAACCACAGCCTCTCCAACAACAGCAACAAATTCCCCAACAACAACCACAACCTCTCCAACAACCACAACAGCTTCTCCAACAACAACCACAGCCTCTCCAACAACCACAACAGCTTCTCCAACAACAACCACAGCCTCTCCAACAACCACAACAGCTTCTCCAACAACAACAACAACCACAGTGCCCACTACAACCACAGCCTCTCCAACAACCACAACAACTTCAACAACCACAACAGTTTCTCCAACAACAGCTTCTCCAACAACAACAACAGCAGTGCCCACTACAACCACTGCTTCTCCAACAATAACAACAGCATCTCCAACAACAACCACAGCCTCTCCAACAACTACAACAACTCCTCCAACAACAACCACAACCTCTCTAACAACCACAACAGCTACTCCAACAACAACAACAGCTTCTCCAACAACAACAACAACCGCAGTGCCCACTACAACCACAGCAACAACAGCCTCTCCATCAACCACAACAGCTTCTCCAACAACAACAACAACCGCAGTGCCCACTACAACCACAGCAACAACAGCCTCTCCAACAACCACAACAGCTTCTCCAACAACAACAACAATAGCAGTGCCCACTACAACCACAGCTTCTCCAACAACAACAGCATCTCCAACAACAACCACAGCCTCTCCAACAACCACAACAGCTTCTCCAACAACAACCCCAGCCTCTACAACAGCTTCTCCAACAACAACAACTTCTCCAACAACCACAACAGCTTCTCCAACAACAACCCCAGCCTCTACAACAGCTTCTCCAACAACAACAACTTCTCCAACAACCACAACAGCTTCTCCAACAACAACCACAGCCTCTCCAACAACCACAACAGCATCTCCAACAACAACCACAGCCTCCCCAACAACCACAACAGCTTCTCCAACAACAACTACTACAGCGACTGCCATGACAACTACAGCTGCACCAACAACAACAACAGTGGCCACAACTCCAGACTCAACAGCAGCGCCCACAGCAAATGAAGGAACTCTGGGATTAGGATTCAGAATAATGCGTGATTTCCAATTTGACTTTTTGGACTCTACCAGCACAGCATTCCAGCAGCTCGCATTAAATGTTACAACGGAGGTGGGCAAATCTTGTTTTAAAGTCTTTCTTGTGCAATGTGTTGTGGATTCTATGTTTAAAAGATGGTACAGAATTATTAACACTTTTTCTCTCTCAGGTGAATCGTGGTTACAGAATCATTTACCCTTTGACCTACCTAAGGTGTAGGATCCTTGAATTCTCGTAAGTAACAATTAACTACTAATAAATAAAAAATTGTAAGCAAAGAATCTGAATATTGTGACTAACCAGAAAATGACAATATAATGATGGCACAATTCATTCAAATAACACCTATATCCTTATTCCAGACATTCCCAACAAAGAACTGTTTTGGGAAAAACTGTTAAAAAAACCTGAAAAATAAAACTAAACTTTGAAAATGTCTTTGTTAACAGGAGGGGCTCAGTGATTGTTAACATGACCCTCATCTTCAGGAACCAGACTGTTGTTCCCAGTATTACCAGTGCAGAAAACGCACTAGAGATGTCTCTTATGCAGGGAAATACTTTCCTCAATGTGGACACAACCTCCATCACTGTTGGTAAGATAAATCTCTTATTATTGTTTCTGATGTAGTTATGGCATTATCACCATTATGAAAAAACAATGGAAGCTGTGTCCAGTCCTCTCTTTCATTCCTTAATAGAATAGTCCAATATCAACCACAACTACTCTCTTTTTCCCTGTTAACATGAATCGTTGATCGCAACGATTACAACAGCTACAGTTGCCACAACAACAACAACAACAACAACAACAGCATCTCCAACAACAACCACAGCCTCTCCAACAACTACAACAACTTCTCCAACAACAACCACAACCTCTCCAACAACCACAACACCTACTCCATCAACAACCACAGCCTCTCCAACAACCACAACAGCTTCTCCAACAACAACAACAACCGCAGTGCCCACTACAACCACAGCCTCTCCAACAACCACAACAACCACAACAGTTTCTACAACAACAACAACAGCCTCTCCAACAACAACAACAACAGCAGTGCCCACTACAACCACAGCTTCTCCAACAACTACAACAACTTCTCCAACAACAACCACAACCTCTCCAACAACCACAACAGCTACTCCAACAACAACCACAGCCTCTCCAACAACCACAACAGCTTCTCCAACAACAACGACAGCAGTGCCCACTACAACCACAGCTTCTCCAACAACAACAACAGCATCTCCAACAACAACCACAGCCTCTCCAACAACCACAACAGCTTCTCCAACAACAACCCCAGCCTCTACAACAGCTTCTCCAACAACAACAACTTCTCCAACAACAACAACAGCTTCTCCAACAACAACCACAGCCTCTCCAACAACCACAACAGCATCTCCAACAACAACCACAGCCTCCCCAACAACCACAACAGCTTCTCCAACAACAACTACTACAGCGACTGCCATGACAACTACAGCTGCACCAACAACAACAACAGTGGCCACAACTCCAGACTCAACAGCAGCGCCCACAGCAAATGAAGGAACTCTGGGATTAGGATTTAGAATAATGCGTGATTTCCAAATTGACTTTTTGGACTCTACCAGCACAGCATTCCAGCAGCTCGCATTAAATGTTACAACGGAGGTGGGCAAATCTTGTTTTAAAGTCTTTCTTGTGCGATGTGTTGTGGATTCTATGTTTAAAAGATGGTACAGAATTATTAACACTTTTTCTCTCTCAGGTGAATCGTGGTTACAGAATCATTTACCCTTTGACCTACCTAAGGTGTAGGATCCTTGAATTCTCGTAAGTAACAATTAACTACTAATAAATAAAAAATTGTAAGTAAAGAATCTGAATATTGTGACTAACCAGAAAATGACAATATAATAATGGCACAATTCATTCAAATAACACCTATATCCTTATTCCAGACATTCCCAACAAAGAACTGTTTTGGGAAAAACTGTAAAAAAAACCTGAAAAATAAAACTAAACTTTGAAAATGTCTTTGTTAACAGGAGGGGCTCAGTGATTGTTAACATGACCCTCATCTTCAGGAACCAGACTGTTCTTCCCAATATTACCAGTGCAGAAAACGCACTAGAGACGTCTCTTATGCAGGGGAATACTTTCCTCAATGTGGACACAACCTCCATCACTGTTGGTAAGATAAATCTCTTATTATGTTACTTTATTACTGTTTCTGATGTAGTTATAGCATTATCACCATTCTGAAAAAAAACAATGGAAGCTGTGTCCAGTCCTCACATTCAGTCCTTAATAAAACAGTCCAATATCAACCACAACTACTCTCTTTTTCCCTGTTAAGGTGAATCGTTGATCGCAACCGTTAATGCAACAGTTGCAGCCACTACAACAGCTACAGTTGCCACAACAACAACAACAACAACAGCCACCACAGCATCAGGAGCCCAGACTTTGACAGTCACCATGGGGACTGCAGTGTGTCTACCCATGCTCCTCACCATCCTCATAGGGCTGTTCAGCTGGATATAACCCCTGGTGCCCAGCCACATATATTTTAGGGCACAGAAAATATATCTTTAGACAGGCCTTTCTGTCGTCCTCTTTGTTGTTTTCAGTGTCTTGTTTGTGTTTCTGTTACTCACTGCACTTTGATATTGTACAAATGATATTGCGCGTAACAAATAACATTTATTGTTATATTATTTTCATTATTATTATTATTAAAACACTGAGAAAGCTCAAATGTCACTTTGTTTACATGCTCTCCTACTGCAATTAATATGCTGGACAAATCGCAATACTGTATGCTCAAAAGTACTTGTAATAACAATTACGAAAAGTGCTGTATTAATAGGAATATGTAATAGCAATAAATTAGTCATGAAGCAAATTATATTTCATGAACTTTTCAAACTCATTATACTATTTAAACTATTCAAACATAAAAGTGCCCATTTTAAGATGGAAGTCTACGGAAACCAACAATACATTTTTTTTTTTTGTAAAATGTACCGAAAACTCTAAATGATCAACCCTAATAAAAGCTCTCTGATACATATTCAACTTTTTAAACTAAAACATTTTTTTGTAACTCCAAGAACTCTTATCCGGTTAACATGGCGGAATGTTGATTTAGACCAACATTCTGTGCACTCTCTTGGCAACCAGTTCTACTCCGAAGAAAACACCTTACACTGTCTCTCTCTACTCTATCTTTCCTGAACGATCCTCTAACTTTCTCTCATCTATCTGGCTATATTTCTTTCAACTACCCTGCCATCATCCTTTCTTCAATCTATCTATCTATCTATCTCTCTCTTTCTCTCTGTATATATATATATATATATATATATATATATATATATATATATATATATATATATATATACACACACACTCACCGGCCACTTCATTAGGTACACCTTGCTAGTACCGGGTTGGACCCCCTTTTGCCTTCAGAACAACAAGGTGCTGGAAACATTCCTCAGAGATTTTGGTCCATATTGACATGATAGCATCACGCAGTTGCTGCAGATTTGTAGGCTTCACATCCATGATGCGAATCTCCCGTTCCACCACATCTCAAAGGTGCTCTATTGGATTGAGATCTGGTGACTGTGGAGGCCATTGGAGTACAGTGAACTCATTGTCATGTTCAAGAAACCAGTTTGAGATGATGTGAGCTTTGTGACATGGCGCGTTATCCTGCTGGAAGTAGCCATCAGAAGATGGGTACACTGTGGTCATAAAGGGATGGACATGGTCAGCAACAATACTCAGGTATGCTGTGGCATTTAAACGATGCTCAATTGGTACTAAGGGGTCCAAAGTGTGCCAAGAAAATATCCCACACTCCATTAGATATTTGCGTTAACGAGCAATTGAACAGGTGTACCTAATAAAGTGTCAGTTAGTGTATATATATACACACACACCAGATGAAACAATACTGTAAAATAAAGTGTTGAACTGCCCCCAGACCTACCATACAAACATGAGTATGAAAGGACATCTTTCTACCCCTTCCCCTACCCCAGCATCTTAGCATATCCCAACACTCAGTCAGGAGCCTGGTGGTGGTGGAGATAATAATGATAATATATGATAATAATAAGGACGATTATTATAATAATAACAATGATAATTACTATTATTATTATGATTAAACACATTAAACACATTTGTACAGCACTAAATTCATGAGAAATCCATTATTTGTGAAGTGCACATATTATAGCAAATAGACTCAGAAAAGATGAGCAAGACAGGTGACGACATCCAGTTGAACCAGTTCAAATGAGGACACTGAAGAATAGAGAATATTATTACAACTCCCACTGTTGTTCCTGCTTGGTTGGAGTCTGTGATGCCCCGCTAACATTACACCCCTTTAGACTGTTTCAGAGCATTGAAAAGCATTATTCACTCATATGCGAGTGCTGTCATTAAAATGCACATGCACACAATGACAATTCTTATTATTAAACACATTAAACAGATTTGTACAGCACTAAATTCATGTATTCCAAATTCATTATTTGCGATAACAAGTGCACATATTACAGGAAATAAAAGTGACAAGATGAGCAAGACAATGAGGTGACAATTAGACATCCAGTTGAACCAGTTCAAATGTGGATCACTGAAGAGGAAACAATATTACTATAACTCCCACTGTTGTTCCTGCTTGGGTGGAGTTGTGATGCCCAGCTAAGATAGCTCGCACAGGGTATCAGGTGCTACTCAATGCTCAGAAACTGTCAAAAATTATCAAGTAATTATTCCTTCATATGCTACTGCTGTCATTAAAGTAGATAATTTACACCTTTACACATGCACACACAGACACAAACGCACACACATGCACACACACACATTCTCGTTGATACAATGTTGGCATGCCAAGTATGTAAAATGTGGTGACCTGCAACTTTTCATGCCATGTCATAGCATCCAAACAAATCCAAATGCCATTGACAACAAATCAATATGCGTCACCAAATCATCCTTTGATGGCATAGTTCAGGCTGAGGTGGACTGGGCACATAGTTGTGGATATGAAAAATCAAGGTGGTGACACTCACACTAATCATTCAGGTGCATCTATTTGAAGAGTTCTCACGGCACAGGAAATATTGGATATTTTAATCATTCAGCAGACACATCTATCCAGAGCGACTTACAATAAGTACGTTTCTCGAAAGTAAATGTATTAACTACACATCACAATCATCGTAAGTAAAACTTTCGAGAAGAAGAAGTGCCACCGTCAGATATTATTGATATTAAGGATATTGCAGTCTTGCGACCAGGTAAGTCTATCAAATATCACATTTTCTGTGTCTGGTTGTGATAAATATTGCGGATAAATATTATATTTGTATATTTCACATTTTCTGTTGTCTTATTTCAAATCTATTTGAGACATTTTACAGGCTAAATGAAATGAGCAGGACGTTAAAGATTTGGTGCATAACTGAGTACACAAAGACACACACATCACAGACACACATTCTCCTTGATGCAATGTTGGCATGCCAGGTAGGTGGTGACCTGCAACTTGTCATGCATCCAAGCAAATCCAAATGCCATTGACAATAAATCAATATGTGTCACCAAACCATCCTTTGATGGCATAGTTCAGGCTGAGGTGGACTGGGCACGTAGTTGTGGATATAAATAATCAAGGTGGTGACACTCACACTAGTCATTCAGGTGCATCTATTTGAAGAGATCTCACAGCACAGGAAATATTGGATATTTTAATTTTAAGTGAAACTTTCGAGAAGAAGAAGTGCCACCGGCAGATATTATTGATATTAAGGATATTGCAGTCTTGCGACCAGGTAAGTCTATCAAATATCCCATTTTCTGTGTCTGGTTGAGATAAATATTGCGGATATTTTTTTTTGTTGTATATTTCACATTTTCTGTTGTCTTATTTCAAATCTATTTGAGACATTTTACAGGCTAAATGAAATGAGCAGGACGTTAAAGATTTGGTGCATAACTGAGTAAATAGATGACACAGTATCAGGAGATTAGAAATACAAAAAGATAACAGTCAAGGACTCGGAAAGGAAGGAAAAGGATAGAAATAAAAAACCCAAAAAACAAATCATTGATCAGTGGAATGCACGTGTTTACCATTCACCATGAAGAAGCCAGCTCTTTTAAGTTATGTTTGCACTTTGCACTGTTTTCCCAAGCTAATCTGTCCATTGATACATTTTATATTTTGTATAAACAAATATATTGTTGTGTCTCTCGTGTATGTACAGTATAACTATGTTGTATGCAGAGTTCTTGGCCAGGGCTCACTTGAAAAGAGAATGTGAATTCTCTGGTTAAATAAAGGATACAAAAATAATAATAATAATGATGTTCATCTTGCTTGACGATGACACTACAGTATATTTCCAATTGCAAAATGTTAAATGGTCAATGGTCATTAAATACACTAACTTTTTGGTTAAATGAAATCGCAAGTTATGTACTAATAGGTTAAGTTTACTATGACATCCAAGGTAAACCTAAGGACTTCAGCAAAAATCTGGAGCCTCATAGAATTCATGGCATTAAGAGCAAAGTAATTTGCTTTGTATTTTTCTTGTTTAGTGATTTTATTGACATGATTGAAATTAGTTTCGTCCCTGTGATTGTTTGTAATTGACCATTTGTGTTTTTAAAATGTTTTGTTTCTTTGTTTGGTAGTCCAGTTGGTTGAGTTTGACTTGTCTTTTTTGTTTTTTCCTGGAATACAAAAACAGTGAATTGCTTACACATAATACTGAGACTCACTCCGTAGCATTGGGTTTGGGTATGGGAGCTGAAACACGCCAAAAAAAGAAGAAAATCTAAATAATCAAGATAGATTACATCTTCAAGAATATGATTATTATTATGTAAACAAATAACATCCCATGGCTATTTCATGATGGCACTATTTTTTTTAGAAACAATACATGACTGACAATGGTGGAAATAGCGTTTTGGAATGAAATGATGAATGATATTATTTATTGTTTATGAATCACATTAAAATGGTGGTGTACCTGTTATGATACAGTAGATGAGGAACACATTCTGTCCTTTTGATACAATGCAATATTTTAATTGTTATGTTAAATGAAATACAGTAAAATCACTGTATTCTATCATTGCCTCTTGCCTTCCTTTGCAATTTACATATTAATCCAGAAGACACTTGTTAAGTATGAAGAAGCAGGAGTTAGTAACTAAAATGATCATCATGTTCACTACCTTGCATTTTTTATTAAACATAATTTGCTTCATAATCATGAAATAATAATTTAATAATCGCAATAAATAGTAATACATTTAAAGAAAATATATATATTTTTTAACAGAATTCTTTCTTTCAGACCAAATAAATTGCACTGTTATTTCAAAAAGTACTTGTTCGTACTTGGTATAACAGCAGCATCACTTGTTACAGTTTAAAAAGCAGCTCTGGGTGTTCCAGTATACACCGATAAAGTTAATAAGAGGACACAATACTAATTTACTACTTATATAATGAATGGATTTATATCATGATTGTAATCGTACTGAATTACCTCTCGAATGCTGGACTGTGTACACCGTAAACATGCCATGAACATGAGTAAGGAATGGCTCTTTTTAGATGCTTGAACACATGCGGGAAATACCGGTTAGTCAGACTGTCAGTGGGAAGAGAAGCAGCACCACCCTGCACTTCAATGCATCAATTAAACATTTGTATAATTTTCATACCTTAGAAGTGTCCTGCCCATAGTCAGTATGTGTACATACACCCCCAAAACAAACATTAAAATGTTTTTTTCTTTTTAAACAGCTCCCAGTGATTCTTAGTCATTTCAAAAAGTGAAACATACTCCTTCAATATAGTGATTATAATCAATGATAGCTGCTTTAAGTAAACTATCCCATTAACAATTCTGTGACAAAAAAGGAATTCATTTAAACATGCATTAGTCTATTAACCAGCCAGTCTAAATAATATCCACCTTCAACTGTCCTCAAATCATTAAAAATGACAAATAAATAAAAATCCTAACCTCAACCATTACAGATGAAAGATGCCAATATGATCCAAGATCAACAATTAGGAGCAATGTTCTCCAATGGACCAAGGTGCTCATCACTTTGTAAAGCAGGAAGAAAAAGACTACACTGAAGGACGGCATTATCTAGCACATCTGGGGATGAACACTAGAAATGACATACAATAGAGTGTTGCAATGCATGTGTTCACTACATCTGAATTCAACAAACTCTATCAATGTATTTGTCCCTATTCAAACGATGAAGTCAACAAATACTTTTTAAATAAATAACCAATGTCGTTGCTCCGACTTAGGTTGTGCAGAGATGACTAAGACCAGGACAAGATGGAGAGCCACGCTGCTATGTCTAACTGGTAAGGAACAGAGGAACATGCTCTGGTTGCGACCGCTGGTGTTTGGAACAACACATACCTACTTAAACAATGTTAAGATTGACTAAGATGCAAATAACATAGTTATAAAAAATTGTTTCAAGAGTGGTGATGAATTGGAGAATAAACCCTTGTCTTGGGATATGAAGTAAGAATAGTTCCTGATGTTCATATGACTTTAAATGCCCTCATAGACCATCATGTAGTTGTAATAAGAGCAACACCACCTCTTATATGATACACAACTGCATCTGACATTGATATTGTTGCTGAGCATAGAATGATTGTACATAGACATATTTCTCAGTCCTCAGTAGAAAACTGATATTCATCAAAGATGATGTTTAATCAAATTCCCTTGCTGGGTATATTATAATTATAACAATCATTTGTTTTCAATTAACAGTGCTGATGTCAACATCATTAGCGGCCACAATTACAACCACGGTTGCCCAAACAACAACCACAGCAACAACCATTATAACATCAGCAGTGCCCACTACAACCACAACAGCTTCTCCAACAACCACAACAGCTTCTCTAACAACAACAACAGCTTCTCCAGCAACAACAGCAGCGCCCACTACAACCACAACAGCTTCTCCAACAACAACCACAGCCTCTCCAACAACAACAGCAACTTCTCCAACAACCACAACAGTTTCTCCAACAACTACAGCTTCTCAAACAACAACAACAGCAGCGCCCACTACAACCACAGCTTCTCAAACAACAACAACAGCATCTCTAACAACAACCACAGCCTCTCCAACAACCACAACAGCTTCTCCAACAACAACCACAGCCTCTCCAACAACCACAACAGCTTCTCCAACAACAACAACAGCAGTGCCTACTACAACCACAGCTTCTCCAACAACCACAACAGTTTCTCCAACAATAACTACAGCTTCTCAAACAACAACAGCAGCGCCCACTACAACCACAGCTACTCAAACAACAACAGCATCTCCAACAACAACCACAGCCTCTCCAACAACCACAACAGCTTCTCCAACAACAACCACAGCCTCTCCAACAACCACAACAGCTTCTCCAACAACAACAACCGCAGTGCCCACTACAACCACAGCCTCTCCAACAAACACAACAGCTCCTCCAACAACAACCACAGCCTCTCCAACAACCACAACAGTTTCTCCAACAACCACAACAGCTTCTCCAACAACAACAACAGCCTCTCCAACAACCACAACAGCTCCTCCAACAACAACCACAGCCTCTCCAACAACCACAACAGTTTCTCCAACAACAACAACAGCAGTGACCACTACAACCACAGCTTCTCCAACAACCACAACATCTTCTCCAACAACAACAACCGGAGTGCCCATTACAACCACAGCCTCTCCAACAACCACAACAGCTTCTCCAACAACAACCACAGCCTCTCCAACAACCACAACAGCTCCTCCAACAACAACCTCAGCCTCTCCAACAACCACAACAGCTCCTCCAACAACAACCACAGCCTCTCCAACAACCACAACATCTTCTCCAACAACAACAACCGGAGTGCCCATTACAACCACAGCCTCTCCAACAACCACAACAGCTTCTCCAACAACAACCACAGCCTCTCCAACAACCACAACAGCTCCTCCAACAACAACCTCAGCCTCTCCAACAACCACAACAGCTCCTCCAACAACAACCACAGCATCTCCAACAACAACCACAGCCTCTCCAACAACCACAACAGCTTCTCCAACAACAACCACAGCCTCTCCAACAACCACAACAGCTTCTCCAACAACTACCACGGCCTCTCCAACAACCACAACAGCTTCTCCAACAACAACAACAACCGTAGTGCCCACTACAACCACAGCCTCTCCAACAACCACAACAACTTCTCCAACAACCACAACAGTTTCTCCAACAACAACTACAGCTTCTCCAACAACAACAACAGCAGCGCCCACTACAACCACAGCTTCTCAAACAACAACAGTATCTCCAACAACAACCACAGCCTCTCCAACAACCACAACAGCTTCTCCAACAACAACCACAGCCTCTCCAACACACACAACAGCTTCTCCAACAACAACCACAGCCTCTCGAACAACCACAACAGCTCCTCCAACAACAACAACAGCCTCTCCAACAACCACAACAGCTCCTCCAACAACAACCACAGCCTCTCCAACAACCACAACAGTTTCTCCAACAACAACAACAGCAGTGCCCACTACAACCACAGCTTCTCCAACAACAGCATCTCCAACAACAACCACAGCCTCTCCAACAACCACAACAGCTTCTCCAACAACAACCACAGCCTCTTCAACAACCACAACAGCTTCTCCAACAACAACCACAGCCTCTCCAACAACCACAACAGCTTCTCCAACAACAACAACAGCAGTGCCTACTACAACCACAGCTTCTCCAACAACCACAACAGTTTCTCCAACAACTACAGCTTCTCCAACAACCACAACAGTTTCTCCAACAACAACTACAGCTTCTCCAACAACAACAACAGTAGCGCCCACTACATCCACAGCTTCTCAAACAACAACAGCAGCATCTCCAACAACAACCACAGCCTCTCCAACAACCACAACAGCTTCTCCAACAACAACCACAGCCTCTCCAACAACCACAACAGCTTCTCCAACAACAACAACAGCAGTGCCCACTACAACCACAGCGTCTCAAACAACAACAGTATCTCCAACAACAACCACAGCCTCTCCAACAACCACAACAGCTTCTCCAACAACAACAACAGCAGTGCCTACTACAACCACAGCTTCTCCAACAACAATAACAGCATCTCCAACAACAACCACAGCATCTCCAACAACCAAATCAGATTCTCCAACAACAACAACCGCAGTGCCCGCCACAACCACAGCTTCTCCAACAACAACAACTTCTCCAACAACAACAACCGCAGTGCCCATTACAATCACAGCCTCTCCAACAACCACAACAGCTTCTACAACAACAACCACAGCCTCTCCAACAACCACAACAGCTCCTCCAACAACAACCACAGCCTCTCCAACAACCACAACAGCTCCTCCAACAACAACCACAGCCTCTCCAACAACCACAACAGCTCCTCCAACAACAACCACAGTCTCTCCAACAACCACAACAGTTTCTCCAACAACAACAACAGCAGTGCCCACTACAACCACAGCTTCTCCAACAACAACTTCTCCAACAACCACAACAGCTTCTCCAACAACAACAACCGCAGTGCCCACTACAACCACAGCTTCTCCAACAACAACAACAGCATCTCCAACAACAACCACAGCCTCTACAACAACTACAACTTCCCCAACAACAACCACAACCTCTCCAACAACCACAACAGCTTCTCCAACAACAACCACAGCCTCTCCAACAACCACAACAGCTTCTCCAACAACAACCACAGCCTCTCCAACAACCACAACAGCTTCTCCAACAACCACAACAGTTTCTCCAACAACAACTACAGCTTCTCCAACAACAACAACAGCAGTGCCTACTACAACCACAGCTTCTCCAACAACAAAAACAGCATCTCCAACAACAACCACAGCCTCTCCAACAACCACAACAGCTTCTCCGACAACAACAACAGCCTCTCTAACAACCACAACAGTTTCTCCAACAACAACAACAGCAGTGCCCACCACAACCACAGCTTCTCCAACAACAACAACTTCTCCAACAACCACAACAGCTTCTCCAACAACAACAACCGCAGTGCCCACTACAACCACAGCTTCTCCAACAACAACAACAGCATCTCCAACAACAACCACAGCCTCTACAACAACTACAACAACTTCCCCAACAACAACCACAACATCTCCAACAACGACAACAGCTTCTCCAACAACAACCACAGCCTCTCCAACAACCACAACAGCTTCTCCAACAACAACAACAGCAGTGCCTACTACAACCACAGCTTCTCCAACAACCACAACAACTTCTCCAACAACCACAACAGTTTCTCCAACAACTACAGCTTCTCCAACAACCACAACAGTTTCTCCAACAACAACTACAGCTTCTCCAACAACAACAACAGCAGTGCCCACTACATCCACAGCTTCTCAAACAACAACAACAGCATCTCCAACAACAACCACAGCCTCTCCAACAACCACAATAGTTTCTCCAACAACAACCACAGCCTCTCCAACAACCACAACAGCTTCTCCAACAACAACAACAGCAGTGCCCACTACAACCACAGCGTCTCAAACAACAACAGTATCTCCAACAACAACCACAGCCTCTCCAACAACGACAACAGCTTCTCCAACAACAACCACAGCCTCTCCAACAACCACAACAGCTTCTCCAACAACTACCACAGCCTCTCCAACAACCACAACAGCTCCTCCAACAACAACCACAGCCTCTCCAACAACCACAACAGTTTCTCCAACAACAACAACAACAGTGCCCACTACAACCACAGCTTCTCCAACAACAACAACAGCATCTCCAACAACAACCACAGCCTCTCCAACAACCACAACAGCTTCTCCAACAACAACCACAGCCTCTCCAACAACCACAACAGCTTCTCCAACAACAACCACAGCCTCTCCAACAACCACAACAGCTTCTCAAACAACAACAACAGCAGTGCCTACTACAACCACAGCTTCTCCAACAACCACAACAGTTTCTCCAACAACTACAGCTTCTCCAACAACCACAACAGTTTCTCCAACAACAACTACAGCTTCACCAACAACAACAACAGCAGCGCCCACTACATCCACAGCTTCTCAAACAACAACAACAGCATCTCCAACAACAACCACAGCCTCTCCAACAACCACAACAGCTTCTCCAACAACAACCACAGCAGTGCCCACTACAACCACAGCGTCTCGAACAACAACAGTATATCCAACAACAACCACAGCCTCTCCAACAACCACAACAGCTTCTCCAACAACAACAACAGCAGTGCCTACTACAACCACAGCTTCTCCAACAACAATAACAGCATCTCCAACAACAACCACAGCATCTCCAACAACCACAACAGATTCTCCAACAACAACAACCGCAGTGCCCGCTACAACCACAGCTTCTCCAACAACAACAACTTCTCCAACAACCACAACAGCTTCTCCAACAACAACAACCGCAGTGCCCACTACAACCACAGCTTCTCCAACAACAACAACAGCATCTCCAACAACAACCACAGCCTATACAACAACTACAACTTCCCCAACAACAACCACAACCTCTCCAACAACCACAACAGCTTCTCCAACAACAACCACAGCCTCTCCAACAACCACAACAACTTCTCCAACAACAACCACAGCCTCTCCAACAACCACAACAGCTTCTCCAACAACCACCACAGCCTCTCCAACAACCACAACAGCTTCTCCAACAACAACAACAGCAGTGCCTACTACAACCACAGCTTCTCCAACAACCACAACAACTTCTCCAACAACCACAACAGTTTCTCCAACAACAACTACAGCTTCTCCAACAACAACAACAGCAGCGCCCACTACATCCACAGCTTCTCAAACAACAACAGCATTTCCAACAACAACCACAGCCTCTCCAACAACCACAACAGCTTCTACAACAACAACAGCAGTGCCTACTACAACCACAGCTTCTCCAACAACAACAACAGCATCTCCAACAACCACAACAGCTCCTCCAACAACAACCACAGCCTCTCCAACAACCACAACAGCTCCTCCAACAACAACCACAGCCTCTCCAACAACCACAACAGCTCCTCCAACAACAACCACAGCCTCTCCAACAACCACAACAGCTCCTCCAACAACAACCACAGTCTCTCCAACAACCACAACAGTTTCTCCAACAACAACAACAGCAGTGCCCATTACAACCACAGCTTCTCCAACAACAACAACCGCAGTGCCCATTACAATCACAGCCTCTCCAACAACCACAACAGCTTCTCCAACAACAACCACAGCCTCTCCAACACCCACAACAGCTTCTCCAACAACAACCACAGCCTCTCCAACAACCTCAACAGCTCCTCCAACAACAACAACAGCCTCTCCAACAACCACAACAGCTCCTCCAACAACAACCACAGCCTCTCCAACAACCACAACAGTTTCTCCAACAACAACAACAGCAGTGCCCACTACAACCACAGCTTCTCCAACAACAACAACAGCATCTCCAACAACAACCACAGCCTCTCCAACAACCACAACAGCTTCTCCAACAACAACCACAGCCTCTCCAACAACCACAACAGCTTCTCCAACAACAACCACAGCCTCTCCAACAACCACAACAGCTTCTCCAACAACAACAACCGCAGTGCCCACTACAACCACAGCCTCTCCAACAACCACAACAGCTTCTCCAACAACAACCACAGCCTCTCCAACAACCACAACAGCTTCTCCAACAACAACCACAGCCTCTCCAACAACCACAACAGCTTCTCCAACAACAACCACAGCCTCTCCAACAACCACAACAGCTTCTCCAACAACAACAACAGCAGTGCCTACTACAACCACAGCTTCTCCAACAACCACAACAGTTTCTCCAACAACTACAGCTTCTCCAACAACAACCACAGCCTCTCCAACAACCACAACAGCTTCTCCAACAACAACAACCGCAGTGCCCACTACAACCACAGCCTCTCCAACAACCACAACAGCTTCTCCAACAACAACCACAGCCTCTCCAACAACCACAACAGCTTCTCCAACAACAACCACAGCCTCTCCAACAACCACAACAGCTTCTCCAACAACAACCACAGCCTCTCCAACAACCACAACAGCTTCTCCAACAACAACAACAGCCTCTCCAACAACCACAACAGCTCCTCCAACAACAACCACAGCCTCTCCAACAACCACAACAACTTCTCCAACAACCATAACAGTTTCTCCAACAACAACAACCGCAGTGCCCACTACAACCACAGCTTCTCAAACAACAACAACAGAATCTCCAACAACAACCACAGCCTCTCCAACAACTACAACAACTTCTCTAACTACAACCACAACCTCTCCAACAACCACAACAGCTTCTCCAACAACAACTACATCTTCTCCAACAACCACAACAGCTTCTCCAACAACCACAACAGTTTCTCCAACAACAACAGCAGTGCCCACCACAACCACAGCTTCTCCAACAACAACAACTTCTCCAACAACCACAACAGCTTCTCCAACAACAACAACCGCAGTGCCCACTACAACCACAGCTTCTCCAACAACAACAACAGCATCTCCAACAACAACCACAGCCTCTCCAACAACAGCAACAAATTCCCCAACAACAACCACAACCTCTCCAACAACCACAACAGCTTCTCCAACAACAACTACATCTTCTCCAACAACCACAACAGCTTCTCCAACAACCACAACAGTTTCTCCAACAACAACAGCAGTGCCCACCACAACCACAGCTTCTCCAACAACAACAACTTCTCCAACAACCACAACAGCTTCTCCAACAACAACAACCGCAGTGCCCACTACAACCACAGCTTCTCCAACAACAACAACAGCATCTCCAACAACAACCACAGCCTCTCCAACAACAGCAACAAATTCCCCAACAACAACCACAACCACAACCTCTCCAACAACCACAACAGCATCTCCAACAACAACAATAACAACCGCAGTGCCCACGACAACCACAACAGCTTCTCCAACAACAACAATAACAACCGCAGTGCCCACGACAACCACAGCCTCTCCAACAACCACAACAGTTTCCCTAACAACAACAACAGCTTCTCCAACATCAACAACAGCAGCGCCCACTACAACCACAGCTTCTCAAACAACAACCACAGCATCTCCAACAACAACCACAGCCTCTCCAACAACCACAACAGTTTCTCCAACAACAACAACAGCTTCTCCAACAACAACAACAGCAGTGCCCACGACAACCACAGCTTCTCCAACAACAACAGCAGCATCACCAACAACAACCACAGCCTCTCCAACAACTACAACAACTTCTCCAACAACAACTACAGCCTCTCCAACAACCACAACAGCTTCTCCAACAACAACAATAACAACCGCAGTGCCCACGACAACCACAGCCTCTCCAACAACCACAACAGTTTCCCTAACAACAACAACAGCTTCTCCAACATCAACAACAGCAGCGCCCACTACAACCACAGCTTCTCAAACAACAATAACAGCATCTCCAACAACAACCACAGCCTCTCCAACAACCACAACAGCTTCTCCATCAACAACAGCAGTGCCTACTACAACCACAGCTTCTCCAGCAACAACAACAGCATCTCCAACAACAACCACAGCATCTCCAACAACCACAACAACTTCTCCAACAACAACAACAGCCTCTCCAACAACAACCACAGCCTCTCCAACAACCACAACAGCTTCTCCAACAACAACCACAGCCTCTCCAACAACCACAACAGCTTCTCCAACAACAACAACCGCAGTGCCCACTACAACCACAGCCTCTCCAACAACCACAACAGCTTCTCCAACAACAACCACAGCCTCTCCAACAACCACAACAGCTTCTCCAACAACAACCACAGCCTCTCCAACAACCACAACAGCTTCTCCAACAACAACCACAGCCTCTCCAACAACCACAACAGCTTCTCCAACAACAACAACAGCCTCTCCAACAACCACAACAGCTCCTCCAACAACAACCACAGCCTCTCCAACAACCACAACAGTTTCTCCAACAACAACAACAGCAGTGCCCGCTACAACCACAGCTTCTCCAACAACAACAACTTCTCCAACAACCACAACATCTTCTCCAACAACAACAACCGCAGTGCCCATTACAATCACAGCCTCTCCAACAACCACAACAGCTTCTCCAACAACAACCACAGCCTCTCCAACACCCACAACTGCTTCTCCAACAACAACCACAGCCTCTCCAACAACCACAACAGCTCCTCCAACAACAACAACAGCCTCTCCAACAACCACAACAGCTCCTCCAACAACAACCACAGCCTCTCCAACAACCACAACAGTTTCTCCAACAACAACAACAGCAGTGCCCACTACAACCACAGCTTCTCCAACAACAACAACAGCATCTCCAACAACAACCACAGCCTCTCCAACAACCACAACAGCTTCTCCAACAACAACCACAGCCTCTCCAACAACCACAACAGCTTCTCCA
The DNA here is from genome assembly GCF_951799395.1 of Argentina silus. Classification (NCBI taxonomy): domain Eukaryota; kingdom Metazoa; phylum Chordata; class Actinopteri; order Argentiniformes; family Argentinidae; genus Argentina; species Argentina silus. Next base: position 6,816,804 of record NC_139675.1, read on the forward strand.
ACAACAACCACAGCCTCTCCAACAACCACAACAGCTTCTCCAACAACAACAACCGCAGTGCCCACTACAACCACAGCCTCTCCAACAACCACAACAGCTTCTCCAACAACAACCACAGCCTCTCCAACAACCACAACAGCTTCTCCAACAACAACCACAGTCTCTCCAACAACCACAACAGCTTCTCCAACAACAACCACAGCCTCTCCAACAACCACAACAGCTTCTCCAACAACAACAACAGCAGTGCCTACTACAACCACAGCTTCTCCAACAACCACAACAGTTTCTCCAACAACTACAGCTTCTCAAACAACCACAACAGTTTCTCCAACAACAACTACAGCTTCTCCAACAACAACAACAGCAGCGCCCACTACATCCACAGCTTCTCAAACAACAACAACAGCATCTCCAACAACAACCACAGCCTCTCCAACAACCACAACAGCTTCTCCAACAACAACAACATCAGTGCCCACTACAACCACAGCGTCTCAAACAACAACAGTATCTCCAACAACAACCACAGCCTCTCCAACAACCACAACAGCTTCTCCAACAACAACAACAGCAGCAGTGCCTACTACAAACACAGCTTCTCCAACAACCACAACAACTTCTCCAACAACCACAACAGTTTCTCCAACAACAACTACAGCTTCTCCAACAACAACAGCAGCGCCCACTACATCCACAGCTTCTCAAACAACAACAGCATTTCCAACAACAACAACAGCCTCTCCAACAACCACAACAGCTTCTCCAACAACAACCACAGCCTCTCCAACAACCACAACAGCTTCTACAACAACAACAACACCAGTGCCTACTACAACCACAGCTTCTCCAACAACAACAACAGCATCTCCAACAACAACCACAGCCTCTCCAACAATCACAACAGCTTCTCTGACAACAACAACAGCCTCTCCAACAACCACAACAGTTTCTCCAACAACAACAACAGCAGTGCCCACCACAAACACAGCTTCTCCAACAACCACAACAGCTTCTCCAACAACAACAACCGCAGTGCCCACTACAACCACAGCTTCTCCAACAACAACAACAGCATCTCCAACAACAACCACAGCCTCTCCAACAACTGCAACAAATTCCCCCACAACAACAACAGCCTCTCCAACAACCACAACAGCTTCTCCAACAACAACAACAGCCTCTCCAACAACCACAACAGCTCCTCCAACAACAACCACAGCCTCTCCAACAACCACAACAGTTTCTCCAACAACAACAACAGCAGTGCCCACTACAACCACAGCTTCTCCAACAACAACAACTTCTCCAGCAACCACAACAGCTTCTCCAACAACAACAACCGCAGTGCCCACTACAACCACAGCTTCTCCAACAACAACAACAGCATCTCCAACAACAACCACAGCCTCTACAACAACTACAACTTCCCCAACAACAACCACAACCTCTCCAACAACCTCAACAGCTTCTCCAACAACAACCACAGCCTCTCCAACAACCACAACAGCTTCTCCAACAACAACCACAGCCTCTCCAACAACCACAACAGCTTCTCCAACAACAACCACAGCCTCTCCAACAACCACAACAGCTTCTCCAACAACAACAACAGCAGTGCCTACTACAACCACAGCTTCTCCAACAACCACAACAACTTCTCCAACAACCACAACAGTTTCTCCAACAACAACTACAGCTTCTCCAACAACAACAACAGCAGCGCCCACTACATCCACAGCTTCTCAAACAACAACAGCATTTCCAACAACAACAACAGCCTCTCCAACAACCACAACAGCTTCTCCAACAACAACCACAGCCTCTCCGACAACCACAACAGCTTCTACAACAACAACAACAGCAGTGCCTACTACAACCACAGCTTCTCCAACAACAACAGCATCTCCAACAACAACCACAGCCTCTCCAACAACCACAACAGCTTCTCCGACAACAACAACAGCCTCTCCAACAACCACAACAGTTTCTCCAACAACAACAACAGCAGTGCCCACCACAACCACAGCTTCTCCAACAACAACAACTTCTCCAACAACCACAACAGCTTCTCCAACAACAACAACCGCAGTGCCCACTACAACCACAGCTTCTCCAACAACAACAACAGCATCTCCAACAACAACCACAGCCTCTACAACAACTTCCCCAACAACAACCACAACCTCTCCAACAACCACAACAGCTCCTCCAACAACAACCACAGCCTCTCCAACAACCACAACAGTTTCTCCAACAACAACAACAGCAGTGCCCACTACAACCACAGCTTCTCCAACAACAACAACTTCTCCAGCAACCACAACAGCTTCTCCAACAACAACAACCGCAGTGCCCACTACAACCACAGCTTCTCCAACAACAACAACAGCATCTCCAACAACAACCACAGCCTCTACAACAACTACAACTTCCCCAACAACAACCACAACCTCTCCAACAACCTCAACAGCTTCTCCAACAACAACCACAGCCTCTCCAACAACCACAACAGCTTCTCCAACAACAACCACAGCCTCTCCAACAACCACAACAGCTTCTCCAACAACAACCACAGCCTCTCCAACAACCACAACAGCTTCTCCAACAACAACCACAGCCTCTCCAACAACCACAACAGCTTCTCCAACAACAACCACAGCCTCTCCAACAACCACAACAGCTTCTCCAACAACAACAACAGCAGTGCCTACTACAACCACAGCTTCTCCAACAACCACAACAACTTCTCCAACAACAACTACAGCTTCTCCAACAACAACAACAGCAGCGCCCACTACATCCACAGCTTCTCAAACAACAACAGCATTTCCAACAACAACAACAGCCTCTCCAACAACCACAACAGCTTCTCCAACAACAACCACAGCCTCTCCGACAACCACAACAGCTTCTACAACAACAACAACAGCAGTGCCTACTACAACCACAGCTTCTCCAACAACAACAACAGCATCTCCAACAACAACCACAGCCTCTCCAACAACCACAACAGCTTCTCCGACAACAACAACAGCCTCTCCAACAACCACAACAGTTTCTCCAACAACAACAACAGCAGTGCCCACCACAACCACAGCTTCTCCAACAACAACAACTTCTCCAACAACCACAACAGCTTCTCCAACAACAACAACCGCAGTGCCCACTACAACCACAGCTTCTCCAACAACAACAACAGCATCTCCAACAACAACCACAGCCTCTACAACAACTACAACAACTTCCCCAACAACAACCACAACCACAACCTCTCCAACAACCACAACAGCTCCTCCAACAACAACCACAGCCTCTCCAACAACCACAACAGTTTCTCCAACAACAACAACAGCAGTGCCCACTACAACCACAGCTTCTCCAACAACAACAACTTCTCCAGCAACCACAACAGCTTCTCCAACAACAACAACCGCAGTGCCCACTACAACCACAGCTTCTCCAACAACAACAACAGCATCTCCAACAACAACCACAGCCTCTACAACAACTACAACTTCCCCAACAACAACCACAACCTCTCCAACAACCTCAACAGCTTCTCCAACAACAACCACAGCCTCTCCAACAACCACAACAGCTTCTCCAACAACAACCACAGCCTCTCCAACAACCACAACAGCTTCTCCAACAACAACCACAGCCTCTCCAACAACCACAACAGCTTCTCCAACAACAACCACAGCCTCTCCAACAACCACAACAGCTTCTCCAACAACAACCACAGCCTCTCCAACAACCACAACAGCTTCTCCAACAACAACAACAGCAGTGCCTACTACAACCACAGCTTCTCCAACAACCACAACAACTTCTCCAACAACAACTACAGCTTCTCCAACAACAACAACAGCAGCGCCCACTACATCCACAGCTTCTCAAACAACAACAGCATTTCCAACAACAACAACAGCCTCTCCAACAACCACAACAGCTTCTCCAACAACAACCACAGCCTCTCCGACAACCACAACAGCTTCTACAACAACAACAACAGCAGTGCCTACTACAACCACAGCTTCTCCAACAACAACAACAGCATCTCCAACAACAACCACAGCCTCTCCAACAACCACAACAGCTTCTCCGACAACAACAACAGCCTCTCCAACAACCACAACAGTTTCTCCAACAACAACAACAGCAGTGCCCACCACAACCACAGCTTCTCCAACAACAACAACTTCTCCAACAACCACAACAGCTTCTCCAACAACAACAACCGCAGTGCCCACTACAACCACAGCTTCTCCAACAACAACAACAGCATCTCCAACAACAACCACAGCCTCTACAACAACTACAACAACTTCCCCAACAACAACCACAACCTCTCCAACAACCACAACAGCTTCTCCAACAACAACCACAGCCTCTCCAACAACCACAACAGCTTCTCCAACAACAACCACAGCCTCTCCAACAACCACAACAGCTTCTCCAACAACAACCACAGCCTCTCCAACAACCACAACAGCATCTCCATCAACAACCACAGCCTCTCCAACAACCACAACAGCTTCTCCAACAACAACAACAGCAGTGCCTACTACAACCACAGCTTCTCCAACAACCACAACAACTTCTCCAACAACCACAACAGCTTCTCCAACAACAACCACAGCCTCTCCAACAACCACAACAGCTTCTCCAACAACAACCACAGCCTCTCCAACAACCACAACAGCTTCTACAACAACAACAACAGCAGTGCCTACTACAACCACAGCTTCTCCAACAACAACAACAGCATCTCCAACAACAACCACAGCCTCTGGAACAACCACAACAGCTTCTCCGAGAACAACAGCCTCTCCAACAACCACAACAGTTTCTCCAACAACAACAACAGCAGTGCCCACCACAACCACAGCTTCTCCAACAACCACAACAGCTTCTCCAACAACAACAACCGCAGTGCCCACTACAACCACAGCTTCTCCAACAACAACAACAGCATCTCCAACAACAACCACAGCCTCTCCAACAACCACAACAGTTTCTCCAACAACAACAACAGCAGTGCCCACTACAACCACAGCTTCTCCAACAACAACAGCATCTCCAACAACAACCACAGCCTCTACAACAACCACAACAACTTCTCCAACAACAACTACAGACTCTCCAACAACCACAACAGCTTCTCCAACAACAACAATAACAACCGCAGTGCCCACGACAACCACAGCCTCTCCAACAACCACAACAGTTTCCCTAACAACAACAACAGCTTCTCCAACATCAACAACAGCAGCGCCCACTACAACCACAGCTTCTCAAACAACAATAACAGCATCTCCAACAACAACCACAGCCTCTCCAACAACCACAACAGCTTCTCCATCAACAACAGCAGTGCCTACTACAACCACAGCTTCTCCAGCAACAACAACAGCCTCTCCAACAACCACAACAGCTCCTCCAACAACAACCACAGCCTCTCCAACAACCACAACAGTTTCTCCAACAACAACAACAGCAGTGCCCACTACAACCACAGCTTCTCCAACAACAACAACTTCTCCAGCAACCACAACAGCTTCTCCAACAACAACAACCGCAGTGCCCACTACAACCACAGCTTCTCCAACAACAACAACAGCATCTCCAACAACAACCACAGCCTCTACAACAACTACAACAACTTCCCCAACAACAACCACAACCTCTCCAACAACAACAACAGCTCCTCCAACAACAACCACAGCCTCTCCAACAACCACAACAGTTTCTCCAACAACAACAACAGCAGTGCCCACTACAACCACAGCTTCTCCAACAACAACAACTTCTCCAGCAACCACAACAGCTTCTCCAACAACAACAACCGCAGTGCCCACTACAACCACAGCTTCTCCAACAACAACAACAGCATCTCCAACAACAACCACAGCCTCTACAACAACTACAACTTCCCCAACAACAACCACAACCTCTCCAACAACCTCAACAGCTTCTCCAACAACAACCACAGCCTCTCCAACAACCACAACAGCTTCTCCAACAACAACCACAGCCTCTCCAACAACCACAACAGCTTCTCCAACAACAACCACAGCCTCTCCAACAACCACAACAGCTTCTCCAACAACAACCACAGCCTCTCCAACAACCACAACAGCTTCTCCAACAACAACCACAGCCTCTCCAACAACCACAACAGCTTCTCCAACAACAACAACAGCAGTGCCTACTACAACCACAGCTTCTCCAACAACCACAACAACTTCTCCAACAACAACTACAGCTTCTCCAACAACAACAACAGCAGCGCCCACTACATCCACAGCTTCTCAAACAACAACAGCATTTCCAACAACAACAACAGCCTCTCCAACAACCACAACAGCTTCTCCAACAACAACCACAGCCTCTCCGACAACCACAACAGCTTCTACAACAACAACAACAGCAGTGCCTACTACAACCACAGCTTCTCCAACAACAACAACAGCATCTCCAACAACAACCACAGCCTCTCCAACAACCACAACAGCTTCTCCGACAACAACAACAGCCTCTCCAACAACCACAACAGTTTCTCCAACAACAACAACAGCAGTGCCCACCACAACCACAGCTTCTCCAACAACAACAACTTCTCCAACAACCACAACAGCTTCTCCAACAACAACAACCGCAGTGCCCACTACAACCACAGCTTCTCCAACAACAACAACAGCATCTCCAACAACAACCACAGCCTCTACAACAACTACAACAACTTCCCCAACAACAACCACAACCTCTCCAACAACCACAACAGCTCCTCCAACAACAACCACAGCCTCTCCAACAACCACAACAGTTTCTCCAACAACAACAACAGCAGTGCCCACTACAACCACAGCTTCTCCAACAACAACAACTTCTCCAGCAACCACAACAGCTTCTCCAACAACAACAACCGCAGTGCCCACTACAACCACAGCTTCTCCAACAACAACAACAGCATCTCCAACAACAACCACAGCCTCTACAACAACTACAACTTCCCCAACAACAACCACAACCTCTCCAACAACCTCAACAGCTTCTCCAACAACAACCACAGCCTCTCCAACAACCACAACAGCTTCTCCAACAACAACCACAGCCTCTCCAACAACCACAACAGCTTCTCCAACAACAACCACAGCCTCTCCAACAACCACAACAGCTTCTCCAACAACAACCACAGCCTCTCCAACAACCACAACAGCTTCTCCAACAACAACCACAGCCTCTCCAACAACCACAACAGCTTCTCCAACAACAACAACAGCAGTGCCTACTACAACCACAGCTTCTCCAACAACCACAACAACTTCTCCAACAACAACTACAGCTTCTCCAACAACAACAGCAGCGCCCACTACATCCACAGCTTCTCAAACAACAACAGCATTTCCAACAACAACAACAGCCTCTCCAACAACCACAACAGCTTCTCCAACAACAACCACAGCCTCTCCGACAACCACAACAGCTTCTACAACAACAACAACAGCAGTGCCTACTACAACCACAGCTTCTCCAACAACAACAACAGCATCTCCAACAACAACCACAGCCTCTCCAACAACCACAACAGCTTCTCCGACAACAACAACAGCCTCTCCAACAACCACAACAGTTTCTCCAACAACAACAACAGCAGTGCCCACCACAACCACAGCTTCTCCAACAACAACAACTTCTCCAACAACCACAACAGCTTCTCCAACAACAACAACCGCAGTGCCCACTACAACCACAGCTTCTCCAACAACAACAACAGCATCTCCAACAACAACCACAGCCTCTACAACAACTACAACAACTTCCCCAACAACAACCACAACCTCTCCAACAACCACAACAGCTTCTCCAACAACAACCACAGCCTCTCCAACAACCACAACAGCTTCTCCAACAACAACCACAGCCTCTCCAACAACCACAACAGCTTCTCCAACAACAACCACAGCCTCTCCAACAACCACAACAGCATCTCCATCAACAACCACAGCCTCTCCAACAACCACAACAGCTTCTCCAACAACAACAACAGCAGTGCCTACTACAACCACAGCTTCTCCAACAACCACAACAACTTCTCCAACAACCACAACAGCTTCTCCAACAACAACCACAGCCTCTCCAACAACCACAACAGCTTCTCCAACAACAACCACAGCCTCTCCAACAACCACAACAGCTTCTACAACAACAACAACAGCAGTGCCTACTACAACCACAGCTTCTCCAACAACAACAACAGCATCTCCAACAACAACCACAGCCTCTGGAACAACCACAACAGCTTCTCCGAGAACAACAGCCTCTCCAACAACCACAACAGTTTCTCCAACAACAACAACAGCAGTGCCCACCACAACCACAGCTTCTCCAACAACCACAACAGCTTCTCCAACAACAACAACCGCAGTGCCCACTACAACCACAGCTTCTCCAACAACAACAACAGCATCTCCAACAACAACCACAGCCTCTCCAACAACCACAACAGTTTCTCCAACAACAACAACAGCAGTGCCCACTACAACCACAGCTTCTCCAACAACAACAGCATCTCCAACAACAACCACAGCCTCTCCAACAACAACAACAGCTTCTCCAACAACAACAACAGCAGTGCCCACTACAACCACAGCTTCTCCAACAACAACAACAGCATCTCCAACAACAACTACAGCTTCTCCAACAACCACAACAGCTTCTCCAACAACCACAACAGTTTCTCCAACAACAACAACAGCAGTGCCCACCAGAACCACAGCTTCTCCAACAACAACAACTTCTCCAACAACCACAACAGCTTCTCCAACAACAACAACCGCAGTGCCCACTACAACCACAGCTTCTCCAACAACAACAACAGCATCTCCAACAACCACAACAGCTTCTCCAACAGCAACCACAGCCTCTCCAACAACCACAACAGCTTCTCCAACAACAACCACAGCCTCTCCAACAACCACAACAGCTTCTCCAACAACAACAATAACAACCGCAGTGCCCACTACAACCACAGCCTCTCCAACAACCACAACAGCTTCTCCAACAACAACCACAGCCTCTCCAACAACCACAACAGCTTCTCCAACAACAACCACAGCCTCTCCAACAACCACAACAGCTTCTCCAACAACAACCACAGCCTCTCCAACAACCACAACAGCTTCTACAACAACAACAACAGCAGTGCCTACTACAACCACAGCTTCTCCAACAACAACAACAGCATCTCCAACAACAACCACAGCCTCTGGAACAACCACAACAGCTTCTCCGAGAACAACAGCCTCTCCAACAACCACAACAGTTTCTCCAACAACAACAACAGCAGTGCCCACCACAACCACAGCTTCTCCAACAACCACAACAGCTTCTCCAACAACAACAACCGCAGTGCCCACTACAACCACAGCTTCTCCAACAACAACAACAGCATCTCCAACAACAACCACAGCCTCTCCAACAACCACAACAGTTTCTCCAACAACAACAACAGCAGTGCCCACTACAACCACAGCTTCTCCAACAACAACAGCATCTCCAACAACAACCACAGCCTCTACAACAACCACAACAACTTCTCCAACAACAACTACAGACTCTCCAACAACCACAACAGCTTCTCCAACAACAACAATAACAACCGCAGTGCCCACGACAACCACAGCCTCTCCAACAACCACAACAGTTTCCCTAACAACAACAACAGCTTCTCCAACATCAACAACAGCAGCGCCCACTACAACCACAGCTTCTCAAACAACAATAACAGCATCTCCAACAACAACCACAGCCTCTCCAACAACCACAACAGCTTCTCCATCAACAACAGCAGTGCCTACTACAACCACAGCTTCTCCAGCAACAACAACAGCCTCTCCAACAACCACAACAGCTCCTCCAACAACAACCACAGCCTCTCCAACAACCACAACAGTTTCTCCAACAACAACAACAGCAGTGCCCACTACAACCACAGCTTCTCCAACAACAACAACTTCTCCAGCAACCACAACAGCTTCTCCAACAACAACAACCGCAGTGCCCACTACAACCACAGCTTCTCCAACAACAACAACAGCATCTCCAACAACAACCACAGACTCTACAACAACTACAACAACTTCCCCAACAACAACCACAACCTCTCCAACAACCACAACAGCTCCTCCAACAACAACCACAGCCTCTCCAACAACCACAACAGTTTCTCCAACAACAACAACAGCAGTGCCCACTACAACCACAGCTTCTCCAACAACAACAACTTCTCCAGCAACCACAACAGCTTCTCCAACAACAACAACCGCAGTGCCCACTACAACCACAGCTTCTCCAACAACAACAACAACAGCATCTCCAACAACAACCACAGCCTCTACAACAACTACAACTTCCCCAACAACAACCACAACCTCTCCAACAACCTCAACAGCTTCTCCAACAACAACCACAGCCTCTCCAACAACCACAACAGCTTCTCCAACAACAACCACAGCCTCTCCAACAACCACAACAGCTTCTCCAACAACAACCACAGCCTCTCCAACAACCACAACAGCTTCTCCAACAACAACCACAGCCTCTCCAACAACCACAACAGCTTCTCCAACAACAACCACAGCCTCTCCAACAACCACAACAGCTTCTCCAACAACAACAACAGCAGTGCCTACTACAACCACAGCTTCTCCAACAACCACAACAACTTCTCCAACAACAACTACAGCTTCTCCAACAACAACAACAGCAGCGGCCACTACATCCACAGCTTCTCAAACAACAACAGCATTTCCAACAACAACAACAGCCTCTCCAACAACCACAACAGCTTCTCCAACAACAACCACAGCCTCTCCGACAACCACAACAGCTTCTACAACAACAACAACAGCAGTGCCTACTACAACCACAGCTTCTCCAACAACAACAACAGCATCTCCAACAACAACCACAGCCTCTCCAACAACCACAACAGCTTCTCCGACAACAACAACAGCCTCTCCAACAACCACAACAGTTTCTCCAACAACAACAACAGCAGTGCCCACCACAACCACAGCTTCTCCAACAACAACAACTTCTCCAACAACCACAACAGCTTCTCCAACAACAACAACCGCAGTGCCCACTACAACCACAGCTTCTCCAACAACAACAACAGCATCTCCAACAACAACCACAGCCTCTACAACAACTACAACAACTTCCCCAACAACAACCACAACCTCTCCAACAACCACAACAGCTCCTCCAACAACAACCACAGCCTCTCCAACAACCACAACAGTTTCTCCAACAACAACAACAGCAGTGCCCACTACAACCACAGCTTCTCCAACAACAACAACTTCTCCAGCAACCACAACAGCTTCTCCAACAACAACAACCGCAGTGCCCACTACAACCACAGCTTCTCCAACAACAACAACAGCATCTCCAACAACAACCACAGCCTCTACAACAACTACAACTTCCCCAACAACAACCACAACCTCTCCAACAACCTCAACAGCTTCTCCAACAACAACCACAGCCTCTCCAACAACCACAACAGCTTCTCCAACAACAACCACAGCCTCTCCAACAACCACAACAGCTTCTCCAACAACAACCACAGCCTCTCCAACAACCACAACAGCTTCTCCAACAACAACCACAGCCTCTCCAACAACCACAACAGCTTCTCCAACAACAACCACAGCCTCTCCAACAACCACAACAGCTTCTCCAACAACAACAACAGCAGTGCCTACTACAACCACAGCTTCTCCAACAACCACAACAACTTCTCCAACAACAACTACAGCTTCTCCAACAACAACAACAGCAGCGCCCACTACATCCACAGCTTCTCAAACAACAACAGCATTTCCAACAACAACAACAGCCTCTCCAACAACCACAACAGCTTCTCCAACAACAACCACAGCCTCTCCGACAACCACAACAGCTTCTACAACAACAACAACAGCAGTGCCTACTACAACCACAGCTTCTCCAACAACAACAACAGCATCTCCAACAACAACCACAGCCTCTCCAACAACCACAACAGCTTCTCCGACAACAACAACAGCCTCTCCAACAACCACAACAGTTTCTCCAACAACAACAACAGCAGTGCCCACCACAACCACAGCTTCTCCAACAACAACAACTTCTCCAACAACCACAACAGCTTCTCCAACAACAACAACCGCAGTGCCCACTACAACCACAGCTTCTCCAACAACAACAACAGCATCTCCAACAACAACCACAGCCTCTCCAACAACCACAACAGCTTCTCCAACAACAACCACAGCCTCTCCAACAACCACAACAGCTTCTCCAACAACAACCACAGCCTCTCCAACAACCACAACAGCATCTCCATCAACAACCACAGCCTCTCCAACAACCACAACAGCTTCTCCAACAACAACAACAGCAGTGCCTACTACAACCACAGCTTCTCCAACAACCACAACAACTTCTCCAACAACCACAACAGCTTCTCCAACAACAACCACAGCCTCTCCAACAACCACAACAGCTTCTCCAACAACAACCACAGCCTCTCCAACAACCACAACAGCTTCTACAACAACAACAACAGCAGTGCCTACTACAACCACAGCTTCTCCAACAACAACAACAGCATCTCCAACAACAACCACAGCCTCTGGAACAACCACAACAGCTTCTCCGAGAACAACAGCCTCTCCAACAACCACAACAGTTTCTCCAACAACAACAACAGCAGTGCCCACCACAACCACAGCTTCTCCAACAACCACAACAGCTTCTCCAACAACAACAACCGCAGTGCCCACTACAACCACAGCTTCTCCAACAACAACAACAGCATCTCCAACAACAACCACAGCCTCTCCAACAACCACAACAGTTTCTCCAACAACAACAACAGCAGTGCCCACTACAACCACAGCTTCTCCAACAACAACAGCATCTCCAACAACAACCACAGCCTCTCCAACAACAACAACAGCTTCTCCAACAACAACAACAGCAGTGCCCACTACAACCACAGCTTCTCCAACAACAACAACAGCATCTCCAACAACAACTACAGCTTCTCCAACAACCACAACAGCTTCTCCAACAACCACAACAGTTTCTCCAACAACAACAACAGCAGTGCCCACCAGAACCACAGCTTCTCCAACAACAACAACTTCTCCAACAACCACAACAGCTTCTCCAACAACAACAACCGCAGTGCCCACTACAACCACAGCTTCTCCAACAACAACAACAGCATCTCCAACAACCACAACAGCTTCTCCAACAGCAACCACAGCCTCTCCAACAACCACAACAGCTTCTCCAACAACAACCACAGCCTCTCCAACAACCACAACAGCTTCTCCAACAACAACCACAGCCTCTCCAACAACCACAACAGCTTCTCCAACAACAACCACAGCCTCTCCAACAACCACAACAGCTTCTCCAACAACAACCACAGCCTCTCCAACAACCACAACAGCTTCTCCAACAACAACCACAGCCTCTCCAACAACCACAACAGCTTCTCCAACAACAACCACAGCCTCTCCAACAACCACAACAGCTTCTCCAACAACAACAACAGCAGTGCCTACTACAACCACAGCTTCTCCAACAACCACAACAACTTCTCCAACAACAACTACAGCTTCTCCAACAACAACAACAGCAGCGCCCACTACATCCACAGCTTCTCAAACAACAACAGCATTTCCAACAACAACAACAGCCTCTCCAACAACCACAACAGCTTCTCCAACAACAACCACAGCCTCTCCGACAACCACAACAGCTTCTACAACAACAACAACAGCAGTGCCTACTACAACCACAGCTTCTCCAACAACAACAACAGCATCTCCAACAACAACCACAGCCTCTCCAACAACCACAACAGCTTCTCCGACAACAACAACAGCCTCTCCAACAACCACAACAGTTTCTCCAACAACAACAACAGCAGTGCCCACCACAACCACAGCTTCTCCAACAACAACAACTTCTCCAACAACCACAACAGCTTCTCCAACAACAACAACCGCAGTGCCCACTACAACCACAGCTTCTCCAACAACAACAACAGCATCTCCAACAACAACCACAGCCTCTACAACAACTACAACAACTTCCCCAACAACAACCACAACCTCTCCAACAACCACAACAGCTTCTCCAACAACAACCACAGCCTCTCCAACAACCACAACAGCTTCTCCAACAACAACCACAGCCTCTCCAACAACCACAACAGCTTCTCCAACAACAACCACAGCCTCTCCAACAACCACAACAGCATCTCCATCAACAACCACAGCCTCTCCAACAACCACAACAGCTTCTCCAACAACAACAACAGCAGTGCCTACTACAACCACAGCTTCTCCAACAACCACAACAACTTCTCCAACAACCACAACAGCTTCTCCAACAACAACCACAGCCTCTCCAACAACCACAACAGCTTCTCCAACAACAACCACAGCCTCTCCAACAACCACAACAGCTTCTACAACAACAACAACAGCAGTGCCTACTACAACCACAGCTTCTCCAACAACAACAACAGCATCTCCAACAACAACCACAGCCTCTGGAACAACCACAACAGCTTCTCCGAGAACAACAGCCTCTCCAACAACCACAACAGTTTCTCCAACAACAACAACAGCAGTGCCCACCACAACCACAGCTTCTCCAACAACCACAACAGCTTCTCCAACAACAACAACCGCAGTGCCCACTACAACCACAGCTTCTCCAACAACAACAACAGCATCTCCAACAACAACCACAGCCTCTCCAACAACCACAACAGTTTCTCCAACAACAACAACAGCAGTGCCCACTACAACCACAGCTTCTCCAACAACAACAGCATCTCCAACAACAACCACAGCCTCTCCAACAACAACAACAGCTTCTCCAACAACAACAACAGCAGTGCCCACTACAACCACAGCTTCTCCAACAACAACAACAGCATCTCCAACAACAACTACAGCTTCTCCAACAACCACAACAGCTTCTCCAACAACCACAACAGTTTCTCCAACAACAACAACAGCAGTGCCCACCAGAACCACAGCTTCTCCAACAACAACAACTTCTCCAACAACCACAACAGCTTCTCCAACAACAACAACCGCAGTGCCCACTACAACCACAGCTTCTCCAACAACAACAACAGCATCTCCAACAACCACAACAGCTTCTCCAACAGCAACCACAGCCTCTCCAACAACCACAACAGCTTCTCCAACAACAACCACAGCCTCTCCAACAACCACAACAGCTTCTCCAACAACAACCACAGCCTCTCCAACAACCACAACAGCTTCTCCAACAACAACCACAGCCTCTCCAACAACCACAACAGCTTCTCCAACAACAACCACAGCCTCTCCAACAACCACAACAGCTTCTCCAACAACAACCACAGCCTCTCCAACAACCACAACAGCTTCTCCAACAACAACCACAGCCTCTCCAACAACCACAACAGCTTCTCCAACAACAACAACAGCAGTGCCTACTACAACCACAGCTTCTCCAACAACCACAACAACTTCTCCAACAACAACTACAGCTTCTCCAACAACAACAACAGCAGCGCCCACTACATCCACAGCTTCTCAAACAACAACAGCATTTCCAACAACAACAACAGCCTCTCCAACAACCACAACAGCTTCTCCAACAACAACCACAGCCTCTCCGACAACCACAACAGCTTCTACAACAACAACAACAGCAGTGCCTACTACAACCACAGCTTCTCCAACAACAACAACAGCATCTCCAACAACAACCACAGCCTCTCCAACAACCACAACAGCTTCTCCGACAACAACAACAGCCTCTCCAACAACCACAACAGTTTCTCCAACAACAACAACAGCAGTGCCCACCACAACCACAGCTTCTCCAACAACAACAACTTCTCCAACAACCACAACAGCTTCTCCAACAACAACAACCGCAGTGCCCACTACAACCACAGCTTCTCCAACAACAACAACAGCATCTCCAACAACAACCACAGCCTCTACAACAACTACAACAACTTCCCCAACAACAACCACAACCTCTCCAACAACCACAACAGCTTCTCCAACAACAACCACAGCCTCTCCAACAACCACAACAGCTTCTCCAACAACAACCACAGCCTCTCCAACAACCACAACAGCTTCTCCAACAACAACCACAGCCTCTCCAACAACCACAACAGCATCTCCATCAACAACCACAGCCTCTCCAACAACCACAACAGCTTCTCCAACAACAACAACAGCAGTGCCTACTACAACCACAGCTTCTCCAACAACCACAACAACTTCTCCAACAACCACAACAGCTTCTCCAACAACAACCACAGCCTCTCCAACAACCACAACAGCTTCTCCAACAACAACCACAGCCTCTCCAACAACCACAACAGCTTCTACAACAACAACAACAGCAGTGCCTACTACAACCACAGCTTCTCCAACAACAACAACAGCATCTCCAACAACAACCACAGCCTCTACAACAACTACAACAACTTCCCCAACAACAACCACAACCTCTCCAACAACCACAACAGCTCCTCCAACAACAACCACAGCCTCTCCAACAACCACAACAGTTTCTCCAACAACAACAACAGCAGTGCCCACTACAACCACAGCTTCTCCAACAACAACAACTTCTCCAGCAACCACAACAGCTTCTCCAACAACAACAACCGCAGTGCCCACTACAACCACAGCTTCTCCAACAACAACAACAGCATCTCCAACAACAACCACAGCCTCTACAACAACTACAACTTCCCCAACAACAACCACAACCTCTCCAACAACCTCAACAGCTTCTCCAACAACAACCACAGCCTCTCCAACAACCACAACAGCTTCTCCAACAACAACCACAGCCTCTCCAACAACCACAACAGCTTCTCCAACAACAACCACAGCCTCTCCAACAACCACAACAGCTTCTCCAACAACAACCACAGCCTCTCCAACAACCACAACAGCTTCTCCAACAACAACCACAGCCTCTCCAACAACCACAACAGCTTCTCCAACAACAACAACAGCAGTGCCTACTACAACCACAGCTTCTCCAACAACCACAACAACTTCTCCAACAACAACTACAGCTTCTCCAACAACAACAACAGCAGCGCCCACTACATCCACAGCTTCTCAAACAACAACAGCATTTCCAACAACAACAACAGCCTCTCCAACAACCACAACAGCTTCTCCAACAACAACCACAGCCTCTCCGACAACCACAACAGCTTCTACAACAACAACAACAGCAGTGCCTACTACAACCACAGCTTCTCCAACAACAACAACAGCATCTCCAACAACAACCACAGCCTCTCCAACAACCACAACAGCTTCTCCGACAACAACAACAGCCTCTCCAACAACCACAACAGTTTCTCCAACAACAACAACAGCAGTGCCCACCACAACCACAGCTTCTCCAACAACAACAACTTCTCCAACAACCACAACAGCTTCTCCAACAACAACAACCGCAGTGCCCACTACAACCACAGCTTCTCCAACAACAACAACAGCATCTCCAACAACAACCACAGCCTCTCCAACAACCACAACAGCTTCTCCAACAACAACCACAGCCTCTCCAACAACCACAACAGCTTCTCCAACAACAACCACAGCCTCTCCAACAACCACAACAGCATCTCCATCAACAACCACAGCCTCTCCAACAACCACAACAGCTTCTCCAACAACAACAACAGCAGTGCCTACTACAACCACAGCTTCTCCAACAACCACAACAACTTCTCCAACAACCACAACAGCTTCTCCAACAACAACCACAGCCTCTCCAACAACCACAACAGCTTCTCCAACAACAACCACAGCCTCTCCAACAACCACAACAGCTTCTACAACAACAACAACAGCAGTGCCTACTACAACCACAGCTTCTCCAACAACAACAACAGCATCTCCAACAACAACCACAGCCTCTGGAACAACCACAACAGCTTCTCCGAGAACAACAGCCTCTCCAACAACCACAACAGTTTCTCCAACAACAACAACAGCAGTGCCCACCACAACCACAGCTTCTCCAACAACCACAACAGCTTCTCCAACAACAACAACCGCAGTGCCCACTACAACCACAGCTTCTCCAACAACAACAACAGCATCTCCAACAACAACCACAGCCTCTCCAACAACCACAACAGTTTCTCCAACAACAACAACAGCAGTGCCCACTACAACCACAGCTTCTCCAACAACAACAGCATCTCCAACAACAACCACAGCCTCTCCAACAACAACAACAGCTTCTCCAACAACAACAACAGCAGTGCCCACTACAACCACAGCTTCTCCAACAACAACAACAGCATCTCCAACAACAACTACAGCTTCTCCAACAACCACAACAGCTTCTCCAACAACCACAACAGTTTCTCCAACAACAACAACAGCAGTGCCCACCAGAACCACAGCTTCTCCAACAACAACAACTTCTCCAACAACCACAACAGCTTCTCCAACAACAACAACCGCAGTGCCCACTACAACCACAGCTTCTCCAACAACAACAACAGCATCTCCAACAACCACAACAGCTTCTCCAACAGCAACCACAGCCTCTCCAACAACCACAACAGCTTCTCCAACAACAACCACAGCCTCTCCAACAACCACAACAGCTTCTCCAACAACAACCACAGCCTCTCCAACAACCACAACAGCTTCTCCAACAACAACCACAGCCTCTCCAACAACCACAACAGCTTCTCCAACAACAACCACAGCCTCTCCAACAACCACAACAGCTTCTCCAACAACAACCACAGCCTCTCCAACAACCACAACAGCTTCTCCAACAACAACCACAGCCTCTCCAACAACCACAACAGCTTCTCCAACAACAACAACAGCAGTGCCTACTACAACCACAGCTTCTCCAACAACCACAACAACTTCTCCAACAACAACTACAGCTTCTCCAACAACAACAACAGCAGCGCCCACTACATCCACAGCTTCTCAAACAACAACAGCATTTCCAACAACAACAACAGCCTCTCCAACAACCACAACAGCTTCTCCAACAACAACCACAGCCTCTCCGACAACCACAACAGCTTCTACAACAACAACAACAGCAGTGCCTACTACAACCACAGCTTCTCCAACAACAACAACAGCATCTCCAACAACAACCACAGCCTCTCCAACAACCACAACAGCTTCTCCGACAACAACAACAGCCTCTCCAACAACCACAACAGTTTCTCCAACAACAACAACAGCAGTGCCCACCACAACCACAGCTTCTCCAACAACAACAACTTCTCCAACAACCACAACAGCTTCTCCAACAACAACAACCGCAGTGCCCACTACAACCACAGCTTCTCCAACAACAACAACAGCATCTCCAACAACAACCACAGCCTCTACAACAACTACAACAACTTCCCCAACAACAACCACAACCTCTCCAACAACCACAACAGCTTCTCCAACAACAACCACAGCCTCTCCAACAACCACAACAGCTTCTCCAACAACAACCACAGCCTCTCCAACAACCACAACAGCTTCTCCAACAACAACCACAGCCTCTCCAACAACCACAACAGCATCTCCATCAACAACCACAGCCTCTCCAACAACCACAACAGCTTCTCCAACAACAACAACAGCAGTGCCTACTACAACCACAGCTTCTCCAACAACCACAACAACTTCTCCAACAACCACAACAGCTTCTCCAACAACAACCACAGCCTCTCCAACAACCACAACAGCTTCTCCAACAACAACCACAGCCTCTCCAACAACCACAACAGCTTCTACAACAACAACAACAGCAGTGCCTACTACAACCACAGCTTCTCCAACAACAACAACAGCATCTCCAACAACAACCACAGCCTCTGGAACAACCACAACAGCTTCTCCGAGAACAACAGCCTCTCCAACAACCACAACAGTTTCTCCAACAACAACAACAGCAGTGCCCACCACAACCACAGCTTCTCCAACAACCACAACAGCTTCTCCAACAACAACAACCGCAGTGCCCACTACAACCACAGCTTCTCCAACAACAACAACAGCATCTCCAACAACAACCACAGCCTCTCCAACAACCACAACAGTTTCTCCAACAACAACAACAGCAGTGCCCACTACAACCACAGCTTCTCCAACAACAACAGCATCTCCAACAACAACCACAGCCTCTCCAACAACAACAACAGCTTCTCCAACAACAACAACAGCAGTGCCCACTACAACCACAGCTTCTCCAACAACAACAACAGCATCTCCAACAACAACTACAGCTTCTCCAACAACCACAACAGCTTCTCCAACAACCACAACAGTTTCTCCAACAACAACAACAGCAGTGCCCACCAGAACCACAGCTTCTCCAACAACAACAACTTCTCCAACAACCACAACAGCTTCTCCAACAACAACAACCGCAGTGCCCACTACAACCACAGCTTCTCCAACAACAACAACAGCATCTCCAACAACCACAACAGCTTCTCCAACAGCAACCACAGCCTCTCCAACAACCACAACAGCTTCTCCAACAACAACCACAGCCTCTCCAACAACCACAACAGCTTCTCCAACAACAACAATAACAACCGCAGTGCCCACTACAACCACAGCCTCTCCAACAACCACAACAGCTTCTCCAACAACAACCACAGCCTCTACAACAGCTTCTCCAACAACCACAGCCTCTCAAACAACCACAACAGCTTCTCCAACAACAACAATAACAACCGCAGTGCCCACTACAACCACAGCCTCTCCAACAACCACAACAGTTTCCCTTACAACAACAACAGCTTCTCCAACATCAACAACAGCAGCGCCCACTACAACCACAGCTTCTCAAACAACAACAACAGCATCTCCAACAACAACCACAGCCTCTCCAACAACCACAACAGCTTCTCCAACAACAACAACAGCAGTGCCTACTACAACCACAGCTTCTCCAACAACCACAACAGTTTCTCCAACAACAACTACATCTTCTCCAACAACCACAACAGCTTCTCCAACAACCACAACAGTTTCTCCAACAACAACAGCAGTGCCCACCACAACCACAGCTTCTCCAACAACAACAACTTCTCCAACAACCACAACAGCTTCTCCAACAACAACAACCGCAGTGCGCACTACAACCACAGCTTCTCCAACAACAACAACAGCATCTCCAACAACAACCACAGCCTCTCCAACAACAGCAACAAATTCCCCAACAACAACCACAACCTCTCCAACAACCACAACAGCATCTCCAACAACAACCACAGCCTCTCCAACAACCACAACAGCTTTTCCAACAACAACCACAGCCTCTCCAACAACCACAACAACTTCTCCAACAACCACAACAGTTTCTCCAACAACAACAACAGCTTCTCCAACAACAACAACAGCAGTGCCCACGACAACCACAACAGCTTCTCCAACAACAACAATAACAACCGCAGTGCCCACGACAACCACAGCCTCTCCAACAACCACAACAGTTTCCCTAACAACAACAACAGCTTCTCCAACATCAACAACAGCAGCGCCCACTACAACCACAGCTTCTCAAACAACAACCACAGCATCTCCAACAACAACCACAGCCTCTCCAACAACCACAACAGTTTCCCTAACAACAACAACAGCTTCTCCAACATCAACAACAGCAGCGCCCACTACAACCACAGCTTCTCAAACAACAACCACAGCATCTCCAACAACAACCACAGCCTCTCCAACAACCACAACAGTTTCTCCAACAACAACAACAGCTTCTCCAACAACAACAACAACAGCAGTGCCCACGACAACCACAGCTTCTCCAACAACAACAACAGCATCACCAACAACAACCACAGCATCTCCAACAACAACCACAGCCTCTCCAACAACCACAACAGTTTCCCTAACAACAACAACAGCTTCTCCAACATCAACAACAGCAGCGCCCACTACAACCACAGCTTCTCAAACAACAACCACAGCATCTCCAACAACAACCACAGCCTCTCCAACAACCACAACAGTTTCTCCAACAACAACAACAGCTTCTCCAACAACAACAACAGCAGTGCCCACGACAACCACAGCTTCTCCAACAACAACAACAGCATCACCAACAACAACCACAGCCTCTCCAACAACTACAACAACTTCTCCAACAACAACTACAGCCTCTCCAACAACCACAACAGCTTCTCCAACAACAACAATAACAACCGCAGTGCCCACGACAACCACAACCTCTCCAACAACCACAACAGTTTCCCTAACAACAACAACAGCTTCTCCAACATCAACAACAGCAGCGCCCACTACAACCACAGCTTCTCAAACAACAATAACAGCATCTCCAACAACAACCACAGCCTCTCCAACAACCACAACAGCTTCTCCATCAACAACAACAGCAGTGCCTACTACAACCACAGCTTCTCCAGCAACAACAACAGCATCTCCAACAACAACCACAGCATCTCCAACAACCACAACAACTTCTCCAACAACAGCAACAGCCTCTCCAACAACCACAACAGCTTCTCCAACAACAACCACAGCTTCTCCAACAACCACAACATTTTCTCCAACAACAACTACAGCTTCTCCAACAACCACAACAGCTTCTCCAACAACCACAACAGTTTGTCCAACAACAACAACAGCAGTGCCCACCACAACCACAGCTTCTCCAACAACAACAACTTCTCCAACAACCACAACAGCTTCTCCAACAACAACAACCGCAGTGCCCACAACAACCACAGCTTCTCCAACAACAACAACAGCATCTCCAACAACAACCACAACCTCTCCAACAACAGCAACAAATTCCCCAACAACAACCACAACCTCTCCAACAACCACAACAGCTTCTCCAACAACCACAACAGCTTCTCCAACAACAACAACAACCGCAGTGCCCACTACAACCACAGCCTCTCCAACAACCACAACAGCTTCTCCAACAACAACAACAACCGCAGTGCCCACTACAACCACAGCTTCTCAAACAACAACAACAGAATCTCCAACAACAACCACAGCCTCTCCATCAACTACAACAACTTCTCTAACAACAACCACAACCTCTCCAACAACCACAACAGCTTCTCCAACAGCAACCACAGCCTCTCCAACAACCACAACAGCTTCTCCAACAACAACCACAGCCTCTCCAACAACCACAACAGCTTCTCCAACAACAACAATAACAACCGCAGTGCCCACTACAACCACAGCCTCTCCAACAACCACAACAGTTTCCCTAACAACAACAACAGCTTCTCCAACAACAACAACAGCAGTGCCCACTACAACCACAGCTTCTCCAACAACAACAGCATCTCCAACAACAACCACAACCTCTCCAACAACCACAACAGCTTCTCCAACAACAACCACAGCCTCTCCAATAATCACAACAGCTTCTCCAACAACAACCACAGCCTCTCCAACAACAACAACAGCTTCTCCAACAACAACAACAACAGCAGTGCCCACTACAACCACAGCTTCTCCAACAACCACAACAGTTTCTCCAACAACAACTACAGCTTCTCCAACAACCACAACAGCTTCTCCAACAACCACAACAGTTTCTCCAACAACAACAACAGCAGTGCCCACCACATCCACAGCTTCTCCAACAACAACAACTTCTCCAACAACCACAACAGCTTCTCCAACAACAACAACCGCAGTGACCACTACAACCACAGCTTCTCCAACAACAGCAACAAATTCCCCAACAACAACCACAACCTCTCCAACAACCACAACAGCATCTCCAACAACAACCACAGCCTCTCCAACAACCACAACAGCTTCTCCAACAACAACCACAGCCTCTCCAACAACCACAACAGCTTCTCCAACAACAACCACAGCCTCTCCAACAACCACAACAGCTTCTCCAACAACAACCACAGCCTCTCCAACAACCACAACAGCCTCTCCAACAACAACAACAACCGCAGTGCCCACTACAACCACAGACTCTCCAACAACCACAACAACTTCTCCAACAACCACAACAGTTTCTCCAACAACAACAGCTTCTCCAACAACAACAACAACCGCAGTGCCCACTACAACCACAGCTTCTCAAACAACAACAACAGAATCTCCAACAACAACCACAACCTCTCCAACAACCACAACAGCTTCTCCAACAGCAACCACAGCCTCTCCAACAACCACAACAGCTTCTCCAACAACAACAACCGCAGTGCCCACTACAACCACAGCTTCTCCAACAACAGCAACAAATTCCCCAACAACAACCACAACGTCTCCAACAACCACAACAGCATCTCCAACAACAACCACAGCCTCTCCAACAACCACAACAGCTTCTCCAACAACAACCACAGCCTCTCCAACAACCACAACAGCTTCTCCAACAACAACCACAGCCTCTCCAACAACCACAACAGCTTCTCCAACAACAACAATAACAACCGCAGTGCCCACTACAACCACAGCCTCTCCAACAACCACAACAGTTTCCCTAACAACAACAACAGCTTCTCCAACAACAACAACAGCAGTGCCCACTACAACCACAGCTTCTCCAACAACAACAGCTTCTCCAACAACAACCACAGCCTCTCCAATAATCACAACAGCTTCTCCAACAACAACCACAGCCTCTCCAACAACAACAACAGCTTCTCCAACAACAACAACAGCAGTGCCCACTACAACCACAGCTTCTCCAACAACAACAACAGCATCTCCAACAACAACCACAGCCTCTCCAACAACCACAACAGCTTCTCCAACAACAACCACAGCCACTACAACAGCTTCTCCAACAACCACAGCCTCTCAAACAACCACAACAGCTTCTCCAACAACAACAATAACAACCGCAGTGCCCACTACAACCACAGCCTCTCCAACAACCACAACAGTTTCCCTTACAACAACAACAGCTTCTCCAACATCAACAACAGCAGCGCCCACTACAACCACAGCTTCTCAAACAACAACAACAGCATCTCCAACAACAACCACAGCCTCTCCAACAACCACAACAGCTTCTCCAACAACAACCACAGCCTCTCCAACAACCACAACAGCTTCTCCAACAACAACCACAGCCTCTCCAACAACCACAACAGCTTCTCCAACAACAACAACAGCAGTGCCTACTACAACCACAGCTTCTCCAACAACCACAACAGTTTCTCCAACAACAACTACATCTTCTCCAACAACCACAACAGCTTCTCCAACAACCACAACAGTTTCTCCAACAACAACAGCAGTGCCCACCACAACCACAGCTTCTCCAACAACAACAACTTCTCCAACAACCACAACAGCTTCTCCAACAACAACAACAGCTTCTCCAACAACAACAACAGCAGTGCCCACTACAACCACAGCTTCTCCAACAACAACAACAGCATCTCCAACAACAACCACAGCCTCTCCAACAACCACAACAGCTTCTCCAACAACAACCACAGCCACTACAACAGCTTCTCCAACAACCACAGCCTCTCAAACAACCACAACAGCTTCTCCAACAACAACAATAACAACCGCAGTGCCCACTACAACCACAGCCTCTCCAACAACCACAACAGTTTCCCTTACAACAACAACAGCTTCTCCAACATCAACAACAGCAGCGCCCACTACAACCACAGCTTCTCAAACAACAACAACAGCTTCTCCAACAACAACAACAGCAGTGCCCACTACAACCACAGCTTCTCCAACAACAACAACAGCATCTCCAACAACAACCACAGCCTCTCCAACAACCACAACAGCTTCTCCAACAACAACCACAGCCACTACAACAGCTTCTCCAACAACCACAGCCTCTCAAACAACCACAACAGCTTCTCCAACAACAACAATAACAACCGCAGTGCCCACTACAACCACAGCCTCTCCAACAACCACAACAGTTTCCCTTACAACAACAACAGCTTCTCCAACATCAACAACAGCAGCGCCCACTACAACCACAGCTTCTCAAACAACAACAACAGCATCTCCAACAACAACCACAGCCTCTCCAACAACCACAACAGCTTCTCCAACAACAACCACAGCCTCTCCAACAACCACAACAGCTTCTCCAACAACAACCACAGCCTCTCCAACAACCACAACAGCTTCTCCAACAACAACAACAGCAGTGCCTACTACAACCACAGCTTCTCCAACAACCACAACAGTTTCTCCAACAACAACTACATCTTCTCCAACAACCACAACAGCTTCTCCAACAACCACAACAGTTTCTCCAACAACAACAGCAGTGCCCACCACAACCACAGCTTCTCCAACAACAACAACTTCTCCAACAACCACAACAGCTTCTCCAACAACAACAACCGCAGTGCCCACTACAACCACAGCTTCTCCAACAACAACAACAGCATCTCCAACAACAACCACAGCCTCTCCAACAACAGCAACAAATTCCCCAACAACAACCACAACCTCTCCAACAACCACAACAGCATCTCCAACAACAACCACAGCCTCTCCAACAACCACAACAGCTTTTCCAACAACAACCACAGCCTCTCCAACAACCACAACAACTTCTCCAACAACCACAACAGTTTCTCCAACAACAACAACAGCTTCTCCAACAACAACAACAGCAGTGCCCACGACAACCACAACAGCTTCTCCAACAACAACAATAACAACCGCAGTGCCCACGACAACCACAGCCTCTCCAACAACCACAACAGTTTCCCTAACAACAACAACAGCTTCTCCAACATCAACAACAGCAGCGCCCACTACAACCACAGCTTCTCAAACAACAACCACAGCATCTCCAACAACAACCACAGCCTCTCCAACAACCACAACAGTTTCCCTAACAACAACAACAGCTTCTCCAACATCAACAACAGCAGCGCCCACTACAACCACAGCTTCTCAAACAACAACCACAGCATCTCCAACAACAACCACAGCCTCTCCAACAACCACAACAGTTTCTCCAACAACAACAACAGCTTCTCCAACAACAACAACAACAGCAGTGCCCACGACAACCACAGCTTCTCCAACAACAACAACAGCATCACCAACAACAACCACAGCATCTCCAACAACAACCACAGCCTCTCCAACAACCACAACAGTTTCCCTAACAACAACAACAGCTTCTCCAACATCAACAACAGCAGCGCCCACTACAACCACAGCTTCTCAAACAACAACCACAGCATCTCCAACAACAACCACAGCCTCTCCAACAACCACAACAGTTTCTCCAACAACAACAACAGCAGTGCCCACGACAACCACAGCTTCTCAAACAACAACAACAGAATCTCCAACAACAACCACAACCTCTCCAACAACCACAACAGCTTCTCCAACAGCAACCACAGCCTCTCCAACAACCACAACAGCTTCTCCAACAACAACAACCGCAGTGCCCACTACAACCACAGCTTCTCCAACAACAGCAACAAATTCCCCAACAACAACCACAACCTCTCCAACAACCACAACAGCATCTCCAACAACAACCACAGCCTCTCCAACAACCACAACAGCTTCTCCAACAACAACCACAGCCTCTCCAACAACCACAACAGCTTCTCCAACAACAACCACAGCCTCTCCAACAACCACAACAGCTTCTCCAACAACAACCACAGCCTCTCCAACAACCACAACAGCCTCTCCAACAACAACAACAACCGCAGTGCCCACTACAACCACAGACTCTCCAACAACCACAACAACTTCTCCAACAACCACAACAGTTTCTCCAACAACAACAGCTTCTCAAACAACAACAACAACCGCAGTGCCCACTACAACCACAGCTTCTCAAACAACAACAACAGAATCTCCAACAACAACCACAACCTCTCCAACAACCACAACAGCTTCTCCAACAGCAACCACAGCCTCTCCAACAACCACAACAGCTTCTCCAACAACAACCACAGCCTCTCCAACAACCACAACAGCTTCTCCAACAACAACAACAACCGCAGTGCCCACTACAACCACAGCCTCTCCAACAACCACAACAACTTCTCCAACAACCACAACAGTTTCTCCAACAACAACAACAGCTTCTCCAACAACAACAACAGCAGTGCCCACTACAACCACAGCTTCTCCAACAACAACCACAGCATCACCAACAACAACCACAGCCTCTCCAACAACTACAACAACTTCTCCAACAACATCCACAGCCTCTCCAACAA
This sequence comes from Argentina silus, assembly GCF_951799395.1. NCBI lineage: Eukaryota > Metazoa > Chordata > Actinopteri > Argentiniformes > Argentinidae > Argentina > Argentina silus. Next base: position 6,845,137 of record NC_139675.1, read on the forward strand.
CCACAACAGCTTCTCCAACAACAACAATAACAACCGCAGTGCCCACTACAACCACAGCCTCTCCAACAACTACAACAGTTTCTCCAACAACAACAGCTTCTCCAACAACAACAACAACCGCAGTGCCCACTACAACCACAGCTTCTCAAACAACAACAACAGAATCTCCAACAACAACCACAGCCTCTCCATCAACTACAACAACTTCTCTAACAACAACCACAACCTCTCCAACAACCACAACAGCTTCTCCAACAGCAACCACAGCCTCTCCAACAACCACAACAGCTTCTCCAACAACAACCACAGCCTCTCCAACAACCACAACAGCTTCTCCAACAACAACAATAACAACCGCAGTGCCCACTACAACCACAGCCTCTCCAACAACTACAACAGTTTCCCTAACAACAACAACAGCTTCTCCAACAACCACAACAGTTTCTCCAACAACAACAGCTTCTCCAACAACAACAACAACCGCAGTGCCCACTACAACCACAGCTTCTCAAACAACAACAACAGAATCTCCAACAACAACCACAGCCTCTCCAACAACTACAACAACTTCTCTAACAACAACCACAGCCTCTCCAACAACCACAACAGCTTCTCCAACAACAACAATAACAACCGCAGTGCCCACTACAACCACAGCCTCTCCAACAACCACAACAGTTTCCCTAACAACAACAGCTTCTCCAACAACAACAACAGCAGTGCCCACTACAACCACAGCTTCTCCAACAACAACCACAACCTCTCCAACAACCACAACAGCTTCTCCAACAACAACCACAGCCTCTCCAATAATCACAACAGCTTCTCCAACAACAACCACAGCCTCTCCAACAACAACAACAGCTTCTCCAACAACAACAACAGCAGTGCCCACTACAACCACAGCTTCTCCAACAACAACAACAGCATCTCCAACAACAACCACAGCCTCTCCAACAACCACAACAGCTTCTCCAACAACAACCACAGCCTCTACAACAGCTTCTCCAACAACCATAGCCTCTCCAACAACTACAACAACTTCTCCAACAGCAACCACAGCCTCTCCAACAACCACAACAGCTTCTCCAACAACAACCACAGCCTCTCCAACAACCACAACAGCTTCTCCAACAACAACAACAACCACAGTGCCCACTACAACCACAGCCTCTCCAACAACCACAACAACTTCCCCAACAACCACAACAGTTTCTCCAACAACAACAGCTTCTCCAACAACAACAACAACCGCAGTGCCCACTACAACCACAGCTTCTCAAACAACAACAGAATCTCCAACAACAACCACAGCCTCTCCAACAACTACAACAACTTCTCTAACAACAACCACAGCCTCTCCAACAACCACAACAGCTTCTCCAACAACAACAATAACAACCGCAGTGCCCACTACAACCACAGCCTCTCCAACAACCACAACAGTTTCCCTTACAACAACAACAGCTTCTCCAACATCAACAACAGCAGCGCCCACTACAACCACAGCTTCTCAAACAACAACAACAGCATCTCCAACAACAACCACAGCCTCTCCAACAACCACAACAGCTTCTCCAACAACAACAACAGCAGTGCCTACTACAACCACAGCTTCTCCAACAACAACAACAGCATCTCCAACAACAACCACAGCATCTCCAACAACCACAACAGCTTCTCCAACAACAACAACAACCTCTCCAACAACCACAACAGCTTCTCCAACAACAACCACAGCCTCTCCAACAACCACAACAGCTTCTCCAACAACAACAGCAGCAGTGCCTACTACAACCACAGCTTCTCCAACAACCACAACAGTTTCTCCAACAACAACTACAGCTTCTCCAACAACCACAACAGCTTCTCCAACAACCACAACAGTTTCTCCAACAACAACAGCAGTGCCCACCAGAACCACAGCTTCTCCAACAACAACAACTTCTCCAACAACCACAACAGCTTCTCCAACAACAACAACAACCGCAGTGCCCACTACAACCACAGCTTCTCAAACAACAACAACAGAATCTCCATCAACAACCACAGCCTCTCCAACAACTACAACAACTTCTCTAACAACAACCACAACCTCTCCAACAACCACAACAGCTTCTCCAACAGCAACCACAGCCTCTCCAACAACCACAACAGCTTCTCCAACAACAACCACAGCCTCTCCAACAACAACAACAGCTTCTCCAACAACAACAACAGCAGTGCCCACTACAACCACAGCTTCTCCAACAACAACAACAGCATCTCCAACAACAACTACAGCTTCTCCAACAACCACAACAGCTTCTCCAACAACCACAACAGTTTCTCCAACAACAACAACAGCAGTGCCCACCAGAACCACAGCTTCACCAACAACAACAACTTCTCCAACAACCACAACAGCTTCTCCAACAACAACAACCGCAGTGCCCACTACAACCACAGCTTCTCCAACAACAACAACAGCATCTCCAACAACCACAACAGCTTCTCCAACAGCAACCACAGCCTCTTCAACAACCACAACAGCTTCTCCAACAACAACCACAGCCTCTCCAACAACCACAACAGCTTCTCCAACAACAACAATAACAACCGCAGTGCCCACTACAACCACAGCCTCTCCAACAACCACAACAGTTTCCCTAACAACAACAACAGCTTCTCCAACAACAACAACAGCAGTGCCCACTACAACCACAGCTTCTCCAACAACAACAGCTTCTCCAACAACAACCACAGCCTCTCCAATAATCACAACAGCTTCTCCAACAACAACCACAGCCTCTCCAACAACAACAACAGCTTCTCCAACAACAACAACAGCAGTGTCCACTACAACCACAGCTTCTCCAACAACAACAACAGCATCTCCAACAACAACCACAGCCTCTCCAACAACCACAACAGCTTCTCCAACAACAACCACAGCCTCTACAACAGCTTCTCCAACAACCACAGCCTCTCCAACAACCACAACAGCTTCTCCAACAACAACAATAACAACCGCAGTGCCCACTACAACCACAGCCTCTCCAACAACCACAACAGTTTCCCTTACAACAACAACAGCTTCTCCAACATCAACAACAGCAGCGCCCACTACAACCACAGCTTCTCAAACAACAACAACAGCATCTCCAACAACAACCACAGCCTCTCCAACAACCACAACAGCTTCTCCAACAACAACAACAGCAGCGCCCACTACAACCACAGCTTCTCAAACAACAACAACAGCATCTCCAACAACAACCACAGCCTCTCCAACAACCACAACAGCTTCTCCAACAACAACAACAGCAGTGCCTACTACAACCACAGCTTCTCCAACAACAACAACAGCATCTCCAACAACAACCACAGCATCTCCAACAACCACAACAGCTTCTCCAACAACAACAACAGCCTCTCCAACAACCACAACAGCTTCTCCAACAACAACCACAGCCTCTCCAACAACCACAACAGCTTCTCCAACAACAACAGCAGCAGTGCCTACTACAACCACAGCTTCTCCAACAACCACAACAGTTTCTCCAACAACAACTACAGCTTCTCCAACAACCACAACAGCTTCTCCAACAACCACAACAGTTTCTCCAACAACAACAACAGCAGTGCCCACCAGAACCACAGCTTCTCCAACAACAACAACTTCTCCAACAACCACAACAGCTTCTCCAACAACAACAACCGCAGTGCCCACTACAACCACAGCTTCTCCAACAACAACAACAGCATCTCCAACAACAACCACAGCCTCTCCAACAACAGCAACAAATTCCCCAACAACAACCATAGCCTCTCCAACAACCACAACAGCTTCTCCAACAACAACCACAGCCTCTCCAACAACCACAACAGCTTCTCCAACAACAACAACAACCGCAGTGCCCACTACAACCACAGCCTCTCCAACAACCACAACAACTTCAACAACCACAACAGTTTCTCCAACAACAGCTTCTCCAACAACAACAACAGCAGTGCCCACTACAACCACAGCTTCTCCAACAACAACAACAGCATCTCCAACAACAACCACAGCCTCTCCAACAACAGCAACAAATTCCCCAACAACAACCACAGCCTCTCCAACAACTACAACAACTCCTCCAACAACAACCACAACCTCTCTAACAACCACAACAGCTACTCCAACAACAACAACAGCTTCTCCAACAACAACAACAACCGCAGTGCCCACTACAACCACAGCAACAACAGCCTCTCCAACAACCACAACAGCTTCTCCAACAACAACAACAACCGCAGTGCCCACTACAACCACAGCAACAACAGCCTCTCCAACAACCACAACAGCTTCTCCAACAACAACAACAATAGCAGTGCCCACTACAACCACAGCTTCTCCAACAACAACAACATCTCCAACAACAACCACAGCCTCTCCAACAACCACAACAGCTTCTCCAACAACAACCCCAGCCTCTACAACAGCTTCTCCAACAACAACAACTTCTCCAACAACCACAACAGCTTCTCCAACAACAACCACAGCCTCTCCAACAACCACAACAGCATCTCCAACAACAACCACAGCCTCCCCAACAACCACAACAGCTTCTCCAACAACAACTACTACAGCGACTGCCATGACAACTACAGCTGCACCAACAACAACAACAGTGGCCACAACTCCAGACTCAACAGCAGCGCCCACAGCAAATGAAGGAACTCTGGGATTAGGATTCAGAATAATGCGTGATTTCCAAATTGACTTTTTGGACTCTACCAGCACAGCATTCCAGCAGCTCGCATTAAATGTTACAACGGAGGTGGGCAAATCTTGTTTTAAAGTCTTTCTTGTGCGATGTGTTGTGGATTCTATGTTTAAAAGATGGTACAGAATTATTAACACTTTTTCTCTCTCAGGTGAATCGTGGTTACAGAATCATTTACCCTTTGACCTACCTAAGGTGTAGGATCCTTGAATTCTCGTAAGTAACAATTAACTACTAATAAATAAAAAATTGTAAGCAAAGAATCTGAATATTGTGACTAACCAGAAAATGACAATATAATGATGGCACAATTCATTCAAATAACACCTATATCCTTATTCCAGACATTCCCAACAAAGAACTGTTTTGGGAAAAACTGTTAAAAAAACCTGAAAAATAAAACTAAACTTTGAAAATTTCTTTGTTAACAGGAGGGGCTCAGTGATTGTTAACATGACCCTCATCTTCAGGAACCAGACTGTTGTTCCCAGTATTACCAGTGCAGAAAACGCACTAGAGATGTCTCTTATGCAGGGAAATACTTTCCTCAATGTGGACACAACCTCCATCACTGTTGGTAAGATAAATCTCTTATTATTGTTTCTGATGTAGTTATGGCATTATCACCATTATGAAAAAACAATGGAAGCTGTGTCCAGTCCTCTCTTTCATTCCTTAATAGAATAGTCCAATATCAACCACAACTACTCTCTTTTTCCCTGTTAACATGAATCGTTGATCGCAACGATTACAACAGCTACAGTTGCCACAACAACAACAACAACAACAGCATCTCCAACAACAACCACAGCCTCTCCAACAACTACAACAACTTCTACCACAACAACCACAACCTCTCCAACAACCACAACACCTACTCCATCAACAACCACAGCCTCTCCAACAACCACAACAGCTTCTCCAACAACAACAACAACCGCAGTGCCCACTACAACCACAGCAACAACAGCCTCTCCAACAACCACAACAGCTTCTCCAACAACAACAACAATAGCAGTGCCCACTACAACCACAGCTTCTCCAACAACAACAACAGCATCTCCAACAACAACCACAGCATCTCCAACAACCACAACAGCTTCTCCAACAACAACAACAGCCTCTCCAACAACCACAACAGCTTCTCCAACAACAACAGCAGCAGTGCCTACTACAACCACAGCTTCTCCAACAACCACAACAGTTTCTCCAACAACAACTACAGCTTCTCCAACAACCACAACAGCTTCTCCAACAACCACAACAGTTTCTCCAACAACAACAACAGCAGTGCCCACCACAACCACAGCTTCTCCAACAACAACAACTTCTCCAACAACCACAACAGCTTCTCCAACAACAACAACCGCAGTGCCCACTACAACCACAGCTTCTCCAACAACAACAACAGCATCTCCAACAACAACCACAGCCTCTCCAACAACAGCAACAAATTCCCCAACAACAACCACAACCTCTCCAACAACCACAACAGCTTCTCCAACAACAACCACAGCCTCTCCAACAACCACAACAGCTTCTCCAACAACAACAACAACCGCAGTGCCCACTACAACCACAGCCTCTCCAACAACCACAACAACTTCTCCAACAACCACAACAGTTTCTGCAACAACAACAGCTTCTCCAACAACAACAACAACCGCAGTGCCCACTACAACCACAGCTTCTCAAACAACAACAACAGAATCTCCAACAACAACCACAGCCTCTCCAACAACTACAACTTCTCTAACAACAACCACAACCTCTCAAACAACCACAACAGCTTCTCCAACAGCAACCACAGCCTCTCCAACAACCACAACAGCTTCTCCAACAACAACCACAGCCTCTACAACAGCTTCTCCAACAACAACAACTTCTCCAACAACCACAACAGCTTCTCCAACAACAACCACAGCCTCTCCAACAACCACAACAGCATCTCCAACAACAACCACAGCCTCCCCAACAACCACAACAGCTTCTCCAACAACAACTACTACAGCGACTGCCATGACAACTACAGCTGCACCAACAACAACAACAGTGGCCACAACTCCAGACTCAACAGCAGCGCCCACAGCAAATGAAGGAACTCTGGGATTAGGATTCAGAATAATGCGTGATTTCCAAATTGACTTTTTGGACTCTACCAGCACAGCATTCCAGCAGCTCGCATTAAATGTTACAACGGAGGTGGGCAAATCTTGTTTTAAAGTCTTTCTTGTGCGATGTGTTGTGGATTCTATGTTTAAAAGATGGTACAGAATTATTAACACTTTTTCTCTCTCAGGTGAATCGTGGTTACAGAATCATTTACCCTCTGACCTACCTAAGGTGTAGGATCCTTGAATTCTCGTAAGTAACAATTAACTACTAATAAATAAAAAATTGTAAGCAAAGAATCTGAATATTGTGACTAACCAGAAAATGACAATATAATGATGGCACAATTCATTCAAATAACACCTATATCCTTATTCCAGACATTCCCAACAAAGAACTGTTTTGGGAAAAACTGTTAAAAAAACCTGAAAAATAAAACTAAACTTTGAAAATGTCTTTGTTAACAGGAGGGGCTCAGTGATTGTTAACATGACCCTCATCTTCAGGAACCAGACTGTTGTTCCCAGTATTACCAGTGCAGAAAACGCACTAGAGATGTCTCTTATGCAGGGAAATACTTTCCTCAATGTGGACACAACCTCCATCACTGTTGGTAAGATAAATCTCTTATTATTGTTTCTGATGTAGTTATGGCATTATCACCATTATGAAAAAACAATGGAAGCTGTGTCCAGTCCTCTCTTTCATTCCTTAATAGAATAGTCCAATATCAACCACAACTACTCTCTTTTTCCCTGTTAACATGAATCGTTGATCGCAACGATTACAACAGCTACAGTTGCCACAACAACAACAACAACAACAGCATCTCCAACAACAACCACAGCCTCTCCAACAACTACAACAACTTCTCCAACAACAACCACAACCTCTCCAACAACCACAACACCTACTCCATCAACAACCACAGCCTCTCCAACAACCACAACAGCTTCTCCAACAACAACAACAACCGCAGTGCCCACTACAACCACAGCCTCTCCAACAACCACAACAGCTACTCCAACAACCACAACAGCTTCTCCAACAACAACAACAACAGCAGTGCCCACTACAACCACAGCTTCTCCAACAACAACAACAGCATCTCCAACAACAACCACAGCCTCTCCAACAACCACAACAGCTTCTCCAACAACAACCCCAGCCTCTACAACAGCTTCTCCAACAACAACAACTTCTCCAACAACAACCCCAGCCTCTACAACAGCTTCTCCAACAACAACAACTTCTCCAACAACAACAACAACTTCTCCAACAACAACCACAGCCTCTCCAACAACCACAACAGCATCTCCAACAACAACCACAGCCTCTCCAACAACCACAACAGCTTCTCCAACAACAACCACAGCCTCTCCAACAACCACAACAGCTTCTCCAACAACAACTACTACAGCGACTGCCATGACAACTACAGCTGCACCAACAACAACAACAGTGGCCACAACTCCAGACTCAACAGCAGCGCCCACAGCAAATGAAGGAACTCTGGGATTAGGATTCAGAATAATGCGTGATTTCCAAATTGACTTTTTGGACTCTACCAGCACAGCATTCCAGCAGCTCGCATTAAATGTTACAACGGAGGTGGGCAAATCTTGTTTTAAAGTCTTTCTTGTGCGATGTGTTGTGGATTCTATGTTTAAAAGATGGTACAGAATTATTAACACTTTTTCTCTCTCAGGTGAATCGTGGTTACAGAATCATTTACCCTTTGACCTACCTAAGGTGTAGGATCCTTGAATTCTCGTAAGTAACAATTAACTACTAATAAATAAAAAATTGTAAGTAAAGAATCTGAATATTGTGACTAACCAGAAAATGACAATATAATAATGGCACAATTCATTCAAATAACACCTATATCCTTATTCCAGACATTCCCAACAAATAACTGTTTTGGGAAAAACTGTTAAAAAAACCTGAAAAATAAAACTAAACTTTGAAAATGTCTTTGTTAACAGGAGGGGCTCAGTGATTGTTAACATGACCCTCATCTTCAGGAACCAGACTGTTCTTCCCAATATTACCAGTGCAGAAAACGCACTAGAGACGTCTCTTATGCAGGGGAATACTTTCCTCAATGTGGACACAACCTCCATCACTGTTGGTAAGATAAATCTCTTATTATGTTACTTTATTACTGTTTCTGATGTAGTTATGGCATTATCACCATTATGAAAAAAAACAATGGAAGCTGTGTCCAGTCCTCACATTCAGTCCTTAATAAAACAGTCCAATATCAACCACAACTACTCTCTTTTTCCCTGTTAAGGTGAATCGTTGATCGCAACCGTTAATGCAACAGTTGCAGCCACTACAACAGCTACAGTTGCCGCAACAACAACAACAACAACAGCCACCACAGCATCAGGAGCCCAGACTTTGACAGTCACCATGGGGACTGCAGTGTGTCTACCCATGCTCCTCACCATCCTCATAGGGCTGTTCAGCTGGATATAACCCCTGGTGCCCAGCCACATATATTTTAGGGCACAGAAAATATATCTTTAGACAGGCCTTTCTGTCGTCCTCTTTGTTGTTTTCAGTGTCTTGTTTGTGTTTCTGTTACTCACTGCACTTTGATATTGTACAAATGATATTGCGCATAACAAATAACATTTATTGTTATATTATTTTCATTATTATTATTAAAACACTGAGAAAGCTCAAATGTCACTTTGTTTACATGCTCTCCTACTGCAATTAATATGCTGGACAAATCGCAATACTGTATGCTCAAAAGTACTTGTAATAACAATTACGAAAAGTGCTGTATTAATAGGAATATGTAATAGCAATAAATTAGTCATGAAGCAAATTATATTTCATGAACTTTTCAAACTCATTATACTATTTAAACTATTCAAACATAAAAGTGCCCATTTTAAGATGGAAGTCTACAGAAACCAACAATACATTTTTTTTTTTGTAAAATGTAACGAAAACTCTAAATGATCAACCCTAATAAAAGCTCTCTGATACATATTCAACTTTTTAAACTAAAACATTTTTTTGTAACTCCAAGAACTCTTATCCGGTTAACATGGCGGAATGTTGATTTAGACCAACATTCTGTGCACTCTCTTGGCAACCAGTTCTACTCCGAAGAAAACACCTTACACTGTCTCTCTCTACTCTATCTTTCCTGAACGATCCTCTAACTTTCTCTCATCTATCTGGCTATATTTCTTTCAACTACCCTGCCATCATCCTTTCTTCAATCTATCTATCTGTCTATCTCTCTCTTTCTCTCTGTATATATATATATATATATACACACACACATACATATATATATATATATATATACACACACTCACCGGCCACTTCATTAGGTACACCTTGCTAGTACCGGGTTGGACCCCCTTTTGCCTTCAGAACAACAAGGTGCTGGAAACATTCCTCAGAGATTTTGGTCCATATTGACATGATAGCATCACGCAGTTGCTGCAGATTTGTAGGCTTCACATCCATGATGCGAATCTCCCGTTCCACCACATCTCAAAGGTGCTCTATTGGATTGAGATCTGGTGACTGTGGAGGCCATTGGAGTACAGTGAACTCATTGTCATGTTCAAGAAACCAGTTTGAGATGTTGTGAGCTTTGTGACATGGCGCGTTATCCTGCTGGAAGTTATCACTGTGGTCATAAAGGGATGGACATGGTCAGCAACAATACTCAGGTATGCTGTGGCATTTAAACGATGCTCAATTGGTACTAAGGGGTCCAAAGTGTGCAAAGAAAATATCCCACACTCCATTAGATATTTGCGTTAACGAGCAATTGAACAGGTGTACCTAATAAAGTGTCAGTTAGTGTATATATATACACACACACCAGATGAAACAATACTGTAAAATAAAGTGTTGGACTGCCCCCAGACCTACCATACAAACATGAGTATGAAAGGACATCTTTCTACCCCTTCCCCTACCCCAGCATCTTAGCATATCCCACCACTCAGTCAGGAGCCTGGTGGTGGTGGAGATAATAATGATAATATATGATAATAATAAGGACGATTATTATAATAATAACAATGATAATTACTATTATTATTATGATTAAACACATTAAACACATTTGTACAGCACTAAATTCATGAGAAATCCATTATTTGCGAAGTGCACATATTATAGCAAATAGACTCAGAAAAGATGAGCAAGACAGGTGACGACATCCAGTTGAACCAGTTCAAATGAGGACACTGAAGAATAGAGAATATTATTATAACTCCCACTGTTGTTCCTGCTTGGTTGGAGTCTGTGATGCCCCGCTAACATTACACCCCTTTAGACTGTTTCAGAGCATTGAAAAGCATTATTCACTCATATGCGAGTGCTGTCATTAAAGTAGATAATTTACACCTTTACACATGCACACACAGACACAAACGCACACACATGCACACACACACATTCTCGTTGATACAATGTTGGCATGCCAAGTATGTAAAATGTGGTGACCTGCAACTTTTCATGCCATGTCATAGCATCCAAGCAAATCCAAATGCCATTGACAACAAATCAATATGTGTCACCAAATCATCCTTTGATGGCATAGTTCAGGCTGAGGTGGACTGGGCACATAGTTGTGGATATGAATAATCAAGGTGATGACACTCACACTAATCATTCAGGTGCATCTATTTGAAGAGTTCTCACGGCACAGGAAATATTGGATATTTTAATCATTCAGCAGACACATCTATCCAGAGCGACTTACAATAAGTACGTTTCTCGAAAGTAAATGTATTAACTACACATCACAATCATCGTAAGTAAAACTTTCGAGAAGAAGAAGTGCCACCGTCAGATATTATTGATATTAAGGATATTGCAGTCTTGCGACCAGGTAAGTCTATCAAATATCACATTTTCTGTGTCTGGTTGTGATAAATATTGCGGATAAATATTATATTTGTATATTTCACATTTTCTGTTGTCTTATTTCAAATCTATTTGAGACATTTTACAGGCTAAATGAAATGAGCAGGACGTTAAAGATTTGGTGCATAATTGAGTACACAAAGACACACACATCACAGACACACATTCTCCTTGATGCAACTTGTCATGCATCCAAGCAAATCCAAATGCCATTGACAATAAATCAATGTGTCACCAAACCATCCTTTGATGGCATAGTTCAGGCTGAGGTGGACTGGGCACGTAGTTGTGGATATAAATAATCAAGGTGGTGACACTCACACTAGTCATTCAGGTGCATCTATTTGAAGAGATCTCACAGCACAGGAAATATTGGATATTTTAATTTTAAGTGAAACTTTCGAGAAGAAGAAGTGCCACCGGCAGATATTATTGATATTAAGGATATTGCAGTCTTGCGACCAGGTAAGTAACAAATATCCCATTTTCTGTGTCTGGTTGAGATAAATATTGCGGATATTATTTTTTTTGTATATTTCACATTTTCTGTTGTCTTATTTCAAATCTATTTGAGACATTTTACAGGCTAAATGAAATGAGCAGGACGTTAAAGATTTGGTGCATAACTGAGTAAATAGATGACACAGTATCAGGAGATTAGAAATACAAAAAGATAACAGTCAAGGACTCGGAAAGGAAGGAAAAGGATAGAAATAAAAAACCCAAAAAACAAATCATTGATCAGTGGAATGCACGTGTTTACCATTCACCATGAAGAAGCCAGCTCTTTTAAGTTATGTTTGCACTTTGCACTGTTTTCCCAAGCTAATCTGTCCATTGATACATTTTATATTTTGTATAAACAAATATATTGTTGTGTCTCTCGTGTATGTACAGTATAACTATGTTGTATGCAGAGTTCTTGGCCAGGGCTCACTTGAAAAGAGAATGTGAATTCTCTGGTTAAATAAAGGATACAAAAATAATAATAATAATGATGTTCATCTTGCTTGACGATGACACTACAGTATATTTCCAATTGCAAAATGTTAAATGGTCAATGGTCATTAAATACACTAACTTTTTGGTTAAATGAAATCGCAAGTTATGTACTAATAGGTTAAGTTTACTATGACATCCAAGGTAAACCTAAGGACTTCAGCAAAAATCTGGAGCCTCATAGAATTCATGGCATTAAGAGCAAAGTAATTTGCTTTGTATTTTTCTTGTTTAGTGATTTTATTGACATGATTGAAATTAGTTTCGTCCCTGTGATTGTTTGTAATTGACCATTTGTGTTTTTAAAATGTTTTGTTTCTTTGTTTGGTAGTCCAGTTGGTTGAGTTTGACTTGTCTTTTTTGTTTTTTCCTGGAATACAAAAACAGTGAATTGCTTACACATAATACTGAGACTCACTCCGTAGCATTGGGTTTGGGTATGGGAGCTGAAACACGCCAAAAAAAGAAGAAAATCTAAATAATCAAGATAGATTACATCTTCAAGAATATGATTATTATTATGTAAACAAATAACATCCCATGGCTATTTCATGATGGCACTATTTTTTTTAGAAACAATACATGACTGACAATGGTGGAAATAGCGTTTTGGAATGAAATGATGAATGATATTATTTATTGTTTATGAATCACATTAAAATGGTGGTGTACCTGTTATGATACAGTAGATGAGGAACACATTCTGTCCTTTTGATACAATGCAATATTTTAATTGTTATGTTAAATGAAATACAGTAAAATCACTGTATTCTATCATTGCCTCTTGCCTTCCTTTGCAATTTACATATTAATCCAGAAGACACTTGTTAAGTATGAAGAAGCAGGAGTTAGTAACTAAAATGATCATCATGTTCACTACCTTGCATTTTTTATTAAACATAATTTGCTTCATAATCATGAAATAATAATTTAATAATCGCAATAAATAGTAATACATTTAAAGAAAATATATATATTTTTTAACAGAATTCTTTCTTTCAGACCAAATAAATTGCACTGTTATTTCAAAAAGTACTTGTTCGTACTTGGTATAACAGCAGCATCACTTGTTACAGTTTAAAAAGCAGCTCTGGGTGTTCCAGTATACACCGATAAAGTTAATAAGAGGACACAATACTAATTTACTACTTATATAATGAATGGATTTATATCATGATTGTAATCGTACTGAATTACCTCTCGAATGCTGGACTGTGTACACCGTAAACATGCCATGAACATGAGTAAGGAATGGCTCTTTTTAGATGCTTGAACACATGCGGGAAATACCGGTTAGTCAGACTGTCAGTGGGAAGAGAAGCAGCACCACCCTGTATTGTACTTCAATGCATCAATTAAACATTTGTATAATTTTCATACCTTAGAAGTGTCCTGCCCATAGTCAGTATGTGTACATACACCCCCGAAACAAACATTAAAATGTTTTTTTTTCTTTTTAAACAGCTCCCAGTGATTCTTAGTCATTTCAAAAAGTGAAACATACTCCTTCAATATAGTGATTATAATCAATGATAGCTGCTTTAAGTAAACTATCCCATTAACAATTCTGTGACAAAAAAGGAATTAATTTAAACATGCATTAGTCTATTAACCAGCCAGTCTAAATAATATCCACCTTCAACTGTCCTCAAATCATTAAAAATGACAAATAAATAAAAATCCTAACCTCAACCATTACAGATGAAAGATGCCAATATGATCCAAGATCAACAATTAGGAGCAACATTCTCCAATGGACCAAGGTGCTCATCACTTTGTAAAGCAGGAAGAAAAAGACTACACTGAAGGACGGCATTATCTAGCACATCTGGGGATGAACACTAGAAATGACATACAATAGAGTGTTGCAATGCATGTGTTCACTACATCTGAATTCAACAAACTCTATCAATGTATTTGTCCCTATTCAAACGATGAAGTCAACAAATACTTTTTAAATAAATAACCAATGTCGTTGCTCCGACTTAGGTTGTGCAGAGATGACTAAGACCAGGACAAGATGGAGAGCCACGCTGCTATGTCTAACTGGTAAGGAACAGAGTAACATGCTCTGGTTGCGACCGCTGGTGTTTGGAACAACACATACATACTTAAACAACGTTAAGATTGACTAAGATGCAAATAACATAGTTATAAAAAATAGTTTCAAGAGTGGTGATGGATTGGAGAATAAACCCTTGTCTTGGGATATGAAGTAAGAATAGTTCCTGATGTTCATATGACTTTAAATGCCCTCATAGACCATCATGTAGTTGTAATAAGAGCAACACCACCTCTTATATGATACACAACTGTGTCTGACATTGATATTGTTGTTGAGCATAGAATGATTGTACATAGACATATTTCTCAGTCCTCAGTAGAAAACTGATATTCATCAAAGATGATGTTTGGTCAAATTCCCTTGCTGGGTATATTATAATTATAACAATCATTTGTTTTCAATTAACAGTGCTGATGTCAACATCATTAGCGGCCACAATTACAACCACGGTTGCCCAAACAACAACCACAGCAACAACCATTATAACATCAGCAGTGGCCACTACAACCACAACTTCTCCAACAACCACAACAGCTTCTCCAACAACCACAACAGTTTATCCAACAACAACAACAGCTTCTCCAGCAACAACAGAAGCGCCCACTACAACCACAACAGCTTCTCCAACAACAACCACAGCCTCTCCAACAACAACAGCAACTTCTCCAACAACCACAACAGTTTCTCCAACAACAACTACAGCTTCTCAAACAACAACAACAGCAGCGCCCACTACAACCACAGCTTCTCAAACAACAACAACAGCATCTCCAACAACAACCACAGCCTCTCCAACAACCACAACAGCTTCTCCAACAACAACCACAGCCTCTCCAACAACCACAACAGCTTCTCCAACAACAACCACAGCCTCTCCAACAACCACAACAGCTTCTCCAACAACAACCACAGCCTCTCCAACAACCACAACAGCTTCTCCAACAACTACCACAGCCTCTCCAACAACCACAACAGCTTCTCCAACAACAACAACAACCGTAGTGCCCACTACAACCACAGCCTCTCCAACAACCAAAACAGTTTCTCCAACAACAACTACAGCTTCTCCAACAACAACAACAGCAGCGCCCACTACAACCACAGCTTCTCAAACAACAACAGTATCTCCAACAACAACCACAGCCTCTCCAACAACCACAACAGCTTCTCCAACAACAACCACAGCCTCTCCAACACCCACAACAGCTTCTCCAACAACAACCACAGCCTCTCCAACAACCACAACAGCTCCTCCAACAACAACAACAGCCTCTCCAACAACCACAACAGCTCCTCCAACAACAACCACAGCCTCTCCAACAACCACAACAGCAGTGCCCACTACAACCACAGCTTCTCCAACAACAACAACAGCATCTCCAACAACAACCACAGCCTCTCCAACAACCACAACAGCTTCTCCAACAACAACCACAGCCTCTCCAACAACCACAACAGCTTCTCCAACAACAACAACCGCAGTGCCCACTACAACCACAGCCTCTCCAACAACCACAACAGCTTCTCCAACAACAACCACAGCCTCTTCAACAACCACAACAGCTTCTCCAACAACAACCACAGCCTCTCCAACAACCACAACAGCTTCTCCAACAACAACCACAGCCTCTCCAACAACCACAACAGCTTCTCCAACAACAACAACAGCAGTGCCTACTACAACCACAGCTTCTCCAACAACTACAGCTTCTCCAACAACAACAACAGCAGCGCCCACTACATCCACAGCTTCTCAAACAACAACAACAGCATCTCCAACAACAACCACAGCCTCTCCAACAACCACAACAGCTTCTCCAACAACAACCACAGCCTCTCCAACAACCACAACAGCTTCTCCAACAACAACAACAGCAGTGCCCACTACAAGCACAGCGTCTCAAACAACAACAGTATCTCCAACAACAACCACAGCCTCTCCAACAACCACAACAGCTTCTCCAACAACAACAAAAGCAGTGCCTACTACACCCACAGCATCTCCAACAACCACAACAGATTCTCCAACAACAACAGCAGCCTCTCCAACAACCACAACAGCTTCTCCAACAACAACCACAGCCTCTCCAACAACCACAACAGTTTCTCCAACAACAACAACAGCAGTGCCCGCTACAACCACAGCTTCTCCAACAACAACAACTTCTCCAACAACCACAACAGCTTCTCCAACAACAACAACCGCAGTGCCCACTACAACCACAGCTTCTCCAACAACAACAGCATCTCCAACAACAACCACAGCCTCTACAACAACTACAACTTCCCCAACAACAACCACAACCTCTCCAACAACCACAACAGCTTCTCCAACAACCACAGCCTCTCCAACAACCACAACAGCTTCTCCAACAACAACCACAGCCTCTCCAACAACCACAACAGTTTCTCCAACAACAACAACAGCAGTGCCCACTACAACCACAGCGTCTCAAACAACAACAGTATCTCCAACAACAACCACAGCCTCTCCAACAACCACAACAGCTTCTCCAACAACAACAACAGCAGTGCCTACTACAACCACAGCTTCTCCAACAACAATAACAGCATCTCCAACAACAACCACAGCATCTCCAACAACCACAACAGATTCTCCAACAACAACAGCCTCTCCAACAACCACAACAGTTTCTCCAACAACAACAACAGCCTCTCCAACAACCACAACAGCTCCTCCAACAACAACCACAGCCTCTCCAACAACCACAACAGTTTCTCCAACAACAACAACAGCAGTGCCCGCTACAACCACAGCTTCTCCAACAACAACAACTTCTCCAACAACCACAACATCTTCTCCAACAACAACAACCACAGTGCCCATTACAATCACAGCCTCTCCAACAACAACAACAGCATCTCCAACAACAACCACAGCCTCTACAACAACTACAACAACTTCCCCAACAACAACCACAACCTCTCCAACAACCACAACAGCTTCTCCAACAACAACCACAGCCTCTCCAACAACCACAACAGCTTCTCCAACAACAACCACAGCCTCTCCAACAACCACAACAGCTTCTCCAACAACAACCACAGCCTCTCCAACAACCACAACAGCTTCTCCAACAACAACAACAGCAGTGCCTACTACAACCACAGCTTCTCCAACAACCACAACAGTTTCTCCAACAACAACTACAGCTTCTCCAACAACAACAACAGCAGCGCCCACTACATCCACAGCTTCTCAAACAACAACAGCATTTCCAACAACAACCACAGCCTCTCCAACAACCACAACAGCTTCTCCAACAACAACCACAGCCTCTCCAACAACCACAACAGCTTCTACAACAACAACAACAGCAGTGCCTACTACAACCACAGCTTCTCCAACAACAATAACAGCATCTCCAACAACAACCACAGCATCTCCAACAACCACAACAGATTCTCCAACAACAACAACAGCCTCTCCAACAACCACAACAGTTTCTCCAACAACAACAACAGCCTCTCCAACAACCACAACAGCTCCTCCAACAACAACCACAGCCTCTCCAACAACCACAACAGTTTCTCCAACAACAACAACAGCAGTGCCCACTACAACCACAGCGTCTCAAACAACAACAGTATCTCCAACAACAACCACAGCCTCTCCAACAACCACAACAGCTTCTCCAACAACAACAACAGCAGTGCCTACTACAACCACAGCTTCTCCAACAACAATAACAGCATCTCCAACAACAACCACAGCATCTCCAACAACCACAACAGATTCTCCAACAACAACAACAGCCTCTCCAACAACCACAACAGTTTCTCCAACAACAACAACAGCCTCTCCAACAACCACAACAGCTCCTCCAACAACAACCACAGCCTCTCCAACAACCACAACAGTTTCTCCAACAACAACAACAGCAGTGCCCGCTACAACCACAGCTTCTCCAACAACAACAACTTCTCCAACAACCACAACATCTTCTCCAACAACAACAACCACAGTGCCCATTACAATCACAGCCTCTCCAACAACAACAACAGCATCTCCAACAACAACCACAGCCTCTACAACAACTACAACAACTTCCCCAACAACAACCACAACCTCTCCAACAACCACAACAGCTTCTCCAACAACAACCACAGCCTCTCCAACAACCACAACAGCTTCTCCAACAACAACCACAGCCTCTCCAACAACCACAACAGCTTCTCCAACAACAACCACAGCCTCTCCAACAACCACAACAGCTTCTCCAACAACAACAACAGCAGTGCCTACTACAACCACAGCTTCTCCAACAACCACAACAGTTTCTCCAACAACAACTACAGCTTCTCCAACAACAACAACAGCAGCGCCCACTACATCCACAGCTTCTCAAACAACAACAGCATTTCCAACAACAACCACAGCCTCTCCAACAACCACAACAGCTTCTCCAACAACAACCACAGCCTCTCCAACAACCACAACAGCTTCTACAACAATAACAGCAGCAGTGCCTACTACAACCACAGCTTCTCCAACAACAACAACAGCATCTCCAACAACCACAACAGCTTCTCCGACAACAACAACAGCCTCTCCAACAACCACAACAGCTTCTCCAACAACAACAACAGCAGTGCCCACTACAAGCACAGCGTCTCAAACAACAACAGTATCTCCAACAACAACCACAGCCTCTCCAACAACCACAACAGCTTCTCCAACAACAACCACAGCCTCTCCAACAACCACAACAGCTCCTCCAACAACAACAACAGCCTCTCCAACAACCACAACAGCTCCTCCAACAACAACCACAGCCTCTCCAACAACCACAACAGCAGTGCCCACTACAACCACAGCTTCTCCAACAACAACAACAGCATCTCCAACAACAACCACAGCCTCTCCAACAACCACAACAGCTTCTCCAACAACAACCACAGCCTCTCCAACAACCACAACAGCTTCTCCAACAACAACAACCGCAGTGCCCACTACAACCACAGCCTCTCCAACAACCACAACAGCTTCTCCAACAACAACCACAGCCTCTTCAACAACCACAACAGCTTCTCCAACAACAACCACAGCCTCTCCAACAACCACAACAGCTTCTCCAACAACAACCACAGCCTCTCCAACAACCACAACAGCTTCTCCAACAACAACAACAGCAGTGCCTACTACAACCACAGCTTCTCCAACAACTACAGCTTCTCCAACAACCACAACAGTTTCTCCAACAACAACTACAGCTTCTCCAACAACAACAACAGCAGCGCCCACTACATCCACAGCTTCTCAAACAACAACAACAGCATCTCCAACAACAACCACAGCCTCTCCAACAACCACAACAGCTTCTCCAACAACAACCACAGCCTCTCCAACAACCACAACAGCTTCTCCAACAACAACAACAGCAGTGCCCACAACAAGCACAGCGTCTCAAACAACAACAGTATCTCCAACAACAACCACAGCCTCTCCAACAACCACAACAGCTTCTCCAACAACAACAAAAGCAGTGCCTACTACACCCACAGCATCTCCAACAACCACAACAGATTCTCCAACAACAACAGCAGCCTCTCCAACAACCACAACAGCTTCTCCAACAACAACCACAGCCTCTCCAACAACCACAACAGTTTCTCCAACAACAACAACAGCAGTGCCCGCTACAACCACAGCTTCTCCAACAACAACAACTTCTCCAACAACCACAACATCTTCTCCAACAACAACAACCGCAGTGCCCATTACAATCACAGCCTCTCCAACAACCACAACAGCTTCTCCAACAACAACCACAGCCTCTCCAACAACCACAACAGCTCCTCCAACAACAACCACAGGCTCTCCAACAACCACAATAGCTCCTCCAACAACAACCACAGTCTCTCCAACAACCACAACAGTTTCTCCAACAACAACAACAGCAGTGCCCACTACAACCACAGCTTCTCCAACAACAACTTCTCCAACAACCACAACATCTTCTCCAACAACAACAACCACAGTGCCCATTACAATCACAGCCTCTCCAACAACAACAACAGCATCTCCAACAACAACCACAGCCTCTACAACAACTACAACAACTTCCCCAACAACAACCACAACCTCTCCAACAACCACAACAGCTTCTCCAACAACAACCACAGCCTCTCCAACAACCACAACAGCTTCTCCAACAACAACCACAGCCTCTCCAACAACCACAACAGCTTCTCCAACAACAACCACAGCCTCTCCAACAACCACAGCAGCTTCTCCAACAACAACAACAGCAGTGCCTACTACAACCACAGCTTCTCCAACAACCACAACAGTTTCTCCAACAACAACTACAGCTTCTCCAACAACAACAACAGCAGCGCCCACTACATCCACAGCTTCTCAAACAACAACAGCATTTCCAACAACAACCACAGCCTCTCCAACAACCACAACAGCTTCTCCAACAACAACCACAGCCTCTCCAACAACCACAACAGCTTCTACAACAATAACAACAGCAGTGCCTACTACAACCACAGCTTCTCCAACAACAACAACAGCATCTCCAACAACCACAACAGCTTCTCCGACAACAACAACAGCCTCTCCAACAACCACAACAGCTTCTCCAACAACAACAACAGCAGTGCCCACTACAAGCACAGCGTCTCAAACAACAACAGTATCTCCAACAACAACCACAGCCTCTCCAACAACCACAACAGCTTCTCCAACAACAACCACAGCCTCTCCAACAACCACAACAGCTCCTCCAACAACAACAACAGCCTCTCCAACAACCACAACAGCTCCTCCAACAACAACCACAGCCTCTCCGACAACCACAACAGCAGTGCCCACTACAACCACAGCTTCTCCAACAACAACAACAGCATCTCCAACAACAACCACAGCCTCTCCAACAACCACAACAGCTTCTCCAACAACAACCACAGCCTCTCCAACAACCACAACAGCTTCTCCAACAACAACAACAGCAGTGCCTACTACAACCACAGCTTCTCCAACAACTACAGCTTCTCCAACAACCACAACAGTTTCTCCAACAACAACTACAGCTTCTCCAACAACAACAACAGTATCTCCAACAACAACCACAGCCTCTCCAACAACCACAACAGCTTCTCCAACAACAACCACAGCCTCTCCAACAACCACAACAGCTCCTCCAACAACAACAACAGCCTCTCCAACAACCACAACAGCTCCTCCAACAACAACCACAGCCTCTCCGACAACCACAACAGCAGTGCCCACTACAACCACAGCTTCTCCAACAACAACAACAGCATCTCCAACAACAACCACAGCCTCTCCAACAACCACAACAGCTTCTCCAACAACAACCACAGCCTCTCCAACAACCACAACAGCTTCTCCAACAACAACAACAGCAGTGCCTACTACAACCACAGCTTCTCCAACAACTACAGCTTCTCCAACAACCACAACAGTTTCTCCAACAACAACTACAGCTTCTCCAACAACAACAACAGCAGCGCCCACTACATCCACAGCTTCTCAAACAACAACAACAGCATCTCCAACAACAACCACAGCCTCTCCAACAACCACAACAGCTTCTCCAACAACAACCACAGCCTCTCCAACAACCACAACAGCTTCTCCAACAACAACAAAAGCAGTGCCTACTACACCCACAGCATCTCCAACAACCACAACAGATTCTCCAACAACAACAGCAGCCTCTCCAACAACCACAACAGCTTCTCCAACAACAACCACAGCCTCTCCAACAACCACAACAGTTTCTCCAACAACAACAACAGCAGTGCCCGCTACAACCACAGCTTCTCCAACAACAACAACTTCTCCAACAACCACAACATCTTCTCCAACAACAACAACCGCAGTGCCCATTACAATCACAGCCTCTCCAACAACCACAACAGCTTCTCCAACAACAACCACAGCCTCTCCAACAACCACAACAGCTCCTCCAACAACAACCACAGGCTCTCCAACAACCACAATAGCTCCTCCAACAACAACCACAGTCTCTCCAACAACCACAACAGTTTCTCCAACAACAACAACAGCAGTGCCCACTACAACCACAGCTTCTCCAACAACAACAACTTCTCCAACAACCACAACAGCTTCTCCAACAACAACAACCGCAGTGCCCACTACAACCACAGCTTCTCCAACAACAACAACAGCATCTCCAACAACAACCACAGCCTCTACAACAACTACAACTTCCCCAACAACAACCACAACCTCTCCAACAACCACAACAGCTTCTCCAACAACCACAGCCTCTCCAACAACCACAACAGCTTCTCCAACAACAACCACAGCCTCTCCAACAACCACAACAGCTTCTCCAACAACAACCACAGCCTCTCCAACAACCACAACAGCTTCTCCAACAACAACCACAGCCTCTCCAACAACCACAACAGCTTCTCCAACAACAACAACAGCAGTGCCTACTACAACCACAGCTTCTCCAACAACCACAACAGTTTCTCCAACAACTACAGCTTCTCCAACAACCACAACAGCAGCGCCCACTACATCCACAGCTTCTCAAACAACAACAACAGCATCTCCAACAACAACCACAGCCTCTCCAACAACCACAACAGCTTCTCCAACAACAACCACAGCCTCTCCAACAACCACAACAGCTTCTCCAACAACAACAACAGCAGTGCCGACTACAACCACAGCGTCTCAAACAACAACAGTATCTCCAACAACAACCACAGCCTCTCCAACAACCACCACAGCCTCTCCAACAACCACAACAACTTCTCCAACAACAACAACAGCAGTGCCTACTACAACCACAGCTTCTCCAACAACAATAACAGCATCTCCAACAACAACCACAGCATCTCCAACAACCACAACAGATTCTCCAACAACAACAACAGCCTCTCCAACAACCACAACAGTTTCTCCAACAACAACAACAGCCTCTCCAACAACCACAACAGCTCCTCCAACAACAACCACAGCCTCTCCAACAACCACAACAGCTCCTCCAACAACAACCACAGCCTCTCCAACAACCACAACAGTTTCTCCAACAACAACAACAGCAGTGCCCACTACAACCACAGCTTCTCCAACAACAACAACTTCTCCAACAACCACAACATCTTCTCCAACAACAACAACCGCAGTGCCCATTACAATCACAGCCTCTCCAACAACAACAACAGCATCTCCAACAACAACCACAGCCTCTACAACAACTACAACAACTTCCCCAACAACAACCACAACCTCTCCAACAACCACAACAGCTTCTCCAACAACAACCACAGCCTCTCCAACAACCACAACAGCTTCTCCAACAACAACCACAGCCTCTCCAACAACCACAACAGCTTCTCCAACAACAACCACAGACTCTCCAACAACCACAACAGCTTCTCCAACAACAACAACAACAGTGCCTACTACAACCACAGCTTCTCCAACAACCACAACAGTTTCTCCAACAACAACTACAGCTTCTCCAACAACAACAACAGCATTTCCAACAACAACCACAGCCTCTCCAACAACCACAACAGCTTCTCCAACAACAACCACAGCCTCTCCAACAACCACAACAGCTTCTACAACAATAACAACAGCAGTGCCTACTACAACCACAGCTTCTCCAACAACAACAACAGCATCTCCAACAACCACAACAGCTTCTCCGACAACAACAACAGCCTCTCCAACAACCACAACAGCTTCTCCAACAACAACAACAGCAGTGCCCACTACAAGCACAGCGTCTCAAACAACAACAGTATCTCCAACAACAACCACAGCCTCTCCAACAACCACAACAGCTTCTCCAACAACAACAACAGCAGTGCCGACTACACCCACAGCATCTCCAACAACCACAACAGATTCTCCAACAACAACAGCAGCCTCTCCAACAACCACAACAGCTTCTCCAACAACAACCACAGCCTCTCCAACAACCACAACAGTTTCTCCAACAACAACAACAGCAGTGCCCGCTACAACCACAGCTTCTCCAACAACAACAACTTCTCCAACAACCACAACATCTTCTCCAACAACAACAACCGCAGTGCCCATTACAATCACAGCCTCTCCAACAACCACAACAGCTTCTCCAACAACAACCACAGCCTCTCCAACAACCACAACATCTTCTCCAACAACAACAACCGCAGTGCCCATTACAATCACAGCCTCTCCAACAACCACAACAGCTTCTCCAACAACAACCACAGCCTCTCCAACAACCACAACAGCTCCTCCAACAACAACCACAGCCTCTCCAACAACCACAACAGCTCCTCCAACAACAACCACAGTCTCTCCAACAACCACAACAGTTTCTCCAACAACAACAACAGCAGTGCCCACTACAACCACAGCTTCTCCAACAACAACAACTTCTCCAACAACCACAACAGCTTCTCCAACAACAACAACCGCAGTGCCCACTACAACCACAGCTTCTCCAACAACAACAACAGCATCTCCAACAACAACCACAGCCTCTACAACAACTACAACTTCCCCAACAACAACCACAACCTCTCCAACAACCACAACAGCTTCTCCAACAACAACCACAGCCTCTCCAACAACCACAACAGGTTCTCCAACAACAACCACAGCCTCTCCAACAACCACAACAGCTTCTCCAACAACAACCACAGCCTCTCCAACAACCACAACAGCTTCTCCAACAACAACCACAGCCTCTCCAACAACCACAACAGCTTCTCCAACAACAACAACAGCAGTGCCTACTACAACCACAGCTTTTCCAACAACCACAACAGTTTCTCCAACAACTACAGCTTCTCCAACAACCACAACAGCAGCGCCCACTACATCCACAGCTTCTCAAACAACAACAACAGCATCTCCAACAACAACCACAGCCTCTCCAACAACCACAACAGCTCCTCCAACAACAACCACAGCCTCTCCAACAACCACAACAGCTTCTCCAACAACAACAACAGCAGTGCCCACTACAACCACAGCGTCTCAAACAACAACAGTATCTCCAACAACAACCACAGCCTCTCCAACAACCACCACAGCCTCTCCAACAACCACAACAGCTTCTCCAACAACAACAACAGCAGTGCCTACTACAACCACAGCTTCTCCAACAACAATAACAGCATCTCCAACAACTACAACAGCTTCTCCAACAACAACAGCAGCAGTGCCTACTACAACCACAGCTTCTCCAACAACCACAACAGTTTCTCCAACAACAACTACAGCTTCTCCAACAACCACAACAGCTTCTCCAACAACCACAACAGTTTCTCCAACACAAACAACAGCAGTGCCCACCACAACCACAGCTTCTCCAACAACAACAACTTCTCCAACAACCACAACAGCTTCTCCAACAACAACAACCGCATTGCCCACTACAACCACAGCTTCTCCAACAACAACAACAGCATCTCCAACAACAACCACAGCATCTCCAACAACCACATCAGATTCTCCAACAACAACCACAGCCTCTACAACAACCACAACAGCTTCTCCAACAACAACCACAGCCTCTACAACAACCACAACAGCTTCTCCAACAACAACATCAGCAGTGCCTACTACAACCACAGCTTCTCCAACAACCACAACAGTGTTTCCAACAACAACTACAGCTTTTCCAACAACCACAACAGCTTCTCCAACAACCACAACAGTTTCTCCAACAACAACAACAGCAGTGCCCACCACAACCACAGCTTCTCCAACAACAACAACTTCTCCAACAACCACAACAGCATCTCCAACAACAACAACCGCAGTGCCCACTACAACCACAGCTTCTCCAACAACAACAGCATCTCCAACAACAACCACAGCATCTCCAACAACCACAACAGATTCTCCAACAACAACAACAGCCTCTCCAACAACCACAACAGTTTCTCCAACAACAACAACAGCCTCTCCAACAACCACAACAGCTCCTCCAACAACAACCACAGCCTCTCCAACAACCACAACAGTTTCTCCAACAACAACAACAGCAGTGCCCACTACAACCACAGCGTCTCAAACAACAACAGTATCTCCAACAACAACCACAGCCTCTCCAACAACCATAACACCTTCTCCAACAACAACAACAGCAGTGCCTACTACAACCACAGCTTCTCCAACAACAATAACAGCATCTCCAACAACAACCACAGCATCTCCAACAACCACAACAGATTCTCCAACAACAACCACAGCCTCTCCAACAACCACAACAGCTTCTCCAACAACAACAACAGCAGTGCCCACTACAACCACAGCGTCTCAAACAACAACAGTATCTCCAACAACAACCACAGCCTCTCCAACAACCACCACAGCCTCTCCAACAACCACAACAGCTTCTCCAACAACAACAACAGCAGTGCCTACTACAACCACAGCTTCTCCAACAACAATAACAGCATCTCCAACAACTACAACAGCTTCTCCAACAACAACAGCAGCAGTGCCTACTACAACCACAGCTTCTCCAACAACCACAACAGTTTCTCCAACAACAACTACAGCTTCTCCAACAACCACAACAGCTTCTCCAACAACCACAACAGTTTCTCCAACACAAACAACAGCAGTGCCCACCACAACCACAGCTTCTCCAACAACAACAACTTCTCCAACAACCACAACAGCTTCTCCAACAACAACAACAGCAGTGCCTACTACAACCACAGCTTCTCCAACAACAATAACAGCATCTCCAACAACTACAACAGCTTCTCCAACAACAACAGCAGCAGTGCCTACTACAACCACAGCTTCTCCAACAACCACAACAGTTTCTCCAACAACAACTACAGCTTCTCCAACAACCACAACAGCTTCTCCAACAACCACAACAGTTTCTCCAACACAAACAACAGCAGTGCCCACCACAACCACAGCTTCTCCAACAACAACAACTTCTCCAACAACCACAACAGCTTCTCCAACAACAACAACCGCATTGCCCACTACAACCACAGCTTCTCCAACAACAACAACAGCATCTCCAACAACAACCACAGCATCTCCAACAACCACATCAGATTCTCCAACAACAACCACAGCCTCTACAACAACCACAACAGCTTCTCCAACAACAACCACAGCCTCTACAACAACCACAACAGCTTCTCCAACAACAACATCAGCAGTGCCTACTACAACCACAGCTTCTCCAACAACCACAACAGTGTTTCCAACAACAACTACAGCTTTTCCAACAACCACAACAGCTTCTCCAACAACCACAACAGTTTCTCCAACAACAACAACAGCAGTGCCCACCACAACCACAGCTTCTCCAACAACAACAACTTCTCCAACAACCACAACAGCATCTCCAACAACAACAACCGCAGTGCCCACTACAACCACAGCTTCTCCAACAACAACAGCATCTCCAACAACAACCACAGCATCTCCAACAACCACAACAGATTCTCCAACAACAACAACAGCCTCTCCAACAACCACAACAGTTTCTCCAACAACAACAACAGCCTCTCCAACAACCACAACAGCTCCTCCAACAACAACCACAGCCTCTCCAACAACCACAACAGTTTCTCCAACAACAACAACAGCAGTGCCCACTACAACCACAGCGTCTCAAACAACAACAGTATCTCCAACAACAACCACAGCCTCTCCAACAACCATAACACCTTCTCCAACAACAACAACAGCAGTGCCTACTACAACCACAGCTTCTCCAACAACAATAACAGCATCTCCAACAACAACCACAGCATCTCCAACAACCACAACAGATTCTCCAACAACAACAACAGCCTCTCCAACAACCACAACAGTTTCTCCAACAACAACAACAGCCTCTCCAACAACCACAACAGCTCCTCCAACAACAACCACAGCCTCTCCAACAACCACAACAGTTTCTCCAACAACAACAACAGCAGTGCCCGCTACAACCACAGCTTCTCCAACAACAACAACTTCTCCAACAACCACAACATCTTCTCCAACAACAACAACCGCAGTGCCCATTACAATCACAGCCTCTCCAACAACAACAACAGCATCTCCAACAACAACCACAGCCTCTACAACAACTACAACAACTTCCCCAACAACAACCACAACCTCTCCAACAACCACAACAGCTTCTCCAACAACAACCACAGCCTCTCCAACAACCACAACAGCTTCTCCAACAACAACCACAGCCTCTCCAACAACCACAACAGCTTCTCCAACAACAACCACAGACTCTCCAACAACCACAACAGCTTCTCCAACAACAACAACAGCAGTGCCTACTACAACCACAGCTTCTCCAACAACCACAACAGTTTCTCCAACAACAACTACAGCTTCTCCAACAACAACAACAGCAGCGCCCACTACACCCACAGCTTCTCAAACAACAACAGCATTTCCAACAACAACCACAGCCTCTCCAACAACCACAACAGCTTCTCCAACAACAACCACAGCCTCTCCAACAACCACAACAGCTTCTACAACAATAACAACAGCAGTGCCTACTACAACCACAGCTTCTCCAACAACAACAACAGCATCTCCAACAACAACCACAGCCTCTCCAACAACCACAACAGCTTCTCCGACAACAACAACAGCCTCTCCAACAACCACAACAGTTTCTCCAACAACAACAACAGCAGTTCCCACCACAACCACAGCTTCTCCAACAACAACAACTTCTCCAACAACCACAACAGCTTCTCCAACAACAACAACCGCAGTGCCCTCTACAACCACAGCTTCTCCAACAACAACAACAGCATCTCCAACAACAACCACAGTCTCTACAACAACTACAACAACTTCCCCAACAACAACCACAACCTCTCCAACAACCACAACAGCTTCTCCAACAACAACCACAGCCTCTCCAACAACCACAACAGCTTCTCCAACAACAACCACAGCCTCTCCAACAACCACAACAGCTTCTCCATCAACAACCACAGCCTCTCCAACAACCACAACAGCTTCTCCAACAACAACAACAGCAGTGCCTACTACAACCACAGCATCTCCAACAACCACAACAACCTCTCCAACAACCACAACAGTTTCTACAACAACAACTACAGCTTCTCCAACAACAACAACAGCCTCTCCAACAACCACAACAGCTTCTCCGACAACAACAACAGCGTCTCCAACAACCACAACAGTTTCTCCAACAACAACAACAGCAGTGCCCACCACAACCACAGCTTCTCCAACAACAACAACTTCTCCAACAACCACAACAGCTTCTCCAACAACAACAACCGCAGTGCCCACTACAACCACAGCTTCTCCAACAACAACAACAGCATCTCCAACAACAACCACAGCTTCTCCGACAACAACAACAGCGTCTCCAACAACCACAACAGTTTCTCCAACAACAACAACAGCAGTGCCCACCACAACCACAGCTTCTCCAACAACAACAATTTCTCCAACAACCACAACAGCTTCTCCAACAACAACCGCAGTGCCCACTACAACCACAGCTTCTCCAACAACAACAACAGCATCTCCAACAACAACCACAGCCTCTCCAACAACTGCAACAAATTCCCCCACAACAACAACAGCCTCTCCAACAACCACAACAGCTTCTCCAACAACAACAACAGCCTCTCCAACAACCACAACAGCTTCTCCAACAACAACAACAGCAGTGCCCACTACAACCACGGCTTCTCCAACAACAACAACTTCTCCAACAACCACAACAGCTTCTCCAACAACAACAACCGCAGTGCCCACTACAACCACAGCTTCTCCAACAACAACAACAGCATCTCCAACAACAACCACAGCCTCTACAACAACTACAACTTCCCCAACAACAACCACAACCTCTCCAACAACCACAACAGCTTCTCCAACAACAACCACAGCCTCTCCAACAACCACAACAGCTTCTCCAACAACAACCACAGCCTCTCCAACAACCACAACAGCTTCTCCAACAACAACCACAGCCTCTCCAACAACCACAACAGTTTCTCCAACAACTGCAGCTTCTCCAACAACCACAACAGTTTCTCCAACAACAACTACAGCTTCTCCAACAACAACAACAGCAGCGCCCACTACATCCACAGCTTCTCAAACAACAACAACAGCATCTCCAACAACAACCACAGCCTCTCCAACAACCACAACAGCTTCTCCAACAACAACCACAGCCTCTCCAACAACCACAACAGCTTCTCCAACAACAACAACAGTTTCTCCAACAACAACAACAACAGTGCCCACTACAACCACAGCTTCTCCAACAACAACAACAGCATCTCCAACAACAACCACAGCCTCTACAACAACCACAACAGCTTCTCCAACAACAACCACAGCCTCTCCAACAACCACAACAGCTTCTCCAACAACAACCACAGCCTCTCCAACAACCACAACAGCTTCTCCAACAACAACAACAGCAGTGCCTACTACAACCACAGCTTCTCCAACAACCACAACAGTTTCTCCAACAACTACAGCTTCTCCAACAACCACAACAGTTTCTCCAACAACAACTACAGCTTCTCCAACAACAACAACAGCAGCGCCCACTACATCCACAGCTTCTCAAACAACAACAACAGCATCTCCAACAACAACCACAGCCTCTCCAACAACCACAACAGCTTCTCCAACAACAACCACAGCCTCTCCAACAACCACAACAGCTTCTACAACAATAACAACAGCAGTGCCTACTACAACCACAGCTTCTCCAACTACAACAACAGCATCTCCAACAACAACCACAGCCTCTCCAACAACCACAACAGCTTCTCCGACAACAACAACAGCCTCTCCAACAACCACAACAGTTTCTCCAACAACAACAACAGCAGTGCCCACCACAACCACAGCTTCTCCAACAACAACAACTTCTACAACAACCACAACAGCTTCTCTAACAACAACAACCGCAGTGCCCACTACAACCACAGCTTCTCCAACAACAACAACAGCATCTCCAACAACAACCACAGTCTCTACAACAACTACAACAACTTCCCCAACAACAACCACAACCTCTCCAACAACCACAACAGCTTCTCCAACAACAACCACAGCCTCTCCAACAACCACAACAGCTTCTCCAACAACAACCACAGCCTCTCCAACAACCACAACAGCTACTCCAACAACAACAACAGCTTCTCCAACAACAACCACAGCCTCTCCAACAACCACAACAGCTTCTCCAACAACAACAACAACCGCAGTGCCCACTACAACCACAGCAACAACAGCCTCTCCAACAACCACAACAGCTTCTCCAACAACAACAACAACAATAGCAGTGCCCACTACATCCACAGTTTCTCCAACAACCACAACAGCTTCCCCAACAACAACAACCACAGCTGCCATCACAACAACAACAGCAGTGCCCACTGCAAACACAGTTTCTCCAACAACCACAACAGTTTCTCCAACAACAACAACAGCTTCTCCAACAACAACAACAGCAGTGCCCACTACAACCACAGCTTCTCCAACAACAACAACAGCATCACCAACAACAACCACAGCCTCTCCAACAACTACAACAACTTCTCCAACAACAACCACAGCCTCTCCAACAACCACAACAGCTTCTCCAACAACAACAATAACAACCGCAGTGGCCACTACAACCACAGCCTCTCCAACAACCACAACAGTTTCCCTAACAACAACAACAGCTTCTCCAACAACAACAACAGCAGTGCCCACTACAACCACAGCTTCTCCAACAACAACAACAGCATCTCCAACAACAACCACAACCTCTCCAACAACCACAACAGCTTCTCCAACAACAACCACAGCCTCTCCAATAATCACAACAGCTTCTCCAACAACAACCACAGCCTCTCCAACAACAACAACAGCTTCTCCAACAACAACAACAGCAGTGCCCACTACAACCACAGCTTCTCCAACAACAACAACAGCATCTCCAACAACAACCACAGCCTCTCCAACAACCACAACAGCTTCTCCAACAACAACCACAGCCTCTACAACAGCTTCTCCAACAACCACAGCCTCTCCAACAACTACAACAACTTCTCCAACAACAACCACAGCCTCTCCAACAACCACAACAGCTTCTCCAACAACAACAATAACAACCGCAGTGCCCACTACAACCACAGCCTCTCCAACAACCACAACAGTTTCTCCAACAACAACAACAGCAGTGCCCACCACAACCACAGCTTCTCAAACTACAACAACTTCTCCAACAACAACCACAGCCTCTCCAACAACCACAACAGCTTCTCCAACAACAACAATAACAACCGCAGTGGCCACTACAACCACAGCCTCTCCAACAACCACAACAGTTTCCCTAACAACAACAGCTTCTCCAACAACAACAACAGCAGTGCCCACTACAACCACAGCTTCTCCAACAACAACAACAGCATCTCCAACAACAACCACAACCTCTCCAACAACCACAACAGCTTCTCCAACAACAACCACAGCCTCTCCAATAATCACAACAGCTTCTCCAACAACAACCACAGCCTCTCCAACAACAACAACAGCTTCTCCAACAACAACAACAGCAGTGCCCACTACAACCACAGCTTCTCCAACAACAACAACAGCATCTCCAACAACAACCACAGCCTCTCCAACAACCACAACAGCTTCTCCAACAACAACCACAGCCTCTACAACAGCTTCTCCAACAACCACAGCCTCTCCAACAACTACAACAACTTCTCCAACAACAACCACAGCTTCTCCAACATCAACAACAGCAGCGCCCACTACAACCACAGCTTCTCAAACAACAACAACAGCATCTCCAACAACAACCACAGCCTCTCCAACAACCACAACAGCTTCTCCAACAACAACAACAGCAGTGCCTACTACAACCACAGCTTCTCCAACAACAACAACAGCATCTCCAACAACAACCACAGCATCTCCAACAACCACAACAGCTTCTCCAACAACAACAACAGCCTCTCAAACAACCACAACAGCTTCTCCAACAACAACCACAGCCTCTCCAACAACCATAACAGCTTCTCCAACAACAACAGCAGCAGTGCCTACTACAACCACAGCTTCTCCAACAACCACAACAGTTTCTCCAACAACAACTACAGCTTCTCCAACAACCACAACAGTTTCTCCAACAACAACAACAGCAGTGCCCACCACAATCACAGCTTCTCCAACAACAACAACTTCTCCAACAACCACAACAGCTTCTCCAACAACAACAACCGCAGTGCCCACTACAACCACAGCTTCTCCAACAACAACAACCGCAGTGCCCACTACAACCACAGCTTCTCCAACAACAACAACAGCATCTCCAACAACAACCACAGCCTCTCCAACAACCACAACAGCTTCTCCAACAACAACCACAGCCTCTCCAACAACCACAACAGCTTCTCCAACAACAACAACAACCGCAGTGCCCACTACAACCACAGCCTCTCCAACAACCACAACAACTTCTCCAACAACCACAACAGTTTCTCCAACAACAACAACAGCTTCTCCGACAACAACAACAGCAGTGCCCACTACAACCACAGCTTCTCCAACAACAACAACAGCATCACCAACAACAACCACAGCCTCTCCAACAACTACAACAACTTCTCCAACAACAACCACAGCCTCTCCAACAACCACAACAGCTTCTCCAACAACAACAATAACAACCGCAGTGGCCACTACAACCACAGCCTCTCCAACAACCACAACAGTTTCCCTAACAACAACAACAGCTTCTCCAACAACAACAACAGCAGTGCCCACTACAACCACAGCTTCTCCAACAACAACAACAGCATCTCCAACAACAACCACAACCTCTCCAACAACCACAACAGCTTCTCCAACAACAACCACAGCCTCTCCAATAATCACAACAGCTTCTCCAACAACAACCACAGCCTCTCCAACAACAACAACAGCTTCTCCAACAACAACAACAGCAGTGCCCACTACAACCACAGCTTCTCCAACAACAACAACAGCATCTCCAACAACAACCACAGCCTCTCCAACAACCACAACAGCTTCTCCAACAACAACCACAGCCTCTACAACAGCTTCTCCAACAACCACAGCCTCTCCAACAACTACAACAACTTCTCCAACAACAACCACAACCTCTCCAACAACCACAACAGCTTCTCCAACAACAACAATAACAACCGCAGTGCCCACTACAACCACAGCCTCTCCAACAACCACAACAGTTTCTCCAACAACAACAACAGCAGTGCCCACCACAACCACAGCTTCTCCAACAACAACAACTTCTCCAACAACCACAACAGCTTCTCCAACAACAACAACCGCAGTGCCCACTACAACCACAGCTTCTCCAACAACAACCACAGCCTCTCCAACAACCACAACAGCTTCTCCAACAACAACCACAGCCTCTCCAACAACCACAACAGCTTCTCCAACAACAACCACAGCCTCTCCAACAACCACAACAGCTTCTCCAACAACAACAACAACCGCAGTGCCCACTACAACCACAGCCTCTCCAACAACCACAACAACTTCTCCAACAACCACAACAGTTTCTCCAACAACAACAACAGCTTCTCCGACAACAACAACAGCAGTGCCCACTACAACCACAGCTTCTCCAACAACAACAACAGCATCACCAACAACAACCACAGCCTCTCCAACAACTACAACAACTTCTCCAACAACAACCACAGCCTCTCCAACAACCACAACAGCTTCTCCAACAACAACAATAACAACCGCAGTGGCCACTACAACCACAGCCTCTCCAACAACCACAACAGTTTCCCTAACAACAACAGCTTCTCCAACAACAACAACAGCAGTGCCCACTACAACCACAGCTTCTCCAACAACAACAACAGCATCTCCAACAACAACCACAACCTCTCCAACAACCACAACAGCTTCTCCAACAACAACCACAGCCTCTCCAATAATCACAACAGCTTCTCCAACAACAACCACAGCCTCTCCAACAACAACAACAGCTTTTCCAACAACAACAACAGCAGTGCCCACTACAACCACAGCTTCTCCAACAACAACAACAGCATCTCCAACAACAACCACAGCCTCTCCAACAACCACAACAGCTTCTCCAACAACAACCACAGCCTCTACAACAGCTTCTCCAACAACCACAGCCTCTCCAACAACTACAACAACTTCTCCAACAACAACCACAGCCTCTCCAACAACCACAACAGTTTCCCTAACAACAACAACAGCATCTCCAACATCAACAACAGCAGCGCCCACTACAACCACAGCTTCTCAAACAACAATAACAGCATCTCCAACAACAACCACAGCTTCTCCAACAACCACAACAGCTTCTCCAACAACAACAACAGCAGTGCCTACTACAACCACAGCTTCTCCAACAACAACAACAGCATCTCCAACAACAACCACAGCATCTCCAACAACCACAACAGCTTCTCCAACAACAACAACAGCCTCTCCAACAACCACAACAGCTTCTCCAACAACAACCACAGCCTCTCCAACAACCACAACAGCTTCTCCAACAACAACAGCAGCAGTGCCTACTACAACCACAGCTTCTCCAACAACCACAACAGTTTCTCCAACAACTACAGCTTCTCCAACAACCACAACAGCTTCTCCAACAACCACAACAGTTTCTCCAACAACAACAACAGCAGTGCCCACCACAACCACAGCTTCTCCAACAACAACAACTTCTCCAACAACCACAACAGCTTCTCCAACAACAACAACCGCAGTGCCCACTACAACCACAGCTTCTCCAACAACAACAACAGCATCTCCAACAACAACCACAGCCTCTCCAACAACCACAACAGCTTCTCCAACAACAACCACAGCCTCTCCAACAACCACAACAGCTTCTCCAACAACAACAACAACCGCAGTGCCCACGACAACCACAGCCTCTCCAACAACCACAACAACTTCTCCAACAACCACAACAGTTTCTGCAACAACAACAGCTTCTCCAACAACAACAACAACCGCAGTGCCCACTACAACCACAGCTTCTCAAACAACAACAACAGAATCTCCAACAACAACCACAGCCTCTCCAACAACTACAACAACTTCTCTAACAACAACCACAACCTCTCAAACAACCACAACAGCTTCTCCAACAGCAACCACAGCCTCTCCAACAACCACAACAGCTTCTCCAACAACAACCACAGCCTCTCCAACAACCACAACAGCTTCTCCAACAACAACAACAACCGCAGTGCCCACTACAACCACAGCCTCTCCAACAACCACAACAGTTTCCCTAACAACAACAACAGCTTCTCCAACAACAACAACAGCAACAGCAGTGCCCACTACAACCACAGCTTCTCCAACAACAACAACTTCTCCAACAACCACAACAGCTTTTCCAACAACAACAACAACAACAACAACAACAGCAGTGCCCACTACAACCACAGCCTCTCCAACAACCACAACAACTTCTCCAACAACCACAACAGTTTCTCCAACAACAACAACAGCAGTGCCCACTACAACCACAGTTTCTCCAACAACCACAACAGCTTCTCCAACAACAACAACAGCAGTGCCCACTACAACCACAATTTCCCCAACAACTACTACAGCCTCTCCAACAACCACAACAGCTTCTCCAACAACCATTACAGCTCCTCCAACAACAACTACAACAACAACAGCAGTGACCACTACAACCACAGCTTCTCCTACAACAACCTCAGCATCTCCAACAACAACCTCAGCCTCTCCAACAACCACAACAGCTTCTCCAACAACAACCACAGCCTCTCCAATAATCACAACAGCTTCTCCAACAACAACCACAGCCTCTCCAACAACAACAACAGCTTCTCCAACAACTACAACAGCAGTGCCCACTACAACCACAGCTTCTCCAACAACAACAACAGCATCTCCAACAACAACCACAGCCTCTCCAACAACCACAACAGCTTCTCCAACAACAACCACAGCCTCTACAACAGCTTCTCCAACAACAACAACTTCTCCAACAACCACATCAGCTTCTCCAACAACAACCACAGCCTCTCCAACAACCACAACAGTTTTTCCAACAACAACAACAGCAGTGCCCACTACAACCACAGCTTCTCCAACAACAACAGCATCTCCAACAACAACCACAGCCTCTACAACAACTACAATAACTTCTCCAACAACAACCACAACCTCTCCAACAACAACCACAACCTCTCCAACAACCACAACAGCTTCTCCAACAGCAACCACAGCCTCTCCAACAACCACAACAGCTTCTCCAACAACAACCACAACAGCTTCTCCAACAACCACAACAGCTTCTCCAACAACAACAGCTTCTCCAACAACAACAACAGCTTCTCCAACAACAACAGCAGCGCCCACTACAACCACAACTTCTCCAACAACCACAACAACTTCTCCAACAACAACCACAGCCTCTCCAACAACTACAACAGCTTCTCCAACAACAACCACAACAGCTTCTCCAACAACAACAACAACCGCAGTGCCCACTACAACCACAGCCTCTCCAACAACAACAACAGCTTCTCCAACAACAACAACAACA
The DNA here is from genome assembly GCF_951799395.1 of Argentina silus. Lineage (NCBI taxonomy): Eukaryota > Metazoa > Chordata > Actinopteri > Argentiniformes > Argentinidae > Argentina > Argentina silus. The sequence continues at coordinate 6,883,608 of NC_139675.1, forward strand.
GCAGTGCCCACTACAACCACAGCTTCTCCAACAACAACAGCATCTCCAACAACAACCACAGCCTCTCCAACAACTACAACAACTCCTCCAACAACAACCACAACCTCTCCAACAACCACAACAGCTACTCCAACAACAACAACAGCTTCTCCATCAACAACCACAGCCTCTCCAACAACCACAACAGCTTCTCCAACAACAACAACAACCGCAGTGCCCACTACAACCACAGCAACAACAGCCTCTCCAACAACCACAACAGCTTCCCCAACAACAACAACAATAGCAGTGCCCACTACATCCACAGTTTCTCCAACAACCACAACAGCTTCCCCAACAACAACAACCACAGCTGCCATCACAACAACAACAGCAGTGCCCACTGCAAACACAGTTTCTCCAACAACTACAACAGCTTCTCCAACAACCACAACAGCTTCTCCAACAACAACAACAACAGCAGTGCCCACTACAACCACAGTTTCTCCAACACCAACCACAGCATTTACAACAACAACTACAGCCTCCCCAACAACCACAACAGCTTCTCCAACAACAACTACTACAGCGACTGCCATGACAACTACAGCTGCACCAACAACAACAACCGTGGCCACAACTCCAGACTCAACAGCAGCGCCCACAGCAAATGAAGGAACTCTGGGATTAGGATTCAGAATAATGCGTGATTTCCAAATTGACTTTTTGGACTCTACCAGCACAGCATTCCAGCAGCTCGCATTAAATGTTACAACGGAGGTGGGCAAATCTTGTTTTAAAGTCTTTCTTGTGCAATGTGTTGTGGATTCTATGTTTAAAAGATGGTACAGAATTATTAACACTTTTTCTCTCTCAGGTGAATCGTGGTTACAGAATCATTTACCCTTTGACCTACCTAAGGTGTAGGATCCTTGAATTCTCGTAAGTAACAATTAACTAGTAATAAATACAAATATGTAAGTGAAAAATCTGAATATAGTGACTAACCAGAAAATGACAATATAATAATGGCACAATTCATTCAAATAACACCTCTACACTCTTTGTTAACAGGAGGGGCTCAGTGATTGTTAACATGACCCTCATCTTCAGGAACCAGACTGTTGTTCCCAGTATTACCAGTGCAGAAAACGCACTAGAGACGTCTCTTATGCAGGGGAATACTTTCCTCAATGTGGACACAACCTCCATCACTGTTGGTAAGATAAATCTCTTATTATTGTTTCTGATGTAGTTATGGCATTATCACCATTATGAAAAAACAATGGAAGCTGTGTCCAGTCCTCTCTTTCATTCCTTAATAGAATAGTCCAATATCAACCACAACTACTCTCTTTTTCCCTATTAACATGAATCGTTGATCGCAACAATTACAACAGCTACAGTTGCCACGACAACAACAACAACAACAACAACAACAACAGCATCTCCAACAACAACCACAGCCTCTCCAACAACTACAACAACTTCTCCAACAACAACCACAACCTCTCCAACAACCACAACAGCTACTCCAACAACAACCACAGCCTCTCCAACAACCACAACAGCTTCTCCAACAACAACAACAACAACAGCAGTGACCACTACAACCACAGCTTCTCCTACAACAACCTCAGCATCTCCAACAACAACCTCAGCCTCTCCAACAACCACAACAGCTTCTCCAACAACAACCACAGCCTCTCCAATAATCACAACAGCTTCTCCAACAACAACCACAGCCTCTCCAACAACAACAACAGCTTCTCCAACAACTACAACAGCAGTGCCCACTACAACCACAGCTTCTCCAACAACAACAACAGCATCTCCAACAACAACCACAGCCTCTCCAACAACGACAACAGCTTCTCCAACAACAACCACAGCCTCTACAACAGCTTCTCCAACAACAACAACTTCTCCAACAACCACATCAGCTTCTCCAACAACAACCACAGCCTCTCCAACAACCACAACAGTTTCTCCAACAACAACCACAGCCTCTGCAACAACCACAACAGCTTCTCCAACAACAACAACCGCAGTGCCCACTACAACCACAGCCTCTCCAACAACTACAACAACTTCTCCAACAACCACAACAGTTTCTCCAACAACAACAACAGCAGTGCCCACTACAACCACAGCTTCTCCAACAACAACAGCATCTACAACAACCACAGCCTCTACAACTACAACAACTTCTCCAACAACAACCACAAACTCTCCAACAATAACCACAACCTCTCCAACAACCACAACAGCTTCTCCAACAGCAACCACAGCCTCTCCAACAACCACAACAGCTTCTCCAACAACAACCACAGCCTCTCCAACAACCACAACAGCTTCTCCAACAACCACAACAGCTTCTCCAACAACAACAACAGCTTCTCCAACAACAACAACAGCAGTGCCCACTACAACCACAGCTTCTCCAACAACAACAACAGCATCTCCAACAACAACCACAGCCTCTCCAACAACTACAACAACTTCTCCAACAACAACCACAACCTCTCCAACAACAACCGCAACCTCTCCAACAACCACAACAGCTTCTCCAACAACAACCACAGCCTCTCCAACAACCACAACAGCTTCTCCAACAACAACCACAGCCTCTCCAACAACAACCACAGCTTCTCCAACAACAACAACAGCATCTCCAACAACAACCACAGCCTCTCCAACAACCACAACACCTTCTCCAACAACAACCACAGCCTCTACAACAGCTTCTCCAACAACAACAGCTTCTCCAACAACAACCACAGCCTCTCCAACAACCACAACAGTTTCTCCAACAACAACCACAGCCTCTCCAACAACTACAACAACTTCTCCAACAACAACCACAACCTCTCCAACCACAACCACAACCTCTCCAACAACCACAACAGCTTCTCCAACAACAACCACAGCCTCTCCAACAACCACAACAGCTTCTCCAACAACAACCACAGCCTCTCCAACAACCACAACAGCTTCTCTAACAACAACAACCGCAGTGCCCACTACAACCACAGCTTCTCCAACAACAACAACAGCATCTCCAACAACAACCACAGCATCTCCAACAACTACAACAACTTCTCCAACAACAACCACAACAGCAGTGCCCACTACAACCACAATTTCTCCAACAACTACAACAACTTCTGCAACAACCACAACAGTTTCTCCAACAACAACAACAACAGCGCCCACTACAACCACAACTTCTCCAACAACCACAACAACTTCTCCAACAACAACCACAGCCTCTCCAACAACTACAACAGCTTCTCCAACAACAACCACAACAGCTTCTCCAACAACAACAACAACCGCAGTGCCCACTACAACCACAGCCTCTCCAACAACAACAACAGCTTCTCCAACAACAACAACAACAGCAGTGCCCACTACAACCACAGCTTCTCCAACAACAACAGCATCTCCAACAACAACCACAACCTCTCCAACAACCACAACAGCTACTCCAACAACAACAACAGCTTCTCCAACAACAACCACAGCCTCTCCAACAACCACAACAGCTTCTCCAACAACAACAACCGCAGTGCCCACTACAACCACAGCAACAACAGCCTCTCCAACAACCACAACAGCTTCTCCAACAACAACAACAATAGCAGTGCCCACTACATCCACAGTTTCTCCAACAACCACAACAGCTTCCCCAACAACAACCACAGCTGCCATCACAACAACAACAGCAGTGCCCACTGCAAACACAGTTTCTCCAACAACTACAACAGCTTCTCCAACAACCACAACAGCTTCTCCAACAACAACAACAACAGCAGTGCCCACTACAACCACAGTTTCTCCAACACCAACCACAGCATTTACAACAACAACTACAGCCTCCCCAACAACCACAACAGCTTCTCCAACAACAACTACTACAGCGACTGCCATGACAACTACAGCTGCACCAACAACAACAACAGTGGCCACAACTCCAGACTCAACAGCAGCGCCCACAGCAAATGAAGGAACTCTGGGATTAGGATTCAGAATAATGCGTGATTTCCAAATTGACTTTTTGGACTCTACCAGCACAGCATTCCAGCAGCTCGCATTAAATGTTACAACGGAGGTGGGCAAATCTTGTTTTAAAGTCTTTCTTGTGCAATGTGTTGTGGATTCTATGTTTAAAAGATGGTACAGAATTATTAACACTTTTTCTCTCTCAGGTGAATCGTGGTTACAGAATCATTTACCCTTTGACCTACCTAAGGTGTAGGATCCTTGAATTCTCGTAAGTAACAATTAACTACTAATAAATACAAATATGTAAGTGAAAAATCTGAATATAGTGACTAACCAGAAAATGACAATATAATAATGGCACAATTCATTCAAATAACACCTCTACACTCTTTGTTAACAGGAGGGGCTCAGTGATTGTTAACATGACCCTCATCTTCAGGAACCAGACTGTTGTTCCCAGTATTACCAGTGCAGAAAACGCACTAGAGACGTCTCTTATGCAGGGGAATACTTTCCTCAATGTGGACACAACCTCCATCACTGTTGGTAAGATAAATCTCTTATTATTGTTTCTGATGTAGTTATGGCATTATCACCATTATGAAAAAACAATGGAAGCTGTGTCCAGTCCTCTCTTTCATTCCTTAATAGAATAGTCCAATATCAACCACAACTACTCTCTTTTTCCCTGTTAACATGAATCGTTGATCGCAACAATTACAACAGCTACAGTTGCCATGACAACAACAGCAGTGCCCACTACAACCACAGCTTCTCCAACAACTACAACAACTTCTCCAACAACAACCACAACCTCTCCAACAACCACAACAGCTACTCCAACAACAACCACAGCCTCTCCAACAACCACAACAGCTTCTCCAACAACAACAACAGCAGTGCCCACTACAACCACAGCTTCTCCAACAACTACAACAACTTCTCCAACAACAACCACAACCTCTCCAACAACCACAACAGCTACTCCAACAACAACCACAGCCTCTCCAACAACCACAACAGCCTCTCCAACAACCACAACAACTTCTCCAACAACCACAACAGCGTCTCCAACAACAACAACAGCTTCTCCAACAACAACAACAGCAGTGCCCACTACAACCACAGCTTCTCCAACAACAACAACAGCATCTCCAACAACAACCACAGCCTCTCCAACAACCACAACAGCTTCTCCAACAACAACAACTTCTCCAACAACCACAACAGCTTCTCCAACAACAACCACAGCCTCTCCAACAACCACAACAGCATCTCCAACAACAACCACAGCCTCCCCAACAACCACAGCCTCTCCAACAACAACCACAGCCTCCCCAACAACCACAACAGCTTCTCCAACAACAACTACTACAGCGACTGCCATGACAACTACAGCTGCACCAACAACAACAACAGTGGCCACAACTCCAGACTCAACAGCAGCGCCCACAGCAAATGAAGGAACTCTGGGATTAGGATTCAGAATAATGCGTGATTTCCAAATTGATTTTTTGGACTCTACCAGCACAGCATTCCAGCAGCTCGCATTAAATGTTACAACGGAGGTGGGCAAATCTTGTTTTAAAGTCTTTCTTGTGCAATGTGTTGTGGATTCTATGTTTAAAAGATGGTACAGAATTATTAACACTTTTTCTCTCTCAGGTGAATAGTGGTTACAGAATCATTTACCCTTTGACCTACCTAAGGTGTAGGATCCTTGAATTCTCGTAAGTAACAATTAACTACTAATAAATAAAAAATTGTAAGTAAAGAATCTGAATATTGTGACTAACCAGAAAATGACAATATAATAATGGCACAATTCATTCAAATAACACCTATATCCTTATTCCAGACATTCCCAACAAAGAACTGTTTTGGGAAAAACTGTTAAAAAAACCTGAAAAATAAAACTAAACTAAAATTTCTTTGTTAACAGGAGGGGCTCAGTGATTGTTAATATGACCCTCATCTTCAGGAACCAGACTGTTCTTCCCAATATTACCAGTGCAGAAAACGCACTAGAGACGTCTCTTATGCAGGGGAATACTTTCCTCAATGTGGACACAACCTCCATCACTGTTGGTAAGATAAATCTCTTATTATGTTACTTTATTACTGTTTCTGATGTAGTTATGGCATTATCACCATTATGAAAAAAAACTATGAAAGCTGTGTCCAGTCCTCACATTCAGTCCTTAATAAAACAGTCCAATATCAACCACAACTACTCTCTTTTTCCCTGTTAAGGTGAATCGTTGATCGCAACCGTTAATGCAACAGTTGCAGCCACTACAACAGCTACAGTTGCCACAACAACAACAACAACAACAACAACAACAACAGCCACCACAGCATCAGGAGCCCAGACTTTGACAGTCACCATGGGGACTGCAGTGTGTCTACCCATGCTCCTCACCATCCTCACAGGGCTGTTCAGCTGGATATAAGCCCTGGTGTCCAGCCACATACAGTGCATTCTGCATTATGTTATGTTACAGCCTTATTCTAAAATGGATTGAATTATTTTTTTTCCTCATAAATCTACACACAATACCAAATAATGACAAAGCGAAAACAGGTTTTTCGAAATTGTTGCTAATGATTACTTAATATCAATAAATGATTAACAAAACAAATTACATGTATTATATGGGCTCATTCCTGTCTTTGTTATGAATACATGACATTTATGAGATGTAGTCTTTATTTCAAATCATTATTCAGAAACGGTTGATTGAAATTGGTATGTTTATAAAATTATGTTTGCTACCATGCTGTCATTAATACCCAAAGGTGGTTCCAACCTTAATGAACTCCATATTGGATATCAAATCTGCTAAAAGGTTGAACAATGATGTGATACATTGTGGATAACCAAAGATTGGTAACTGGTTATGATTGATGATCCCAGGGCCGGTATGACTGCTTATCTTGGATCAGGTTCTCATCTGTTCTCATCATTTAGATCTGTAACTGAACCGTATTCTTACAATATGATATCATGTATCATTACTGTCCCTCATCTTTTGGCTGGATCCTAACACATATACACGTATCACTACAAACAAAGTTATCTGGCAAAAGAGGTTAAAGATAGGCGTATTTGATAAATACAGTTGAATGTAGAGTTTTAAACAAGCCTGAAAATTCAAACCCGACCCGACCCGGGCCGTCCAGCCCGAGCCCAACATCGATGATTGTAATGATTCCGAGTCTGAGAAAAGCCTGAAGTGTAGAAAAAGGCTGTGCCTTTATCCATTGCTCACAACAGCAACATTGCAGCGCCTGTTATGTGTTTTTGTAAGCGTTGATTGATGCCAATCGCGCTCCATAAGAGAAGGCTGGTTTGTTATGCTTTCAATTTATCTTGTTATGCTTTCAGGTGCAGGCGAAAAAAAGCATGACAGAGCACAGGCACAGGTTTTTTTCGCAGCCTTTAAACACCACTTCAGGAATTAGGACTGACAGAAACAGCGAGAGAATGTAAAAAAAAAAAAACTTTAACAAAACAAACTAAATTATTTGCATTATTTCTGCAGATTATATATATATACTGGGCGGCTAGAGGCCACATTTTGAAGGAATTGTGCCTTTTGTGATAAAAGCACCAAATTTACAGAGCAAGGGCAGGTCTTCGGGAGCATTAGATCAGAGCGAACTCTGTGGAGCCAAACTGATGGTCACTGTATAATAATGTGTTGAATACCGGGCGGGGGGCACTAATAACTCAAGTGCTACCCTTCATAGTGGTCCTGTGTGGCATGAGCGTGGCACTAGCATAAACAAATATAGCATAAAGAAATATACCATATAAGGCCATGTAAATTTGAGTTATTGTCTTACGAATCTTTGGTTCAGAAAAGTGAGGCTAGCGAGCAACATTTTTGGGGGGAAAGCTGCAAATATTGACATTAAACAAACTGGCACATTACCTTAATACCATTACCTCAACACCATTACCTCAATACCATTACCTCAATACCATTACCTCAATACCATTACCTCAACACCATTACCTCAACACCATTACCTCAACACCACAGGCAAGAACTAATGGAGTGTTCTATTATTTTAGCCCTTTTATGTCATATTTAGATAAGAACACAATGCACACACTGTTGACTTAGGACGAACGACATGCATGTTGTTAGAAATTATTTTTATAAAAACAGTTTATTATTGCTATAATAAAAATACATTACTGCAGTGTGCTAAATTTACTAATGTGATGGCCTGTTGATAAATGAGAGATGAACCAAGCATTAGTCCCATAGTACGTTGGATTAATACATGGAGAGGTTAAGCCAGGTCATCAAGAAAGATGTTGCAACACACGCTTAGACAAAGAGCTATAGTGGAAAAGTACCAGGCTAGGGAGGACAGGCTAGGGAGGACATACCAGAGTAGGTATTTTATCTCTAACAGGGTGCTGACTCCACAGATGGGACAAATCATATGACCAGCCCGTGAACAACAAGGGATGGAGCCAAGTCTAAACCACGGTTCCTCCCCAACCAAATAGCCAATCACAATCACTTTGTTTACTGTAAATGCTTTGTTTGACTGTTTGAATGCATCCATTTTTGGAGAGTTGGTTACAGATTAACAGCTTGCTGACTGTGATTTTCTTCTCCAAGAGTGGTCCTTGTACAAGCCTAGAATTCTGACATATAAATAAATAGCTAAAATTAAGAAGTAGTTTGTCTTCTCCTTCAAATAAAGAACACGTTTTCACATTGTGTGTAGACTTGGCACAACAGAATAACAAATAGACCTCAAAGGTGTGTGTGTGTGTGTGTGTGTGTGTGTGTGTGTGTGTGTGTGTGTGTGTGTCTTGAAGAACAGGGCTTGTAAACAATGTACAGTACTAACTAAAAATGCAAGACGTTTTTTATCAGAGCTCAATCACATATCAGCTACACCAATAACAGAGACCTAACAAATAAAAATGTAGCCTCTCTACAATTAGACTCGATTCTTGAACTTGTGCAGATGGGGGTTCAAATACCAAACTGCTTTTGACAACCGGTTCACAAAAACCCAGCCTTTGATTGATGTGAAAAAATAATATTACTTTCCTGTTTACAGGCAAGCAGCAACAATAACAACAACAACAACAACAGCAGCAAAGATAATTATTTGATTGGGAATACTTCAATAAAATGTGTACAGCAGACTAGACTCCCGTGTCCCTGTGTCACTGGAAACATTGAACTTTGCAGGATATGAGGGCTGTTCAAGGTGATTCATTAGTATTTCGAGTGCATTACCTCTGCCCACAGTCTGTGCTGGTGGTAGAATAAAAGTGATGAAACCTAACTCGTCGTAGACCTGACACACGTGCAACTCATACCCCATTTCAACTTCGATCTGGCTCTCCACAACACTGTCTGCATGAGCTGCGTGAGTTGCATTTTTGCTCATGAAAACTCTTATCTGGTCCATGTTGCGCTGCTCGATTACATCATTGTTTCTCGAATTTAATAGTTTTAGTACGTGTGAAAATGTTGATCCAAACCGGAATTTTGCGAAATGCTTGTTCATGATGAGGGACGCTCCTCTTTCACTTGCACACAGACGTAATAATCATCTCACACCGCCATGTTGACATGTTTTGACAGGAAAAACACGCCCAATCATTGACCCGTATAACCCTCTACGTAGCCGACTTGCAGTATAAAGTTAGTTCCTAAACTCTTTAAGAACTCTAAATACTTTATAATGCACGTATTTCTATACAGCCGCTGCTGCCATTTGGTTCTTCAAATCCTCGAGGGAAAGGAGGCGAAATATGTCGGAAAAAAGTTGTTATGAGGAAAGTGAAGCAGGGCATCCGTTATATACTGTAATCAACTTTGCACAGAAGTGTAGATGCAAGTTGCATATATATATATGCAACTTAGCATACACACTTCTATGCAATATATATATACACACACACACATATATACATATATGTGTGTGTGTGTGTGTGTGTGTGTGTGTGTGTGTGTGTGTGTGTGTGTGTGTGTGTGTGTGTGTGTGTGTGTATGTGTATGTATAACACAGTAGATCCATGCATACTGACCCTGGTGAGTCAGTGCATGGCAGCAAGGTACACCAGGTTCTGAGAGAGGAGAAGACACTCTGGACCACTGGAGACATGGGACATGATGATGATGATCATCATCATCACAAATGGGTTGTGCATATCATGTTAAGGTGCTTGATGCCATGTAACAGTGGGTAAGAAGCATTGGGGTCTAGGAATAGACCCGACTTTCTATTTTGATTCACTCCTTACAAGATTCAATATTTGTGAATTGAAATCCTAATTTTCCATCTGAACTTCTTCAATACTTTAATACGTCAATTACCTTCTTACGCTGAGTGAATTGATATTGTGAATGAACCCAATCCTGGTTGGAAGTGTAAGGCCGTGAGAGAGGAGTTCAACTGACTGGTGACCCTGACAGAGTCAAGCTGTGATGTTGAGACCAAAGTTTCCCCTGTTGATGGGGTCCACTAGAATTGTGGTCAAAGCATCAGCGGAGGGTTCGGAGCCATTACCGGTTTGATCTAAACAACAAAACAGAATATAATCAGTAATCACAGATCTTCAGTGCCCAGTATTGAAAAAACTAAATCAGAACTCTTTTTACTATCCAGGATCAGATCTATCTGAAAGATTTTTAGTAGTATAGGGGGATTCAGACAGCTTGATCTGATCCTGGATAGCAAATCATTCAGATCCAGATTCAAAGTTTTGAAATACTGGGCCCAGAGGCTTAAGTGGGGGAGTGCGGAGTGTTCTTCTAAACGTACATTCGGCAAAAATCCTCACAAACTCTGGGGCGACTTCCTACTGAACAACCTGAATCTGATCCTGAACATTAACTTTTGCACACACACACACACGCACACACACACACACACACACACACACAAGAAAACAAAAAAACAACAACAATTGTTTCTTCCTTTTCTCCAGCACTGTGACTGATGACATTTATTCTCATAGAAAGTCTTTCATGCGATGACTGGAAGTCCCATCTCACTCCACACCCATGTCTTTTATGCCACTAAGTGCAAAAATGTAATGAAGCACAACACAACAAATGTAAGAAAAGTTTAAAATAACTTCTACATAAACATCGCATATGGTTTATTTTCAAGTCAATGAGGGACAGTAAGAGGTGTGTACAGGTATGTAAGCTGCAGTACATACACACCTCTTATGTCTTTGACTTGACATTGGATACACTGAGGTGATGGATGTGGAAGTTATTATCTTTTATGGAGAGAGTATTTGGTATTGATAATATTTAAATTATATTTGATGATATTTAAATTATTATATAATTATTATTATCAACAATTATGCTGGAGTCACTGGAGTACTGTACATTACCTTTCTTACCTCTCCTCATAATAGGTCCCAGGTATGTGTGTGTGTGTGTGTGTGTGTATATATATATATATTTACACACCACACACACACACACACTGTAAGTGCTGTAAAATGTTACAAGATACTTTGGTACAGTTAGGCTAACTTAACCCAACTAACCCCCAGTGCTATAAAAATGTGAAGCAACATGTGAAAACTCTCAACTGAGACCAAACATCGTTTATTGTTGTTCACTGAAAGATTTCCTCCACACTATTCATATTAATGTCCAGGTGTATCAATACAGTCAACACAAGGTGATGCTTAGTCAATTTGAGTGGAGGGGGGAGGGGGTCCAAACAATCAAGTTAGATGGTATCAACATGCATCATAAGTCGTTTTGGATAAAAGTGCTAAGTGACATATTATATTAAATTATACGATAACATATGCAACAATGTAATTAGTGTGTGTGTGTGTGTGTGTGTGTGTGAGGGTGTGTGTGTGTGTGTGTGTGTGTGCGTGCATGCATGTATAACACAGTAGATCCATGCTATTTATATGATATGTAACAATGTAATTGGTGTGTGTGTGTGTGTGTGTGTGTGTGTGTTGATCCATGTTGGTTCCAATGTGACCCTGGTGTCAGAGTCAGTGAATGGCAGCAGACAGCAGAAGGAACATCAGGGTCATTCCGAGGGAGGAGAAGACACTGTGGACCACTGGGGACATGGAGCACGCCAGCACTGTGGGGATTCAACAGGTAGATGGAGGTCAACAGGTGGATTTAAGTCACAACACTGGGCTATGTCCAGTCATCATCATCTTCATCATCATCATCATCGTGATTGTCATGGTCATCATTGTCATTGTCAGCATCATCATCATCATCAACACAAATGTAGCGTGTATGGCTGTGCGAAAGGAGTTGAACTCACTGGTGACATTCATGGAGCTCGCTGGGGAACCCAAGCTGGACATGGTCATAACAGTGCCAGTAGATGGAGCGGTGGCAGTGATGACCTCCTTGCTAAACAAGGCTGTAGTGACAGAAAGAGACGCTGGTGTCAATAGTGTTATCAACACAACAACACACACAGTGACACGTTGACAATCAGCTGGACAATTTTCAATTCAGTAATTGAATTTAAATTAAGTTAAGAATTTCTTCTGAATTATAATAAATTAATTAAATACAGCCCAAGCCTGCAGTGAAGCCTCCAGATAGGACCTGTTCTGGAGTATAAGAGGGGTACAGTAGGGAGAAACAGAGGCTGACCCTGGACTATAACAGAGCTGGCAGTGATGGGGATTGGCAGGTTTCCCCTTTCTGCTGCAGCTGTGATGATATTAGTAGCTTGAATTGAACCGGGGATGGCTCCAGTGTTTATGAAGAACAGGCCAGCAATGGTCCTGATTGACCCCGGACTGGAAAACAAAGCAAACAGTCAGAGTCATGACCTTAAACATTTATCATCATCATGATCATCATCACTGTCATGATGTCATAGATTATTAGACAATCAATCAGCATTGAGGTCAATTTCATTTAATTTCAGGAAGTAGTTCAAATGTACCATTCAAAACGAGGAAAACTTTTCATAGAAAAAAACTTAAGCTTCTCATTTTCATTGAGATTGCGATATTGTTGATCACCATCTTTATCACCACAAAAATAACATACCTGAATTGAAAAATGGCCAATTCTTGAAGCGAGAAAGAACTGAAAAGGGGCACAATCTGAGGGGGGAAAGAAAAGTCTTAAAGGTGCAATATGATCTCTCTTTTTCCTCTTGAAAATGTGACAAAATAATCATAATGAACCATTACTTATGCATTGGCAGTCTGTGACAGTGTATGCACCGACCAAGACCCTGCCCATCTGCCGGAATTTGCTTTTCCAAAATGTTCGGGACATTTGTGGGCGTGTAACCTGCAACTTGTGTGTGTGTGTGCCTCATTGGCTACTTACTGCCGAGGAGCCACAAGCATTTCACCGCGTCCAAAACCTTTAAATAATTCTGATAATATTTCCTCCGAAAATCTTGTTTTGTGTTTGGGGAATGAGGGAATTTCTTGAAACTTTGGGTGAAGCATAGCCAGTCACACAACTGAGTGTGCACCCTGCTCGCCCTCGGTGACAGACATGGCTTCCCAACACAGAGCTGGAGGGTAGTTTAGGAAGATATGGGTCTTGGGAATGGCATCGTGTAAAGGGTATCCTTGACAGGGTTTCTTGTCACAGAACTAACTTGAATTTTTGTCACAATACTAAGTTGAAGGGGAACAATTGCAAAATTGGGAAATGTGCCTTAGTCTCTCTGACTCGGTGGGGGACTGTCAACAAGCGCACCTCTCTCACTAAAGGAGAGCTGAGCGAGAGCGAAAACAAGACCAACATCACATGGTTACACTAACCCTGTCTTACTGCAGCGCTAGACAGAACTTTATAGAAAAAATAAACGTTCTTTCACAGCAACAGACTAGGTTTGTGAAGCCAAATCAATTCTGATACAAGGCATATGCATTTTATAAGAATATACTGGGTAGTGGTTTCACAATTGAGCCTTTTCTGAGCTCTCTTCCAAGCAAGAAGGAAAGAGAAATGAACTAAAACAGGATATTAACTCATATCTCACCGTTTCCCTGGTAAGATTCTCACACTGTGCAAACTCATCCGAACTACGGACATTCAAGTTGTTGTTGAATGTTTCGTTGGAACTGAAGAAAATGACCAAAATGTTGGTGGTGGCAGTAGATGGAGGTATGGTGGTGCCAGAGGTGGTGGTGGTAGATGGAGGTATGGTGGTGGTGGTAGATGGAGGTATGGTGGTAGTAGAGGTGGTAGTAGATGGAGGAATGGTGGTGGTGGTAGTAAATGGAGGTATGGTGGTGGTTGTAGATGGAGGTATGGTGGTAGTAGATGGAGGAATGGTGGTGGTAGGAGATGGAGGAATGGTGGTGGTAGGAGATGGAGGTATGGTGGTGGTAGATGGAGGTATGGTGGTAGTAGATGGAGGTATGGTGGTGGTAGTAGATGGAGGTATGGTGGTGGTAGATGGAGGTATGGTGGTGGTAGATGGAGGTATGGTGGTGGTGGTAGATGGAAGTACGGTAGTGGTGGTAGATGGAGGTATGGTGGTGGTAGTAAATGGAGGTATGGTGGTGGTAGATGGAGGTATGGTGGTGGTAGTAGATGGAGGTATGGTGGCGGTAGTAGATGGAGGTATGGTGGTGGTAGATGGAGGTATGGTGGGTTCAGGGAACTCTTCCCTAAATGTGGCTGTAGTGGTAGAAACAGATGCTGGTGTCAATTGTGATGTAGGTGGAGGTATGGTGGTGGTGGTAGATGGAGGTATGGTGGTAGTAGTGGATGGAGGTGTCGTGGTGGTAGATGGGGGTATGGTGGTGGAAGATGGGGGTATGGTGGTGGTAGTAGATGGAGGTATGGTGGTGGTAGATGGAGGTGTGGTGGTGGTAGATGGAGGTATGGTGGTGGTTGTAGATGGATGTATGGTAGCGGTAGTAGATGGAGGTATGGTGGTGGTGGTAGATGGAGGTATGGTGGTAGTAGATGGAGGTATGGTGGGTTCAGGGAACTCTTCCCTAAACGTGGCTGTAGTGGCAGAAACAGATGCCCAAAATGACCAAAATGTTGGTGGTGGCAGTAGATGGAGGTATGGTGGTGCCAGAGGTGGTGGTGGTAGATGGAGGTATGGTGGTAGTAGAGGTGGTAGTAGATGGAGGAATGGTGGTGTTTGTAGATGGGGGTATGGTGGTGGTAGTAAATGGAGGTATGGTGGTGGTGGTAGATGGAGGTATGGTGGTGGTAGTAGATGGGGGTATTGTGGTGGTAGATGGAGGTATGGTGGTGGTAGATGGAGGTATGGTGGTTGTAGATGGAGGTATGGTGGTGGTTGATGGAGGTATGGTGGTGGTTGTAGATGGAGGTATGGTAGTGGTGGTAGATGGAGGTGTGGTGGTAGTAGATGGAGGTATGGTGCTAGTAGATGGAGGTATGGTGGTAGTAGTAGATGGAGGTGTCGTGGTGGTAGATGGGGGTATGGTGGTGGTAGTAGATGGAGGTATGGTGGTGGTAGATGGAGGTATGGTGGTGGTGGTAGATGGAGGTATGGTGGTGGTAGTAGATGGAGGTATGATGGTGGTGGTAGATGGAGGTATGGTGGTGGTAGATGGAGGTATGGTGGGTTCAGGGAGCTCTTCCCTAAACGTGGCTGTAGTGGCAGAAACAGATGCTGGTGTCAATTGTGATGTAGGTGGAGGTATGGTGGTGGCAGATGGAGGTATGGTAGTCGTGGTAGATGGAGGTATGGTAGTGGTGGTAGATGGAGGTATGGTGGTGGTAGATGGAGGTATGGTAGTGGTGGTACATGGAGGTATGGTAGTGGTGGTAGATGGAGGTATGGTTATGGTTGTAGATGGAGGTATGGTGGTTGTTGATGGAAGTATGGTGGTGGTTGTAGATGGAGGTATGGTAGTGGTGGTAGATGGACGTATGGTAGTGGTGGTAGATGGAGGTATGGTGGTGGTAGTAGATGGAGGTATGGTGCTAGTAGATGGAAGTATGGTGGTAGTAGATGGAGGTGTCGTGGTGGTAGATGGAGGTATGGTGGTGGTGGAAGATGGAGGTATGGTGGTGGTGGAAGATGGAGGTATGGTGGTGGTAGTAGATGGAGGTATGGTGGTGGTAGATGGAGGTATGGTGGTGGTGGAAGATGGAGGTGTGGTGGAAGATGGAGGTATGGTGGTAGTAGATGGAGGTTCAGGGAACTCTTCCCTAAACGTGGCTGTCGTGGCAGAAACAGATGCTGGTGTCAATTGTGATGTAGGTGGAGGTATGGTGGTGGTGGTAGATGGAGGTATGGTGGTGGTAGATGGAGGTATGGTCGTGGTTGTAGATGGAGGTATGGTTGTGGTAGATGGAGGTATGGTGGTGGGTGATGGAGGTATGGTGGTTGTAGATGGAGGTATGGTGGTGGGTGATGGAGGTATGGTGGTAGTAGATGGAGGTATGGTGGTGGTGGTAGATGGAGGTATGGTGGTGGTTGTAGATGGAGGTATAGTGGTGGTGGTAGATGGAGGTATGGTGGTGGTAGTAGATGGAGGTATAGTGGTGGTGGTAGATGGAAGTATGGTTGTGGTAGATGGAGGTATGGTGGTGGTAGTAGATGGAGGTATGGTGGCGGTAGATGGAGGTATGGTGGTGGTAGATGGAGGTATGGTGGTAGTAGATGGAGGTATGGTGGTAGTAGTAGATGGAGGTATGGTGGCGGTCGATGGAGGTATGGTGGTGGTAGATGGAGGTATGGTGGCGGTTGATGGAGGTATGGTGGTGGTAGATGGAGGTATGGTGGTGGTAGATGGAGGTATGGTAGATGGAGGTATGGTGGCGGTCGATGGAGGTATGGTGGTGGTAGATGGAGGTATGGTGGTGGTAGATGGAGGTATGATGGTGGTGGTAGATGGAGGTATGGTGGTGGTAGATGGAGGTATGGTGGGTTCAGGGAACTCTTCCTCAAACGCGGCTATAGTGACAGAAACAGATGCTGGTGTCAATTGTGATGTCAGCACAATGACACACACAGTGACACGTCCATGTTCAATTGGAGCGGTACAGTAGATATTAACAAAGACTGACCTGTGACGAAAACACAGCTGGCGATGATGGGGATTAACAGGTTACCCC
Organism: Argentina silus; assembly: GCF_951799395.1. Taxonomy (NCBI): domain Eukaryota; kingdom Metazoa; phylum Chordata; class Actinopteri; order Argentiniformes; family Argentinidae; genus Argentina; species Argentina silus. Next base: position 6,900,677 of record NC_139675.1, read on the forward strand.
TTTCGGCTGCTTCTGTTATGATATCAACAGCCACAATTGAAAGGGGAATAGCTCCACTGTTGTTGAAGACCAGGTCAGCAATTGTCACGATCCCCTCTCTGGAAAACACAACTAACTTTCAGAGCCATTACCTAAATGCTTCATCATTAACACCACTGTCATGATATCATAGATGATTCACCCATCAATCAGCTCTGATGAGACTTCAATTCAGCCAATTCAGGAAGTACTTTGAATTTACAATTCAATTGAATTGAAGCTCAACTGACCCAAATCCTACAATAAATCACTTTGATAAACACTGTCATCCTCATCCACACACAAGCCATCAGTTAGTCTTCTGAAAAAGATTGCCACACCCAAGAAGTATACCACAACCAGACATACATCATCTTCATCATCTTCATCATCTTTATCGCCACCAAAACCACTTACTTGAAACCAAAGACGCACTCGCCGCCTTCTGTCTCGATGATCGACCCCCGGCTGGAAAACACAACTGTCAGAGTCATTACCTAAATCCTTCATCTCCTTCATCATCATCATCATCATCACCACCACTGTTTTTATGTCAATTTAATTTCAATTCATCGAATTCCAGAAGTAATTTGAATTTACAAACCAAAAATAATAAGTCTTTTAAAATAGATATTGTAATTTCTATTTACCTAATGAATTGACTCCTCCTCATCCACACACAGGCCTACACTTAGTCTCAAAAAGAATAAGGAGGAAGATTCACAATTTTCATCGCCATCAAAACCACTTACAGGAAAAGAAGTCTGTCGAGTCTCGAAAGCGAGAAATAATCAAAAAGTGGCCCAATCTGAGCAGAGAGAGGAGAGAAAAGGTTTAACATCCATTATCTCGTCAATTCCCAAAGAAAAAACATTTGCCAATTCGAAATTAAGGCCACGCAAACGTGATCACAGATTTAATTTTCAGAAAAGTGTGGCGAGAGCAATAAATAATGTAGCTTTAATGAAAATGCTGCTGTTTAAACAGCTGCCAACATGTTTGACCTGAAACCTGTAAAGCATTCAATTGTAGCCTAATGATCAAATACCCTTCCTAAAATGCAACACTGCCCCTTTAAGACCTCAGCCAGTCAGTGTGTCAATCTTTTATTGAACAGCTGAACACAGCCATAAGCTAATTGAGTTACAAAATATGAAATTTGTCATCTTTTATTTAATAAATCAGGTCTTGCCTTGTGTACAAATGTAAACTAATTCATTAGCCTGCCATAACACAATTGGAATCCTGTGGTTTTTTTTTGGGGGGGGGGGTTTCGGCCTACGGGTCGTATTCCAGGTCATAGCTGATAATTTAAGATGTGAGTCAAACAATGTGCAGTACCATGGAACACAGCTGAACACACTGCTGTACGTTCCTTCCCCCTTTTCATTCCATACTGTCCCCTTCCTAACTTCTTCTTCCTAAATTCTCCCCTTTAGTACGCTGTCGTCTTTCAGGTGCCTTTCAGACGCCACCGAATCGTCCTCTGAAGCACTGCCTGTTCAGTCAGGTGTCATCCACTTCCTCCACCCAGGACATGCTGCTGTGCGTATCAAACACACCTCTAAAACCACAGTGTGGTCCACTATCTCTGCAACAAGTGAACTCACCGTCATCCAAGTCAGACTCTCTCGCCGTGCAAACTCATCCGAACCCCGGTCAAACAAGTTGTCGTTGAATGTTTCGTTGGAGCTGAACTGAAGGATGAAAACAGATTCTGCTGTTTGAGCTGTTGAGGGGGACAATGTCTCAGCATAGACACAAAGAACTGTTGCCAAGATCTTCAGGGACATGATGGCATGTCACACCTTGCTCGTCCCCTGGAACTTCTAAAAAAAGGAGGAGAGAGTGACAGATTCATGTGAAAAGTGGTTCTGAAAGATTTCAACCTTTCAAAACATGTTTTCCTGTTAATGTCGGTTATCGGAAATCACTGGAATGTCCAGCAGAGGAGTTCAAGGGGGAAAAAAAACTAGATTATGTTCCATATGGACCATTGGAAGAGAGACATTTCTAAAATATGTGTGTTATCACTTAAAGACTTCAGTACCAAACAAGTATTCACTCTGGGTTCATTCTCATTTCCTGGTGCAACGTTAGCCAAATATGCGCCCTCCTGCCAGCTGCGTGTTTGGGACAGAGAAACACACATTTGAGGGGTGTGTCTCATGAATATTATACATCCACATTCTCATCTGATATTTTACACAAAACATCTCCATGTTTCCTGCACCCTGCAAAGGCTGCATTAACAACACTATTGACAGGGTTCCAAATTGCATCTTTTGCTATAAGTATTGTATTGATGACAGTTGATTCAACAGTAGATAGATAGATAGATAGATAGAAACTTTATTTATCCCAGGGGGAAATTCAGGTTCCAAGTAGCATACAGACATAGGGGTATCACACATAACATACACATACAACATACAACATTAGCAGTATTTTATACAGGCGAGGTGCAGTTGTAAATGTCTTTGCAGTTAGGTGAGGTGCAAAAAGGTAAGGTGCAATTGTAGCATTAAAGTAGTAGGCTAATCAGGTAATGTAACATTGCTCATGTCGTGGCCATTTGTTGAAGTGACACTTAAAATAATTGAAAAGCATATGTAGCAAAGAAATAGCAAATAGCACTGCAAACCTTATCTGTGGGAGACGTTTCACTTGTCAATTGTCTTGTCACTTAGCCTACCTTCATAGTGTCAGTTGCTACTAAATAAATAGCCTAAACGTATATTATTTCAAATGTATCGTCATTGTTTCTTGCCAATTCGAAAGAATGGTCTCGCTGATGGAGGGAATCCGGTCCAAGAATAACAGAATACATACAGTTCACAGTTGTAGTGTCATATTACTGTATGTACTCAGATACAGGAGAGTTTATGACAGCACAATTACATCCTTCATAATACCACATGAGAGGGAGGGTGTGCTATAATGTGGATATTGGAACAAATGTTACAATCTTTGCAAACACTTGAGTGTTCATTTCTGACAGACAGTAATTCTGACAGATAGTAGGAGGCTTACCTTGGCAATGTTTCCACCACTTTATTGACAGCACCATGGACAAAACTTCCTTGTAGCTTTAACATGGGTTTTTCCCACGTTTTTGTTTTTTATCTGGCAGATTTGACTTGGAAGTCATTACACATTCCATCACTGCTTAATGTAGGCCCTATGCCAATATAAACTGGTTATCACACCCAAACAGAAGGAAGATGCATTGGTACCAATTTATTTTTAAGTTTGTTAAATCTGTCTAAAACTCTGTGTAAAACTATCCCTGTAATTATCCCTAAATACATGTACTAAACATGTAATAATTCTGGACATAAGACTAGCAGAAACCCAATTCCAAGGGTTTATTATGAAGTTGGAATCATCTAAAAAGGCCCCACTAATAGGAATAATACCACCGGATATTAAATGTTTAAATCCCCAAAGTGCATTTACAAATGCCCTTGTCTACAATTGAAAAGATGAGATCAGGTTGTATGGGATATCATAAACCATGTTGACTTAAGAAATCCCTTTGTTACAGTTCACTATTCATAATGTTCACTATTCACTCACCTAAAGAATATAACAATACCAGACAATGATGAACCTGTTTACCTTTCTTCCACAATCAGACGCAAGTGAGCCACGGCCAATTGTTTAAACTTCTGTTTTCCTAAAACCACACTCTCCAACCAAATACCTTGTTAAAGTGGCTGTGAGTCATTTAAGTGGAGTTATTAAAACATAAATGCCGAACAACTGAAAACACCCATGAGGAAACTTCCTTGTCGCTTTAACGTCGGTTTTTGTCTTTGATGATATGTCAGAACATTTGTTTGTCTGGAAGATTTTACTTGGAAGTCATTACACATTCCATCACTGCTTAATGTAGGCCCTATGCCAATATAAACTGGCTATCACACCCAAACAGAAGAAAGCTGCATTGGTACCAATTTATTTTTAAGTTTGTTAAATCTGTGTAAAACTCTGTGTAAAACTATCCCTGTAATTATCCCTAAATACATGTACTAATGTAGGCCCTATGCCAATATAAACTGGTTATCACATCCAATATCACACCCGGATATTAAATGTTTAAATCCCCAAAGTGCATTTACAAATGAGCTTGTCAACAATTGAAAAAAAAAAAATTGTTAGAAATATATGCATGTGCCTTCTTGTTGTTTTTTTTGTTTTGTTTTTCTTCTGTGTTGACACTTTGTATATATTCAAATATTTTAATGTATTATTCATAGTATTATTCGGAATACCCTTTAGTAGTAATTTTAATAGTGGTAAAAGCACATTTCTTATCTTATCTTTTTAAACAATAGTTGTGTTCTCTTTCCCACCTAGTTTGAAATGCTGCAATTTCATAGAGGACCCCCTTGAAAATTAGATGATGCATCTCATATAATTGAATCATGTCACCAGAATTTAAAATAATAATTATAATAAATTATTATCTGAAACATTCCTGAAGATGTTCAAGGTAGAGTTTCCCGAAAGCTTCATAGCATTAAACCCTGTGTCACTAGCATATTACTCAGGGTGATATGTCCCCCCCGCTTCACTTTACACATTGACAATGGACCACAAACAAAACAATAGAAACTGCTCGACTTGCAACACGGACGTCGCCGGTTTGAATCGTGCTTGGGACATGACTTTTTAAAACTTTTTTTTGGTTCTAATTCTTGCTAATTCTTGTTACTTATGCTAATATTTGCTAATGCCTTCCCTGACAATTTTTCCAAACCTTAAGCACTCGAAGTGAATGCCTACTACTACCTAACCGCCAGAGCAATTCGTAATTCACATGATTGGCATGTGTGTGGCATGAACAATTAGAACATGTGTCCATATTGCATGAGATCAGGTTGTATGGGATATCTTAAACCATGTTGACTTAAGAAATCCCTTTGTTACAGTTCACTATTCATAATGTTCACTATTCACTCACCTAAAGAATATAACAATACCAGACAATGATGAATCCCCTTACCTTTCTTCCACAATCAGATGCAAATAAGCCACAACCGATTGTTTAATCTTCTGTTTTCCTAAAACCACACTCTCCAACCAAATACCTTGTTAAAGTGGCTGTGAGTCATTTAAGTAGAGGAACACATTGAGTCTTGGCATTAACACACCCACCTGCCCAAAAACCTAGAGGACCAATGTCAAAAAGTTATAAGACACATTTGCATGTGAAGACCAACTGAAAAACCCATGAGGAAACTTCCTTGTAGCTTTTACATGGAGGTTTTTCCCTGATGTATTTGTCTTTTGTGGCAGATGTTTTCTTGGATAACATTATACAATCCATCATGGCATAATGTAGGTCCTATGTCAATCCAAACTGAGAAAAGGCAGTTGCATTGGTACCAATTGATCTATTTTGATGTTGTAATTCATTCTGGTCAATTGGTTAAACAAAAAAACACAAAAAAAAGCATATTTGAGTGGCTCTTAAGTATAAAAAAAGGCTAGCCATAAAGATGCATTACAGAACTTTTGTTGCTAATTCTTACCCCTCAAGAGTCTTAGCCCCATTTTCAGTTTTTCAGAATCCCCCCCCCCCCTCTTTTCATGAATTCCTCTTTTATAACAATCCAATAAACATGAGTTATCAAGAGTAATACATTTTATTTTTCAGGACAATTAGGGGAATTTAGTTATATAGGTGTCATGGGTTTTTATGAAAGTTAAATGTGTTATATTAATCACACAAGATATAAATCATTTGACATGTTCAATGGTAATTAGATTATTTTAGTGATGTAGAGGCCATGAAAATGGCTATCTGGGCTGGTCTTATGCACTCTATGTCCACTGATGAGACACCACATCACAACAGGTGCTCGTCATCTTGGTGCTGGTACCAGCGAGCCATTGAGAATGGTCAGGATCCACCCAGCCACAAAACCCAGACAGGCCATACCTATTTGAAAAGAGAGGTAGCAGAGAAAATGGTGGCAGTCTATCACAGGATGAGCTGTGACAGCCTACTGAAAAGAATGCAGCATGGGGGAACACAGAACGCAAATGAGTGTCTGAACTCTGTGATATGGTCAAGGTGCCCTAAGACGGTGTTTGTAGGCAAACGCCGTGCGGAAGCAGCAGCCAGTATGGCAGTAGCCACAATCAATGAGGGTGCAACTGCCATCTCAAATGTTATGGACACACTGTGGCTTGAAAGCACTTCGGTGACACTGGATGCCATCAGAGAGGAGGAGGAGAGGCGTATAGTGAGAGCGGACACAGCGTCAGCAGAGTGTGCCAAGCGTAGGCGCAGGTCCCATGACTCTGTGAAGACAGTCTACAGCCACCAACAGCAGCTAAAAGACGGTGTAACATATGGGGCAGGCATAGCTGATGAGTCAACTATTGCAAAATGAACCAGTTTTTGTATGTGGTAACATTAACAAAATTCTATTGCGATTTGCGAAAAAAACAGACCAGTATTTTAAATGTTTTATTGCTTAAAATTAGTAAATAATATGTATTAGTGTTTTTTAAGATATTTGATGTCTTAATTCTCAATTCATATATGTATATAATATCTATAAGAGACGTGTTCATGTGACAAACAGTAATTTTTATGCTAAGTGTGTTGTTGTTATTGCGTTAACTAATCTTTAGCAGCCGTTTTCTCAAAATGACATGCTTCCTGTACGCCAACTCATTTTCCTCACCCTTCAAGGTAGTTAGATCATCATAATTCTATACACTGTTTCTTAGGTCTTATAGCAAGACTTTTACGGAGGGTTTTTAAAAAATATCTTATCATTGTCATTTTATGACAATGGCATTTTATCTGTAAATATGTGGACAAAAAGGGTCCGTCACACATATGAGTGGTATATTTTAAATAAATCCATGAAAATACAATATTTTGATAAACCCTTCTGTAAATGTCTGGCCATTTGGTATATGATCACAATAAAAAAAAAAATCCATCTGACTCTCATTAATGTGCTAGAATATTGATTTGTGTGATAAGCAAATCAGCGCATATTTAATGAGCAAATACCTAATTTGCATTAAAAAAAATAATATGTAATTCAAAAAAAGCTTCTATTTATGTATACTTTCAGCTTGTAAAGTTTCATTGTGATATGAGTAAAGTTGGGAAAAAAGCCTATTTGACGGTGGTACCTGGCCTTTAGTACCACCTGTCCTGCCTACCTGTCTACCTGTCCTGCCTACCTGTCCTGCCTACCTGCCACCCAGCCCTTCTTATCATTCCTGTTCCCCCCTGTTCCTTCATTAAAACCGGTTCTTTTATATACGTGTCCTGTCTCTGTGTCCTGCGCTTGCGTTCCTTAGCTCTGACCGTAACACAAGTATGACAAAGTATTTGTTATCTCAGGCTGTTAAGGTTGCACAGGAATGATTTGCATATTGGCATAGCCGTCGAGCGGTTTTTAACACAGTGGAAGGAAAGTCAAGAATTGCTTACTTGACTTTGGAGATACGCGAGGTCAAAGTTGTCACACCTGAGGTTGCTGTTCTGGTGACTCTGGCGCCCTCCTCTGGCGGCCCGGTGCCAGTGCTGTCCAATCACCAGTTATTCTGATCACCTGTGTTTCCTGTCTTGTGTTTGCTATATTTAGCCTGTTTGTTACCCTATGTCCTTGTCGGAGATTCTCTCTGTCCTTACATAAGTTATCCTGTCTGCCAGTCTGTGTCCGTGTGACCGAGTTGTTTGCCCCGTTGCCCTATACCTGTTTTGACCCATTATTATTATTTCTTAACTCGTTTATTCCACTTATTAAGTGTGTACCTTTGTTGATGGAGCCTGGATTTCTCCACTTTTATTTTACCCTTTATTACAGTATATGTTTTTGTGCGTTGCGCCAAGCCTCTAATTAAAGAAATTCTTAATTTTGTACTATGTCCATCGTCCGCACTTGGGTTCAAGTCTCACTACCAATCCTAACACAAAGTGCCTTCAGCACACGCTGTCACTCCAATCACTCAATACTAAGCGTTGATTGTATGGTTCATGATGGTATAATGTTAATTGATTTCTCATCTCATTAGACCACACAGTCCTCAATTTAAGGCCAACAATAAAAAAATAAAAAATACATTTTTGCTCATGGGTGTGAGGTGTGTGCCACTCCTCAATTTCTAGACAATCTTTAAGCCTACAAAAGGGATTTTATTGACGAATAAACCATTCTAAAACATTTATTTTTTATATCTGCATGTCATTGTTGAATTCGGAAATATCTTCTATCTTACTGGCCCATAATGCTCATACCAACTTGAACTTGAAATATTAAAATGACCACCCATGTCCTGTTGTTTAGTATTATAATTATGATTTGTATGTATTTATTGTACTCTGTTCGACAGAGAGGTAGAGTTGCTAATGGAGCGGTCTGGTATTTTATTGTTTTTTTTCATAGTAAGATGGCATTAACATGCATGATAAGTCACTTTGGATAAAAGTGCAAAATGGCATATATTATATTTTATTATACTCTATCATATCCAAAAATGTAATCAGTGTGTGTGTGTGTGTGCGTGCGTGCATGTATAACACAGTAGATCCATGCGATTTATATCACATGTAACAATATAATTGGTGTGTGTGTGTGTGTGTGTGTGTGTGTGTGTGTGTGTGTGTGTGTGTGTGTGTGTGTGTGTGTGTGTGTGTGTGTGTAACACATTAGATCCATGCTGGTGACCCTGGTGTCAGTGTCAGTGAATGGCAGCAGACAGCAGAAGGAACATCAGGGTCATTCCGAGGGAGGAGAAGACACTGTGGACCACTGGGGACATGGAGCACGCCAGCACTGTGGGGATTCAACAGGTAGATGGAGGTCAACAGGTGGATTTAAGTCACAACACTGGGCAGATGTAGTGCCTTTGGAAAGTATTCAGACCCCTTCACCTTTTCCACATTTTGTTGTGTTATAGACTCAATTGAAAATGGATTAAATTAAAAGAATTTGCCATCAATCCACACACAATACAAACAAAGTGAAAACAGGTTTTTAGAAATTTCAGTAAACTTATTCAAATTTAAATACAGAAATACCTCATGGACATAAGCTGTTGTTGTGATGGCTATGGCACGTGGTAACAAGAGCATCTCCACATAGACGCAAAGAACCGCCGTCAAAATCTTGATGGGACTCTCGATGGGACTCTCGCTCGTGCCCTATAACTTCAAACAAAGGAGGAGAGGGTGGCATATGAAGCGCTTGCCGTAGGCTATGGTCTAGTGCAGTGTTTTTCAACCTTTTTTGAGCCACGGCACATTTTTTACATCGGAAGAATCTTGCGGCACACCACCAACCAAAAATGTTACAAAATGACACTCTGTCTTAGTCTCTAATGGCATCTCCATCCACAAAACGCACATTTTTTGTCCACTAATATGTCCACTAATATCCGTAGACTCATCAAGTTGCAACGCAAATTTCCTACTGATGCGTATCTTTCCCAAAACATGACTTTCGATGTCTGTAGACGTGTCATCAATACGCCTGGCAATTGTGTTATCTGAGAGAGGGACTTTAGCTATGTCTTTAACCGCGTCAGGGCCGAGCATCTCGTTGACAATGGCTTTGCAGGCAGGTAGTATTAATGTCTCTGCCACAGAGTGGGACTTTTTTGATTTAGCTACGAGTTCAGCAACTAGGTTTGAGGGCTTTCTCATTTACCTTTGTGGTTTTTCTCATAAAAGTTGCCTGTTTCTCTGTGTTTTCACGCAGGCGAACAAAATAGTCCATCGGCTTGTTTAGAAGCGACGGGTGTTTCGTTTGGAGATGGCGTTTAAGCTTGCTTGGCACCATGGCGCTGTTGGACAGCTTCTCGCCACACAACAAGCATAATGGAGTCGGTGTCGTCTCATTCCCGGTGAAAGTAAATCCGAACGAAAGATAGCTTTCGCTGTATTGCCTCGAGCTCACCGTCTTTGCTTTCTTTTTACCACCACTCATACTAGGGCCTTCACCTGGGTCAGAATCTTGTCCAGGGCCCAGTTCGGAGTTTGCATTTTTCCTTTTGAAAAACTTCTCCATCACTGTCACCACGACCTGTCGCATGCCTCACTAATTCTCTTGTCTCTAAGAAGGAACAAGGCAATTAGCTACCTGCTGCCACCCGGACGAATATTACATTACTCTGCCAGTCACTATATTACAGCACAGACACTCGACAATGGCATATTATTAGCAGATAATAATTAATAAATGTTAATTAAAAAAAAGTGAAGTTGGATAATTTCTCACGGCACACCCAACGATCTCTCACGGTTGGGAAACGCTGGCTAGTGAAAAGCGGTCATGCTCAATTTAAACCGTTCAGTCACAGGAATGTCTGGCTGAGCAGTTTGAAAAGTGAAGAGGGAAATACCTGTTCACCAAACTGTTCATCAACCACAGTGTAAGGCACAAACCCTAACCCTAGATGATGCGCATTTAACTAATGAATTACATTTGAAAATGCATGAGTGCGTGACTTGAATAATTTCTCAAAATATAAATAAATAAGATAAATACAGAGAAGCAACAATCAAAACAGCAAACAACCAAACCAAATCTAATCAGTCTATTTTAATATAATTGGATAACAATAACTCATATTTAAAAGGACTTATGTCCGTTGCCTTCATTGTTTTCTTGGAGCGACTAAAAGAACTCGACCAGCATCCTATTAACCCTAAACCAATGATTTCCTCTTAACCTTTACTCTTTATTCTTAAACAATGTGGAAATTCATCATCGGTTTACTTGTTGAGCGTGTCGCTAGTTTTTCCTGTTGATTCTCTGATGCACCTGACAGTTGTCCAAATCAAACAGACTGATGCGTGCCACCCAGGTTGGATGCCGTTATGTCTTCCTCAGCCAATTATACGTTTATGATCCCCTGGTGCACAAACTCCCCTGTCGAAACAGATTTCAAAACATTGCTCCTCACTCACCTAAAGAATATAGTAATACCAGACGAAGCTACATCCAGTTACTTTTCTTCTACAATTGGATGAAAATGAGCCACGTCCAAATGTATTATGTTCCGTCTCGAGGTGGTGCCAGAGGGTTGGTTGGGAGAGGGGACCGTAACATAAATAGAGGAACACAATGACACGTCTTGGCATGAACATGCCCATCTGTTCGATTGCCCCAAAACCTGAAAAACAGAGGTTTGGGTAGCCACAAAGTAAACAATAAATTCACACAGCGCCTCTCATTAGAACTTGCAGAACAAGCAAAACTTCATGATCACTTGATTTTTCATCAAGATAAATAACAGGTTCCTGCTGGTAAAAAATCCTGCGAGACATGAGGAAGAGATGATTATCATGATTATCCGTTTCCCCTTAGAGAGACACTTCGAAAAACTAGGATATACAGTATTCAGACCCCTTCACTTTTTCCACATTTAGTTGTGTTATAGCAGGGGTGCCCACACTTTTTCGGCTTGCGAGCTACTTTCAAAATGACCAGGTCAAAATGATCTACCTACATTAAAAAAATGCTAAATATATATATACATATATATTATACATTTTTGGCTTCTTACTTGGTCCAGCTCCCCCACTCATTTTTATATCCCTTATAAATGTTATATCCCGTATATATAAATATATATATATAAATCAATCAAGTGGCGCACTCACACTGGCTCAATTGCCTCGTACCGTGCTGAAGCACAAATGTCCGTCGTAAAAAAAGAAAGAAACATTTTTAATGTCACGCGATCGACCCGCACTACTCTCGCCGTAATCGACGTATTTGGCACCCCTGTGTTATAGATAGAATTTGCCCTCAATCCACACACCATACCCCAGAATGACAAAGTCAAAACATGTTTCAGAAATGTCAGTAAATTTATTAAAATTGAAATACAGAAATACCTCATGTACATGACCCTTTGCTATGACACTCTTAAAATTAGCTAAAATTCACAAATGTCATCAACAAATCACTCAATAAGTTGAATGAGTCCATCTTAATGCAAGGATAATAGTTCATGTAATTTTTGAATTAATATCTTTGTTTTTATAGGGTCTCTGATTTGCATAGGAATCAATTACAAGTATTACTCATTGTCATGTTCATAGTAGCCATTAGAAGATGGGTAAATTGTGGCCATGAAGGGATGCATATGGTCAGCAACAATACTCAAATAGGCTGTGGCATTCAAGCGATGATTGATTGGTATCAATCAAAAACTATTTCACAAGATTGACGTTCCTACCAAACGACATGACAATGGCATTCAAGCGATGATTGATTGGTATTAACGAGCCCAAAGTGTGCCAAAAAAACATTCCCCACACCATTACACCACCTCCACAAGATACTGTTCCAAGTATCTTGGCTCCTTGTCTGCTTGGTCAAAAACCATCCGCTTGAAAACTGTGTTTTTGTTCCTAGAATAAGTTGACAAGCCTGATTTGATAGTTTATACGCATACACACTGACACTCAGCCTAGCAGACCTGCAGAGCTCCTGCAGTCCAACATGCCAAATGAGAGGCATCAAGCATTACCCTAACCCAAGACTAGGCCATTTACGTGATGCATTCATACATTGCAAATGAACAATCATAACTTACATGTTGACAATTTACTTTCCCTTTGGAGGCAGACATAAAGTATCGAGAAGAGGCATACGACTTTCCATTAGGTTTGGCCTACTTAGAATTCCACCTATTGTGTTGTCACAAATGCAAATGGAGTGAAAGAGCATATTTTCACATTAGTGGTTGAGAGCTTTATCTGATAATGTGAAGTAACGTTGCCTTAGAAAAAACCTTCTCCGCTTCCTCATAGTTTCTTGTTTTTGAGTTTACTTACCATCAGTGAGCTGTGAGGGACCTTAGATTATCGTGCGTCACTTGGTTTAAACCTGTTTAAAACCTGTCCACAGAGTTTAGGCCTGACTGCTTGATAATCTGTGTCAGTTCATGATACATACTCTACAACATTGCTTATAGTGCTGTTGTATAATTGATTGTTGTCTGTAAAAAGAAAATTATATTGTCTGTGTAAATTGTGTCCTTTTAAAATCTTGATGTAAATAATAGTGTTACAAACTTGATAGCTGTAACTACTATAATCAGGGCACCATAGAAAGCTTTGAAACTAAAAAAATTAACCATCCCATCACATCATGGTTGGATGGACTGTTTTGATATGTCACACTCCCTCTGTGTGTGTGTGTGTGTCTGCACTTGAACTCAAAACCACAACTCTTAGGACTGAGGCCTATCATCACCGTCACTCACCAACCTGCAAACCCGTTTATTTGCATTTCTTATCTAAATGGTCATGTGGTGATAAACAGCTTTTACGAGATGAGACGAGAGCTCTGATTGACTGTGAGTCACACCCTGTCTCCGTGACACAGGAAATGGCAGGTGCGTGATGACATTCCTCATACTCATGTGAAGGACAGTGTTAAGATTTCAATTTCGATTTCAAGTATTATTTTCTTTTTTTCTTGACTACAATGAGTGTAGCTGGACTGAAATCAGACAAAACCCCAAAAGAGCTATAAACACAATAATGCTAAGAACAAACCTGACAAAATCCTAATATTTATATTGTCGAACATTGATCAGTCAACCAAAACCATATAAAATTGATCCATTTAGGATTATATTCCATTGTTGTGCATGTAATATGCATCTAAACACATTTAACACAACACAAAAACTATTTCCAAGATTGACGTTCCTACCAAACGTGTTAAGAATAGGCCACGATAAGAACACAAATCACTGGAGTTATAACTGTAGGATTACATAATCGCCATCATAACCATTTGTGTATCATTTTATGTTTATAAAATAGTGGCGGTGACACGTACAATGACTGTTATATGTTGGGAATCTGTGCACGCGGAATTATCTACCCATGAATGCACTTCGATGTCGATGTGGTTGGGCGTTAGTCAGCCTCGACGGTATGTGAGGCCAATCATTGCGCGACGACAGAACCCTTGGACAAATACTGAGAACGTGACTGGCATTAGAGTTTTAAATGGGCCTGTGTGTGTGTATATCAAACTGTCTTTGGGGTGTGCGTGTGTGTGTGCGTGTACTAAACCGAGTATGGTTTGTGTGTGTGCGTGTGTGTGTGTGTGTGTCAAGAAGACTCCTTCAAACGACCCTAACCCGAAATCTCAAAACTCATCTTTTTAAACTTGTGTTTAATATTTAACTATTTGTATTGTTCTTTTTACTGACTGCTTTTGTTTTACTTTTTATTTATCAATCTATTATTGTTCTCTCCATGGAATGTAGTGGATTTAAGTACTGAGAAAAGCGTTATACAAAATAATGCATTATTATTATTATTATTATTATTATTATTATTATTATTATTATTATTATTATTATTTTCTAAAGAGTAAACTATAGTCCTACACAAACCATCTGGTAATCTCTGCTGTATCATTAATTACCCGGTATAATACATCCGCGGTAATAGCCAGTAGTGAATTTAGCTTATATTCCGCTGGGTAAAACGTATTTCCAAGTAATTTTAGCGATTACACAATTGATTCTGAATTCTTTCGGTCTACCGGTGCGGTATACTATATGCCGTATCGTTTATATTATTATACCTATAGGCCTAAAACCATATATAACGTTAATTATATATATATATATTGAGAAACGAAATACATCTGGCTAATTTATAATCATTAATTAAAAGAGACGAAAAGAGGAAACAAAAATATGCGAATAGGTTTTCAGGATAGGTTGTCGTTTTACCCAATGGAATATAAATTAATTGATGATAAGACATGACAAACTAGTTTTAAATTTGCTGGTCAAAACGAAAACAAATCCTGATATTCATGTTATTGGTCGTGTCACTTTGAACAGCGCATGTTGTTTGGGGATACAAAAAACGGTCCGACTTTTCCGCGAACCTCCACTTTTAAGACTTTCATTCACATAAAATAAAGGCATAAAAGTGGCCAGTATTTAAAGTGGGATCGAAAAACCTTTTTTAACAATATCGCCTTAAAACACACGCCCTTTCCAAATACTTACGATGGCCGTTCGACATCGGAGCCAACCTAAACATACTTTTTATAATGTAATGTAGAAAAATGTAAAAAAAAAAAAAAAAAAAAAAAAAACGATTGCATTACACCTTGTCATCGAGAATATCGTTATAAAAAACATTGCTTTCACCTGTATCCAGTCATTGCATAACGAAACTGTAAACATGATTAGGCCTAATGCAAGACCAACTAGCCGACTGTAGCCGACTCATACGATGTTTTTATAGAACGGCATACGATGTTTATGGTTACTAAGCTAATACTTGGAGCAGCATTTAGAAATAGGCCTAAATTGTTATTCATGTGAATAAAACGTTCTTACATTCTCAATCAGAATCAGAATTCTTTTAATTTTTTTATTTGGCCAAGTATATTTGCACATACAGGAAATTGACTTGGTGAGGTTGGTGGAGAAAACCATGCTCCATCAACAAAGGTACACACTTAATAAGTGGACTAAGAAATAATAATAACGGGTATAGGGTAACGGGGTAACAATCGTAACTGCAATGTCCACCTCATTGCAGTTACGTGTGCATTGATCTAATCTTTACACACGCTGTATCTCACATTTTCTATGACCAGACAATATGCTAAATTCCTTATGAGTCTCATTACGCACACCTGTTACGGGAAAAGGGAACCATACTACAAATGCCATTGCTTCCTCCTCTTTTACAACCACCTTTTTTTACCTGGTGACAAAATACTGCCACGTCCCCTAAATTCTGTGATTGGCTGCCAGAGACTGCTATTCAGACAGGCCACACTCTCAATCTCACATCGACCAGAACAGAGCCATATCACCTCAGCCCCGTTCCCTAAATTGTGAAACTGCTTAAATTATGATTAACTGTGATGCTGCCGGATTATTACCATTGTTATCTTTGTGTGTTTGTACTTAGATGTTGATTGTATGTATACTGCAATTCAACCATTTGGCTGCAAATGTGTACATTTGTAATAAACCGTTCCATCGACACAGTATGTTTTTTTATCTATTTGTTTGTACTGTGTCTGCGGTACACTGTCCTCACAGCCAACTACACACTCACAACATACATCACAGGCTATTAGTGACAGCTGATAGAGAGATACATACATATAGATCAACAGAGTGAAATCCAATTAAGAGTATACAATTAACACATTGTATTCAGAGTTTTAGATCTGCTTTTTACAGCTGCTTAGTTAATAAAGTCAATTGCACATCCTTATCAAGAGCCTGTGACAGTGGGAAATGAGAGGGTGTGTTCAGTGATGACACAATGAAGTGAGACGGCCTGCCGAAAGCTGTATTGGCTGGGTATTACCTACCAAGAATACCTGACGAAGTTCTGTATTTAGACTACCAGGAATACCAAATGAACTTCTGACACTGTACAAGGATACAAATGTGCACAGTCATGGTCACAGTCACCCACACACCCACACACACACAATAGGCAGGTAGCCTGGAAAGAGGCCGGCCAGCAATCGGAAAGTTGCTGGTTCGATCCCCGCTCCAGGAGGGATCTGGATGTGAGCTGGTGACTGGAGGGTTGCTGGCATCATATCCAGGTCCCTACCACTGCCGTTGTGCCCTTGAGCAAGGCACTTAACCCTGAATTGCTCCAGGGGCCCTGACTTGGCTGACCCTGTGCCCAGAGCCTAGCGCTCTGTTCTCCCTGGGGGGGTTGTTGTCTCGGGGGGGGGGGGGGGGGGTGTGTGTGCGAAAAGACCCATTCCAACAATTGATGTGAATTCAGGAAAATTCAGGAAATTAATGGAAACATGTAAAAATGGCTTTTATACTTGTTACATATACTTATATTGTATCTCGTTGTCTTTTAACTAACCCTAACCCTGACCAAAATGGGACCCCTTGCGAAATGCTTCGAAATGGAAACCTGTGATGAGGAATGAGGAAACCACCATAGGTTTCCTTCCACAAAGTCTGCGACTTAGATTTTTTTTTTTTCATTTCTTGGCAATGCCCCAAGGTTCGTCACACCCCAAGGTATAAGAGTCCTCAGATGTCCTCAATGACATTAAAGCTGTTAAGGTAACCACGGTTTAAGCTTTAGCATATTTCAAAACCGACCCGGACAGAGAGAGACTTGAACATTTAACACCACAATCAACACTCAGACACACAAGACCTGACTTAGTTGGTAAGTTAACATTGGCGACTAATTGCTCCGTTTTGTTTGTTTGTATGTGAAGAAAATGTGAATTATTCAAATGGATTTTGTAAAATAGATCTAAATCTAGTCCCGGACAAAATTCCTCTTTCAATGCAGATTCTCCATTGAGAATGCATTTTAGTCACTGACAAGGCTAAATCTAAATCTGTGAACCCAGCTCTGCTTTTGTCTTGTCCTACTTGTTACTTTGTAACAGATAGATGATGGCTTGAATATAGCAAACATAGACATCAAGAGCTGTGTATGTTAAAATGTCACACTGTATGATGCATTTGCTTCATCATTTACATTTTTACCAGTAGCTCTAGGATTTTCAAAAAATAAGGTAACACTTTATAATTATGTTAATAAATAAGGAACTCACAATTAACAAATTATTATTCCAACATGTTGGTTTTTCCAACAACCTTTATTCCTGTTCCTACTGTAAATAATGAATATTGCAACTTTAGATGAGGTATTGCAAACACATCTACAAATGAGTAATACATGATTTATGAATGTATTACAAATAATTTGTAACACATGAGAAGCACTTGGGTAAATATTTATTTTTTATGTACAAACGTTTATTAGCAAATCATTAATTAAACAAACATGAGTTAATGTTGTACAAATACTTAATAAGCAGAAAATAATTTGTTACAGAGTTATGAATATAGTTACTTATACATTATACATAACTAAGCATTTAGTCAAATGTAACAGGTTAGAAATATAATTTGTTACTAGTGAGTTCATTATGTATTAATTAAGTATTGTGTTTTAATTATTTAAGGCCTTATAAATGAAAATGATTATAAAGTGTTAAAATAACAGAGTGGGGAATTAACTTGTCGTTTCAAACTTTCTAGATTCCCATCCCCATCCTGCAAATATGTTGGACAGAGAGGTATTCATTCTCATTTTCCTAACTATTGGTAAGTTCACCAGCCTAGTTCTAACTGTTCTAACTGTTCTAGTTATACTAGTTATAACTGTTCGTACAGTAGATACAATACATTAAATATGTTTGGTAACACAAACATTCATGAAAAAGCCTGCTTACTCAGTGAAACGAAATTACTTCCCTCATGAATACTTTGTGACAGCTTATGTGGTCTATGTTAAACATTTCTAAATGTTTCTAAATGGTGGAATACTCATTTGTCAATAGTGTGTACAGTATGTATGTAATATAAGTAATTGTCCATTAATTAATTATTGTTCAATGATACCCGTGGTTGCATGTATCGAGACATAAAATGTTCCCTCCTTTTCAGTAGCTGCAATGTCTGTTCCTGCCATGACAACTACAACTGCTCCCACGACAACCACAGCTGCTGCCACGACAACAACAGCTGCTGCCACGACAACCACAGCTGCTCCAACGACAACCACAGCTGCCCCAACGACAACCACAGCTGCACCCACGACAACCACAGCTGCTGCCACGACAACCACAGCTGCTGCTATGACAACCACAGCTGCTGCCACGACAACCACAGCTACTCCAACATCAACCACAGCTGCTCCCACAACAACCACAGTTGCTGCCACGACAACCACAGCTGCTCCAACAACAACCACAGCTGCCCCAATGACAACCACAGCTGCACCCACGACAACCACAGCTGCTGCCACGACAACCACAGCTGCCCCAACGACAACCACAGCTGCACCCACGACAACCACAGCTGCTGCCACGACAACAACAGCTGCTGCCACGACAACCACAGCTGCTCCAACGACAACCACAGCTGCCCCAACGACAACCACAGCTGCACCCACGACAACCACAGCTGCTGCCACGACAACCACAGCTGCTGCTATGACAACCACAGCTGCTGCCACGACAACCACAGCTACTCCAACATCAACCACAGCTGCTCCCACAACAACCACAGTTGCTGCCACGACAACCACAGCTGCTCCAACAACAACCACAGCTGCCCCAATGACAACCACAGCTGCACCCACGACAACCACAGCTGCTGCCACGACAACCACAGCTGCCCCAACGACAACCACAGCTGCACCCACGACAACCACAGCTGCTGCCACAACTACCACAGCTGCTGCCACAACAACCACAGCTGCTCCAACAACAACCACAGCTGCTCCAACAACAACCACAGCTGCCCCAATGACAACCACAGCTGCACCCACGACAACCACAGCTGCTGCTATGACAACCACAGCTGCTGCCACGACAACCACAGCTACTCCAACATCAACCACAGCTGCTCCCACAACAACCACAGTTGCTGCCACGACAACCACAGCTGCTCCAACAACAACCACAGCTGCCCCAATGACAACCACAGCTGCACCCACGACAACCACAGCTGCTGCCACGACAACCACAGCTGCCCCAACGACAACCACAGCTGCACCCACGACAACCACAGCTGCTGCCACAACTACCACAGCTGCTGCCACAACAACCACAGCTGCTCCAACAACAACCACAGCTGCTCCAACAACAACCACAGCTGCCCCAATGACAACCACAGCTGCACCCACGACAACCACAGCTGCTGCCACGACAACCACAGCTGCTGCCACGACAACCACAGCTGCTGCCACGACAACCACAGCTGCTCCAACGACAACCACAGCTGCCCCAACGACAACCACAGCTGCACCCACGACAACCACAGCTGCTGCCACAACTACCACAGCTGCTCCCACAACTACCACAGCTGCTGCCACGATAACCACAGCTGCTGCTACGACAACCACAGCTGCTGCCACGACAACCACAGCTGCAGCAACAACAACCACAGCTGCTGCAGCAACAACAGCTGCCACTGCAGCAACAGCCAATCTGATGTTTAGTTCAGATGAGGTTTTCAACCAGGAACTGAACGACACAACCTCACAGGCCTTCCAGAACAGAGCGCAACTCACCAGAGAGCAGGTGAGACTTGGAAGATAGAGGATGTTGTAGATGGAAATAGGCTGGGCATAACATTTGAGAAAACACTTTCTAAGATACCCCGATGCCTGTGTAGCGTCACATAATTACTACGACAACAACAATGTATTATTTGGCAATTATCTGGTTTGGAGACGAGCGGTTTGTGTTATTATCAAACTGGAAAAACAAACTGTTCTTATTTCACTTCTGTAGTAATACGCAAAATAACTCAATTACAAATCAATCACAAAGCAAATACAAATGTACTTTTTACAGAGTTATTACAGTGCAACTACACAGACATAAGAGCAAATTAATTTCTCTGTATAGTGTGACCAAGTATCATATACAGTACAGACTGTAATTGAAAGGTACCATAGATGTATCGTTATTCCTTAACGATAAAACCTCAAAGAAATCCTCTTAGAATGTTTTGACTTGTCATCTTGTGCATCTACTAGATGTAATGCTGAATGTTTGTTTTCAGATTGAACCAATCTACAGGAACTTCACGTTCTTTACTGGTCTCACTGTGCAAAGTTTTAGGTAAGTATCACATTGTGTGTGTGTGTGTGTGTGTGTGTGTGTGTGTGTGTGTGTGTGTGTATCCATGTGCCTGTACAAGGTCTTTGAGACCATTATTACATAAATGATTTGGTGCATCATCATGAAACTCATCCACAGAAATGGGTCAATCATCACCGCCGCTGAACTGGCATTCAGTTCCACCCAGTCCCTACCCAGCAACACTGAGATCGCTAACACCCTTCAAACAGCCGTACAGAATGGCGAAGTCCCCCTTCTGAGAATCATCCCCGCCTCCATCACAGCCAACGGCATAGGTGGGTAAAAGAATTGGCAAACAGGCTACAGTAAATAAACAACATCATCACACACAGCCAGACACACACACACACAGACACACACACACACACACACACACACAGACAGACAGACAGACAGACACACACACAGACACACACACACACACACACACACACACACACAGACACACACACAGACACACACACACACACACACACACACACACACAGACAGACAGGGCCTATTGGCAAGCACATTTGGAGAGGGCACACAGACTAACAGCACAACTGACCTGGACAAATGCTAACTCTCCTGTTTCGATTCCCCCTATAGCGGCTTCAAATGTGACCACAACATCATCATCCAGCAGAGCCACCTGTGGGAGCAGTCTCCTCACAACCACCTGTCTGCTTGTCATGTCACAACTGCTCAAGTACTACTGGTAGACAGCTAAGTGTTCTATATCTGAAGAAGACATGATTTCCTGTAAACCTTCGGTCCATTGCTGATTAACATTGCATGTATGTTTGAGCTTCTACTGTATGTGTATGTTAATTGCTGTCTGTTGGAATAAAGGAGAGATTTTAACTAATGTATTATTAAGACTTAAGAACACATTGTATATTCATAAATAGCAGCTGGCTGTTGAGATGAAATAATTAGATTTGATGAAATCTATGTCTGAGCACTGTGTGCACTGACCATATGATGTGTTATTTTTTATAAATCATCATCTAATTCTTGAATGAAATAAAATGTACTTCTTAATCAAAACAAGTTGCCACACAATCTAATTTATTTTGTGGTGGGATAATTCATGGGGATATTGTTCCTTAACATCAAACAATTAAAGTGTAATCTCTAATACAGGTCCTGTATGAAGCAGCAGGTGACAGTTTACACACAGGTATTTTTTTAATACAATCAAATTCTGCTTTCTGACTAATCAGGAGCTGAAATGACCAGTTAAACTGGTCAGAGGTTGTCATGAATGAGTGACTAGTATCATAAATATTCATGACTAGTCGTCATCCTGTAGGTGTGTACATTCCAGTCAGATTGCTAGTCATATGTTTTCATCAAAGTATGATTGGGCACAGGCAGGATTCCACCTTGGTGGTTGACAGGTACAGCACACTCCCCAAGACCTGGGTCACAAGATATACATCAACTAAATACTGATTATTGATTACTGTATATGCAGATTATCGTAAACAGATTCTTTATTAAATGTTCTGGTTTTTTTTGTTGTTTTTTCACTAAATGCTACCCAAGTCCAACACTCAAGTCCAAGGCTGTGTTTTAATACGCTGGTAGAGTGGAACGTCACTGGAGACACGCAAAACAAGCGTGCACCGCTGTAACACTGACATGACAATGCAGATACTTGGCTATCAAACTTGATCCCATCATAATAAAATGTACGACTGTTCATTATTTTGCTTTACCCACCATCCCAGAAACGGAGACAGTGTGAAAAACTGTGCAGGTTATAATTTTTTTTTTTTAAAAGCTATGTTTGCCACGTTTCTTGTTCCAGGACACGTCTTGAATATCAAATACAAATATTTAATCACGCTAAAAAACTTGCTAAAACAGCTTTATTTACTAGTCTCCTATGGAGCTGCAGATACAAACTTGCTATGTTCCCAGACAGCTTTGTTGTCATGGTATTCTTTGATTATGATGCAATCACTTTACCAGCTTATACCCATACTCCCCCTAGATTGAAGCAATGTGTCGGCCATGGTGACATTCTAGGTGGTACACTCGTGTGGACACACGACTCAATGCTTCCAAATCAGATTTAGACTTTGCATTATTACCAACGAACACACTGCATTGGCATGTACACCAGAGCATTGACACAGATCACTGAACAGCAGGTCTGGCATACACATACAGCATACAGGCCTCTTTCAGATTGGCATGAAAGTATGATTGACACACAGTAACACCAGTGGGGACTCCACCTGGACCACGCCTGTGTAACTGACACAAAGCACACTGGTGACTCCGCTAACAAGATATGCATTAACTAAATGCTGATTACTTACGAGACGCAGATTGATTTTTTGTTTTCTTTTTTCCCCTGCCCAAACCCTCCCCTAATTGGAGGAAATGCTTTTAATTTAATCAATTTTAAATTGAGTCCATAACATAACAAAATGTGGAAAAAGTGAAGGGGTCTGAATACATTTGCTTGCCGCAACCACAGAAATTGCCGCTGCAACCACAACATCTGTCTCCGCAACCACAACAGCTGCAACAACAATACCTGCCTCCGCAACCATTTCACCTGCCGCCACAACCACATCATCTCCCACAGCAACTACAGCTACTGCCACAACAACCACAGCTGTTTATGTCATGACAACCAAAGCTACTCTAGTGGCAACAAAAGCTGCAACCACAACAACTTCAGCTGCTGCTGCTGCCTTGACAACCAATGTCGTTCCAGCTGTGACAACCTACCACAACAGCTGCCTCATCTGGGATCAGCTGCAAGATGAGTGTACTGACAATCTGTCTGGCTGTGATGTCACAACTGCTGCACTAGAACATATGGAATCTATCATAAGAGTAATGACCAACTTGCCCAACAGTTATAATAATTATATGTATTCAAACTATTAGGAGAAAGATTCATTTAAAAAGCCAGTCTAACTTTAAACATGTATCATAATGTCAGTAATCATCACTCACTGCTTTGAATGTTGATATTCAATATTGTGTATTTATTGTTTATTTATTCATACTATATTTATACTGTATTTATTAAATAAAATGTTGTGTAACATACTTAACTGTCAATCAATATCACTCATGAGTGCAACATGAAGGAATGAAGAAAATATGTTTATTTTCTGAACTGTGAAATCCAGCTAAATCAAAATAAAATGTGACATGTAATATGAAATGGTGTGTTGACTGTTGGCTTAAGGTTGAGAAGATCAGAAGGAAAAAACTAATGTCTGGCTAAGTAGACCTAACATCTGTCCTAAGTTTCTCCACAATCTGACAATCTGATTGATGGCAGGTAGTTTTAAAAGGTACAGTCAATGTACAGTATTATCAGTAATTTTACAATAAGATCTGATTACAGTATACTACTGTATAATATTCTCACTTGACCATAATGCAATGCAGTCTGCTGTACTGTAAAACATCTTACAGTTGTGTATCGTACTGTTTTACTGTATAAACTACAACTACAGTTTTACAAGTTTGCTCATACATTATGATGTATATGGGTGTGACTCCTTGGAAAATAGATTACTCTTCAAGACTTAGGGTTAGGGTTTAGGGTTAGGGGTTAACATTTGCACTGACAAATCATTAAAAAAGAAAGACAGCACTGGTGATCTCAGCAATTGCAAACGGTCTGGTAGGCAGAAGAAGACTTCTGCAGTGGATGACTGAAAAACACTCACCATAATTAAGAAAAAAAACAAAAACTGTCCCACAGATCAGGAACACTCTCCAAGAGGTGAATGTGTCAGAGATTAACATCTGCAGAATACGTCACCAGCCGAACTACAGAGGCTTCACTGCAAGGTGCAAACCACTAGTTATCCTCAAAAAGGATGGTCAGGTTACAGTTTGCTAAAAGGTACTCCTGCTACTGACAGCAGCACCAGCATGTATTCTGAAGTGTACAGAAATGTCTTGTCTAGACAAGGACAACAAGCACCTCCAAATTCATTGGATGGCGCTTCAACACACAGTAAGACAATGACACTAAACATACTGCCATAGCAACTCTGGAGTTCTTCAGTGCCAAAAAGCGGAAAGGTCTTGATTGGCCAAGTCAATCTTTCAATGCAATTGAATATCCATTTCATTTCCTGATGATAAGTTTCAGGCAAGAAGACCTCAAAACAAACAACAACTGAAGATGGCTGCAGTACATGCCTGGCAGCGCATCACCAGAGAATATACTCAGTATCTGGTGGGGTCAATGTGTCACAGACTTCGGGTAGTAATTGCATGCAAAGGATTGTTGACCAAATACTAAACATGAGAACTTTATTTGGACATTTTATGATTTTGTCAAATACTTTTGGAGCCCTGATTTCGGGAGAGTATGTTTAAAAAATGTTGTACTTGGTGAATAAATGGTGAATAAATGGTGAATCCAATGTGATAAAAAAAAAAAAAAATAATAATAATAATTGAATTAAAACAGAGAATCTCTACTTTGACCCCATAGCAATTGTTTGAATCCAAATCCAAACTGTTGGTGTATAGAGCTAAAATAAGACAAAATGCTTCCTCTTTCCAACACTTAGCGGATACTGTACGTCACTCAGGGTAAAATCCTCAAACTAGCGATACCTAGCTTTCACATGCCCACAAGTTCCGAAGGTGATCTGGACAACAATTTTCAAAAGCAGTGAAGTAACCCAGCAACGCCTTTCTCTGCCATTTGCCAATAAATGGGTCTGAAACAATGGAGTAAATCCAACCCATGAACTTTTCACCTGAAAACAGAATTTCACTCCTATGATACTGTATATCTGTAGAACTCAAGGAATGATATCCCATGAAAGAAGCATTCATTTTAAAACATGATTAAGAGTTTCACATCATTTGTTTACAAAGTGTACTATGTAAACAAAAACATAAACAGTAGATAACAGTATATATAGTTGGATTCAAGTGAATAGCCACGTCCACCCGAAATCACCAAATACAACTGTCCTTCGAACATGACTTCAAACAAGTGATGAGACTTCATTGATGTGTCTCTGACGTCTATGAACAACATGTGAAATATGGGGAGGTTCAGGAGCAACAGATGAGAGGACAGAGACAGAGAGCAGTTACAAAACAACATTCTAAACCGATAAGGTGTTTCTGGAGGTTCGAGAGGGCGAGACCACTCATCCTCACTCAATCTGACATCAATGTCACAGGTTGCACCAGGTCTACGTCCATGTCCCACCCACAGAACAAAGGCAGAGAAATGACTAATACCAGTATGATGTTATGACTCCACACATATGATAACACCCTACTATTTTGATTCAACCCTTATTTTTCCTTTACGTCTCATCCATAAACTTGATGTCATAATAGACTGCTCTTTATGCTATATAAGCTGAGGCTGTTGAGGAGGTGAGTAGAGTTTGGAGTTAGACAACTGAGGGACTATACTGTACTGAATTCTGAGACGAAGAGGGACTACACTTGACTGTGAAACAGCATCACCAACTGACAGCATCGCTGAACTACAGGACTGCAGAGCAGTGAATATCTTAATCCCATCTACACTCATTTGGTGAGTTTGAATTTGGCTTACACAATATAGAGATATTTTGTCATGAGATATTATTAGGAATACTGAAAAGACATACATTTAATTTTTCTTTTTTTTTAAATACAGTAAAACATTTAAATGTCATATAAAAAAAAAGAATTGGGAAGGTAAATGTAGATAATGTAACCATAATGTGCCATGAATCAGTGTTAGAAATAAAATACAATAATAATAATAATAATAATAATAATCATAATAATCATAATAATAATGAAAATAAATGTAATGGAAATATACTAATTAGGAGAGTGTAAAAATAAATGATTGAAAAGGGTGCCACATATTATGTTGAATAGTAAAACAGCAAAGTAAAACAATTAAGTGAAGTAGAATAAATGGACATTGACAAAAGCATATGTGACAACTGTAGCTTGGAACAAATACGGATTATTTCATTGTCATACAGTGAATGGCTTCTGCTGTCTGATTTCCTTTTGGTTCCTTTTTTCATGATCTTTTACGATATGCTATATCTATATATTAGATTAGTATACTATATCTTTGTATATATACCTGCCTCAAAGATTTAACAATTCTCTCTGTAATTTCAGGTTCTGAAGAAACGGTTCAAAGATGATTGGAAAATTGATCTTGGTCCTTCTAATTATTGGTAAGTTTATCCATCAAAATCCTCCTTTCACATAAATTGTGATTGTGTAACTGTTAACTAATATATGGTGTTTAATAAAAAACAGCATCTGGGAACAGCCAAACCACAACAACCAATGCCATAACAACAACCACAGCTGGTTCTACAACCACAACTGCTAACCCCACAACAACCACAGCTGACAGTGCCGTGACAACAAGGACTGCAGTCACGACAACCACGAACGCACCCACAACAATCACAACACCTGCCGCTGCAACCACAACACCTGCCTCTGCAACCACAACACTTGCTGCTGCAACCACTACATCTGCTGCCACAACCACAACAACTGCTGCTGCATCCACAACAGCTGTCTTCGCAACGACAACACATGCAGCTGCAACCACAACAGCTGCCTCCGCAACCACAACAGCTGCAGCTGCAACCACAACACCTGCTGCTGCAACCACAACACCTGCTGCTGCAACCACAACATCTGCCGCTGCAACCACATCAACAGCCGCTGCAACCACAACAACAGCCTCCGCACCCACAACAACTGCAACCACAACACCTGCTGCTGCAACCACTACACCTGACGCAGCAACAACAACACTTGCCACCGTAACCACAACATCTGCAGCTGCAACCACAACACCTGCCGCTGCAACCACAACACCTGCCGCTGCAACCACAACACCTGCCGCCGCAACCACAACAGCTGCCTCCACAACCACAACAGCTGCTGCTGCAACCACAACACCTGCTGCTGCAACCACAACACCTGCTGCTGCAACCACAACACCTGCCGCCGCAACCACAACAGCTGCCTCCACAACCACAACAGCTGCTGCTGCAACCACAACACCTGCTGCTGCAACCACAACACCTGCCGCTGCAACCACAACAACAGCCTCGGCAACCACAACAACTGCAGCTGCAACCACAACACCTGCTGCTGCAACCACAACAACTGCCGCTGTAACGACATCTGCCGCTGCAACCACAACAGCTGCTGCTGCAACCACAACACTTGCTGCTGCAACCACAACAGATGCAGCTGCAACCACAACATCTGCCGCTGCAACCACAACACCTGCCGCCGCAACCACAACAGCTGCCTCCACAACCACAACAGCTGCTGCTGCAACCACAACACCTGCCGCTGCAACCACAACACCTGCCGCCGCAACCACAACAGCTGCCTCCACAACCACAACAGCTGCTGCTGCAACCACAACACCTGCTGCTGCAACCACAACACCTGCCGCTGCAACCACAACAACAGCCTCGGCAACCACAACAACTGCAGCTGCAACCACAACAACTGCTGCTGTAACGACTACATCTGCCGCCTCAACCACAACATCTGCCGCTGCAACCACAACAGCTGCTGCTGCAACCACAACACTTGCTGCTGCAACCACATCAACTGCTGCTGTAATGACTACATCTGCCGACTCAACCACAACACCTGCAGCTGCAACCACAACAGCTGCTGCTGCAACCACAACACCTGCTGCTGCAACCACAACACCTGCTGCTGCAACCACAACAACTGCCGCTGTAACGACTACATCTGCCGCCTCAACCACAACACCTGCCGCTGCAACCACAACAGCTGCTGCTGCAACCACAACACTTGCTGCTGCAACCACAACAGCTGCAGCTGCAACCACAACAGCTGCTGCTGCGGCAACCACAACACCTGCTGCTGCAACCACAACATCTGCCGCTGCAACCACAACACCTGCCACCGCAACCACAACAGCTGCCTCCACAACCACAACAGCTGCTGCTGCAACCACAACACCTGCTGCTGCAACCACAACACCTGCCGCTGCAACCACAACAACAGCCTCGGCAACCACAACAACTGCAGCTGCAACCACAACACCTGCTGCTGCAACCACAACAACTGCTGCTGTAACGACTACATCTGCCGCCTCAACCACAACACCTGCCGCTGCAACCACAACAGCTGCTGCTGCAACCACATCAACTGCTGCTGTAACGACTACATCTGCCGCCTCAACCACAACACCTGCAGCTGCAACCACAACAGCTGCTGCTGCAACCACAACACCTGCTGCTGCAACCACAACACCTGCCGCTGCAACCACAACATCTGCCGCTGCAACCACAACATCTGCCGCTGCAACCACAACAACAGCCGCTGCAACCACAACAACAGCCTCAGCAACCACAACAACTGTAGCTGCAACCACAACACCTGCTGCTGCAACCACAACAACTGCTGCTGTAACGACTACATCTGCCGCCTCAACCACAACACCTGCCGCTGCAACCACAACAGCTGCAGGTGCAACCACAACAGCTGCTGCTGCAACCACAACAACTGCCTCTGCAACTACAACAGCTGCAGCTGCAACCACAACAGCTGCTGCTGCAACCACAACAACTGCCTCTGCAACCACAACAGCTGCAGCTGCAACCACAACAGCTGCTGCTGCAACCACAACAGCTGCAGCTGCAACCACAACAGCTGCAGCTGCAACCACAACAGCTGCTGCTGCAACCACAACAACTGCCTCTGCAACTACAACAGCTGGCACTGCATCCACAACAGCTGGTGCTGCAACCACAACACCTGCCTCCACAACCACAACAGCTGCAGCTGCAACAACAACAACATCCGCTGCAACCACAACACCTGCCTCCACAACCACAACACTTGCCGCTTCAACCACAACACCTGCCATTGCAGCCACAACACCTGCAACCACAACATCTGCCACCTCAACCGCAACACATGCCGCTGCAACCACAACTAGCACCTCCACAACAACTGCAGCTGCAACCACAACAACTGCCTCCGCAACCACAACAGCTGGTGCTACATCCACAACAGCTGGCACTGCAACCACAACACCTGCCTCTGCAACCACAACAGCTGCAGCTGCAACAACAACAGCTTCCGCTGCAACCACTACACCTGCCACAGCAACTACAACACCTGCCGCCGAAACCACAACAGCTGCCGCTGCAACTACTACACCTGCCGCAGCAACCACAACACTTGCCGCTGCAGCCACAACACCTGCCGCCTCAACCACAACTGCTGCCGCTGCAACATCAACATCTGCCTCCGCAACGACAACAGCTGCTGCTGCAACCACAGCACCTGCTGCTGCTACCACAACACCTGTCTCCACAACCACAACAGCTGGAGCCTCAACCACAACACCTGCTGCAGCAACCACAACTCTCACCACCGAAACCACAATAGCTGCCGCAGCAACCACAACGCCTGCTGCTGCAACCACAACAGCAGCCTTCACAATGACAACATCTGCCTCCGCAACCACAACAGCTGCCGCCGCAACCACAACACCTGCTGCCGCAACCACAACACCTGCCGCCGCAACCACAACACCTGCTGCAACCACAACACCTGCCTCCACAACCACAACAGCTGGCGTTGCAACCACATCTGTCGCTGCAACCACAACACCTGCCATTGCAACCACAACAGCTGTCGCTGCAACCACAACACCTCCAGCTGCAACCACAACATCTGCCGCTACAACTACAACCTCTGCAACCACAACACCTGCCGCTGAAACCACAACAGCTGCCGCTGCAACCACAACACCTGCTGCTGCAACCACAACACCTGTCTCCTCAACCACAACACCTGCTGCAGCAACCACAACTCTCACCACCGAAACTACAACAGCTGCCGCAGCAACCACAATGCCTGCTGCTGCAACCACAACAGCAGCCTCCACAAAGACAACAGCTGCAGCTGCAACCACAACACCTGCCACTGCAACCACAACAGCTGCAGCTACAACCACAACAGCTGCCTCCGCAATGACATCTGATGCAGCTGCAACCACAACACCTGCCTCCGCAACCACAACAGCTGCTGCTGCAACCACAACAGCTAGCACTGCAACCTCAACATCTGCCGCTGCAACCACAACAGCTGCAGCTGCAGCCACAACACCTGCCGCCTCAACCACAACTGCTGCCGCTGCAACATCAACATCTGCCTCCGCAACGACAACAGCTGCTGCTGCAACCACAGCACCTGCTGCTGCTACCACAACACCTGTCTCCACAACCACAACAGCTGGAGCCTCAACCACAACACCTGCTGCAGCAACCACAACTCTCACCACTGAAACCACAATAGCTGCCGCAGCAACCACAACGCCTGCTGCTGCAACCACAACAGCAGCCTCCACAATGACAACATCTGCCTCCGCAACCACAACAGCTGGCCCTGCATCCACAACAGCTGGCGCTGCAACCACAACACCTGCCACTGCAACCACAACAGCTGCCTCCACAAAGACAACAGCTGCAGCTGCAACCACAACACCTGCCGCTGCAACCACAACACCTGCCGCTGCAACCACAACACTTGCCTCCGCAACCAAAACAGCTGGCGCCGCAACCACAACACCTGCCACTGCAACCACAACAGCTGCCTCCGCAATGACATCTGCTGCAGCTGCAACCACAACAGCTAGCACTGCAACCTCAACATCTGCCGCTGCAACCACAACACCTGCCGCTGCAACCACAACACCTGCCGCTGCAACCACAACACTTGCCTCCGCAACCAAAACAGCTGGCGCCGCAACCACAACACCTACCACTGCAACCACAACAGCTGCCTCCGCAATGACATCTGCTGCAGCTGCAACCACAACAGCTAGCACTGCAACCTCAACATCTGCCGCTGCAACCACAACAGCTGCAGCTGCAGCCACAACATCTGACGCCTCAACCACAACTGCTGCCGCTGCAACATCAACATCTGCCTCCGCAACGACAACAGCTGCTGCTGCAACCACAACACCTGCTGCTGCTACCACAACACCTGTCTCCACAACCACAACAGCTGGAGCCTCAACCACAACACCTGCTGCCGCAACCACAACTCTCACCACCGAAACCACAATAGCTGCCGCAGCAACCACAACGCCTGCTGCAGCCACAACAGCAGCCTCCACAATGACAACATCTGCCTCCGCAACCACAACAGCTGCCGCCGCAACCACAACACCTGCTGCCGCAACCACAACACCTGCCGCCGCAACCACAACACCTGCTGCAACCACAACCCCTGCTGCAACCACAACACCTGCTGCAACCACAACACCTGGCACTGCAACCACAACACCTGCTGCCACAACCACAACACCTGCCTCCACAACCACAACAGCTGGCGTTGCAACCACATCACCTGCCATTGCAACCACAACAGCTGTAGCTGCAACCACAACACCACCAGCTTCAACAACAACACCTGCCGCTGCAACCACAACCACATCTTCTCCCACAGAAACTACAGCCGCTGGTGTGACAACAACCACAGCTGCTGGTGTCACGACAACCAAAGCTGCTGCAGCAGCAACAACAGTTGCTACAACAACATCTTCAGCTGCTGGTGTTACAACAATCACTGACGCTGCTGCCATGACAACCACTGCCATTCCAGCTGCAACAACCAAAGCTGCTGCAGCAGCAACAACAGTTGCTACAACAACATCTTCAGCTGCTGGTGTTACAACAATCACTGACGCTGCTGCCATGACAACCACTGCCATTCCAGCTGTGACAACCACATCCACTGCTACCACAACAGCTGCCTCATCTGGGATCAGCTGCAAGATGAGTGTACTGGCAATCTGTCTGGCTGTGATGTCACAACTGCTGCACTAGAACATATTAGAAGAAAGATTCATTTTTAAAAACTACTACTTTAAAGATGTATCATAATTACAGTAATCATCACTCACTGCTTTGGATGTTGATATTCAATACTGTGTATTTATTATGGATTTATTTATTTATTTATACTGTATTTATTAATTAAAATCAAACTAAACCAAAATAAAATGTGACATGTAATGTGAAATGCGTGTTGACTGTTGGCTTAAGGTTGAGAAGATCAGAAGGAACCAACAAGTCTGGCTAATACCACATTTTACTTTAAACCACTGATTCTTACTGGCTTTCTATTCAATACCACTAAATAGTTGGTTTGTCTCACATACTCAGCATTAAATAAATTAAATAAGTTAAATAAGGCAGGCCAATAAAATAAAATAAATAAACTCACACATACTCACACACACAACTAATCTCCAATGGATTGAATTAGAAGCTTATTTTCCGAAGTACAATTTTCACCCAAAATCAGGGTGATCAATACTGAAGGAGGGAACAGAATTGAACACACATGATTATTCTGATCCTCATTAAATGCTCTCAGACACAGGTGTCAAACTCATTCCATGGAGGGCCGAGTGTCTACAGGTTTTTGCTCTTCCCATCTACTTGATTGATGAATTAAGGTCACTAATTAGTATGGAACTCCCCTCACCTGGTTGACAAGGTCTTAATTGAAAGGTAAAACCAAAAGCCTGCTGACACTCGGCCCTCCATGGAATGAGTTTGACACCTGTGCTCTAAGAACTGGCCTCAGAATGGAGAGAAGTGTAAATTCAAGACGGGACTTTTATGTCACAAAGGTGTCACAAAGCCATGTCACAAAGGTGGCTCACCCTTTAGCCAGGTACATTTCTATAGCAACTCATCCTGAAGCTCTAACATGCTCCAGGGGTAACTGCAAATTATCCTGAAGCTCTAACCTGCTCCAGGGCAGGCCTACTACACATTATCCTGACCCTCTAAACTGCTCTGGGACTAACTGCACATTATCCTTTTTTTACATAATCCTGAATAAAGCTTGATTGATAGTTTAGCCCTCTGCTTTACAAGTGTTCAAATACATAGGATATAGCATATACTGTATATGGGTGTGCCTCCTTGCAAGAGTGCTATTCAAGAGCAGACATTAAGCCAGTGGTCTGGTACTTACTTATCAGATTGAAAAAAATGCAGTGATGATGCAGTCAGTCAGTTCCGAAAGTTTATTTTCCTAGACTACAGACATCAGACGTGTGTCTGTGTCTGTGTGTGTGTGTGTGTGTGTGTGTGTGTGTGTGTGTTTATCTAAATGTGAACTGTGTTGTGACCCTGTGTTAAAAGTACTTTCAAACTCAAATAAACCTAACTAAAACTTAACTAAAAACTACTGCCATTTAATTCTATCCTCTCGAGTGCTGAGACGATGGAGGTTTGGTCTCACCGTGTCAATAACATTCCTCATTCAATTCCATGCATTACAATGAGGCCGTCCTCCGATTTCTACTTCCACCAGCCTTTCCTGATCTACAGACTCTTTAGTTACTGCTACACTGGGACATACTGTGGCTTCGGAAAGTATACAGACCCCTTCACTTTTTCCACATTTTGTTGTATTATAGACTCAATTTAAAATGGATTAAATGTAGTTTTTTATATCAACCCACACACAATACCCCAAAAATAAAGACGTTTTTTATTTATGAAAATTGAAACACAGAAATACCTCATTAACATAAGTATTCAGACCCTTTGCTATGACACTCTTAAAATTTGCTCAAATGCAAAAATGTCTTCAAAAAGTCACTCAACAAGTTGAACTGAGTCCATCTGAGTGCAAGGATAATAGTTCATGTGATTTTGTAATGAATATCTTTTAGTGTCTCTGGTTTTCATTGGACAACCCTATGACATCAAAGGGATGGTTCATACAACACAACACCAGTTTATCGTAAAGTTTACCACTGTTTCATTTCTTAAATGTGGTCTAACATTGACAGTGCATACTCTGTGTCATTAAAGAGGGGGTATTTACAGACCTCAATCCTAAATGAATGGGAGAGATTGGTCTCTCCAAATCTAATGCCATAAAATGGAAGCATGAAAACGTTGAACAAACTTTTTTGTTTCCTTTTTTGTTGCCACACACTGACTTGCTGTGAAGACACTCCTTAATCAGTTTAATTCTCTCCTCGTAGGAGTTTCCCATCTTGCTAAACAATATCAAAGCAAACAGGTTCACCATGACTGGCATTGTTTAACACCAACGCAATGGCAGACGTGCATAAAGATGGAGCAATCTTAGTTTGACGTCGCTCCGCTCTACCGCCGCGGTCATCGGTCCTCCACACCCGTACCACAGTGCAACGCGCATCCAGAGCTGACGTCAGGCGTGTACCTTTCGGTCACAAACGCCACTCGTGGCTTGTTACTGTTTGTTGGCTTTCGCACTCCGACAACAAAACCACTGTTTCATTCACACTTAACTCTTGGGGTTGGCGCAGTGCACCAAGCACAGCCCTGTGAATGTCCCACTCCTGAAACGCTGGTATGTTCCCCTCCACAATGACACTGCGCCATCTTTATGCACGTCTGCCATTGTGTACAGAACTTAAAGCTGGTGCCTATAGCTTGCCTAGCACGAAATTATCAGGGCAATGTGAATGAATGAATATATATGAGATAAATGGATATTCATCCTTTCAGTCATGTAAACTGTAAACTGGGGGGTGGGGTGTGGGGTGTGGACGTTACTCACCTCGTCTACCACCAATGTGTAGCACCGACCTGGGTGTGATACACGCACGGCAGCCATTTTGAAAAGCAGACCACTCACCAGGCATCATCAATCTGAGGAGAAAAATAAACGAACATGTTACAATGATCATGCTAGCCCGTCTGAGGAGTGGACAGAACCACTACAATGATACCTGATACCTATCCAGGCCTTTATGATGTGAATTATTTGTGGGGGTTTAATAGAGCCCAGAGGATAACACATACAAGCATTTAATAACATTTATTTGTTGGAACACCTTTTAGCTGGTAAGTTAAATCCTGTTCAACTCATTTAGTGCAGTGGGTGAATAAAGTCACCCATATTGTCAACATTCCAGAGTGCCAAGGGTGACTTTATTCACCAAAAATGCATAAGTTATTATGCTTCATTTTGTAGCCTATCAAAGTATAGTTACGAGGTAAATACCTCATAGAACACTTGGAACTCTAGGTGGTGAGTGTTCCGGAATTCTTTGGCAGTTAGTTAATGGACAGTGTGCGTCTGTGAGCATTCCCTCCTAGCCCAATGAAGACAAAGTAACCAAATTGACCTGCCATTTTAACCTCTGTTTTTTTATCTGCCATTTATGTAAGAAGACCACAATGGAAATGGAAGAAATAAAGTTTCGTTTCACAAATAAACGAAACTTAAGCGTTTCGCCTGACATTCTATCCTTCTCCCTCCCTCCCTCCCTCACATGTCGGAGTCACACGTCAGACTCGTGCCTGTGTACAGCATTGTTATGGCGACAGGTGTGGGAACTGAGGTTTCATACACGAGGGGTATGAGGAAGGGAAGAAAAGGAGGAGTGTGGCAGCGAGAGGAGCAGCCGATGTAACAACACCCCGCGAGGCATACGGGCAACGCCCTGTTGCTCGAACTTACACACACACATGGCGTTTCCCTGTCATGACAATCACAACAATGCTACATTTCAAGAAGCACCTGTCAACATATTCAAGGGCACAGTCACTACATCATCACACTTAAAGAAAACAAGAGAGAGCGAGAGAGAGAAGGCAGGAGGGGGGAGTGTGTGTGTGTGTGTGTGTGTGTGTGTGTGTGTGTGTGTGTGTGTGTGTGTGTGTGTGTGTGTGTGTGTGTGTGTGAAAAAGAAACAGAGATTATGGAACAAACCTTACAGTCCACTGAACCAATTTGCGAAGGGAAGCTGAGTGACTGAGGAAAAAGGATTTTAAATGTAATGACTGTGTGACATGCTACTGTTTATGACCGACGCTATCTCTGACTATAGCTATCTATATACTATAGCATATGTAGGGAATATAGTATAGCTCCATATTATAAGTAGGGAATATAACATAGCTTTATATTATATGTAGGTAATATAATGATAATTATAATAATGCATTTATTTTGTATTGCTCAAAGACACTACATTCCATGAAGAGAACAAGAATAGGGTGATCAATTTAAAAAAAAAAGTAAAAACAACACTAAAAATAGTTAAAGATTAAAAGCAAGTTTGGAAAAAAGATGGAATATATCTCTGCTCTGTATCATATGGAGGAAAACGACAGGGTTAGTGCATGGCATGGAATGGTGGTACACCTACACGACATGACAAAAACAAACAGAACAGACAAGGAAGATAATAACATTGTTATATGTAGGGAAACTACAGGGAGTACATGGCATGAACAGACAGTTCCCACCAAAGACATGGTAACAAAAACAACAAGAACAGGTCTGGCAGATTAAGACATGAACAGTACAGTATAGGTAGTCTACTAAAGTGTGTAGGTAGTCTAGTGTATAGGTAGTCTACTAAAGTGTGTAGGTAGTCTACTAAAGTGTGTAGGTAGTCTACTAAAGTGTGTAGGTAGTCTACTAAAGTGTGTAGGTAGTCTAGTGTGTAGGTAGTCTAGTGTGTAGGTAGTCTACTAAAGTGTGTAGGTAGTCTACTAAAGTGTGTAGGTAGTCTACTAAAGTGTGTAGGTAGTCTACTAAAGTGTGTAGGTAGTCTACTAAAGTGTGTAGGTAGTCTACTAAAGTGTGTAGGTAGTCTACTAAAGTGTATAGGTAGTCTACTAAAGTGTGTAGGTAGTCTACTAAAGTGTGTAGGTAGTCTAGTGTGTAGGTAGTCTAGTGTGTAGGTAGTCTACTAAAGTGTGTAGGTAGTCTACTAAAGTGTGTAGGTAGTCTAGTGTGTAGGTAGTCTACTAAAGTGTGTAGGTAGTCTACTAAAGTGTGTAGGTAGTCTAGTGTGTAGGTAGTCTACTAAAGTGTGTAGGTAGTCTACTAAAGTGTGTAGGTAGTCTACTAAAGTG
Source organism: Argentina silus (assembly GCF_951799395.1). Taxonomy (NCBI): domain Eukaryota; kingdom Metazoa; phylum Chordata; class Actinopteri; order Argentiniformes; family Argentinidae; genus Argentina; species Argentina silus. The sequence continues at coordinate 6,938,334 of NC_139675.1, forward strand.
TGTAGGTAGTCTACTAAAGTGTGTAGGTAGTCTACTAAAGTGTGTAGGTAGTCTAGTGTGTAGGTAGTCTAGTGTGTAGGTAGTCTACTAAAGTGTGTAGGTAGTCTACTAAAGTGTGTAGGTAGTCTAGTGTGTAGGTAGTCTACTAAAGTGTGTAGGTAGTCTACTAAAGTGTGTAGGTAGTCTAGTGTGTAGGTAGTCTACTAAAGTGTGTAGGTAGTCTACTAAAGTGTGTAGGTAGTCTACTAAAGTGTGTAGGTAGTCTAGTGTGTAGGTAGTCTAGTGTGTAGGTAGTCTACTAAAGTGTGTAGGTAGTCTACTAAAGTGTGTAGGTAGTCTAGTGTGTAGGTAGTCTACTAAAGTGTGTAGGTAGTCTACTAAAGTGTGTAGGTAGTCTAGTGTGTAGGTAGTCTACTAAAGTGTGTAGGTAGTCTACTAAAGTGTGTAGGTAGTCTACTAAAGTGTGTAGGTAGTCTACTAAAGTGTGTAGGTAGTCTACTAAAGTGTGTAGGTAGTCTACTAAAGTGTGTAGGTAGTCTACTAAAGTGTATAGGTAGTCTACTAAAGTGTATAGGTAGTCTACTAAAGTGTATAGGTAGTCTACTAAAGTGTATAGGTAGTCTACTAAAGTGTGTAGGTAGTCTACTAAAGTGTGTAGGTAGTCTAGTGTGTAGGTAGTCTAGTGTGTAGGTAGTCTACTAAAGTGTGTAGGTAGTCTACTAAAGTGTGTAGGTAGTCTAGTGTGTAGGTAGTCTACTAAAGTGTGTAGGTAGTCTACTAAAGTGTGTAGGTAGTCTAGTGTGTAGGTAGTCTACTAAAGTGTGTAGGTAGTCTACTAAAGTGTGTAGGTAGTCTACTAAAGTGTGTAGGTAGTCTACTAAAGTGTGTAGGTAGTCTACTAAAGTGTGTAGGTAGTCTAGTAAAGTGTGTAGGTAGTCTACTAAAGTGTGTAGGTAGTCTACTAAAGTGTGTAGGTAGTCTACTAAAGTGTGTAGGTAGTCTAGTGTGTAGGTAGTCTAGTGTGTAGGTAGTCTACTAAAGTGTGTAGGTAGTCTACTAAAGTGTGTAGGTAGTCTAGTGTGTAGGTAGTCTACTAAAGTGTGTAGGTAGTCTACTAAAGTGTGTAGGTAGTCTAGTGTGTAGGTAGTCTACTAAAGTGTGTAGGTAGTCTACTAAAGTGTGTAGGTAGTCTACTAAAGTGTGTAGGTAGTCTACTAAAGTGTGTAGGTAGTCTAGTAAAGTGTGTAGGTAGTCTACTAAAGTGTGTAGGTAGTCTACTAAAGTGTGTAGGTAGTCTACTAAAGTCACACTCTGAGTTGACCTGCATGATGCAAGAATACACATTGTACATCAGCTGTACACAAGGGCCTCAGGCAGCAGGGTTGGTGCTAAGTGGGATCCTTGGGACACAAAATACATTCGTGGGTGACATCTAGTGGCCAGATAAATACACTAGTCTATTTTATGTGTTTAGGATTTCTGGAAAATGTAGGTCTCAAAAAATGTTTACAAAAACAAATTGTGTTACAAAAATGTTAATCTTACACACGTAGAATGAGAAGCATAAGAAGCATTGACCAGTGTTTAATATTGACACCTTTCCAATCAGTAATTGGTCTATATGTGAATGTCCATTGAGACTACATGGACAGATCCGGCACAAAGGCCCACAAGATCGTCCAGGGTCCAGTATTTCAAAACGTTTAATCTGGATTAGAATAAATCTTTGTTGTTATCCTGGATCAGATCTACATGGCAGATTGTTTGTAGTGTAGGGGAAACCAGCCAGCTCGAACTGATCCAGGATAGTAAAAAAGAATTCGGATCATTCTGAAGTTTTGAAATACTGGGCCCTGGACATAAGATACTGTACTACAGCTTCAGGACCACCACCACAACATTCAAAAACAGATTTGACCCAAAAATTCCGTCTTTTAAATCAATCTTATTGATTACTTGTTAATTACAGAATACAGTATGCGCTGGTTTTACTCTTCTAATAGAACACTGACCACGTCATTCATATAACATTGAATGTAATGTTGTGTGAGTGTATGTATGTGGAGGTCAAACGAAGAATTCCAATACTTACAAATGGCTAATAAACTTGACTTGACTTTCAGGTTGACACACCTGAGGTAATCAGAAAGACAACTTTGAGGAGATATTCAGCTAAAGAGCGTCACCGTGAGGCGAATTGTTAGCGTTAAAATGCACATTAGCCCTGCTTACACCTCACGCGTGAAATCCATGTCCGTGAGAGGAGGTACGGGGTTGATAGACTCTTATTGTATTAAATGTTACCTGCTAGTAGGTAATAGTATTACATGCATACAATAGCAGTACCTAAATATGTTCAAACGCCAACTCGAAGATATTTAGACTTAAAACTCAACATAAAGTTCAACGACAGGAATTGACACATTTGAAGTGACTTGCAGAAATAGACTGGGAAGGCTATTATTTCTGCATCCATGCGCGCAACTGTTCACTTTGTTGATGGAGCAGGTTACTGCGCTGACTGGTACTTCAGTTTGCGCACGTAGCAGCTCCGTAATTATAATATTAAAAAAACGCTGATTACTAAAACTAACATACGTATAACCCGTTAAAGATATTGAAATGCATGTCCAATTGAGAGTAAACGGCATACAACGCCGCAACAACAAGGTGCGTGCAGCTGTCGTATCGCTCGGGTCGGCTCATGCGCAGAGGCACTGATCTATAAATCACCAACACTCCGAGCAACAACTCGGATTGATTTAACTTCACTGTTTAAAAATCAGTCAATCTGTGCCTCATCAACGGCGATGTGGAAGTGTTGGAAACGCCGGTCTTCATTTATCAGGCTACTCATTCATGTAGGCTACTCTACCGTACCATTTATGTTAATATTGATCAAATTCAAGATCGAATCCTCGGTCCTCCCTTATCATTAAGCAGTATGAAAAGGCCACACACAGACAGTCGGCCTATTGGAGGTTGCCGTATGTATTTAAACCAATCAAAATGTAGTAGTGAATATTATTTCAAAACCTTTGTTATCCACCATGTTATTCATCACTTGATTGAATTTATTACTGATAATATACAGACCTAGGCAAACAAGATGTGTGTGTGTGTGTGTGTGTGTGTGTGTGTGTGTGTGTGTGTGTGTGTGTCTGTGTGTGTGTGTGTGTGTGTGTGTGTGTGTGTGTGTGTGTGTGTGTGTGTGTGTGTGTGTGTGTGTGTGTGTGTGTGTATCTTTAGATACTAGTTGCTACCCCTAAAATTGACTCAGTTTATCACCATTGGGGCATATGGCAGGTATGAAACAACATAAACAGTATGACAGAATGGCATGACAGCTTTATTGACAGATTAGGCACAAGACAATATATTTGTTTGTTTCTTTAATTGTTCCCCATTCAGTTGAGCCCTTTCAATTTTTTATTATCACATGCTGCCTTAAATTTTGTTATCTTGTACATTTTGTTTAGTATATATTGTATATTTTTTAGTATTGTACATTGGTTGGCATTCTGCGGACAGCAAAGCAAGAATTTCATTGTACAGGGAAACATGTTTTCTACTGTGCATATGATAATAAACACTTTGAATCTTCAATCTTCAATGGGCCTGTGTAATTCTTGGCATGACATTTGAATCATCAACAATTTTCTCATTTTAAATGTCGGGCTATTACAGTTGAACGAAACAACATTGATTGGTGACTGGTTCATTGTTCGGTCTGCTAGCTAAACATCATATAAAACACTGTATTATACAATCATATAAAACAAAAGAAGAAGACGACAGATTCATGGACTTGTATTCATAATCCAATCATCGTACCAAAACCTAACCTCCCCTAGTTCAAATCTGTACGTCACGGCATTTGGAAATCAACGGAAAGCCATCATTATTCCTCCCCCTCTCTGTCTCTACCCAACGACTTAAACCCCATCATTCATAGATCAGTGGTCTCTACCCTCCGTTGCACCTCTGGTAGGTGACGAAGGTGGCCCCAGCCTTCACCCCCAGCTCCCCCAGGCTCTGGTGCTCCAAAACGGGCTTGCCGTTGTAGGCGAGGCTCAGGCTTCCCTCCAGATCAGGCCTCTTCTGGAGGAACTTCCTCTTCAGTTTGCCGATGGTGTCGGCGCTCTTGAGGAACAACTCAATGATTTTGCCATCGGTGCCGTTGATCACCTTGAGAGGAACGCGGGTTCCCTGCTTCGGTTCTGGAGTTTGCTGGGTCTGTGGCACCTTGCCTACCACCTGCAGACAGGTGTGAGTTGTCTTCAGGAACCTCAGGTCGTAACGGGCATGGATAGGAGGATCTCCTAAAGGCCAGCACAGTGCCTCAGGTAGGACCGGAACAGCCTGGGAGAGAGAAGGAGAGAGATAGGGAGAGAGGGGGATGGGGAGAGAGAGAGGGAGAAAAGAAAGAGGAAGGGGGGGAGAGACAGAGAGAGACACTGGTATACAATGTACCATACTATACTGCCACAATGGATGGAAATGCAAGACATCAATAAACAATAATTTAATTCCTGCATGGCAGGAACCAAAAGAATGCTCACCATATGGGGCATTGAACAATCACCACTATGCAGATTTTGTAGTGAGGAAACTGAAGCAAAAGAACATCTGTTTTGGTATTGCCCCATTGTGTCTGGGGTTCAGGAATGGCTGTCAAATATTATAATCAATAATATTTAATAAACAATAACAACGTTATTGTTTATTAAATATTATGGTGGCTGGGCAATTTAAAAAAAAATAATAACTCAATAAAAATTCCTGCACGGCATTTTGTTTACTTTCATATTTAGTCATTTACTCGAAAGACGTTGAAAGAAAATAATTCATTCAAAAACACATTAAATGACAAGGAAGTGGTTTTGTTTGCCAGCACCACAACATTAGACAGTGTTGGCAGTATGCCCTGCAGGGTAACATTTGCTCTCAAAGATCATTCAGCTTCAAAATATGCAGTACCCTCCCTAAGTACATAATATGGGACTGGGAAATGTTTTCTTCTTTTGACTCTATACTCAAAAAGTTTGGATTTTAAATCAAACAATTACTGAGGTCAAAGTATAGATTCTCTGCTTTTATTTTATGGTATTTGTGTACATATTGGTTTCACCATTTAGAAATGACAACACCTTTTCTGCATAGCCCCCCTATTTTAGGGTTAATAAGTAATGGGACAGAATTATATAATGTCTGAATTAAGCACTCATGTTTAGTATTTGGTCGACAATCCTTTGCAAGCAATTACTAAATCATACAGCTATATACTACGGATCAGCAAAAACATCCTTACCATTGGATACCGGAATTGTAGATGTTCCATTGTTGCCATTGTGAACATTTGGATTGTGTTTCTCCTGTCGCTCAAGGACTGTTCCTGTGTGTGATCGGTGTTAATGTCACCTATCAAGCAGTGTGCAGCTTTTATATAGTCTGTGGTGGGGGGGAAACCCAACGTTCAGGAAGTCCCTCAGAAAACCCCCCAATTTATCTCTGCCTCCCTCCAGCTCCTTGCCCTGGAGGCCAGTCAGCGTGGTGCTCCTGGTCAGCTGATTTCTGTGAAATGCTGCCTAGCTGCCAGACAGTAACAATCCCATCAAGATAGGCAACAACGTGCACCAGAGACACAGTTCTGACTGCCAAGTTGTGGTGGTGGGGTGTGTGTGTGTGTGGGACTGCTACCCAGGTCAAACAGGTCATAGGTGTGTGTGTGTTACCTCCAAAACCTAAAAACCTATGAAACTAACAATGTAGAAATAGGCCAAAGTGTTTGCGGGAGCAATACACAATAGCTTGATACGTTAGAATGGTAGTGCAGATAGACCAGGTGCAGAGGCCAGGAAAAAGAGAGAGAGAGAGAGAAGGGGGAAGAACGAGAGAGTGAGTGAGTGAGTGTGTGTGTGTGTGTGTGTGTGTGTGCACGTGCGCATGTGTACGTGCCTGAGAAAAGGAAAAGGGTACAAAAAGCAGATAAGTCATGTGACTATCCGTAACCCAAACAACAGTGCAAAGCTCTAAATACAATCTTCACCCCTCCTTTCCTGGAAAACTTACCTCAGTATCCACAGTTCTACAAGGCTTTATTGAAGCTACTGTTACCTCATCAAATTCAACTGGTACAGTAACTAGTCAACTTAGCTGCTCTAGTCAAATCAAAACCATTATCCACAAGTCCCTTGGAATGACTGTATTTTCTTCTCATGTGCTGCTCAATTCTCTGGGCGAAAATGCCTTGTTGATGCCAGAGGTCAGAGGAGAATGGCCAGACTGGTTCGAGATGATAGAAAGGCAACAGTAACTCAAATAACCACTCGTTACAACCAAGGTATGCAGAAGACCATCTCTGAATGCACAACATGTCGAACCTTGAAGCAGATGGGCTACAAAAGGGGGTCCAACCCAGTACTAGCAAGGTGTACCTAATAAAAGCAAGGTGTACCTAATAGAGTGTATATCAATATGTTATAATGTTTTATTAGTACACACATGTTCACACAGATGCATGCACACACACGCACACACACACACACACATATAAATATGATGTGATGTGAAATCCTGCCAGGGACGTTTAGGTACTTTCCAGCGGGGCAAAACAACAATAAACAGAAAGCGAAACGAATACTGTACACCCTAGGAAACTTGCATGCTTACTACCACTACCCTCCCTGTACTAGCCCTAAACACAACCTTTGAGACCTCTTCACCCCCACTTGTCCCCTGTACAAGTTCTCTCCTGTTAAAAAATAATAATAAAAGAAAATTGGCTCTCTGGCTTTACGACTGGCAATGGCCCCTGGTGTGAGCATTGATTACTTTGTCTTATGATGACTATTGGATAGATGATTCACTTACTTAACCAAATGTATTTGTTGTAAGTCGCTTTGGATAAAGGTGTCTGCTAAATGCCATAAATGTAAATGTTCACACTGGTTCACAGTTGCCCTCAATATCCCACCGCCTTCCCCCCATGTCGAGATCATTGTGTAACCTACCTAAATGATTATATTTATGTTGTGTTTTGTTAATGTGTTCGGTTTTTATATGATGTATTGTGTGTTGAGACCGTGGTGAAAATGTACTTTAAAAACCTAAATCAACTTGAAACTAGAAGTCTTGTCTTATGAAAAGGACTGAAACTATTACCAAGACTATGTTGCTGAGTTATTTTATTGACTTTGACAAATATAGGCACGCAGTTGTAAATCATTTTATAAAGCATCTTATTTTCTTTACAACAGGGTGAACCCACAGGTAAACAAAGATACAAAATCAGGAAGAGTGAACACAAGACACTTCTGTCTAACACATGGACAGGGGAAGTGTCACCATCAAATACATGAATCTGGTTTATGCAAAATAGGCTCAAGATCTAAACTCCATGTGGGTATGATGAAATCATTCCAACCATAGTTTATGCCACTCTAAAAGCACCCATGCTAAAACTGTGGTGTTGAGATGTTTGATGGGTAAGGATCAAACAATGCATTGCACTCTGTAAACATACAGAAAGCTGTGAATTCTTCCGGAATACGTTGTTATATCAATGTAGTTGAAAACAAAATGGTGGTGGGTTGCAGGCACTTTCTGTGTGAGTCTACAACTCCTCAATTTGTGTTTAAGGGGGTCTGTTTATCCCCCTCCAGCTTCAACACACACACACACACCCCCACCCACCCACCCACCCACCCCATGGCCCTTTAGATCTGAACATCCCATCCAATCACAGTCAACCTGTGCAGTCTCTTCACTTGTCCCCCTTGACCCCTTTCCCGGCAGGTTTAGGGTTCCTAGGCGGTTTCTTCTGCAGCATGGCCAGAGTGTCCCTCTTCTCAATCTTCCTCAGCTGTTTCTTCTTCATCCTCTTGATCTTTGTTGTGTTGCGGATCTGAAGCGGAGACATCAGACAAATAAATACAACATACACATCACTGTGTTAAGGGTCAACCACAGGTTATCTGTCTGGTTCAGAATGATGTCACTGGGGATCTGTGCTAGGGAGGGACACGTAACCAATGGATTCTTTCCATACCCCGTCTCAGGTGGGATACAACTTGACATTTGAGTATTCCCAAATACATGAAGACATGGGTAAATACTGTTGAGCGTGTGTGTGTGTGTGTGTGTGTGTGTGTGTGTGTATGTCACTTACCACTTGCACCACCTCAGACTTCCTCTCGTTCTCTTCCTTCCTTTTCAGGTTCTCCTCTCTCCTCTTCCTCTTATCCTGTGAGGAGTAAAGAGAGAGATGGGATGAGTGTGTGAGGAGGGGAGAGAGATTGGATGAGTGTGTGAGGAGGGGAGAGAGAGATGGGGTAAGGAGGGGAGAGAGAGATGGGATGAGTGGGTGAGATGGGATGAGTGGGTGAGCCAACATCATGATAGCAGAACGGTCACTCTATCAGTGTCCCACAGAATCATCTGTATTATTTTTGGGACCCAGGATCAGATCTATCTGGCAGATTTGTATTACTATAAGGGAAGTCAGCCAGCTTGATATGATCCTGGATGGCAAAAAATAATCTGGATCATTCTGAAGCCCATACTGGGCCCTGAATTTCAAATAAAGAAAGAAAGAAAGAGAGAAATGTGCAGCATGACTCAGACCTCCTTCTCCCTGGCCTTGTCCTCCTTCAGCTGCAGAGAGTACTTCTTCACCAGCTCCTTCTCTCTCTTGGCCTCCATCTTCCTCTCCCAGGAGGACCGCAGGGGCTTGTCCCTCAGGAGGGCTGAGAACCTGCAACACACCCAACAACGACATCAACCACTGCACTGTTGAGGAAGCTGACAACCTGGAACACACCCAACAATCAAACATCTATCACTGCACTACTGAAATGCAGCTGATGACCTGCAACACACCCAATGACAACACATTAACCACTTCACTGCTGAGAGGAAGCTTGCAAAGGATGCATTTCATTGTACAATTTAGGTCATGTATCTTGTGTATATAACCAATAAACTTTGACTTGACTTGTGTCAACAATCAAACAAAAGGTAGCTGCATTAATTAATGATACAATGCTAAATAGAACTTTTGCTAAATAAGCTTTTGCTCATGGGGGTATGTGTGTGTGTGTCCCTGTCTGTCCAATCAGGTAATTTCTTGACAATATGTCTGTCTATTCAGGGCCCCACCTCACGCAAAAGTTCCAAAAATCACTTTAATGTTAGATTTCATATGAGCGTAGTTGCAGTGGCCCATGCTACATATAGCTGTGTGACCTGCAGCAGCTTCACTCCTAAAATTACAGATAATGGCCATATTAATGCTTTAGAGAGCTTTCATATCCCTGCATTGAAGAAACAACTGATGTCATCTTATTAGTCTAAAGCAATGCAGTGAAAAGCTACTTTGACCAGTCAAGTTGTGTCAGATCCGAGATCTCTTCAAGGAAGGAAGGGTAGAATCACTTAAAATTATCCAAACAGAGCCAATAAGCATGATCAGTTACATTCTCCATGTGTAAACTTGTTAACACAGTTTCAGGCCTACACACGTTTTGCAAAATAAACATTTGCTCATTTGAGTGGTGAGGTGTGCCGCTCTCTGTCCAATCAGGTAATTTCTTGACAATATTTCTGTATTTCGGAGACCTATTTTGAGCTTGTTAGCGTACATTTTAAAAGTAGCGGCCGGAATGATACAAAGATCCTGTAGTATCTCTTTAGCAGGTGTGTAGTGATGGCTATTGGTGGGCTGACAGGGAAGGGACACGTGTGCAAGAGTCAGAAATTCCCCATTTGTGACTAGGTGACCATCCTCCCCGTCATCATCCCTGTCCCTAAGAAGTCCAAGGCTACCTGTCTCAATGACGACCGCCCTGTGGCTCCCACGTCAGTCATTAAGTGCTTTGAGAGGTTAGTCAAGCCTCAAGGATTTCGTTGCATTGTATACCTGTATATGATGTAATGACAAATAAAACTCAACTTGTACATCAGGTCATTGTACATTACAATTCGTTTCTCAATCACTGTAACTGCCGGTGGCACTTAGCTAAACCTTCGATAAAAACAATCGGGCAGTCACAGTACGATGATCTATCGTTGATTCACTTACTTTATACAAATGTACTTATTATGTGGCTTTGGACAAGAGCGACTGCTAAATGACTTCAATGTAAATGTATATAATCCTCGTAACGTATGGGGCAAGAATCAGAACATCCATGTTTGCAGTGGGTGGCCCTCCGTACCCACCTTTGCTTGTTGCGGTCCTTCCAAACCCGTCCGGACTTCGGCTTCCCCAACGGTATCATCGGTTCCCGTTTCTCACTCGACTCCGATTGAGTCCTCTTTTTCGCCGTTTTATTCGGGCGGTCCGTTACCGGGGCGGTCTCCTTTGGTACCGGGCGAGCGTTGTTTTCCTTCTCGTTGCATTGGTCTGGTATCGGACCAGCTGAACTGTCCGGAACTGTAGACGTAATATCGGTAGGTTTGTCGGATTCAGCGGGTTTTGGACATACTTCAACTTTGGTCAATAAACTTGGTTCTGACTCGGTGCTTGGCACGGTTGGCTTACTAGACGCAGCGATGTGTTCCACGACTACAACCTCCGGGTCGGGATCCGCCGGGTTCTCCGTTTCACACGGTACCTCCTGAATGACCGATTTCCTTCGGCGACTGGGAGTCTTCAGGCTCGGGACTTCGGAGTCCAGAAGCGCGGCTGGGGTCCGTACTCTGCGGCCGCTACGAGTCCGTGTCACGACGGGAGGAGGTAACTCGAGATCGGGGTCTTCTCCGGTCTCATGTGATACTCCTTCGTTGGACGTCGGTTCGTTTTTAACTATTTCTTCACTTGCCGACATGTTATCAAAATGAAATTACAAACCAACTGCATATATTTGCTATTGCGATAGACAAGACCGTATTGTATATATCACAATTCAACGGATTGAGAAAACCCACGTGTACCCGTGTGTGCTGATCTGGAGCACCACAGAGTAAGAAACTACAGTACAATTTGTATAAGGAGACTGCCGCCTAGCGGTCGAAATATAATATCACCACAACAATCAGTCACATGACAAGAGTCCCAGCTTCCGCACCGCGTTTGCAGAATTTCACCAACTTGTGGTGTGCAGTCCGAAACAATCACGAGTGAAGAATGCCATCCGTCGGAGTCGTGCTTCTATGCTCTCTCTTTGCAAGTACTGTAAGTAGAAGACTTAATATACAGCCTTGTCCCCTGATTCAGAAAAGTTAAATCGGAAATACAACGATTATGATATATGCCATTTAGCTGACGCTTTTATCCAAAGCGACTTACATTGCAGTGGGTGCATACATTTCAGTATATATGGTCCCAGCAGGAATCAAACCCACAACTGTGCTACAGTTTCCTTGAACTATACCAGCTGTTGTTATTGTCATTGCCTTCAACGTTGATACAAAATACAGTAGTTGACATTGACCTTGTTCTAACAGGGCTGTTCTGTCAAAGAGACCCAGGAATTAAAAAAAAAAATATATAAAAAAAAAAGGCTACATCTAGATAACCGTTATGTTGAGAATGTGTTGCTTGTGTTATTCAACTCTGTATTTAGTTCTTCAGTCTCACCAACAAAAGTAGCCATGAGAGGGCACAGGTTTGTCAGGACTGCTGCCATCAGCTACAGTGGCATCACATGAGAAACAACCTCTCTGTCATAAAACCATCAACGTGTCTCACCTGGGATTTTACAAGAGTTACACTAAAGAAATTATGACTCAAATTGCTCTGAGTACAGCTGACCTCTTGTCTCTGTGTGCATTTCTCTCTCTCTCTCTCTCTCTCTCTCTCTCTCTCTCTCTCTCTCTCTGTGTGTGTCTCTCCCGCCCCCTCCATCACTCCCCCCCTTCCTCATTCCCCCTCTCTCTCTATTTCTCCCCCCTCTCTCTCTTATACAACCTCTCCATGTGTGTCTGCATGTCTGTGTCTGTCTCTCTCTCTCTGTGTCTGTCTCTCTCTCTCTCTGTCTCTCTATCTATCTGTGTGTCTGTCTCTCTCTGTCTCTATCTGTCTCTCTATCTATCTGTGTGTCTGTCTCTCTCTATCTGTGTGTCTGTCTCTCTCTATCTGTCTCTCTATCTGTCTGTGTGTGTAGCTGGGTGCGCCACGCTCCTTCAGTGTGGACTACCAGGGGGACTGTTTCCGTAAGGATGGCCAGGAGTTCCGCTACATCTCTGGCAGCATCCACTACAATAGGATCCCCCGGGTCTACTGGAAGGACAGGCTGCTCAAGATGTATATGGCCGGGCTCAACGCCATCCAGACGTAAGTGTCTAGATCTCTGGGGGAGGCTGGTGGAGGTAGAAATCGGAGGACGGGCTCATTGTAAAGCATTGGAACGGAATTCATTTCCGTGCATTACAATGAGCCTGCCCCTTACTCTTCCTCCTCCTCCCTCAGGTATGTCCCCTGGAACTTCCACGAGCCTTCCCCAGGCTGGTATGACTTCAACGGACAGCAGGACCTGGAGGGCTTCCTGCAGCTGGCTCACGACACAGGCCTCCTGGTCATCCTAAGGCCTGGGCCCTACATCTGTGGAGAGTGGGACATGGTGAGAGGAAGATGGAGAGAGGGAGGGAGTGATGGAGAGAGGGAGGGAAGGGAGGGAAGGAGCCTTACATATGAGTGGGATATGGTGAGGGAGGGAGAGAGATATATATATATGGATGGATGGGGTCTTATAGAGAGAGTTATATGGTGAGAGAGATACGGGGCGATAGATAGATAGATGTATGGATACAGTACATGACCTGGTTAAAGTGAATGATTAATTCTGTCTTTAGGGGGGTTTACCTGCCTGGCTGCTCAACAAGAAAGACATCGTCCTACGCTCCTCTGACCCTGGTACACACACACACACACACACACACACACACACACACACACACACACACACACACACACACACACACACACAGACACACACACACACACACACAGACACACACGGTGTGTGTATGATCTCTCATGTGTTTCAGACTATCTTGCAGCGGTGGACAAGTGGATGGGCCAGTTATTGCCCATCATCAAACCTTTCCTCTACAACAACGGTGGACCAATCATCACTGTTCAGGTGAGCACAGGTGTCACCTCATTGATCAATATCCGAGTGTTGATGATATGGACACACCTCACTGGTCAATATCCTTGGCAGAAATCAGAAGATGGGCTCATTGTAATGAGAAACTCATTCTATTCCATGCATAACAAAGAGCCCATCCTCCTGCAGCCTGCCCTGTGTTCAAGGCCAGTGTTTGGGGGTTTGGGCTGGGTTCTCAGGATGGAACTGGTGTGGTGTGGTGGCTGGGTCACAGACTCACAGGAATATATGACAGGCTTTTGGTCAAACACACAAACAAGTTTTGATACCATTCCTCATTCCATGCATTACAATGAGCCCGTCCTCTGATTTCTTCCTCCACCAGCCTCCACTGGTGTCCTCCTCGGCTGTCCAAAGACTCACTTCACTGAAACACTGAAAACTGTTGCCCTTTTTTTCACCTTTACATGTTTGGAACCTCTCTCTCCCCCCAGGTTGAGAATGAGTACGGTAGCTACTTTGCCTGTGACTACAACTACCTGCGTCACCTGACCCAGGTCTTCCGCTCCCACCTTGGAGAGGAAGTTGTACTCTTCACCACAGATGGGGCGGGGCTTGGCTACCTGAAGTGTGGCTCCCTGCAGGGCCTCTACGCTACTGTCGACTTCGGGCCAGGTACCTGCCGTCACTCTAATCTAGCAATCATCTATAATGGAGGGACCTTAGCATCTACCCTGAAGAGGGTAGGGACCTCTTCAGGGTAGATGGTAAGTGGGATGCTTGGAACGGCCACCATAGACTTTGGAACAGGTAGGGCGAACCTTCCACCGTTCCAATCTAGCAATCATCTAGAATCAATCCATTATGGTGATAGGAGAGACCACGGCTAATTTATAAATGCCAAGTGGGATGCTTGGAAGGGACGACCCGACTCTGACATCACCCTGTTGAAGGGTTAAGGATGATGATGATGTCTTGTACTTGCCTGTTAGAGAATAAGAGCCACTTCAGATCTGTACTACTCGTTCTGTTCTGGCTTTTATACGTGTGGATCTTTCTCTCTCTCTTTCTTCCCCCTTCTCTCTCCCTCTCTCTCATTCTTTCCCCTTCTCTTTCTCTCCTCCCTTCTCTCTCTTTCTACCCCCCCCCCCCCCCTCTCTCTGCTGGTTCTGACCATGTGATGCTGTTTGCTCAGACACACTCTTGACTAACCGCTCCTTTATAACCTCTGATTCATGTTTTCCTGACGTGTGTGTTCTCTCTGTCACCTGCTGAACTGAGGATCATGTGCTCATGTCAGGAGAAAAAGGTTTTATTTAAATGTTTTGATATGTGTGTGTGTGATACACAGGAGGGAACGTGACCGCTGCATTTGAAGCACAGAGACATGCAGAACCACATGGACCCTTGGTAAGTCAGCCCGTTCTGACACATTCTATGTCCACTCAGCGTTGTGAGATGACGTTCTACTTGCTCCATTTCTATGCTGTGTTCTACTAACTCTGTGTTGTTGTCATCAGGTGAACTCTGAGTTCTACACAGGCTGGCTGGACCACTGGGGAGAGCGCCACTCTGTAGTCTCCTCCTCCCTCGTAGCCAAGTCCCTCAACGAGATCTTGTCAGTAGGAGCCAGTGTAAACCTGTAAGGAGAGATGCAGGGGGGGGGGTGTGGAGGGAGGGAGGGAGATATGCTCTCTATAGGAGCCAGTAAGGCTTCTACCATGGAGGGAGGGATGAGTGGGTAGAAAGAAAGTAAGAAAGAAAGATGATCACATATGGAAGTCTAATGTCACCGAGGATAGTTTGACTTTGTCTGACGGATCTGATCTTGTTGTTCCAGATACATGTTCATAGGAGGGACCAACTTTGGATACTGGAATGGTGAGTTCACTGGTCTGTATACCCAATAGACACTGCATACACACACACACATACCCTATATATATATAGGGGAGGTGGGGGGGGGGGGGGGGTCCAGGGGTTCCTGCGAACTGGTTGTGAGAATGTGTTTCTATCTCCTCACGTCTCCTGTGTGTGTGTGTGTGTGTGTGTGTGTGTGTGTGTGTGTGTGTGTGTGTGTGTGTGTGTGTGTGTGTGTGCCTCTCTCTCTCTCTCTCTCCCAGGTGCCAACACGCCATATGCCCCTCAGCCAACCAGCTACGACTACGATGCTCCACTGACGGAGGCAGGAGACCTCACCGACAAGTACTACGTCATCAGGGACGTCATCAAAATGGTAATACAGTATATAAAACAAAACCTGCAGAATATATTACATGACACCTGCAGTAGGGTCGTTATGTTCTACTAACTAACTAACTGTCAACCTTTAGTTATCCATTTTACAAAAATGATTGGAGCCCAATGATATCAGTGATTTAAACCCTTTGTGAGTGTGATTTACAGATTCCAATCTCCATGCCAGCTCCACAATAGACAGACAGTTATGTTAGTAGAATATAGACAGTTATGTATCAATTCTCTGAATGATATCATATTGACGTCTATATTTTGCTCCTACAGTACCGTAAAATACCAGAGGGGCCAGTACCTCCGACCACCCCTAAATACGCTTACGGATCTGTGCCAATGAAGAAGGTACCTGTCCTGTTCACTCCTTACACACAATACAATTCAGCTGACCTCAACTCAATTCAAATTAGTTAAATACAAGACAATGAGGAGTTGAGTTGTACTATTCCTTTGCATGTCAGGCACAACAATGCTACCCCACCAAGCAGATGTATCTTTTCTTCTATCCAGTGCAAAAAGAAGAGTGTATTTTCACTGTTTGTCTCCCCCCCTCCAGCTCCAGTCTGTAGTTGAGGCTCTCGACGTGTTGTGCTTCTCTGGTCCTGTTAGAAGCTTCTACCCTCTGACCTTCATAGAGATCAAACAGGTCTGCCTGTCCCTCCATCCCTCTGTGTTTCTGCCTGCCTGCCTGCCTGCTTGCTTTTCATAGAGATCAAACAGGTCTGCCTGTCCATCCGTCCGTCTGTGTTTCTGCCTGCCTGCCTGCCTGCTTGCTTTTCATAGAGATCAAACAGGTCTGCCTGTCCCTCCGTCCGTCTGTGTTTCTGCCTGCCTGCCTGCCTGCCTGCCTGCCTGCCTGCTTGCTTGCTTTTCATAGAGATCAAACAGGTACGCCTGCCTGTCTGTCCGCCTGTGTCTCTGTTTGCCTTTCTGCCTGTCTGTCCGCCTGTGTCTCTGCCTGCCCGTGTGTCTGTCTGCAGCTCAGCCACACCCAAGCCTCACCCCACCACTGTGGTGAAAAAACACTCATATGACCAGACCAGGCCCAGGACTTTTTCCTGACTGTGACCTTATCAGGAAAGATTAAGTACCCGAATTGTTGCCAGTCACACAAGCTTGGCCCACCTCTGTGGTGAAAAAATACTAATTTAAACTAATTTAAACTAATTTTCTTCCCTTCCACTAGCACCGACTTATTCTTAAAGAAAGTCTTACTTACAGTTCCTGTGATGTTTGGTGTCTCACTTACTTTAGAGAAATGTACTTATTGTAAGTCGCTCTGGATAAGAGTGTCTGCTAAATGACTAAAATCTAAATGCAGATTAGGACCATGACTTTTTCCTGACCATGTGACCTTATCAGGAAAGATTCTGGGCCCTAATTGTAGCCAATCACAATGACCAGTTGTACGTTCAGTACTTTTTTTCCTGACCATGTGACCAGACCAGGAAAAACTCTTGGTCAGGTCACGTTGTTAGGAAAAACTCCTGGTCGAAAGACCCAAAATGGCTGTCGTGGCTCCACAGTTTCTGTGTTCTGTATTGTGAAGGCCTTTGGGTATGTGCTGTACCGGACCAGGCTGCCTGTGGACTGCAGCAGCCCCACCCCCCTCTCCTCTCCTCTGAACGGAGTCCATGATAGAGCATATGTGTCTGTGGACGGGGTGAGTCTGCCACTTATGCACTTTGAGATTATTCTTGTATCATAAGAAGTGCTTTATAAATGTAACAAATTGTTATTATTATTAAAAATAATAATAATTAACACATCGCTCTGGTAAAAAAGATTTCATCTCAATGAGACTAACCTGGATGAAGAAAACATTGAAAACCTCTCTGCAGCACGCAACTCACATCTGTGTTTATTACTTGTTTGTATTTCTTAATTTGTATTCAACCATTATTTATCCATTTGACCCACATTATTGTGTACAATAGCCCATTGATATCAGTGACTTAGGCCCTTGTGAGTGACTTACAGATTCCAAGCCCCACGCCGTCTCTACAATAGACTTTTGATGTCTGAAAGTGAACAATCCACAATCAAAGTCATAAAGGAGGTGTGTCTTGACATTGATCTTGTGTGTTCCTGTGTCGTCCCCAGGTGGTGGTGGGGGTCCTGGAGAGGAACAAGGCGCTGAGCATCAACGTGACGGGCCGGGCCGGGAGTCAGCTGGACCTGCTGGTGGAGAACATGGGACGCGTCAACTATGGCAAAGGCATCAACGACTTCAAGGTTAGAAACATTCTCTCTCTCATATATATATATATATATATATTATATATATATTAATATATATATTAGTATATAGATATAACAGCAGCCTGGTTGGAGTTCAAACATCAACTTTTCGTTATTGAACAACAAAGACCAGATAATGATTGTCTTCTCCTCTCTCTCTCTCTCTCTCTCTCCCCCCCCCCCCCCCCCCCCTCAGGGCCTGGTATCTAACCTGACTCTAGGAGCCGATGTGCTGACTGGCTGGCTCATCTACAGCCTGAACATTAACGAGGCTGTCAGCAAGGGCCTCCTCTGGGAGAAGAAGTCCTCTCTCTCCCCCCTGGCTCCCCCGCCCTCCCCCCTCTCCCCCCCAACCTTCTACGGGGGCAGCTTTGTCATCCCGGACGGCATCCCAGACCTCCCACAGGACACGTACATCCAGTTCCCTGGATGGAGGAAGGTGGGTTCTACTGGGGTTCTAACTGTCTGATCTCTAATATTCACACAACTGACAGGAGGGAGGGGAGTTTTAGCTGGGGTTTAAATACGTTTTAATGACTCTGTAACAATGTCCGGTTGTACACAGAGGCAGACGCAGTATAGTGATAAGGGACTTTCTCCCGTTTATTTTGACAAGGGGTCCGCTGGCACGGCTCGGCTTTCCAGCCTCGTTCAAAGTCTTTCCTTTGGCCCTTTGGTCCTGTGCTCGGCTTGGCTCGGCTCGGCTCTCCTCTGCTCTCGCCGCCTGCTTCTCCAGCTTAGCTCCCTTACTGAAATGGCAGAAGCACACCCATCTTAAACATTCGCCGGCGAGACTTAATTCGCAGCAGGTGTGCAACAAAAGTCTCGCCGACACAACCCCGGCCACGGTCCTGTAGCTCCCTCTACAGGCCGAACGCTGCATGTCCCCCCACAGACTCATTATATTTTATGCTTTTGTCTTGTATTCCAAGTGCACTGGATGGCGGCACCTCAGCATTAGTACTACCTTGACTGTTACTCTCAGTTTCAAAGCTTTTGTTTGTTAAGGTAATTCAAAGATTGATTGATTGTTTCATTGATATGTATTGACTGATTTGCTTTTGTTGTTGTTTACGTAACCAGGGACAGGTGTGGATCAATGGGTTCAACCTGGGTCGGTACTGGCCCGCCCGGGGCCCTCAGGTCACCCTGTTTGTGCCTGCTAGCATTCTGACCACTGACAGACCCAACCAAGTGACTGTTCTGGAGCTGGAGGGGGCAGCATGCACCCCCGGACCCTGCACCGTGGAGTTCACCAACACCCCAGTCCTCAACGCCACCATCAAGTCTCACCCTAACCACCAGAGGGCGCTGTTTCTCAAAGAGGACCTCTTGTGATATGATGATGATGACGTTGATTCTTGTGAAATGCACTGATCGAAAACAAGTGATCTATTTGCACTGGTCGTCGCCAGTTCCCGAACAATCTCTAGTTTTTGCCCCAGAGGTACGAGTGTAGATCTGAAAGGATTGGAGAGGTGGAAGCAAAATTGTGGAAACTTCTATCATCGTGGGGGGGGGGGGGGGGGAGGAGACTGGGTTACAGGAACTGGGTTCAGGGAATCAACTTTGTTGGTGTTAATTTCAGCAATCAATTTGCCTCTGGACCCACCGTGTTTCCCCCAGTGAATTCATTCAATTTTCACCACTGCTTACACCTATCCCATCCTGTCAGATCTACATTCAGTATATGGTACAAGGCTAGGGCTCAGTTGGAGATGTGGTGATAGATGATCTCTTTTCATCAAATAATGAATGTTTTTAAATTAATCAATCAATGGGGGCTCTACCCCAATCAGGGGAGGCTGGTAGAGGTAGAAATTGGAGGAGAGGCTTATTGTAGTGCGTGGAATGGAATTAGAAAAGGTATCGAACACTGAAAAATGATTTCTGCCTCCCCAATGATGTCCAAGTAGGTGAAGCGTCAGCGTCTTGTAAACCTGCACAGCTTTGTTTACACTCGCATGTGTGTTCTAAGGGAAGTTTTTATGTTTTAACTTGTATGGCTCAGTCCAGTGTTGAATGTGTTTTTATAGGCATCAGTTTACAGTGCTACGGCCTTTGTGGTACTGATGATAACATCGGTCTCGGTTGTTGTTCGTCATATAATACCTCCTAGTTTGGGAAGTTACGGCAGGGAACGATGTGTGCCAAATTAACCTTGCCTCTTGAGCCTACATCGGGCCGATATTTTCAGAATATCGGGCCGAACCAAGCCGTACTGTGCCTGCACAGGTGTTTTCCTTTCACATTGCATTGTTTCAGTTTCAGTTAATTTCTTTAACTCATTTAGTGCTGAGGGTAAATAAAGTCGCCCAAATTGTCGACATGGTGACAAGGGGTGACTTTATTCACCAAAAATGCATCAATTATAATGCTTCATTTTGTAGCCAAAGTATTGTTGCTGGGTAAACACCACATAAAACACATGGCGCTCTAGGTGGTGAGTGAGTTAAAAGCGCGCTCAGCTGGTCCCACATCATATGTGGTGCCAGTCTGCTTGTTCCTGTGCTGAGGGGCGACTGTGACAATGTTTAAACCTGATCTAATAGGGCTGGAACGGGCCATGAGAATTGAAAGCAGGCTGTTCAAAACCATCCATGAGTACAACACGGGTCAGCATAATATTGTGTAATAAGGGTGTGCCACTCTCATGAAGAACTGTTGATTTTTCTGTGTTTCTTTTATTTCTGTGCGGAATATTGTTTGGTGCCTCTTGTCTTTCCAGGAATGGTTCACTTTGTGGACAGCAGGAATCATGCACATATTTAATGATTGCGTATGCTGTACTTTTGGAATCTCCTTGTTATCGTTTTATTCTAGTGAATGCATGTATAACATTTTTATTCAGGACTTTTTGATTTCTGAAACCAGTTGATTTAAATGTAAGTGTTTTAAAAGTTTAAGTATAATCTGTTTGATTAATCATAGTGATTAACTCCAAGCGTCACTTCACTGTGATTAAAAACTACAATTCCCATACATCGCTACTACGTTTCCTTTCACCTCGACGTCAAAGCCACACCCACCCTCATTAATCGGAAAAGGAGTGCTAAAAAGTAAGTGGAACGAATTTCCAAATTATTGTCGTAATATCATTTAAATACGTCTTATTTTGTACATAGACAGTGGTTTTTAACATTGTGTGGATCCTATTCAGTCTCAATTTAAGCTTTATTGCAAGAAAATTAGTCGTTGCGTTAACATGGCAGTCGGAGTTAGCTTCAGTTAGCCCGGATATGGCTAGCCTTAATCACAACAATGCCATCACAAAAGTCAAGGGACTGCTGAAGGATTGCATGAGTTCTTCACCCGGTACCAGAGCTTTCATTTCTGAGGCTCAGTATCCATGGTCCACAAAGTCACATTACATCAAATCCTTGCCATTGCTTAGCTAAACTAACGTTATATAGCTTTTGATCTCGTAGTGGCTGGCTGGCTGGACCGTAAATTGAGCGACAGCTTTAAACTATTTCCACCACCAACATAACATTGCGCTAGCCCATCAAGTTTCTTCTGCAACTTATTTGTCTAGTTATCATGTAGTGTTGTGATCATTGCAGTAATATAATGGTTCCTTCTTCTAGTAATGAAGCTGACCTGTGTCGCTACGGTAGAGGGGTAGATCAACAACAAACGAGCCACACCGGATTGTAACCAGAAGGACCTCCGTAGGTGAAGGGAAGCCGCAGTCAATGATGCTCTGGAACTATCAACAAAGACCAAGGACATGAATGCTAGACTGTCACTGACTAGTTAGCTAACTTCTTGTAGTGCCCTGTCCCTGTTGTCTCCTACTCCACGCTCCTTCTGAAAGTTATGCACACATACTATAGTTGAGATCTAGCACTGTAGTACACATACTCTTGTACACACTAAGTAGTACACATACAAACGAGTACACATACAGACCACCCAGTATAAACCATGGTGGATAACCGCTACGCTACAGCGCTGGTCATCGGCTCTGTTCTGAGCCTCCTGGCCACTGTCTACCTCTCAGTCGCCGTGGGGACACAGCATTGGTACCAGTACCGCAGCTCTCCCGCGGCCAATCAGGAGGCCAGCAACACGTCGGAGCTGAGGGAGGAGTTCCTCCACGGGGAGTTTGATGAAAAGAGCTACAGCGACATGCTGTTCAAGCTCAACGGAACACTGGGGCTGTGGTGGCGGTGTGTCCTGGTGCCCGGACAGTCATACTGGTTTAAAGAGCCTGGTGAGAATGGACACACACACATACACACACACACACACACACACACACACACACACACACACACACACCTACCTACCGACGCACACATACACTTAGCTTTGCATGTGCACACACACACCTACACAGAAACATGTGCACACACACATTCAAGGCCTTGATGGTTAGCTGAATCAGGTGTTTGTGTAAGGCAATGAGTCACCAGGACTGTAACATCATGACTAGGTAAATACTACTGCCACTGAAAATGTTCTTTCTCTCTCTCAGATCCTAAGATGGTAACCCAGTGTGTGAGCTTCACTCTGCCCCAGCAGTTTGTCCCCAAGTACAAAGAACCAGGGAACCACAACAGTGGAGAGTACCTGCTTCGCACCTGTGAGTCCTGCCTCACACAGACACATACGCACACATACACTCTCGCATTGAGCATCAACTAATTCATTTGTGCAGTTCTTTACTTGTTTTTCTTGCTGTGTGTGTGTGTGTGTGTGTGTGTGTGTGTGTGTGTGTGTGTGTGTGTGTGTGTGTGTGTGCGTGTGCGTGTGCGTGTGCGTGTGCGTGTGTGTGTGCGTGCGTGCAGACCTGTGGCGGTTCCAGTTCCTGCTGCCACTGGTGTCTCTGGCGCTGGTGTTCCTGAGCGGACTCATCGGGGTGTGTGCCTGTCTCTGCCGCAGCCTTACCCCGACACTAGCTGTAGGAGTTCTCCACCTTCTGGCTGGTGAGAGAACTACACACACCGACACAACCCTGGACTGTAACCATACACACAACCACACAACTCTGGACTGTAACCATACATTCACTAAGGGAGGCTGGTGGAGGCAGAAATCGGAGGACAGGCTCATTGCAATGCATGGAATGGTATATATGGTAGTGCTCTGTAAGCATGAAACAAACTATTTGGATATGGGGCAGCTTGCCCAAGTAAGACTGCTCATTTTCTCCTAATTTTTTCTCCCGTTTGTCTGAAAGTAACCCTGACGGAACAGCTTGACACAGGTTAATGACCCACGCCTTCTCTCTTTCTCTCCCCCCCCCTTCCCTCCCCAGGTCTGTGTTCCCTGGGTACGGTGTGTTGTTTCCTGGCTGGTATGGACCTGCTCCACAGGGCCTCCGTGCTGCCGGACGGTGTGGATGGCTCCCTGGGCTGGTCCCTCTACTTGGCCCTCATCTCCTCCCCCATGCAGATGATGGCTGCTGCCCTGTTCCTCTGGGCCGCACGCAGCCACCGCCAGACCTACACCCGCATGACTGCCTACCGGGTAGCCTAGACCACAACTACACCCAACACCATCACAACCAGAACTACACCCTAGGACCACCCAACACAGCCAGACCTACACCCACATGACCGCCTACTGGGTGGCCTAGACTCAATACCTCTATCCTAACACCACCCTAATTACACCCCTAGACCCAACATCGCCAGAACTACACCAAACCCTTCCAGAATGACACCCAACACTGCCACGGGGCTATATCTATATTACCATCATGCTTATGCCCGTCCAACTCTTTCAGATAAAGTGTGTAGGGCAAAAGGGGCTAGGGCAGCGATCCTCACTCCTGGTCCTGGAGAGCCACAGTGGGTCCAGGTTTTTGTCCCAGCCTTGTCCCATCACACCAGATTAAACTAATCAACTGATCTTCAAAACTTTGATTTGCTGAATCAGGTGTGTCAGTGCTGAGCTGGGACAGAAGGCTGTGGTACTGCGCTCTCCAGGACCAGGAGTGAGGATCATTGGGCCTTGGGATGTTTGTGGCCCTTGAATCCACCTGAAGACAGTAAGACAGTTTACACTTCAGCCAATCAGACCTCAGAACAACTAGGCCCAGTATTTCCAAACTTTGAATTTAGATCAGAATGATCCTGATATTTTTTTGCGATCCAGGATCAGATCTATCTGGCCGATTTAGAGTAGTAGAGGGGTAAATCAGCCGGCTTGATCTGATATTGGATTTCTAAAATGATCATTCTGATCCAGATTAAAAGTTGAAAATACTGGGCCCAGGGTTAACAAATCGATAGTGATAATTCTTAGACTGAGACACAGAGACCGGCAGTTTGATTAGATGTTATGGTTATTTTGTATTGTTTGTCCACAGCTCATTGGTTAACCATTGTGAACCACTCCACCTGTGTTGAATTATTGAAAACATAAGGTGTGCTCTTACAGTTTTCTTCTTAAAACATGCATTTTTAATTTCTATGCTTTAAAACAGGATTTAAAAAACAACATTATTATTATGCCTCTGCTTCAGTTGCAATCACTGGCATTTCTCTGTCATTTAAAGAATGTCAGCTTGCTGTATTAATGCATGGATGCTTTAATGCTTTTTTGTGCTGATTTCCTGTGATTTTAACGGTTTTGTTGTGCTTTCAGTTTAGTGTTCTTGTATTCTGTGAACGATACGGCCTTGTAGAACCATTGATTTAAAAGTTTTTCCTACATTTAATTTATTTGTATTTTCAGCTGAACTTCAGCTTCCTATGTTGTGATCGAGTTTGACTGAATGTTA
The DNA here is from genome assembly GCF_951799395.1 of Argentina silus. Taxonomy (NCBI): domain Eukaryota; kingdom Metazoa; phylum Chordata; class Actinopteri; order Argentiniformes; family Argentinidae; genus Argentina; species Argentina silus. The sequence continues at coordinate 6,962,613 of NC_139675.1, forward strand.
CCACTCCTTTGCCATCATCACCCATATTTATTGACCTTGATTTGAATTATTATTATTATCATTTGAATGTTAACAGAAGACATTGTCCACCTGTGTTGATTTGAAGCCACTCATGCTCACTTGTTTCTTCATCTTTAGTTTCATGTTCTTAGTTTTATTTAATTTTTCCCAAACTTTGATGTTAAGTTCAAGTAATGTACTGACCAAAATCATGTGTCGTAGATTTCCCAAAGGCCTATATTGTTTAAGGTAGATGCGAAGTGGGATCCTTGGGACCCTTACCCTAAACCCTAATGTTAACCTTAATCCTTACCTTAACCATAGCCTTTAACCTAACCCCGAACCTTAATTCTTACCCTTACCATAACCCTTACCTAACCTTAACCATTTTAAATCTCCACCTCAATGGAGTGATGTCAGAGTTGGTCGTCCCAAGCATCTTAGCATCTACCTATTGACACTTAGCATCTACCTATTGACACTTAGCATCTGCCTATTGACACTTAGCATCTACCTATTGACACTTAGCATCTGCCTATTGACACTTAATAGGTAGATGCTAAGTGTGAATATGCAGATGCTAAGTGTCAATAGGTAGATGCTGACACTTAGCATCTACCTATTCACACTTAGCATCTGCATATTCACACTTAGCATCTACCTATTCACACTTAGCATCTGCATATTCACACTTAGCATCTACCTATTGTTTAAGAGCCAGCTTAAAACTACCAATGACAAGACAACTGGCAATAAGTACCAAGTCAGCTGGCTAAATGAATACCTCTCACTCGATGGTTTACTGTGACACACAGGGTGTCTAAACTGTGGTGAAACACATTGTGGATTTTGTACTGTAAGTGTTTTTATATGTACATGTTTTAGCCACACTGTGTTGGTCTGTTTTTATGTATGAATAAAACTTCACCAAATACTGACTTCTCGTGTCTGGTTACCATAGTCTGGTTGTCCTTCTGATTACACCCCCAGTACGTTTGTGTGTGTGTGTGTGTGTGTGTGTGTGTGTGTTCGAAATCGTCCAATGTGCAGGATTCTATATTTGTGGTACATCAGAAACACTTTAAGGACAGCATAAGTGTAGGGCCAGAATTTGGTCAGATCACATTACATCTGGGCGTTCAGTGGCGTAGCACACTAAGACGCATACCATATCATCGCAAGGTCCCTGGTTCGATTCCAGCCATCGACATATCCTGCACGTCACCCCTCCTCTCTCTCACCCATTCTTCCTGTCAATCTCTACTATCTCTATCCCAATAAAGCAGAAATGCTTTAAAAAAATAATAAAAAGATCACATTACATCACATTCTTACATTAAGACAACAAGTGATCATTGAAGTTTAATTTATTACAAGTTGCATTGGCTTGTGCATCATTTCACATACAGTATTCCTGAGGTGAGGATTTAAAAACAAAATCATTGTGGTCAAAAATTAGGTCAGATCAGTTAGTGCCTGCTTCTGATTAAGGCTCTGTGTGCGTCTAGTCTTCCCTTCGATATGACTGCTGATTAAGGCTCTGTGTTCGTCAAGTCTTCCCTTTAATACTACCATTATCCCTCCCTGATTGTCTCTGTGTGTTCCCTCCCCTCTCTCTTCCTCTCCCTCCCTCCCTCCATCCATCTTTGTCGTGTCTCTTGCGCAACCCGTACCCCTCCCTCCCTCTCTAAGTCTGTTTACTTCAATTTTACTCCCATCCCTCCTCAGATTCTTTCTCTTTCTCTCTCTCTCTCCCCATCCCTCCTCAGATTCTTTCTCTTTCTCTCTCTCTCTCCCCATCCCTCCTCAGATTCTTTCTCTCTCTCTCCCCATCCCTCCTCAGATTCTCTCTCTCTCCCCATCCCTCCTCAGATTCTCTCTCTCTCTCCCCATCCCTCCTCAGATTCTTTCTCTCTCTCTCTCCCCATCCCTCCTCAGATTCTTTCTCTCTCTCTCCCCATCCCTCCTCAGATTCTCTCTCTCTCTCCCCATCCCTCCTCAGATTCTCTCTCTCTCTCCCCATCCCTCCTCAGATTCTTTCTCTCTCTCTCTCCCCATCCCTCCTCAGATTCTTTCTCTCTCTCCCCATCCCTCCTCAGATTCTCTCTCTCTCTCTCCCCATCCCTCCTCAGATTCTCTCTCTCTCTCTCCCCATCCCTCCTCAGATTCTTTCTCTCTCTCTCCCCATCCCTCCTCAGATTCTCTCTCTCTCTCCCCATCCCTCCTCAGATTCTTTCTCTTTCTCTCTCTCTCTCTCTCTCCCCATCCCTCCTCAGATTCTCTCTCTCTCTCTCCCCATCCCTCCTCAGATTCTCTCTCTCTCTCCCCATCCCTCCTCAGATTCTCTCTCTCTCTCTCCCCATCCCTCCCTACTCTTATCAGGTCTTCACCTGCAGAGGGGGGATAGTTACAGTCTTCTTGCGTGCCAGGTGGAAGGCAATGCTCTTCTCGTAGTAGGCACACTCGTTCACGAAGAAGGGATGAAGAGGCTCCTCTCCTTCGTACTTCACCGTCTCCCCTGAGAAGGACAGGAATATGGGGTCCCCAGCCTTGATGAGGCAGTAGTCTTTGTCCTGGAGAGAGGGAGGGGCAGGGAGAGAAAGAGAGAGGGGTGGGCAGAGGGAGGGAGAGAGTGAGAGAGGGAAAGAAAGAGGAGGTGGGGAGAGATGGAGAGGAGTGAGGTGGAGGGAGGGAAAGGGACAGAGGGAAGGGCAGGGAGAGAGAGAGAGAGAAAGAAAGAGAGAAATGTATCAATGACAGTATTTATAGTTTTTGAGATTTGGGTAATATACTATAGGGCCCCATAGGTTTCCATGCTCTAAACTAACTACTCCAGACACATTAAGATGTCTTGAAATCCAATCATTGAAAGGCAAGACATCTATTATTAATCATAATAACAATACAAAAAAATACAAAAACCCAAGGAAACTGTACAGAAAAATAGAGGAAAAAATAAAAATTGCTTTTTAAAATAATTAATTAAAATATATCAAGAGATGGTGATGGCTGGGTATGTCCATAATGAAAACATTGGGGAGATTGTCTCACCTGCAGTTCAGGGTGTATGGCAGCAGTGATCTGAAGGCTCTCTGGGTCTCTGGGGTAATCTACACTCTTCACAAAAGTGTACCCTTCCACCTCACCCCCTTCAAAGGCACTACCTAGGATAGACAAGATGGGGGGGGGGGAATATATATAGTATATTCGTAGTTTTCAGAGTTGACGTTGACTGGGAGTTGTAGTTCCAGTACCTGAGTTGTAGTTCTCTACCCAGTCCAGAGTGTGATCCACTGCTTCCTTCATGAGGTTGAAGATGTCAGCTCTGACTACACCATGGGGCTGAGGCCCTACCTCAATAGCTGTGGAGGAACATCATGAACAACATCATTACAACACACACACACACAAATACACACGCACGCACGTGCACACACACAGACTTACCAAAGCCGTGTTTGCCCAGTGACTCCAGGGAGTAGGCCTGGGAGAGAGGTATGTCTAGGAGAATCAACTTGACGGGCGCTGAAGTTATCTTCCTCTGAAAACACAACAGATTAACTCTTCACACCCCCGCTAGGTTCATATTACAACCTCACAGATTAATTTCTGATCATGTCAGGAGCAGGCTCAGACTGGCCGGTCACCTCCCCTTTAGAACAAAAACGACGATGATGATGTTGACAAAGGAGTCGTCTTGATTTTAAAAGGCTTTAATAGCATGTGTTAGTCTCAATGACAGCAGCTCAGATTGTCCGTTACACCTCCCCTTTAAAACGCTGGTTCAATCTTAATCCCATGTTGAGAGGCAGATTAACTTCTTCTCCCGAGAGAGCATGGTCTATGACCTGTGATGTTAGAACACAACATACAAGGCCAGGGAGAGGACACTCTGAAGCACAGGCCTCAGATCAGTTTTCCCTGCCCCTTTAATCCTTAATCCCATAAGGAATAACACCACAACAACTGAACCATCCATCTGATCTTTGAACCAATTTACCTAGGGCCTCCGTGTAAATGTGTGTAGATGTGCAGACAGGTAGACTCAACTGTGTGTATGTACATGTAAACTCACCTGTATGTGTATGGATGTACAGGTAGACCCACCTGTATGTGTGTGTGTGTGTGTGTGTGTGTGTGTGTGTGTGTGTGTGTGTGTGTGTGTGTGTGTGTGTGCAATATATACAGGCAGACTCACCTGTATGCATGTGTGTGTATGTACAGGTAAACTCTGTGTGTGTGTGTGTGTGTGTGTGTGTGTGTGTGTGTGTGTGTGTGTGTGTGTGTGCAATATGTACAGGCAGACTCACCTGTATGCATGTGTGTGTATGTGTGTGTGTGTGTGTGTGTGTATACAGGTAAACTCACCTGTATGTGCCTGTAGATGTGCAGAGAGACCCAGTCACAGTCGGAGTAGGAGATGATGGTGAGGCCCATGTTAGCCGTGGTGTTGTGGAGGTCACACAGCAGGTCCACAGCCTCTACATTCCCCTTGGGCCCCAGCAGGGCGTTCAGCTCCTGGGCTCGCCCCACCTCGTACGGGGTGGCCTCTGTTACTGGGGAGCTAGGGGGGAGGGGGGAGGGTGGTGGGAGGTGGGAGTGAGGGGGGTGGATGGAGGGAGGGGGGAAAGAGGGATGAATAGACAGGGGAGAGGGATTTATTTTATATTGCGCTTTTCTCAGTACTCAAAGACACTACATTTATGACATTACATTTATGACATTACATTTATGACATTACATTATTGACGTGTGCCAATTTCAGGAGCGTATCTGTCACTCGCAACCCTTAACAAGCTTCCAATGTATAAAGAAGCGTACCTTCGGAGACAACACTGGTGACACTGACCAAGGCTTAGGCCCAAATCTACCCCTGTTATAAATACTAAAAAGTAATTTTGAGTGCTGACCAGCAAAATGATTCTGGACTGCTACTTCCTACGTCCTCCTCACCTGAGGGTTGCGTCGGTGAAACACCTGTTGAGGTCGGTCTCTATGTACCTCCGGCATGCCTCCACCGCCCGCGGATTGGATATCACCGTTGTCACGGACGCAGACCCCGCCCACTCCACCTTCTGCCTCTGCATCTCCCTGATGACGTGCACACCTGACATCTCGTTGCCATGGGTACCGCCACAGACGGCGACGCGGGACAGCGGAGGGAGAGAGACTGGCTCCATCTGGTGGTGAGCGAGGGGAGGAGGGAGAGAGGGGAGGGACAGAGAGAGAGGGGGTTGGGTGAAGGTGGAAGGGAGATTTATATACACACACTCATACAAAAACACACACACACACACACACACACACACCTTGACACCAACAGACTGACAACCTTGGGCATGTGGTAAAAGTGTAACCACACACTAATCCAGCACTAATCCTCTAATCACTCATTACATGAGCCTGCGGTAAAGACACTGATAGAACACTGGCTCTGGTTCTCCATTGTTCCCCTGTCACCAAGGACAGTTGTCCCACATTTGAACACATCCAATCAGAACCAGCCCCCCACTCGAGTCCAGTGGAGGCTGGTGGAGGTAGAAATCGGAGGACAGGTTGTAATGCATGGAACAGTGGTATTGACACCATTCCGTTTCATGCATTACAATGAGTCCGTCCTCCGATTTCTACCTCCACCAGCCTCCCCTGCTCTAGTCCATGTTACTGATCAACTCCACAGAAAACACTAGTAAACATCAGGAAGACACTGAGAGGAAGTATGCTCTCTGGGTCATGGTAGGATCAGGATAATCATCAATCACTTCATGTCTGTCGCTCCTCTCTTTCTTCCTTTCTCTCTCTCTCTCTACCATCGCAAAACTGTTCTCCTATTTCCCTATTCCTTCTTCTCCAGGAGACCAAGAAACTAGAAAGAGACAAGAAGCTGCTTTCACAGAGGAGGAATTGTACTCTCTCTTCTGTCACAAACATGGCTGCACAGTTTCTCACCTATTCCAGAACATCTGGTTCACAGTGCATGCAGCAGAAACAATCAAGTCACTTTTAAACACAATAAGCAGTTTACTGGAAGAATCCTAAAGCTCCTTTCTATGTGAACGTTAACCCACCTACCCTGGCCCCAAAATAACACTGTGCTAGAAAGCAGAGGAAGACATTCCTAACCACCCCCCCCCCCCCCCCCCCCCCCCGCCCCTTCTAGCTTCTGTGAGTTGCCAGCTCCTCAAAACATAGGAAATTAAAATCAGCACTCAGTTCCTGTGTACTTGCAGATTTACTCACTCTCTCTCTCACACACACACACACACACACACACACACCGTGCCTGCATGTACAGCAAACTGCTTACACAAAACGAGTACTCAGTGACAGGGCAGAGGAGACAGCAGTTCACAGAGAAACAGACAGCCAGGTTAAGAGTCTTACCGTCTGTTGAGGTAGATATACTGCTTGCCCTGTCTTACTGTGTCTCTCTGCCGCTTCCTGTCCTAGTTATAGAGCATGCTCAGTGACCTTTGAATTTAGAGCAACTACTACGCAACACCCGTGCATGAGCTGAATTACACAATCTGTAAACAAAGTAGCACTAGGCCCTCCACCAATCCAGAGGCAAGGAACAAACACACACACACTCAACCAACTCCTTACAGTTTCACAGACCAGCTCCTCCTCCCACTATCCCTTTCTACAATTCATGTTCTCTTTTCTTTCACTCCCCCTCTTCTCTGGCTGCCTACTAGAAAGATAGATAGGAGTGTGTCTTCATACTCTTCCTTATTGTCATCCACCAGTCAGATAGATAGAGAGAACATTAGATATATAGATAGATAGATAGATAGATAGATATATAGATAGATAGATAGATAGATAGATAGATAGATAGATAGATATATAGATAGATAGATAGATAGATAGATAGATAGATAGATAGATAGATAGATAGATAGATATAGATAGAACATTAGATATATAGATAGATAGATACTGTAGATAGATATAATGTTAGATAGAAAGATACGTAGATAGATACCTAGACAGATACATGGATCGATACGTAGATAGATAGGTAGGTAGATAGATAGATAGATAGATAGATAGGAGTGTGGTGTACCTCTGGTGTCTTCATCCTCTTCCTTATTGTCATCCACCAGTCAGGATTTGTCCTCTGTCTATTCCTCTATTAGGTGTCCTCTCTCCTTCTCTCGCTCTTTCCCCCTCTCCTTCCCTCTCTCTGTTTCGACAAGCCATAAGACACTGATGCTCTAATTAGGCCTGTAATCCTGTTGGATCAGTCAGTCACTCACACAGGAGACACACACACACTCTCCCTGTCCTGCTCAAGAGTGCAAGATATTTTGAATTGTGCAAGAGATTTTTCACCACTTTCTCTCACTCTGTAATGTACTCTCACAAAACACTTTATTAGGAACACTATACTAATACTATGTAGGGCCTCCCTTTGCTCTCAAAACAGCCTCAGTTCTTCAAAAACACACACACACACACACACACACACACACACACACACACCTTGACACCAACAGACTGACAACCATTGCAAAACTGTTCTCCTATTTCCCTATTCCTTCTTCTCCAGGAGAACACACAGAGACCAAGAAACAAGAAAGAGACAAGAAGCTGCTTTCACAAACATGGCTGCACCTATTCCAGAACATCTGGTTCTGTGCATGCAGCAGAAACAATCATTGTGGCATTGGTTCCACGAGATGTTGGAAACATTCCTTTGAGATTCTGGTCCATGATTGCATCACGCAATTCCTGCAGATTTTACAGGTGCACTTTCAAGCTGTGAATCTCCCATTCTACCACATCCCAAAGGTGTTCTATTGGATTCAGATCCATTGACTGGGAAGGCCACAGAAGAACACTGAACTCATTGTCATGTTCATGAAACCAGTTTGAGACGACTTTTGCTTTGTGACATGGTGCATTATCATGCTGGTTGTAGCCATAAGAAGATGGAACTGTAAAGAAGAGGTTGTCGAGAAGAGAAAAAAAATAGCACTGCTTTGCTTCTATAATGATAACGATAAACAGTATGGCCTCTATGTGGATGCAGCAGCCACACTACTCGGTCACGGCTTTTCACTGTCCTGGCGCCCCACTGGTGGAACAAGCTGTCATGACTGCAGAGTCACTACCAATCTTCCGCCGTAGATTGAAGACCCATCTCTTCAGGCTACATCTTAACGGTCCCTCTTAAAGACCTCTTCACCCCCACTACCCCCCTGTACAAGTTTCTCTCCTGTTAATGCTGGTCCGAGCATTGATTACTTTATCTTATGATGATTGATGGATTGATGATTCACTTACTTAAACAAATGTATTTGTTGTAAGTCGCTTTGGATAAAGGCGTCTGCTAAATGCAGTTTATATAAAAGGGTGCTCATAAGAAACAAGGTCTAAAGACAGAGCAACAATGTCTTGGACAACAACTCCCCCTAACCTAATATTGACCATACATCACAGCCTCCCTGGAATTATTGTTAAAATATAAAAAGGCCATATTTCGAAATGACATTGTCAGAAATTAAGAATGAAATGTAAAAAATGTTCATGCTCAATGAAAGGTACTTTCTCATAAACTGTATTTCTGAGACGGGGAAAATCAGATACCCCGAAAAGCAAGGTTACAGTGGAAAGGTTCAAATAAAGGAGTAGTTGACTAATGTGGCTTTTGAGTTTAACTTGGGGAAAGTTACCACTTCTCACAGACCGAGGGCTGCATGCATGCACACACAAACTCACACGCACACACACACACACACACACACACACACACACTGTTCGCTCCCTTAGCTGACATAGTCAGAGGAAGTGTGGGAGGCAAATCATTTTGTTCAACTATAATTGCATTTATTAAAAGAACACAATGCAGAGTAATATGTATGTACAACCAAGGGTAGTCTGGGAGACATTGCTGTGTGGTTGGGTGCTGGGGGAGAGATAAGGGGGACCTCTGGTTACCCCCAGACAAGTCATGAGGTTGGAATGTTGAGGAACTGGAAAATAGGCCAGGAAAGAGAATTATATGGCCTGGCCATATAATGGAATGGAATGTTTTGGAAACTTTGTCTCCTATAAGTACTAGGCCCTTTTCTTTGTTCTTTGACTTACTCTGGTTATCTCTTCGAGAGAGACACCATTGTACTCCTGCAAGCTTGAATTAAAACTTATTATTAATCATTGATATTAGATTTGTACATGTCTTCATTCACTGCCCTAATCCTAATCCTAGCCCCCAGGTACCAGTGTGTCACACACTTTAGGCTTAACCCATAAATGAGTGATTCAAAGACAATGCTTTTCAAATCCCAAAAAGGATTCACGTCTCTCTCAGGGGTTCAAACCATGTGGGAATTATTTGTAAATAAAAGTAAAATAGAGTAAATTGGTGAGCTCGGCAACACAAAAAGCCTAGAACGTCCACGGAAGACAACAGTAGTGGATGATCGCATGGTAAAGAAAAACCTGATAGAGCATGCATTTCACTTGCTGAAGACAAAACTAAAGGCAGAAAGACCCACGAACAAACAACAACTGAAGATGGCTGCAGTGAAGGCCTGGCAAAGCATCACAAAGGAAGAAACCCAGCATTAGGTGATGTCCATGGGTTCCAGACTTCAGGCAGTCATTGCCTGCAAAGGATTCTCGACAAAGTATTAAAAATGAACACATTATTTATGATTATGTTAATTTGTTCAATTACATTTGAGCCCCTGAAAATAGGGGACTCTTTATAAAAATGTTTGCAATTCCTAAACGTTTCATACAATATTTTTGTTCAACACCTTGAATTAAAGCTGAAAGTCTGCACTTCAATTGAATCTCGATCGTTTTACCTAACTGTATGTGCCAGAGGCACACACACAGCCTTGGGTAATGTTAGATGACCTCTGTTATGGTTAGGAGTTTTAGGTGTGTCATTGCGTGTTGTGTACTGTATGTAAAACGGTTACAACCTGCAAGTGGTTGGAGATCTTGACAGGACCAACGAGTTGAACCAGTTCTTTAACAGGTTTGACTCGGGGGCTCATTGTCTCCCTCCCCCCAGCTCCACCAACGACTCTCCCCCTCGCCCACCTTCTCCTTGTCCTCCCCCCAGCTCCTCCAACCCTGCTCAGCTACCGGGGGTAAAGTCATGGGTTTGGGGTAGGCTTGTTCATGAGCCTGATGGCCTGGGGGAAGTAGCTGTTGGAGAGCCTCTGAGTTTTGGCCCTGAGGCTCCGGAGGAGGCACCGTCTTTTGGACGGCAACAGTTCGAACAGGCTGTGATTGGGGTGGCTGGGGTCTCTGATGATCCTCCGGGCTTTGCTGACACATCGCTTGTTGTATGTCCTGGATGGAGGATAAACTCACATGCACTGATGCGCTCAGCTGTCCCCACCACCTTCTGCAGCGCCTTGCGGTTGAGGGCGGTGCAGTTGCAGTGCCAGGCTGTGATGCATCCCGTCAGGATGCTCTCGGTTCCCCGACACCACTGCCACAGCCAACGACCCCCCCACCACCCCCTGCTCCAGTGTCTTCATCAGTATGGTTCAGGTGAAGAGAGAGCAGGGGAAACTGCACCAGGAGGGCTACGGGCCCTGACGGTGTGAGCCCGAGGGTGCTCAAAGTCTGCGCAGACCAGCTATGTGGAGTATTCCAGTACCTCTTTAACCTGAGCCTCAGTCTGGAAAAGGTCCCATCAATGTGGAAAAGACATTTGGTACCGCCTGGTACCGGTACCAAAGAAAAAGAACCCCAGTGTTCTGAATGACTATAGACCGGTAGCCATGACATCCCACATCATGAAGACCATGAAAAGACTGGTGCTAGCACACATGAGGCCCCTGGTGAAGACATCCTTGGACCCCCTGCAGTTTGCCTACCAGGCACACATTTGTGTGGATGATGCCATCATCTACCTGTTACACAGAGCTCACTCCCATTTAGATAAGGCTGGCAGCACTGTGAGGGCCATGTTCTTTGACTTATCCAGTGCATTTAACATCACACAGCCCTTACCACTTGCGGATAAGCTGCTGAGGTTGCAGGTGGACTCCCCCATTGTTTCCTGGATTACAAACTACCTGACCAACATGCCACAGTTTGTACGGCTACAGGGATGTGTGTCGGACTGGGTCGTGAGCAGCACTGGCGCCCCCCAGGGGAAAAAGAACAACGAGACAAAAACACAAGACCAGTGTTGTGCCTCGAGAAGCAGACAACAACAACTCGCTCCAAAATGGCAGAGGGAAGTGTGCCCTGTGTCCTTAGATAAGACGTATTCAGAGTAGTTCTCTTGCCCTGTGGTCAGTGGTGAGCCAGCCACGTACAATATTAACTAGCACTGCACTAAAACAGGGAGCTCTTATCAGCTTAATCAGCTCTAATCAGGAGTCAACAGTCCTCACATCATGCCATACTGTATAGAACCTTAATTGCCAATCTTGCCGAGCCATCTTGCCTTTAGAGGACCAAAATGAACTGTATTTTAAACTCCACTTTCGTGCTCACCACAGCACAGAGATGGCACTTGTGAAGGTGCTCAGTGATCTGAGGATCAACACTGACTCAAATAAGCTTTCTGTCTTTGTGCTTTTATCTATAAAAGAAAAATAGTTCAACAAGGGAGAAAGTTTAGTATTGTGAGTAGCTCATGCTTCTAGTGTATTTACAATTATAGTGTTCGAAAGGGCCAATTTCATGACAGATTCTGAAAAATAAGGCAAGTCTTGAACACTGAATTTTTGCCTGGAAAGCCGATCCTGATAATGGTGGGATATGTTAATTCAATCACAACCTGATAATGGAGGAACTCCAGAAGGGGAAGAGGACTGTGCTGGGATACAGCAATATATAATTTCATAATTTTACTCATCAACAAAACAAAGGAACAAACATGCTTCATCTTCTACATACACAACATGGAATTACACACCTAAAAACCCTAACCATAACAGGTCAGGTCGTGTGTGTGTGTGTGTGTGTTGATGTGAATACTGTTTACTCCTGATAAGAGCACACCACTGACCACAGGGCAAGAGAACTACTCTGAATACGCCTTATCTAAGGACACGGGACACTTCCCTCTGCTATTTTGGAGCGAGTTGTTGTTGTCTGCTTCTCAAGGCACAACACTGGTCTTGTGTTTTTGTCTCGTTCTTTTTATTTATTTATTATTCTCCGTCAGAGACCCTTCATCCCTCTCTTCTCCTTCCTCCGTCAGAAACCCTTCATCCCCCCTTCTCCTTCCTCCTTCAGAAACCCTTCATCCCTCTCTTCTCCTTCCTCCTTCAGAGACCCTTCAGTGTGATGCGAAAAAATTAAACACCATCCAGGAGGGCACTTTCTCATTGGCAGGGCAAAGGGGCAGGTTTTTTGCCCCCTTTTGTGCACGTCCTTGCTCCCCAGCTGCTGAGATGAGAGCAGCTGTCAGTCAAGACCTGGCGCACATTATTGTCCTCACTCTCAGTGAGGAAAAAAATAAAAATATGTGTGTGTGTGTATATACATATATATATATATATATATATATATATATATATATACACACACACACATTTTTTATATATATATATATATACACACACACACACACACACACACACTTTTTATATATATATATACACACACACACACACACACACACACACACACACACACACAGTGCCTTCAGTAAGTATTCACCCCCTGAACTTGTTGCAACCTGCCTTTGAAATAGGTTTAATTTAATTGTATCACTGATCTACACAAAATATATTGTTTTAAGTTTTTAGAAATTAATTAAAAATAAAAAGCTGAAATGTCTTGAGGAAATAAGTATTCACCCCGTTTGTAATGACACTTCTAAAATTAGCTCAAATGCTAAATGTTTGAATTGAGTCCATCTGAGGTTGTCATTACAAACTGAACAAATTGCTCAGGAATGCTACCCTGAGGCCTGGGAAGACTTACAAATCCAACACATGTAATGCAGTTTCCGCACCATCTCTCGCGTGAAGAATAGTGGTAGCTGTGTTACGGTTCCCTCTCCTAACCAACCCTCTGGCACCACCTCGAGGCCGTGGCGGTCATCACTGGAGCGTCTTCCTCCCAGTCGGCAACGCACCTGCACCCGATCCCCAATCAGCACACCTGCGACCCATCCCCAATCAGCACCCTACGTAGACCCAGCCTGAACTCCACTCCAGTGCCAGAACGTTCTGTGACCATACGGTAACCCTAGAGTATTCTCATCGCTACGCTTCAGCCCTTCAGTGTTTTACCCCTCGTCTCCTGTGTCTCCCCCTGCAGTCCTGTCTCCCCAGCCTTCCACAGACCTAGCCCTTTCCTGTCTGACTACCCGTCTGCCTGCTCGACCCCTGCCTGTCTGACTACCCGTCTGCCTGCTCGACCCCTGCCTGTCTGACTACCCGTCTGCCTGCTCGACCCCTGCCTGTCTGACTACCCGTCTGCCTGCTCGACCCCTGCCCATCTGACTACCCGTCTGCCTGCTCGACCCCTGCCTGTCTTACTACCCGCCCGCCTGCCGAACCCCTGCCTGTCTGACTACCTGTCTGCCTGCTCGACCCCTGCCTGTCTGACTACCCGTCTGCCTGCTCGACCCCTGCCTGTCTGACTACCCGCCCGCCTGCCGAACCCTGGACCGACCCTGGACTACTCTCTCTGGATTATCCACTCTTCCCCCTTCCCTTTTCCCTATTACTATTATTAAAGACGCCTTCGGGCATAACCGTATTCTCCGCTCTCTGTGCCGTCATTGGTTGCACCCAAACGTCTCTGCGTAACAAGCTGCATCATTATGTGGGTATGCTTGTCACTGGCAGGGACTTGGGAGTTTGTCAGGATCAAGAGAAAATTATTACATTTGCTGAGTTGGTATGGTAACAATGTTTTGGGCTGCATTATGCTAAAGATGTCCATCTGTAACAGGTATGATCTGTCTGCCCAGGGCTGGATTCCATACCATGTCACATGTTCAGAACGTACTCATGAAGCAGTGTCATAACCAACACCTCGGCATTGGCTGGGTGAGGGTGACACTACTTCAAGGCCTCAGGTCTGTGACACCACAGCCATCCAATACACACAAAGGGAAATACATGAGAAGCTGAATTAATCTACAGTTGGTGAGCCAGGGGAGGCTGGTGGAGGTAGAAATTGGAGGACGGGCTCATTGTAATGCATAGAACAGAATGAGGAATGGTATCAAACACGTGTGTGTGTGTGTGTGTGTGGGGGGGGGGGTTATCACAGTTATGATCATACCCCAGCAACAACCAATCAGATGCTTGGTATGCTGTGACTGGTCTGTCAGTCACAGTTCCTGGTTCATTGTGGTTGCTGTCACATAAGTAGCCCTAGACACATGAGGGCTCTCAGATAAAGGGGCAGAGCATACAGTCATCACCAGGGGAGGATGGAGATGTCTCGGGACAATGCAGTGAAATGCCATGGAAATGCAGTCTATGAGGATTTCACCCTAAACAGCACAACAGGAGCTAAACACTCAGGTAACACACACACAGACAGACAGACACACACACACACACACACACACACACACCACACACACATGCACTAAGGTAACATACACATGCACTCATATTATCTACATACAGTATATGTAAATACATCTCTCTCTCTCTCTCACTGTTGAAAGAGAGCGTGCGTGTGTGAGGAAATTAAGTGGACGAGGACATTAAGTGAGAGAGCAAAAGATGAACAGAAGGAGAGAGGGAGAGATGTAATGATTGACACTCTTTCTGTGGTCAGGTACTGGGAGTTCAGAGAGGAGACCCTGCAGAGATGCCGCAGTGTGTTTGGGGCTGCTGTGTATTCTCTTACTGGCTGGGATCATTGGCCTTGTGGTCTACTGTGAGTCAAATATATTTACAATAATACTCAAATATCTGTGGAGTTTTTGGTTTGGTGGGGCCAGCCATGTGATTTACATGTGTTTAAATGTGGCTGATTATCATCACAGTGATCATTTGATTTTCCACTGTGAATGGTGATCAATGCCCCCCCTCTATCAGCCTGGAACATCTATTTACAGTTGAATGAGCATGCCTGGTGGACGTCCTGAGGTTATTGCTCGTCTGTTGATAACACTTCATTGTAAATTCCTCTCGTCATGTATATAGTATAGGCCAACACGCCTCTCCCACCGATCCGTCCTATGGTTTACTACAGTGTGTTTAATTTGTACGTGTTTCTTTGAACATATTAAATTGGTTAATTTGTTGATACTCCATCCTCATTCTTCGCTACATAAAGGTTCTGTTAAAACAGCACGACACAACCTGGTCATGATTATCACATAGTTCACCATTAATGTCTAATGTTCACATGCATCATTAGCAACATGTCGACTCAAGTCACCGACATCATACCATGAGTAAACACCTCAGCATTTTTTTGCAACTAAAAGTATGGTCATAGCATATTGGGTATTCTTAATGAAATCTAGGACCCGATACGGTTGAGTGTCACACAGGGAGGAGCAAATCATAATCAATCAAATATATTTTCGAGTATGTATATATAACGTAAACTTGTGTAAGTTGGTCATGTGACCCCTTGTGTGTAGAGGGATTATTCTAATCCCGTCCAGTCTTTCTTTCTCTCTTCAATTATCCTTCCGTTTTTATCATTTCTTCAACAGCATATGCCTTTATTCTGCATATATTATTTGTTACCTTACAGCCGTCATGGGGAGAAACCAGTTACAGACCAGTAACAAAGCCCTGACTAAGGAGAGAGACCAGTTACAGACCAGTAACAATGCCCTGACTAAGGAGAGAGACCAGTTACAGACCAGTAACAAAGCCCTGACTAAGGAGAGAGACCAGTTACAGACCAGTAACAATGCCCTGACTAAGGAGAGAGACCAGTTACAGACCAGTAACAAAGCCCTGACTAAGGAGAGAGACCAGTTACAGACCAGTAACAATGCCCTGACTAAGGAGAGAGACCAGTTACAGACCAGTAACAATGCCCTGACTAAGGAGAGAGACCAGTTACAGACCAGTAACAATGCCCTGACTAAGGAGAGAGACCAGTTACAGACCAGTAACAATGCCCTGACTAAGGAGAGAGACCAGTTACAGACCAGTAACAATGCCCTGACTAAGGAGAGAGACCAGTTACAGACCAGTAACAATGCCCTGACTAAGGAGAGAGACCAGCTACAGACCAGTAACAATGCCCTGACTAAGGAGAGAGACCAGCTACAGAGGACCTTGCTTGAACAGCTGAGTGAGTAATAACAAAGTATATCTGATTTCAACTCTCATACAACATGATGTTTACTGTGCTGTGTTGTGGGGTGTAATGTGGGGCGTTGCAATGTGCTGTCAAACAGAGAAAATGACTTGTCCTGGAGGATGGATCAAGCTTGTTACATCTTGCTATTACGTCTCAACTGAGGCTAAATCTTGGGATGACAGCAGACAGGACTGTATACGAAGAGGAGCAGACCTGGTGATCATCAACAGCAGAGAAGAAGAGGTGAGAGAGAGAGAGAGAGAGAATGTGTTGTTTCGGAATTCAGTGAATGATGTTGACATATTTTTTCTATGCCGACACTGTAGGATGCCATCCGTGGATTAAAGAAGCAGTTATGGATTGGTCTGACTGACAGAGATTCTGAGGGGAGCTGGAAATGGGTGGACGGCACCCCACTGACCACATCGTAAGATAACTATCTATTCTATATTTTACATTTAATTCACAAGTCATTCTTTAGTGAGAGGCCTGTCAATGAAGCAATGGAAAATCATTCCAACCCAGTGTTGGGGCCAATGCTGCTGGCACCCTCAGATTTGTTGCCGTCTCTTCTAAAATAAGTCAAACTTGACGGGGCCCAGTTTTCAGACACTGGGTTGAACGTTTTGTTTCCCTGATATGCGCTGATAATCTTCAGATTTCATGATACCATGCGCATGTTGACTGCCTCCAGTACCAGAAACAGTAAAACAACCCCACAGCAGCATCAAACCTCCCCCATATTTGACTGTTTTTCTTTGAATGCTTCATTTGGTCATCAGTAAACATCGCTCTGATCTGCATTGTCAAAGAACTCCTACTTATCGGAACATTTGTCAACAGAAAATGTTCCCAGGATTCTCAGATGGTTCTGTGCACCAATGGAATTAGAGCTGGTTGGCATTGCAGATCAGCACTATAAAGTCAGACTGATACGAACGCACTGGTGTAGAGACGGCATTGGATAGTTCTTATATTCTCTGTGTTGGTTTCAGATACTGGGAGAGAACACTGTCAACTTCCAGAGTGTACAGTATGCTTTAGGTCAATGGGATAACTCCTTCCTCAGACTAACTGTGAAAGACCAGGTATCAAAATGTCATTGGACAGTTAGCTGTGTTCTCTGTTGGTTGCAGGTATTGGGAACGCGGAGAGCCAAACAGTTACCAGGGCAGGCCTGAGGACTGTGCAGAACAATGGATACCCACGTCTCATGTACCAGAGAGGGGCTGGAATGATGAAATGTGCAACCAAGGGCGCCACTGGCTCTGTGAGAGGTGAAGATGTTACTTCCCGAACTTGTCAAAAGCCACATTAATCAACTACTCCTTCATATCAGCCTTTCCACAGTAAAACTGTGGTATGAAGAGATAGTAATATGAACAATGAACACTTTTCATTAATCTTTTCTAGCAAACAATGTCATGTTATTTTGAAACAATTTTATATTGTTCATGTCTCTGTCTGCAGAAATCAATTAATCATAAAAAAAAAATAGCATGTTGCAAACAAAATAGATGTTCCACTTTTTTTAAATCTTTATTTTTTATCTGGTTTGGCCCTGACATTGGGTGTAGTTGATTTTCTTCATATCCGTAGATACAGAGTCGTCATATTTTGGGTCCCATTCTGGAAATAAACACCTGGCAGACACGCAAAACAAACTATTATTAAGACAGAATCTCCCTATGAAGACTTACGTTTTTGGAAAGTCACTTAACTATGCTGTAATCCACTTTCACATTTTGTTACCTGACAATGAAAATACAAAAGGGTATTACATTGTAACAAAGTGACTTTTCGGAAAGATATTGCAGACAAATTCTTAAGGGAGGAATTCTGAGGGATATGAGTTGGAGGTGTTTTTTTGTTTGTTATCATTATAGAAGCAAAGCTTAATTATTTGTCTTCTCTACAGCTTTTTTTTCTCTGTAGTAGCTAACACATTGAATCATGGCTTAGAAACATGGCTTTACAATATCATGTTAATATTAATGTTTTAGCTCTTACAAATGTCATAAAATATTAGAAATCTTATATTTTTATTATATTATATAAAAAAATCTTTCTTGGAGACTAATATCTAACATTAAACTCTGCTTTCAAAATGTGTTTTAAAGAGTGCTTGATTGTTTGTTTGTTCAGCATCTAACTGTAAAATCCAGTTTCAATTATTGAATTCACTGCCACTTGGATGCTGAAACGATGTCATGCAATACCTTTAGTAGTAGTGGTGATTGTAATAGCAGCATTGTCATTTATCTTTTCTTTTTGTACCTATTGTTTAGTTCTCTTTCCACTTGTTAATTTGAAATACTGTAATATCATACAGGACCCTCTTGATCCTCTCACCAGAATAAAAATAAATAAAATCAACTTATGAAACAATTCAACTTAGAGTGATTTGTTGATGACATAAAAACCTGTTTTCTCTTTGTCATTCTGGGGTATTGTGTGTGGATTGATAGCAAATTATTTTAATTTAATCCATTTTAAATTGAGTCTATAACACAAAAAAATGTGGAAAAAGTGAAGGGGTCTGAATGCTTTTTGCAAGTCTGGTATTACTTACGCAGGGACGTAAAATACATGGACCTAACTGTAGGTGCCTGCTAGATTGTAGCACAGGTTAGGATGAGTTGGGATTGATATACTGACAAATATATGCAATGCTCTTGTGATCAGAGCTGTCTATCAGGTCCGGATGGGTGCACTCGGGTAAATCAGCTCACACTAACCACTATGTTATTCTCCCATCAAAAGTCACCAGAATTGCTTGTTTAGCAGGTGAAGGGCAACATTGTTTCTGGGTAGAAAGAGGGCCACCCCTTCACCCCTCTCACAATATTTTAGGCAGCACCCCCTCGCGAAATATACTTCCTAGGTCCCTGGACGGACGAGGGCATGACAAACAGAATAGCCCCCTTGTGATCAAGTCACTTCTGAATTATACATTAGAATATAGTGGGCCAGAGAGAATGGAGTTCCAGCAAGTTAATGGTTTCATGATGTCAGGCTTTTAGTTTAAAATGTCTCTCGACCTTTAGGCAACGTGTGTGTGTGTGTGTGTGTGTGTGTGTGTGTGTGTGTGTGTGTGAGAGAGACAGGGTGTGGTGGGAGGCTGATTAGTGATAACTAAAGGTCATGGCAGGTGGGGACAGGAAGCATGACCTTCTAGGATGGTCACATCTGCACTCACACTACATCCTGTTTGTGTGTGTGTGTGTGTGTGTGTGTGTGTGTGTGTGTGTGTGTGTGTGAGAGAGAAATAGAGAGATCAAAAAACAGAAAGAGAGGGTGTGGTTTGCAATGATTTATCGTGTGTGTGTGTGTGCCTGTCTGTCTGTGTATGAGTGCACATACTGTTACACATTTTGTTTGATCACCTGGAAAGGCCATCAGAAATAACACCCTATGAAGCCTTAACACTATTTGAGCCTTATAACACCCTATAACTCCCTAGAACACCCGATAACACCTTGTGGAGCCTTATAAGACCCTATGAAGCCTTATAACACCCTATGAAGCCTTCACATTCACACTTCATTCTTATACCCCTGGATGCCCCCTTAACACAGCCTCATAGCTACACTACATGGGCACAGCCTGTACCATACAGCTCATTTACAATGTGTGTGTGTGTGTGTGTGTGTGTGTGTTCGGAGTGTGTGTGTATATGTTTGTCTCATTAAAGCAGGTACATTGGCTGTAATCCTGTTTAATTGGCAGAGGCCAAGGTGAAGGAAGGGCGAGTCATCGGGTTGGATCGCCTGGGGGAACATCACGACATTAACAGTTTGGATTAGAGGATGAAACACGTATTGCTGTATGAGCCCATGTCCTTTATAAATCCATGTAGGGGAGTGGACAAGTGCATCCTTGATGATAACGGGAAAATAAATAAGACCCAAGGCGCTTTCATACAGTATATGACTTTGACTAAAAGGACTAAATATAATTCGGACATGGCAACATGGCTGTAGATGTCTAGCCTATAAAACATCTCTATTAGAATAAAGAATCTCTCAATTGGTAACAACAAAAACTTTCCAGATAGGCTTCACTAGACCCTTTTATCACTTATCACAGATAAACAGACTGTCCATTTATTTCAGAATGACAGTGACAGATAGCCTTTGATCAAGGAGTATGAGGCAGAGAGAGAGAGAGAGAGAGAGAAATAGATAAAGGGGGGGGGGAGAGGGAAAGAGAGAGAGAGAGAGAGACCGATGCGCGCTCAGTGGAGCAGACAGATGATGCACGAGCAGCCTTTCCATCACAGCCGGATGCGTGTTCTTTATCATGATTACGTAAGTCATTTAAGTCCCGGCCCGCGCGCCATCAAACTCCGTGCGCGTTCTTGCATGTCATCTGAACGAGCGGCAGCGACGCTATAACGAGTTCACACCGCAGTAGTGACAGTTGCGTCCTAAACTGGTGCGCTCATTTGACTAATGGTAATAGACGACGGGGTAGCGACAGATGAAGTTGTCTGGACGTCGGCTGATTCGTTTCCCTGAGTTCATTTCTGAATACCATCCACGGAATTCTAATTAACGGCAGACCTCATTGAATGGGGTGATAACTGTGCGGCCTATTAATAATTTATTTAATAAATGTTGCGTGTGTAGGTGGCCATACTCAGAGTGGAACACTCTCATTCTGAGACTATTTTGTCTTGAGAATTACTTTTCTGTCCATCTTCATCTGTCTGATTCCGACCAAGTGGTGCCGCTGCATCGAAAGGAGCAGCGAGAGAGAGCATGACCTGAGCTGCCCATATTGATCAGACGAGACACTTGCGCGTTTTGGTGCGCAACGGCGGTGTGTGGGCCAATGCGACTTCTACCGCCCGCAGCAACAGAATCCGAGTAAATCTACGCGGAGAGAATCCTCGAGGAATGGCTTCGACACACAACGGATCCAACATAACGCGGAACTTTACCAACCAGTTCGTGCAGCCGCCGTGGCGCATCGCGCTGTGGTCCGTCGCCTACACCTCCGTGCTGGCGGTGGCGGTTTTTGGGAACCTTATCGTGATTTGGATCATACTGGCGCACAAGCGCATGAGAACCGTGACGAACTACTTCTTGCTCAACTTGGCTTTCGCTGACGCGTCCATGGCCGCGTTCAACACGCTGATTAATTTTATTTACGCGACGCACGGCGATTGGTACTTTGGAGAAGCCTACTGTAAATTCCACAACTTCTTCCCGGTGACAGCCGTGTTCGCCAGCATCTACTCCATGACTGCTATCGCTGTCGACAGGTGAGGTCCGGAGACGCACATCTCTCTTGATTGATTTATATTAACTATAATAATATATGAACTATAATAATATATATTAACTATAATAATAATTATATATATACATATGTGTGTGGTATGTGTGTGATTAAACATTCACAGGCTATTAAAGTGATCCATTATGAGAAGGAGAGAGAGAGAGGGGTGGGTGAGTGAGTGTGTGTGAGAGACAGAGAAAGAGAGACAGAGTGTGTGTGTGTGTGTGTGTGTGTGTGTGTGAGAGAGAGAGAGAGAGGTGATGTAGAGTGACTGAGTGAACTCTATTGTCTGATGCAATTAATGATCGACACAACCAATCCACAGAGGACATTGTGTTGGTTGAGAACTGAGTAGAGCAACAAGCACATTTGCACCCTGAAATTGGACAGATCAGTCTTGTCTTCATCCTCCCATTGTATAATTTCTGTGTTTCTCTGGCTTCTGTCAAGAGAAGCTTGTTTGATTTATTCCTGGGAAAGCTGTGCTCATGCACTTAGTGTAAATCAGTGTTTGGAAACTGGGGGTGCTTTTCTCTCCAGCCGTACCGAAGAGGACAGATTGTGTTTTGTCGTTTGCTTTGTGTTTGTCACGTTTGAAGTCACACAGCCTGAAAAAAAGGCTTTTGCACACCTTTTATTTATTATTTTACCAGGTTAGTCTCCATCAGAGAGACCTGGCCAGAATAGCAGCACACAAGATTTCAGACACATTTCGAGCATAAAACCAAGCACTACAGTTTAAAACATAAATTTACACATTGAGCAGTAATTAAGAAGGTTTGAGAAAATTAGGTACAAATAGGGACCAAAATATAGGTATAGGGATAGGGGGACCCCCCCCCCCCCCCCCCAACAACCCACACATGCACACTTCATTCCATCATACTGTTGTCCATCATACCCTAGCTTTAAACTCACCAGTTATCAGTAATTTCAGGACCAGAAGGGGCAGAGAACTGGGAAGCTTTTTTCCCTAGCTCTGTATGGATCTTAGGCATGTTACCGAAAAAGAGCACACGTCTACGCAGGAGCCCCGAAGCTCTAAAGCTGCGGTGGAATGTATAACGTGACTCAGAAGAAGACAATCCTTGCTTGCAAAAGTAGCATGTTAGAATTCCATTGCCAACATTTCGATCTATTCGACTTCCATCATCGCTCAGTGCATACATGCAGGCAAGCCGTGCACAGGAACAAAGACACAAACCAGTGAATTGTGGCTTTTTAAACTTGAACTTTGACCCTGTGAACCCTTAACCTTCTGACCTTTGACCCCCTGCAGGTACATGGCCATCATCCACCCCCTGAAGCCGCGGCTGTCCTCCACGGCTACCAAGGTGGTGATCGTGTGTATCTGGGCGCTGGCCGTGGCGCTGGCCTTCCCCCTCTGCTTCTACTCAACCGTTCGCAGGATGTCCAGCAGGACCATCTGCTACGTGGCCTTTCCCCGCGTCGCACAGGACCACTTTATGTGAGAGACACCTTCATCTGTCAGCCTAGCTTAGCCTTGTGTACCTCCACTAGGGTACAGAAGTCAAGTTTCCCCATTGACCCTCAATACAAACAGCTTACAGTTGGCCACTTTCAACATTTGCAGTTGACGTTATTTAGATGTTTCAATAAACGTTTTCATGGGTTTGGGGGTGTCATTATTAAATTAGTTAGCAGTCATCAATCACCTGTATCACCTGTATAGTTAAAAGACAATTGGAACGCATTGGAAACCGCACCTCCGTAGCCCAGAAGAGAGGGTTTGGCCACTGTGAAAACGTCACTCATTCTTCTTCTCTGGTGTTGTTTCCTGCCCAGGTATCACATGGTAGTGATGGCACTGGTGTACCTGCTGCCCCTAGCGGTCATGGCCATCACCTACACCATTGTTGGAGTGACGCTGTGGGGAGGGGAGATCCCCGGGGACTCCTCAGACAACTACCACGGTCAGCTCACAGCCAAGAGGAAGGTACTGTATACAGCACCACAAACACACGCACACGTGTGAGGGTGTGTAAAGGTGCCACGGTGTGTGTGTGTGTGTGAAGGTGACACACCTTCACATATAAACCTTCACACGTACACATACACCTTCACACACCTACACACACACACAGTAGCCCACTGTTTAATTTATTAACCTATAAAACTGTGTAGTAACAGTGTCAAAGAGTTATAACCTAGGAATTACAGAGGGGTTCATTTGAACACTAAATGTAAGCAGGCAAAGGCATTTGATTCATGTCACTCAGAGAATAAACGCCATCTCCCATCACCCACTGCAAACTAGCAAGAGTGTGTGATTTCGTCACGGTAACAGTCTGGTCTGGGGTTCTACAGGGATTAGGGTCATGGCGGCTCACGTGGCGTGATGAACATCTAACGGGCCAGCTGTGGGATTAACATGACAGATTATGGAATAGGACCACCATAGACATAGCATATCGTGCAGTGTGGGATTATTCTCGTGCACTACCTCACCTCTCTCACAGATTTGTCCCGGCGGAGCGGGAACTGTTATCGGTCATAAAATGTTCCGGATCTTTCACTTGGGATGAGAAAAGGACTGATTCAGATGGATTATATTCAGATTACGGGGGGGATCAGCACACCTGGATTATTGTTTTGAGAGACAACAATGGAGTTAGGATACCTCAGTCTAATCAGAGATGCCATAATCAGAGATTATGAATGGATTTGACACACACACACACAAACTGAAATAGTAGAGTTGAACACAAACAAACAAACAAACACACACACACACACACACACACACACACACACACACACACACATTGAGTCAAACAGGTTCTCATCAGGACACAGACACATGGGTACTGATGTTTGACGGACCGAAACATCCCATGAAATCCCTCTCATGTAGAGAAAGACGCGACACAAGTGTTACACAAGGCGTACCCCAGGGAAGGCTGGAGGATGTAGAAATCAGAGGACAGGCTTTCTGTTATGCATGCAATGGAATGAGGAATGGTATCAAACCCTGGGGTACCCTCCACCTGGGATGTCTGGTTTCTATCAGAGCCATACGCCCGTCTGAGGCTCTGGTTGGGATCATTTGGTTTGCTGCCACAGGCTTCAGGCTTCAGACAGGGAGGGGTTCATTCTTAAGACTATTCATATTCAGAAAACTTTATTGTCCATTAAAATTTACATGACAGAAGATCTCAGCTGAAATTACTTAAAGATTACACATGCATGACACATGAACACGAACACATCACAGATCATTGCTCGTGGTGTTTCATTGTCATATTTTCTGTCAGAGAAAGGCTGAAAACCACCGCTAGCTCTCTCTCTCCCTCTCTCTCTCCCGATAGTTTGATACAGATAAACAGATAATTCTCAAGGCTGGATAAGAGATAAGAGGGGGCTTACATTTAGAGTCATTTAGCAAAATGCTCTCATCCGGAGGGACTTACAGTAAGTACACTAGCCTAAAGCAAGAGAAACAACTATACATCACAGTCACCACAAGTCTCGCTGGAGAGGTACTGACTGGTCCGATGGTACAGATCAGGGGAGGCTGGTGGAGGTAGAAATCGGAGGACGGGCTCATTGTAATGCATGGCATGGAATGAGGAATCGTACCAAACATTCCATTCACTTCGTTCCATGCATTACAACGAGCCCGTCCTCCGATTTCCACCTCCACCAGCCTCCCCTGGTAGACATATGACAGGAGTCTTAAAGGAGTCTTATTATTGTTGTTTAAATGTAATTGTGCTTCTCTGTGGGTACGAGTGTTTTTTAGAGAAGCCTCATTTCTGTGGGACGTTATTTGGTGTGACATCCTATAGATGGTCATCAGAGCTTAACGTGAGGAGCGATGAGTTTCTAACAATTGAGTGGCGCTGTCAGATGGTGTGATAGGAGAGCGGTGGCCTAGATTGGCAAGAGGAGGAATGGAAATGCCAGAGCTGGTGATGAATCTCACACAGACACACAAACACATATACACACACACACACACACACACACACACACGCATCGTCCTACGATTTCTACCTCCACCAGCTTCCGCTGGTAGAGATATGACCAGTTAATATTGTGTTTAAATGTTATCGTGCTTCTTGGAGAGCCTCGTTCCTGTGGGACGTTATTTGGCATGACACACGACCCTACAGATGGTCATCACAGCTGAATCAGAAGAGACACATTGTTGTTGATGATGATGATGTCTCTGTTCTCTCTGTGGTGCAGCGAATGTTCAACACCAGCTGTGAGTCTCTGCTCCTCTGACAATGTCCAATGTCTCTATTATTAAGATTCCTCACGTCCTCTCCTCCATTCTCCACTCACAACCTTCTCAAAAAAGCATTGGAGGAGAATATCTAAACGGGAGGAACCTAGATCTTCTCCTCCAATGCAATTTGGGTAATGCGCTCTAGTACGACTTCTGTGTCTGTGTATGGAACAGGGTCCCAACAGTGTCTGTTCTGTCCTGTCCTCACTTTCGCATTACATTACATGTATAAATGATGTGAATGTCAGAGCAGGGTTTTCCAATGATGCAGTCTCACTGGTAGAAGGTGGGGGGCTTGGGGGTAGTGGGGGTTGGGGGTAGTGAGTTTACACAGGGGGTGGGGGTTGGGGGCTGGGTGTTGGAGGGCTGGAGGTAGTGATCTTACACAGGGCCACAGGTGTTCTCATTTAAGTGCAAAGATATGATATTTCATGGTGCGCTGGGATGAATTCTCTTTGATGTTTCTCAGCTTAAGCATAATAAAGGTCTCGTCTCCGGTCTCCCATGCCCCCCCCCCCCCCCCCCCCCCCCCACACCCCTCATTCCCCTCCAGGTGG
This sequence comes from Argentina silus, assembly GCF_951799395.1. Taxonomy (NCBI): domain Eukaryota; kingdom Metazoa; phylum Chordata; class Actinopteri; order Argentiniformes; family Argentinidae; genus Argentina; species Argentina silus. The sequence goes on from NC_139675.1 coordinate 6,988,944, forward strand.
TGAAGATGATGATCATCGTGGTGGTGACCTTTGCCCTCTGCTGGCTGCCCTACCATGTCTACTTCATCGTGACGGGCCTCAACAAGAGCCTGAGGCGCTGGAAGTCCATCCAGCAGGTCTACCTCTCCGTGCTCTGGCTGGCCATGAGCTCCACCATGTACAACCCTATCATCTACTGCTGCCTCAACAGCCGGTAGGTGGAACACACACATACACACACACACACACACACGCAGGCAGGCACACACACATACACACACACACACGCAGGCAGGCAGGCACACACACGCAGGCAGGCACACACACATACGCAGGCAGGCACACACACATACGCAGGCAGGCACACACACACGCAGGCAGGCACACACACATACGCAGGCAGGCACACACACACACACACGCAGGCAGGCAGGCAGGCACACACACGCAGGCAGGCACACACATGCATATATACATATCGCTGTGCCGGCAGAAATAACAACACGTAATTCACTAAGGATAAATCACAATAGGAGTCAACACAAATGTCTGTTCTGAGCACTTTCAGCAAAGAGAGGGAAGCCAACATATACTGATGAGACAACACATAATCCTCTGACTCAAGTCCTTTCAACAGACGGTGAAAACATCCATATGTGAGAACCTCAACTGTCCAACTCCAGGGGGAGAGGAGGGGGAGGGTAGGGGGAGGGAGGGGGAGAGAGTATATTAACACATACACATATATAAAACAGTTATTTACAGTATATTAACATATGCACATATATAAAGCAGTTGTTTATATGAACATATACTTGGCCAGGATGACAATTCAGTACATCATATCCTCCCTCATTGTTACACTTTCCAGCTTCTTCACATTTAAGTCACATCTTCATTTGCCTCAAAAAAAAATTGAAATAGCTGACCTGTGTGTGTATGCGTGTGTGCCTGCGTGCATATGTGTGTGTTTGTCCCTGTGTGTGTGGTGTGTATATGTGTGTGTGCATATGTGTATCTGCTGTGCCCCCAGGTTCCGTGCAGGCTTCAAGCGGGCGTTCCGGTGCTGCCCGTGTGTGCGTGTGTCCAGCTGTGACGAGCTGCAGCTGCGTCAGACGGGCCTGCCGCCAGGCCAGCAGAGCAGCATGTGCACCCTCTCCCGGGCCGACACCGGCGCCACCAGCTCTGCCACACCACGCCACAGCGGGACAAAGAGGAGTGGGAGGAGGAGCCCCGGTTACCACGACAACGCCGCGGTCACCGCCTCTGCTGGGGAGGGCTGGGACCCTCAGGTTGAAGAGGAGCAGTTCTGAGGTCAGAGGGGGGGGGGGGGGGGGGGGGGCTCTACAACCAAATAACCAAGCACAGAGACCGAGAGAGAGAACTCCATAATGTTCATCTCCCTTCCCTCCACAGAAGTACTGATCATTGTCAGTGCAACAGAAACCAGGCTCTCTCACCTATAGCCTCCGTTAGCTTCAGCTCGGCTCATTGCCCTCCATGTAAACCAGTCCCTTACTGCAAATCTTCTGCACGTGTTTGTTGCTTTTCATACAAGACCGCCTTCAGTCTTCAGCGGCGTTCCCCACAGCTCAGTCTGTCTACGGTGTTCATCTGCCTACATGACTCAGCAGACCAGCTAGGTGACACTTGAGGAGTGGCGGCCAGGCCTAGCCGTGTGTGTGTGTGTGTGTGTGTGTGTGTGTGTGTGTGTGTGTGTGTGTGTGTGTGTGTGTGTGTGTGTGTGTGTGTGTGTGTGTGTGTGTGTGTGTGTGTGTGTGTGTGTGTGTGTGTGTGTGTGCCTCAGTGGACTGCATAAGGACAAATAACAATGTACTGCACAGTATACTGAGGAGATTGACAGTGGTGTTGTATTCAAACACAGTGATGCACGTGGAAGCCAGGGGAGGCTAGTGGAGGTAGAAATCAGAGGACGGACTCATTGTAAATCATGGAATGGAATGAGGAATGGTATCAAGTGGTATGTACCATACCCGTTCCTCATTCTGTTCCATGCACTACAACAAGCCTGTTCTACCTCCACCAGCCTCCACTGGTGAAAGTCTGTTATCCACATTCCATTCTGCTGATTCCATTAGGAAACACCATTCATAATATCTCTCTCTCTTTCTCTTTGTACTTGCCTCTCTCTCTCTCCCTGTCTCTCTCGAATGTACAGCAACACCATAATATAGTGTGTCTTTCTGCCAAAGAATCACAGACTTCATCTGTGAATGCCAAGAGATATCGGACTAGGATGCTAAGTGAAGTAATTTGATATGTTCTAAACAGTTTCTGTATTCTACTGTACTAGTTTGTCTATATTTGCAGTACTACTGTACTAGTTAGACTGTATGCAGGACTAGTTAGTGTGTATTCAGGACTAGTTAGTCTGTATGCAGGACTAGGTAGTCTGTAGAAGCAGCACAAATGCAGGACTATAGTTTGTCTGTGTTTCATGTCGTGCTGCTTCAATGGACACCGTGTTCAGCTCCTCGTTTTAGCTTCATGGCCCAAAGTCGTTTGGATCTCACTCCACAAATGTATTCATGGCTGAAGAAGACCTTGTTTTTTTTATGATATGGAGCTGAACATTTGATGTTAAAATGATGCTAGACATTTTTGCAGATATTAATGAATGTATGAAGATAATCAATGGCCTGTCTGTCAAATGTTGTAGACGTTTTTTGATTGAACTGACATTGTTCAAAATGTTTCATTGACTGGTTGATGTCTTAACATGCATTAAATAAAGCAAAAAACATTAGAAACATATACATTTTGACCCAGCCATTTATACCTCATAATTCAGTTGTTTTAACCAGCCATATATTTTCAACATCACTTCCTGTTCTGCTGTCAACATTGAGGCGTACGCCTGCCAGGCGGAGATCATCGGGATTCTGCTGTCTCCTGCTGAGGTGTTTAAGGTGGAGGAAGTAAAGAAAATCTCTGATCCTGATGATGGCGATTACACCATCGTTCTGACAAGCTCACAGATTCACAGTAACCATGACTATTACCTGTTTCCCAGGTAAGGCTCAACTAGGAACACTACAGAACAAGGGGTTGGGACATTGCAACAACTATAGACTTTTGTATTAAAAAAATAAATAAAATTACCTTTATTTATGAGGGAAATCACCTTAAGACCCAGGGCTCTTTTTCAAGTGTGCCCTGAACTAAATACACAAATCTACCCACTTAGATGGTGTATAAGTCTGTTTAGAAGGTCCGTGTCCAGTGGATTTTCAATTACCTACATTTATTTCTCTCTCTCTCTGCTGGTTTCCCACCACCCCTTCAGCTCTGACCCCTAAAGGCTCCTCCCCTCCGTTGCTTGGTACACACACATGCCCTGTCATCGTTGGCAAGGCGTGTGTTGAATTAATACCCCTCCTGGGAGCTCTACTTCCTGTCGCCTGTGAGCTTAACTTCCTGTAATATCCTAAAAACGTTGTATTCTATTGGACATCTTGATCACACTCCAGCCTGCCTCCACCATTGTGTGTTAGGTACATATGGGTGTGTGTGTGTGTGTGTGGTTGTGCATGTGTGTTTTTTCTGAAATGTCCTTGCAATAAATGTAATCATTTTTCACAAACTATTTTATACACAATGAAGACATCATGGTCAACAGCCAGCAGCCGCCTCGCAATCCATCTCTGGCTCAGGCAGATCATATCAGTCAATAACACTGAAATAGTGTGTGTGTGTGTGCATGTGTGTGCTTTCTTACCTGAGATGGAGTCTCTCCATGGGAGTCTGCATGGTGCATCATGTTGATTGGCTACCTAGGGACGTAAACACTTCAGGTTCTATGGGTCCTTCCTTCTATGTAGCTAGCCAATCATTGGCATTGTAACAAAGCAGCAGTGGTATGATTGGTCAATGAGGCATATTTTAATAACATATCATTATAGATATGCACATTGTTACATAGAGTGGGCGCGGATGCATTTCGAGCCAGTATAGGCAAACTGTAACCTTGAGCAGAGAGACCCATGACTGACACTTTCTTTCTGATTTCTTTCTCTCAGTTTCACGTTCTGGCCACAGAACATTTTTCTCTGAGCTCTCAACTCACTCTGAACTCTGTGTGTGTGTGTGCTCTCCCACCTGCGCAAATTGTGGGACTGAAATTACTCCCCATACTGACTTTCCATTCTAACTCTATGTTCACATTCACATTTGGTTGCCAAAATGAGCCTGTACTAAACAGAAAGAGACATCCAACCGAAACTGCTGCCACTGCATCTTTTCACTGATCCTTCCTCCTGGGGAAGCACCACACGCACACACGCACAGACACGCACACAGGCACACACTAAGCACATCATACACAGGCAGGCAGAAGTCTGTAACCAAGATGTCCAACAGAATCCATATTTATTTGGAGCTTACAGGAAGTGGAGCTCACAGGTGACAGGAAGTGAGTATAGTGAGGAGGGAGGTACATCCTAGTGATGCATCATATCACTGTATCCCCCAGCCTTGCCAACAATAACAGGATGACTGGCTTCTCCTCCGTCATACAGGCACCAGGCTTCCATCATCATAGGAGATCTTCAATCAAAACAGTGGTAAAAAAACATTACAGCGACTCCATATAAAATGTGTGTGTGTGTGTGTGTGTGTGTGTGTGTGTGTGTGTGTGTGTGTGTGTGTGTGTGTGTGTGTGAAAGAATGCTTCAGAGATGACCAGTCTTGATTCCCAGGGAGACGGAGAGATGTACAGCTACCAGCAGGAACACACTGCTGCCAAGCAACGGAGGGGAGGAGCCTTTTGGGGTCGGAGTTGTAGCTCTGGAGAGAGAGAGAGAGAGAGAGAGAGAGAGAGAGAGAGAAAGGTTTGTATTTCCAAAAGGATAACTAGCTGTAGATTTTGATCATAAAATCTGAAATCCACTTGAAGTAAGTCAAGTGGATTTTAGACTGTACATAAGTCCCAACCCATTGTACTGTAGTATTCCTAGCCTAGCCTTACTTGGGTATCAGGTAGCATTCATGGTTGCTGTGAATCCGTGAGCTTGTCAGAACGATCTCAGTGTATTCATCAGGATCAGTGATTTTCTTCACTTTTTCCACCGTAAACACCTCAGCAGGAGACAGCAGCATCCCCATGTACTCCGCGTAACAGGTGTACGGCTCTATGTTGACAGCAGAACAGGAAGTGATTTTGAAAAGAGTCCCGCCTTCATCAGTAGCAGCCTCTATCGAGTCAGAACGTTTCGCCGTCACCCCGGTGAACCGTCCAAACCTCACCGTTGACCCCATGTCTGCCTGGTACTGTTGGGACGAGCCTCGGAACACGGTCTGGCAAGACCCATTGTTCAACAGGTGCATGGCGTCTGTCAGCAGGAAGTGGAAGGACTTGAATAGGAAGTCCTTTTTGTAGACACTCTCGCTCCCGCCCAGGGTCTCCACGGCGTTGTTGAATAACTTCCGGAAGTTTCTGTCATTTGCGTACGTCACCAGCGATGTCGTGTGATTCATGGTCCCTCCTGTGATGGTCTTCATTTCCTTACAAGAACTTTTATCCCAGGCCGTGCTGAAGTCCTTGTTGGCATTCAGCTCTGCCTTCAGCAGATCCCCAGTCACCACCTTAGTAAAAGGACAAAACTTCAGTATCCCTCGAGGGGAAAGCGGTTTCTCGAAATCATGAAAATATCAGACATTGACACACAGCAGGACACTATAAACACACTACCATGAAGTCAGCCAGAGATGACAACAGGGGAGGCTGGTGGAGGTAGAAATCGGAGGACGGGCTTATTGTAATGCACACACGTGTTTGATACCATTCCTCATTCTGTTCCATGCATTACAATGAGCCGGTCCACCGATTTCTGCCTCCACCAGCCTCCCCTGGATGACAACTGCTTAAAGCGGTGATAGTCTTCAGAGATATAACAGCAGAGATGAATGACTTCTTACATGTTACCTTCTTTAGCATCTCCTCCCGACAATCAGTGTACTGGTTATCCACAGCGTTGGTGGCCATGTCCATTTTTATTTCTTTATCAGCAGCCACCTGTGAGGCAGATTCATGGAGATACCGTAAAACCTCTAATAGCAGTTGTTTGGTCTCAGTGGCCATCGATATGAGGCAGATTCATGGAGATACCGTAAAACCTCTAATAGCAGTTGTTTGGTCTCAGTGGCCATCGATATGAGGCAGATTCATGGAGATACCGTAAAACCTCTAATAGCAGTTGTTTGGTCTCAGTGGCCATCGATATGAGGCAGATTCATGGAGATACCGTAAAACCTCTAATAGCAGTTGTTTGGTCTCAGTGGCCATCGATATGAGGCAGATTCATGAAGATACCGTAAAACCTCTAATAGCAGTTGTTTGGTCTCAGTGGCCATCGATATGAGGCAGATTCATGGAGATACCGTAAAACCTCTAATAGCAGTTGTTTGGTCTCAGTGGCCATCGATATGAGGCAGATTCATGAAGATACCGTAAAACCTCTAATAGCAGTTGTTTGGTCTCAGTGGCCATCGATATGAGGCAGATTCATGGAGATACCGTAAAACCTCTAATAGCAGTTGTTTGGTCTCAGCAGCCACCTTTGTGAAGCAAATTGATAGATACCATAAAACCTTTAATAGCAGTTGTTTGGTCTCAGCAGCCACCTGTGTGAAGCAGATTCAGACATACCATAAAACCTCTAATAGCAGTTGTTTGGTCTCAGAGAGATTCAGAGGGGTACAAAACAAAAACAAATGCCAAAAACATACTGACAATGACTGTATCGAACTGGATAAAACAACATATAAGTATAGGGTATTAATGTCTTGTTCAATCATTACACCCATTTTGGGAGAGATTCAACACCTACCCTGTGTGAGAGGGCAGCAATGAGAAGCAACAGGAGCATCCTCTCTCTCTGACCTCGCATCGTCCCAGCAATGTCGCCCTCTTCTGGTCTGGATGGGCAACAAATGAGATGAGTGAGACCACTGTAATGTCCTGAACTGAACTAACCCAATTCTCCATCCTTTAACCTGGAGTGAACACTTGTCCACAGCCCTACACAGATTTAAAAGCATTGGGATTGGTGTAATTGGGCTGCTACACCAATCATATATTTTTACTTCAGGGAAAATGATGAGGAATTGGGATGCAGTAACTCCTTGTTGTACACCCTTGACACCAGTCCCATCAGTACAGATCTGAAAGGACTGGATAGGTATAATTAAGATGGCATGAGTTCCACCTTGCCTACAGTTTATCCACCCAATGTTTCCAGATCTATACAAGTGTCCCAAGCTAAAGTAGTTGGAGCAGCAGTTACCAACTTGGGGTCTGGACCCCAAGTTGGGTCCTCTGATCCCAAATTGGGGTCCCCTGAGAAAATCTCTCACAACAAAACAAACCATATCAGTGTTTTGGGGTTCAAATCAAACCAATGAGAGCATCTTAGGCAATTAGAATACACTTGGATGTCATTTTTTTGTTTTGGCAGAGCCTGAAATCAAGTTGTTGGGGTCATGGGAAATTATTGATGTGATCGTCTATTTGGGGTCGCAAGACTAAAAACTTTGGCAACCCCTGAGTTAGAGGTTGCGACTGGGCAGAGAGAAGCACAAAATGTCAGGACTTCTTCAAAGTTCATATGAGAGTAATTCACTCCATGAGACGGCTTAAAGAGGCCATCTGGGATTTAAACAACAACAAAGCGGTCACACAGCTTTTTTCCATAAACAGCTGAGGGATGGGGCTGGAGAAATATAACTGCTCTCAAATGCATAGACTGAGCTACTGACGAAAGGACTGACCCTTCAAAACTATAACTTTATGTTTTGAAGCTATTCAGTGACAGTTTAACGAAGCTCATGAGGCATTTTCAGCAAGTTATAGTCTAAATCAATGGCGTCATATCATTAGCATTCAAAAGTTTAAAAAAAAAGAAAAAAAAAAGAAAAGAAAAAAGAAAAACACAAAGAAAAAAAAACAGTATGTACCAATCCCAGATTGCCCCCTTGAAGTACACAGGAAGATTACAGACAACTACAATCTAACAAACATGATTTGAGACAATGCCAGGGGGGAGGGGGGGGGGGGTGACAGTGATTAAAAGGACTAGATCCAGATACACAGCAGGGCCTACCTTCAGAGTCCTGTGGCGTGGTCGTCCTCCTGAAGAAAAGCACAGACTGAGGCAAAATCTGTGTTATGAACTACAACATAAGGGCGTTGGAATTTCTGAACATACTTCCCCTCTCACTCCCTAGGGACCGCCGACTGAGAGAAAACAAGCGCCGTATCACCCATAGCAACTCCTCTTCCTTCCTCTTAAGAGCGGGAGGAAATAATATGTCTTGGGTTCTCCCTGTTTTGTAGCACTGGAGTTTGCTTGCTTGCGCTCTCTCTCCCCATCCCTCTCTCCCCCCCTCTTTCTCCTTCACCCTCTCCCTCGCTCTTGCGCTCCCCTCTCTCCCTCTGTCCCTCTCCTCCGCTTCCCTCCCTCCCTCTCTCTCTCTCTCTCCCCATCCCTCTCTCGCTCACTCTCCCTCCCCCTCTTTCTCCTTCACCCTCTCCCTCGCTCTTGCGCTCCCCTCTCCCTCCGTCCCTCTCCTCCGCTTCCCTCCCTCCCTCCCTCCCTCTCTCTCTCTCTCTCTCTCTCTCCTCCACCCCGTCTCACCGTCTCTCACTCACATTCTCTTTTGGCTGTGTTGGCTGAGGGCCAGTACAGCTCCATAGAGCCCAGTGATTCATGGGTTCAGAGGGCGTGAGTCATGATAAAAACAACAGACCACAATGAGTCATGAACAAAAACACAAGTTCATTCAAGAGTTGGCCAACCCACAGTGCTGCATACAGTACAATACACATTTCAATGTAAGTTAAGTTTGATAAACTTTAATAAGTTCGATAATACCTCTTCCTTCATGACAATAATGATACAAATAACAATAACAAAAAAGGAACTGCACAAAATCTGGTCATAAAATCATCTGTGAAATATGGTGGAGGGGTGTTTATAGAACTGGCTCACTTGTCTTCCTTGATAATGTAACTGCTGGCAGCAGCATCATGAATTATGAAGTGTACAGAAACACATGTGCTCAAGTAAAAGCAAATGCTTCCAATTTCATTGGACGGTGCTTCATCATACAGCAAGACAATGACCCCAAACATACTTATATAGCAACTTGGGAGTGTTCCAGGACCAAAAAGTGGAAAGTTCTAGAGTGGCCAAGTCAATCTTCAAATTTAAATCCAATTTAACATGCATTTGATTTGCTGATGAGGGAACTTAACGCAAAAACAACTAAAAACAAACAACAACTGAAGATGGCTGCAGTACAGGCCTGGCAGAGCATCACCAGAAAAGATATCCAGTGTTTGGTGGGGTCAATGGGTCGCAGACTTCAGACAGTTATTACATGCAAAGGATTGTCGTCAACCAAATACTAAACATGAATGATATTACTTTTTCTAATACATTTGGAGCTCTGAAATAGGGGGAGTATGTTTAAAAAAGTTACTTTCTAAATGGTGAAACCAATCTAAAAGACAAAAACACAGAATTAAAGCTGAGAATCTATACTTTGACCACATAGTAATTGTTTAATTTCAAATCCAAACTGTTGGAGTATAGAGATAAAAAACATGCTTCCTCTTTCCAATACTTACTGTATGGACGGCACTGTATATACAATTAATTTAAAGGTTGGCTACTTCACAGCAAAAGCTTAAACTGCGATGCATTTAAACTGTACGTTTGTGCGCGCGCGTGTGCACGCATGTGTTTTACCCAGAGCAGCACACAGGCTTGTAATTGGAGACAGAGAGAGCCACAGCCAGACACAGCAGAACAACCAGGAGAGTCACCACCACACCAATAGTGGCCGCCATGTATGGAGGGTTGGAGGAGAGGGCGGCCCTGAGGAGGGAGAGGGGGGGAGAGATAAAGAGAGAGAGATTATGCATCATATGCACAGGATACAGATGTAAATGGTACAATGAGATGCTTGTTACAGTGCAATTTAAATATAAAGATGGGAATAAAAGAGAAAAACAACAAAAACACAAAAGGCAATAAGGCAGTAAAGTACTAATAAGGCAATAAAGTACTAAAAACAATCAATAATAATAAGTCAATCAAGATAAGGGCAGCACCCAGGACAGATGTGTGCAGAGATGGCTGCAGGTGAGAGAAATCAGAGGAATGGTATCAAACACGTGCGTTTGATACCATTCCTCTGATTTCTCTCACTTTTCCACGCATTACAATTATCCCTCCTTCCACCAGCCTCCCCTGCATGCAGCACAGTGTTCTCAGGGACCTTACCTTCTAAAGTGGAGGCATTCCTGCTTGGTGTAGGTTCCCTCCGAGGCCAGAGCGATGTACACCCTGCCCTTGTCCCTGGGCGACACCACCCGGACGGTGAACATCTCCGAGGGGGGGATGAGGAGGTAGACGTTCTGGTGGCAGGAGTACTCGTGGACCAGCGCTGCGTGGCAGGTCCGGATGTTGAACAGCGTGTTGCACGGCGGTCGGGACAGGTTGGGCTCGCCCCAGGCAAAGTGTCCCAGCCGTACCACGTCGCCTACGTGTGTCTGCGTCAGGTTGGTGTGGCTCCCGCTGTCCACAGCCTGACACTTCTGATCCCCGCCGCCGCCACGGCCCAGGAGACCCACCAGGTCCGTCAGCAGGAAGTGAAGGCTCTTGAACAGGAAGTCGCTCTCGTAGAGGGTGTGGTTGGTGGCCAGTGACATCACGGCGTCGTTGAAGAGCTCATGGAAGACGTAGTCGCTGGTGTAGGCGGCGAGCGCCACCCCGTGCTCCCACCTGCAGGTGACACTCTGTTATTCACGTTTATACATCCTTAATAAATGGCATTATTCATGTTTATACATCCTTAATAAATGGCATTATTCATGTTTATACATCTCATGCCGAGTGTTAAGTAGTATTTACCTAGCAATAATACTTTGATTGGCTTCAAAGTGAAGCATCATAATTTATGCATTTTTGCTGAATAGTCACCCTTGGCACCCTAGAATGTTGAGAATTTGGGCGACTTTATTCACCCTTGGCACATTTCTTATTATTGTTATTATTATTGATTAGTGTAACTATAAAATGCGCTCCGCCCACCTGCCTCCTGGAATGGTCTTGTTACACTTCCTGCCCTCCTCCCAGGCCTCGCGGAACTCTGGGTTCATCTGTAGCTCCGCCTCCAGCAGCCCCCTGGGTTCTAGAACCTTCTGAAGCATCTTCTCCCTGCATCCCACATACTGGTCATCCAAAACCGTCATCTCCATGGTCATGGCGTTGCCGGGCTGGATCGACTGGGGACCACACCAGACACTTAGCACCCTCACATCATGACATTTCATCTTCAAACACTTTTTGTAGTTGTGTATTTGGGTGCTGTCAGTGGAGGCAGAGATCAGAGGAGGGGCTCATTGTAATGAATGGAATGAGATCAAACACGTGTTCAATACTGTTCCTCATTTTATTCCGTGCATCACAATGAGCCCGTCCTCCGATTTCCACCTCCAGAAGCCTCTACTCCTGTAGTTGATGTTTACCTCCACATCCACATTCTTGTCTTCTACTTTCTCCAGCTGTGAGGAGAATGAGATCAAAAGGAATCGTCTTCACTCAGTATCATACGTGTGATAATTAACAGAGTGTTATAACAATAGATTATGAATTCTGTACACACACACTGGATATACATTTCTCATAATTATGTTTTAAGAAAAACATGTAATCTCACTGTCACTCCCTGTACTTGTCACTACACAGTACCTGGATATCGCCATAATCAACAGTGGCGTTAGTCTCTCTGCTGCATTTGTTTGTTTTCCTTTATTTCTTCTGTGAAGCGTATTTATTATTAATTGCATCTGTGTATGAAATGTGCTGTATAAATGAAGTTCACTCGATAACAACATACTACAGTTATGGGGGATCGATCCCTCGCAAGACCGGCTGAAGACCTTTCAATCACGCCAGGGACGTCCCCGAAAGGGGGCGAAAACCCTAATCCTAATCCCCCTCCACATACACACACTCTGCATTGCTGTCATTACATCACTATTGTAGATTACGTTTACAATCGAGCTATTGTTCCATGTGTTGGGCTTGAGGAAGCAGAAAACATAGGGGAGGAATGGAATGCAGTATGGTTACTAAATGGTGCGTTGCATCACAACAAATCTGCCACTCCTTCCATCCTACCATATCCAGTCCAGTCTTGAATTGCACAATTCATCCCCAGATGTATAAACCCATTACCATTATAATAACTACCATTATAACCAGCTGTTATTTTTGTAGGCAAGTGAGATGGATTTCTGTCCATTGCTCTGCCTATCAGTCGTCCACCATCAGCTTCACACGTGAACACGCTGACAGGGGACAAATAAGTTTGTTGATGTGTGGTTTGATTGGACTGTAAAAAGCGCATACACACATTATTTTGTTGATGACAGACTGGGAGCAAATCATCAGTCTCCAGGGCCCAGTACTTCTAAAATTTTAATCCGGATCAGAATGATCATTTTTGCTATCCAGGATCAGATCAAGCTGGCTGATTTCCCCTATACTACTCAACATCTGCCATATAGATCTGATCCTGGATAGGAAAAATGAATCTGGATCATTCTGATCTCGAAAGTTTTGAACTCCTGGGCCCTGGAGACTGGTGGTTTGCTCCCAACCTGTCATCAACAAACCAATGTGTATGTGCGCTTTATCCAGTCCAACCAACCAGACATCAACAAACTGTTTTTGTCCCCCGTCATCTAAACTACTGGCACCAGGTGCTGATAGATGGACAGGCAGACTCACCGTTGCTGCTGCGCTGAGTAGCGCTGTGAGAAGGAGTCTCGTCACACACACAGCCACTGTCATGCTGTCCCGTTGGCGGTTTAACTGGAGAGGTCAACTGTCTCCGAACCTGGGTGTCCAACAACAGGAGCAGAGGGCCGGATGGGAAGCTATAAACCCACTTTGACTTTGACTCTCACTGACCCACTTTCTTTGCTGCCTATCGTTCTTTCCTCCTCTCTCTCTCTTTCCCTATCTCTTTCTGTCAAGTCACTGAGAATCACACCTCTGTATAAGCACCTCCCTTGTTCACACACAGAATAACAAGTACCTACATATCAATCGTTCAAGGAAGGTGTGTTGCTATATTTTTTGAGCTGTGTAATGTCCTTTGTCTCGTTTCCAGCCAACGTTATTGTAGGTCAATGTGTTTTCTTATTGTATTTATTAGTGTTGGCTATCACATCATGGAACGCGTGAGTGATGCCAGATAACTACACACATCCACACACACATACAGTGCCCACACACACACACACACCCTCCGGGCATTTCTCAAGATCCTCTCAGATTGCTGGGAAACAAGATTTCCTTGAGAAGCAGCCAAGAAAGAGGTCAGTTGATTTATGGTGTTGTTTCAACAAACAGCACTCATCATCGTACTCAGGTGTTGGGGGGGGGGGGGGGGGGGGGGGTGATTAGGACCCTGTCATACTGTAGTCAGGTGTTGAGGGGGTTATTGATTAGGATACAGTCATAGTCGGATGTTGAGGGGTTTTTTTGCAACATGATGAACTAACAGTGGAAAGGTTTTTGATTGCAAATAATTTTAAAAAAAAAAAAACATGAACGTTGTTTCAGTATGAATGAATTGAACAAAGTTTATTTATTTTCTCTGAAATCATCAACAAATCAAAATCCGCCAAAAAAGAAAAAGTGAATGTATAACAAAAGAAGAATCCTTAACTGTGAGACATTACAATATAATAATATTAACACAACTTTATTTCGTTAAGCAAGTATTCCAAATCATTTCAAAACTGCAAGGAAGGAAAACAAGGAAGAGAAGGGGAGAAGGAAGGGACATCTGGACGCAGGGCTGCCTGTTTTGAGTCAGTGTGCGATAGCTTATTGATTTTACTTGAGGGAGTGGCCTCATTCACCTGATGTATTGTGACACTTAGGTCACAGGTTCAATTCTCGCTGGAACTGTATAGACAACAAATGTATGCACTCCCTCAATGTACTGTAAGTCGCTTTGGATAAAAGCGTCTGCTAAATGGCATATCGTGGCGAAATTAGAATATCTCTTTGATTATTATAATTTGTTATCATATTTATAGTATGTGCACAGAATAACAGTAGTTGGCTCTGAGTCAAATATCCAATATGTGATATCAAATGGTGCACATCTTTCCAATTTGTTTAGAACAACAGTGCCGTTTTGACTTAGAGTGTCCTGCCTGAACTACCGCAAGCTTTATAATATCTTGTGGTCATTTGGGGAAATGAGAAGTGAGCTTCAGTAGTGCCGCTTGGTGAGGCTGAATGATGTGACCATCAGCACCACTAAGCTGCAGCTCAGCAGTTGGGGAAAAGAGCTGGGAGCAGATGACAGGACGGGTGTAGACCTGAAAAAGAGAAAGATACAGTTTGGATCAGGTTTAGGTTCAATTCCATTTCAATTCACTGAATTTAGGAAGTATACAAGTGACGATTCTGAACTTAGTTTGGAGTTCATTTGACATGTCCCTGTAGGTAGGAAAAGCTCTGGGATTGTTGAGAATTGTATTATTGCAATGTGTGACAACAGAAACACACACACACACACCTGAAATCACAATGTTCACCTACTTGGCCAGGAAGGAACAGTCATGCTTCTTGTAGGTTCCGATGGACGTCAGAGAAATCACAACCTTCCTGATCACCATGTTGTCGTCATCGTCGTGGAACACCTCCATGGCCGTTACATTGAACATCTCGTGCGGTGGAATGATGACACTTAAATCTTTGAGACAGGAAAAGGAAGCGATGTCAACAGCCAGACAGGATTTTATGCGGTATTCCGTGGTGCAGAAAGCCTCCATGAATGGGCTCCCCCAGACATAGTGTCCTAATCGCACTGTTGTGTTGGTCTCCGTCAACCCAAAGTTGGTATGAGAGCCGCTGATGCCTTGGTAGCAGTTCTCAGTCTTATTCAACAGCCGGAAGGCGTCCGTAACGAGGAAATGGAGAGACTTGTAGGGGAAGCTGCTCTTGTAGATGTCAACGTTGCCGCCCTGAGTCCAGACCGCGAAGCTGAACTTATCGTAGAAGTTGAAGTCGCTGGTGAGGGTTGCTACGGCGATGTTGTGCTCCGTGCTGGCCCCGGGGATAGGGGTCATGCACGTCCGTCCGTTCTTCCAGGCCTCTAAGTAATCATGGTCCGCCTCAAGTTCTGTCTCCAGCAGTCCTCCAGGCTCTAGAACCTTCTGGAGCATCTCCTCCCGGCAGCCCACGTACTGGTCATCAAACGAGTTCATCTCCATGCTCATACCAATGGCAGCACCGCATGACTTGAGAGTTGAGAGAGAGAACAAAAGCTGCGGTTATGGAACCCAAAATGGGCTCAAAATGTTTTAATGCAAATAAAAATAACAATTTGTTATCGATGAGAATGACCAGTGGTCTGTGGCTACTCACTGTGGCGCTGACCAAACAGAGAAGAATGACACAAGTGGTCACAACTTTGCCCCCTTGTGATGTCATCACGGCTGACAGCACAACACTGTACATTCAAAACAGGAGTGCATTACAGTCGACCACGTTGTCTATTACATCAGAGAGTGCGACTCCGTCCACTCTGATAACTCACAAGCAATTATGGGAAGGATAAAATGTGGCCGGCTTAAATGTGCACTGTCAAAAAGTTACCATGGTTACAATGGGACAGACAAACTAGGATAGGATAACCAGAGATAGAACAGTATCTACATGTTATTATAATAATAATAACCACAGAGAACAGTATCTACATGTTATAATAATAATAGTAATAATAATAATAATAATAACCACAGAGAGAACAGTATCTACATGTTATAATAATAATAATAATAACCACAGAGAGAACAGTATCTACATGTAATAATAATAATAACCACAGAGAGAACAGTATCTACATGTAATAATAATAATAGTAGTAGTAATAATAATAATAACCACAGAGAGAACAGTATCTACATGTAATAATAATAATAGTAGTAGTAATAATAATAATAACCACAGAGAGAACAGTATCTACATGTTATAATAATTATTATTATTATAATAATTATAATAATAACCACAGAGAACAGTATCTACATGTTATAATAATAATAATAATAATAATAATAATAATAACCACAGAGAACAGTATCTACATGTTATAATAATAATAATAACCACAGAGATAGAACAGCATGTGCACATGGATGTGGAATGGTTGCTTGTCGATATGCACGTCGTCTTTTCAGACAGGACTATTTTGAGTTGTTGCTTATGAAACAGACCTCAAGTTATTGCAAATGGTAGCCCCGCAATTCGACTCGCTCCGACTGAGCCTCGAACTTGTGACCTCTGACCTGCCAACACACGATCATCTCCTCAAATACTCGATGTATATCAGCTACGCTTTAAAAAAGCTAGCAATTCGACAGCGCGGGTGGGGGTATTTTAACTTAAGGAGTGAGTTTACCATCTCAACTCGGTTACACCTCTCTAAACTCACGACACCACAGGAAGTCCGTACATCCTAGTATCAAAAAATGGGAATGCTCTGTTATAATTACATATTAAGGTTGACACCACACTGTGTACGCTTTATATCACTGGCTCACATCCAAGGGTTGAACAAGTGACCTTGGGGTTACTGGCCAGCTTCCCTAACCTCAAGGTCAACCATGCCCCCAATAATATTATTGTTGTGTGTGGGGGGGGTGTCTTGAGGAGTAGGAAGTTAACACTTTAAATAATAAAATAAAGTGTTATTATTGTATCTCTATATTATCTTTCTGGAACAAATCAACAGGTGTGAAGTTTGCACAGGTGAAAACCGTTACGCAATCAGACAATTCACCTTGTCATGTTCTCAATGCCAGAAACCTTGCGCAACCTTTGATCCAAATAATCACACGGAACAGATTACAGTCTACCGTTCATAATATCACAAAACTGAACTTGAACGATACCATCTCTACCAGATTGTATCCAGACACTAGGTGCTCCTGCACGCTCCTTTGACCAAACAAACTGAACGCATCACAATTCAGCATCAACTACAGATTGTGCCTGTGAGATAAAATCATGTTTCAGATCACCTGTAGTGGAGAGTCAAGGTGGTAACAGATCACCTGTAGTGGAGCGTCAAGGTGGTAACAGGCCCAGAGACTAGGGTACCAGTCTGTCCTCAATATCCGTCAGGCTGGTTATGTTCCACCTGGGAGTCCAGTGGAGAGAGGGATATGAAGAGCTTAGACTCCTGCTAACAGCACTTTGCTCCCCTTTATCACAGTCAGGCACACACCTCATCAAACTTGAGCCCCTCCTCCCTCACACACACACACACACAAACAAATGCCGCACACACAGTTCTTCTTATTTAGGTCAGTAGAGTTGTGTTTTTGAGAGCGGTATCAGTGTTAAAGCTCCTCAACAGCCTATAATGGTGTTGAGACATCTGGTTTATGACCTAAATTATAACAATAATTTGTGTTTGTGAGAATATGTTTTATCCGCCCGTACTGGAATTTGGATATGTAGGTTATGAGGATACTTAGTTACATTTTATTTTTTTGCATGGAAGAGGATCTCCATTGTTTTGATTGTCAATGAACTTGTTTTTGTGCAATGTTAGTGTGGGAAATATGCTATTACAGCCAGAGGCAAGAAGTATCATACAGCATCTGATTAGAGTCTCTCTCTCACACACACACACACACACACACCTCAGATTACAATAAACCTGAAATTCAGGTTTTTTTTCTGAAATACTCATTCAAATGCTTGTACAGAAACCTCACGCTTGATATGTGATACTGTATCTGCATCAAACAGCTCGGTCGTAACCTTCTGTTTTATATGTGGTTCTTATCTACGACTGTATTCCTACTTCTATGCTATGGCTAACATGCTATACTATTATATTATTATATTATATATATTACAGTAGCTCCCATGGCTATCCCAAGGGACAGCGTGCCAACCAACCCGTATGCCCACATGTATGTCCAAATTAAAATAAACAGTTGATACGGTTTATTGCAATGACAGAGGTGATGTTTTTATTGGAGAAACAATTTGCTTATGAAAAAAAGGATCATGAACTTGTTTTACTCAAAATCAGATAAAGCATCACTTATTTGTAATTTAAGGAATAATCCAAACATAAAAAATTCCCAACATATTACTGGACTTACTGGACTGGTCCCTAATCACTGACCGGACTTGTCACTCACAGTACAATACAAGTGTATTCAATACAAACAATCCCGTACCATGTTAAAGGTTAGAACACTGTCATCTTTGTTCAGCACACATTAGATTCTTCATACTAATTAAGAAAACTAAATTGGTAGGGGAGTATTGAATAGGGATTTCTATTTTTTGAATTGACTGAAGTTTGGAATTTAATTGATCCTGAATTATAAGAGAACGATCTTGATTTTGAATTGAAGGAATTTCCCAGAGAAAGGGAATTGAATTGGACTTGGATTTGTGGAATTGACCCCATCATAGAGATCATAGAGTAATATTAATCATAGAGTAATATTAATTTAATATAATAATATATGCCATTTAGCTGACGCTTTTATTTCAAAGCGACTTACATTGCAGTGAGTGCATACATTTCAGTATATATGGTCCCAGCGGGAATAGTTTACAACCATTTATTTAAAGCCTCATTCATCCTCAATCATATGAACAGCCTGCTTGATTTTAGCTGAACTTGTCTAAACTATTGAAGCAGTGTTTTTCCATCACTCTGTGCATGTGACATGACCCTGACCTCAAAAGTGGCTGATCATAAAGTTCCTGTTGTTCAACTGAAATTTTCAGTTTCACCGACTGCTTGTACCCAGAGCTCTGTATTAAACTGGTACTTTGACTCCATCTGTCTGTCTGTCTTACTATCATATAGATATATATATATATATATTTATTTATTTAGGGCATTTCTGCTTCGGGATAGAGACAGTAGGAAGGATGGGAGAGAGCGGAGGGATGACATGCAAGATATGTCGACGGTTGTAATCGAACCCGGGACCTTGTGGTCACTAAGCGCGATATATTATGTATGTATGTATGTATGTATGTATGTATGTATGTGTGTGTATATATATATATATATATATATGTGTGTGTGTGTGTGTGTGTGTGTATATATATATATATATGTGTGTGTGTGTGTGTGTGTGTGTGTGTGTGTGTGTGTGTGTGTATATATATATATATATATATTTTCTTTTTTTTCTTTTTCTTTTTTTTTTTGCCCTCTGGACCACCCATCAGTATTACTGCTCTGATGTCTTACTGCATCAGTTTGAGATGGACCAGCCTTCCAAGACTTCTAGAACACCAGTTTAAGAACACCGATATGTCCATTAGAGCACCCAATGAGCAGTGAGACCCGAGCCTCTGTCACAATGATGGGGGACTGTAGACAGGAGGGATAAGTAGAACAAACAGGTATGTTTCTACTTGTGTGTTTTTTTTGCGGTTAATATAATTATTGTGTTTGATACTGTGTGTCTGTGGTGTTGTATACATGAGGAGAATACCACAGTCAGGCCTGAAATTTCCTTTAGACAAAGATTGTATTACTTTGCATTGTTACTTATACTTTAGATTAAAGTTACAACGCTTACAATTCTGGTTTGTCCATCTTTTACGCATCTCGTCAAATAGGCATTCCAGACTTTATACACTAAGAATCACACCCTCAGTCTCAAAATCACAGTTCCTGTCAGTATTAGATCTGTATGAGTATGTACAGGCTGTTTCCATTGTCGCCTTACAGGCATTGCCTTACAATGACAGTGACACCTAGTGGTGGGACTAGGAACACCTGGTATTGGGAGTTGAATAAAGCCGTGTGGTCAGACACCCTTGCTTCCAGACCATTACTTATGATTTGAATATTTACAAGAGGGTGTGTCCATCATATTTTGTGTTTACTTATCCAATACCTACTGACCTGCTAGTAGAGAGCCAGTATTACAGCTCACCTGCTGGTGGATAGTCAGTATTACAGCTCACCTGCTCATTCCATTCACCTGTGATAATGATAAGTTATCATTGTAAAAAATCATGATTAATCATCATTAATGACAATGCTCACAACAATAATTATAATGATAATTCAAAATCTCAACAGGATTGGTCCCCTGGTTCTAACCAGCATTGTTTTGGTCAGTCGTAGTGGTAATTTTGAATTGTATTACAATGATAGTTATGATAATATTGATAATGCTCACAACGATAGGTAATATAGAAGAATGTGTGCATGATTGTTTTTACCAGGAACAGAGCAGTGTTCATTCCGAGACCAACTGAAATACTTTTTAAAGGAGAGGTATGTCGTTATACATGACGGGACGTCAGCGGAAGGAAATTCAGTCTATTTGAAAGATATCTACACTGAGCTGCACATGATCGAAGGGGCCTGGGGAGGGGTCAGTGATGAGCATGACATCAGACAGAATCCATATGTTGGTTGCTGTAGTAACATTACAGTTGGTTGTTCTGGTGCTGCTCAGACAATTTAAAACATATTTTGAGGACCTCTTTGTTAAGATATATGATTGTTTTTCCTGATTGTGTTTTATAATGTTGTAATTTTGTATGATATGATTGTAAATTATGTATATGCATGGCTCCCTTGTAAGAGAGAACTTAATGGGACACCCTGCTAAAATAAAGGTTAAATGAAATAAAAAATAAAACTTAATTTACAATTTACAATGAGGACATTTTAGTTTAACAAATCAACTTCCTAATTCTCTTAACAGTTGTTTGGACACAGCAGTTACAGGAATGTAAAGACTCAGTCCTAGTGTACGCTGATGTGGAAGAAACAATCTGGCTTCTTACCTAACAGAGGACTCAAACCAGAGAGAGGCCTTGGTTTATCTTTCATCAACAAATGCCATCTGAACAGAAGTTGATAAGTAGACAGAGAAATACTTTTTATTAAGTTGATAGTAGAAATACCGTTTATCGAGTGTTCAGAACAATCACAACAGCTGGATCATATATGAAGGGCAAATTAGTCATCATATTATTATTTTTTAAATAATTTCCTATTTCTAAGTTGAAAAATGTCCATCTCCTCTGTTATGGTATCATACAACTGTGATGTCACATGTGGGTACCAGGCACCCAGGGAGTATCGATGCCCTCATTGCTTCATCTGGGAAGCGTCTGAAATGTGTTTTATATAAACAAATACCAACTGAAGAGAAGCTGATAGTAGGAGATGCATCAGTACCTGTATGTATTTTTTTAATCACTTCCTTATCTTGGATTATAAAACAGAAGAAAATCATTGTAATCAAAGTCAGTCATTATCTCTGTATTTCATTTGACTTTTGTTTTACCACAGTCAGTTAAGACCACGTTCGCCTAATGATGTCATTGTCACTGCAATTTATGCTGTATTTGATACACTATCAGAAAATACAATTACTGTACAAGTCCTGTAATGACTGGAGCACTGTGGTGGAAATATTTCAGTGAACAACAATAAACGATGTCTGGTCTCAGTTGAGAGTTTTAATGCAGAGGCAAAGTTTAAACAAAGTTGTTTATGGCCAGATCAGCATTCCTTCACCAACAGTGTGGATTCAGAGACTGATGCCGTGGCTGAGGAGAGAACCGTCCTTTACTCTAATGCTCGTACGTCATAGGTCTAGGGGTAAACATATCTTGCACCTGCTTGCTGATAATGGGAAGAAGCTGGGAAAGAAGCGTAGGCGTTGTGAGCCACTATGTCAACGTTCAGCCTGTGGTTAGGAGTGTTCCAAGGTCACACACTGTCTATTGTAAAATAGAAGGAGCAATCATTTTTGGTTCTTCCTCAGTCACGTAATGGAAAATAACAAAGTACATTGGGTCACATTTCATACAAGACTCAAGCAAAATAGTACAAATACATTTTTTGCCATCACAATACTCAGGCAAAGGACTCAAACGCACGACTCGGAGACAAAAGCTTAAATCCAATAGAATAGTCTTTACTTTCAGTAAGGTTCGGTACACAGGTAGGCAGTCAACGGGTAGGCAGATAATCCAGGAAGGGGGTAGGCAAAGCAGGGTTTGGTACACAGGCAGGCTATTACACAGGAAGAACCAAATGACGGCACACAGAGAGGGAGGTAGAATTTAGCCCGAAGGCGTATTTAATAATAACAAATAGGGAGAGGGATAGGGGTGAGAGGGATAATCCAAGGGGGGTCGTCAGGGTCCGGTCCAGGGTTCAAGTAGCGGGAAATCCAGTTGCTGAGAGGGGTCGGGGAGAGAAGGATATTCCGAGGAGGGGGTCGTGCCGACGTACAGGGTAGGGGCTAGGTCCATGGAAGGGATAACGAGGGAGTCCAAGGGAGGTGAGGGTTCTGGATGGGCACAGGAGAACAAGGTGAATCACAAGGTAAAACAAACGCTAGGAACACATTACTCTGCTGAGAACTCTGTGAGAATGAGAATGAATGAGGCTTTAAATAAATGTTTGTAAAGTATTCCCGCTGGGACCATATATACTGAAAAATGTATGCACTCACTGCAATGTAAGTCACTTTGGATAAAAGCGTCAGCTAAATGGCATTTATATTAAGATTACTCTATGATGCAGGGATGGGGTCAATTCCAATTCAATTCCCTTTCTCTAGAAAATTCCTTCAATTAAAAATCAAGATCTTCTCTTCAAATTCAGAATCAAATCAATTCCTCTAAATTCCAATTTTCAGTAAATTCAAAAACAATAGAAATCCCTATTCAATATTCCCCTACCAATTTAGTTTTCTTAATTAGTATGAAGAATCTAACGTGTGCTGAACAAGGAAGACAGAGTGTTCTAACCTTTAACATGGTCTCATGGTACAGGACCGTCTCAGTCAGCTGCAAAGACAAATTGGCCCAGATTGTCAGTCAGACCAGCAAGGTTGTTGGCAAATAAACAGCCACAACTGCAGGGCCTGTTCACCCAGACCATCACAGAAGACAGTCCTGGTGTTCAATGACTGTACTTATCCCCTCCATCCATCACTTCACATGTTACCATCAGGTCAGAGAATTAAAACACCACTCTGACAACTCTTAAAACAGATAATTAATTCTCCCCTCTTCTGTAATCATCCTCACTAAGAGCCTGTTGAATTAAGCTGTTTTTGCATGTCTTGTGTATTGTACAGTATGTTATGCATGTATGTCTGTCCTCCCCACCTTTTTACCCTTGATGTGCCAGTGTGCCAAAGAAAAATGTTACTTTGATGAAAGTGTAATGGACAATAAAGTTTTCTTAATCTTAATAATGAATATGCCAGATCTCCAGCACACCTGCAGGTCACATGATGAACTACACTGGCTGGCGGCCTCTGGATTGTTTCTATTGAATATACTTGCATTGTACTGTGAGTGAAGTCTGGTCAGTCATTTTGGACTAAGTCCAGTAATATGTTGGGATTTTAAATGTTTGGATTATTCCTTAAAATTACAAATAAGTGATGCTTTGTCAAATTTTCTGAGTAAAACACTTTGTATGCATTGTCCCCTATTTCAGGGTACTGATCGGGACTGATGACGCCAACCAATCAGAGGTTTCAATCGAAACACATTCATTGAGGATCTTAATAAAATGTGTTAATCATTGAGCCATCAGCATTCAAAAATTAAGTGAAATGTGTGCATGGTGTTATAGACATTCTTTGCGACATTTTCATTGTGGTTTAATGTTTTCAATGTCTATCTACTAAAGATTCAAAGAACATACACATAAACCATATGACAAAGTAGGCGCCTGGAGTCAACCTGTGAACAATTGTACATGTTTGTAGACCTAAAGCAATAATATTTGTGTTTAATATGTCTTAATACATATGAAATCCATGCATTCACCTGTGCTGCGTTGAATATGGACTTTTTTTATTGTAGAATGAATGATGAGCAATTACGACAACAAAAACAAGAGCTACATTTGATCAAAGTAAGAAACTGTAATTTTTTGTAATTCAGTCAATAATGGAATACATGTTCTTGACAGTTTATTTGTGTTTATTTATATTGTTCTGTATTATCAATATTTATTTCTGATGGGGGATTGAGTGAGGGCATATGCCATGCTACCATGTACTGTCGACCCTCTGTCACATTGGTGATAATGCTGACGTTATTGCATTATTGCACTTTGTCACTTTTATTACTTATTATTGAATTGTTGTTGCTGCTTGGTTTGGCTTGGAGCAAGATCCAAAAGCATTTCACGTTTCCATGACAACTGTATGCAACAAGTGACAGTTAAAATTTGATTTTGGATGCACGGCAGTGCTAAAGGGCACCTCCAGCTAAGCCCCTGCTGCAACTTCATGCAGTCTTTTGATTTGCACGCACGCATAAAGAAGCTGTTCACGATGGCGATGTCCACAAAATGGAAAAACAGCTTCTTGTACCACTTCATTGTTTTTGTGTAAACACTGTGGCACACAAAGACATTCTAAAACAGGGAAAGAATAACATTTATTCAAAAAGAATGTGCAGGTGAGGTCAGAAACCTGTATAGGCCTTACGTTAAACCTCACCATAACTTAAAGATTTAATATATACAAGGTTAGTGAGAAAATATATGTATCCTTTTTGTCTTCAACTGCCTAAAGCAGTACTAGGATTTTAGTATTTCTTCAAAATGTAAACATACAATACCATTGCCCCGTTCGCTAGCTAAATTACAGGTGGTGCTACTAGTGAGGGAAATATCACCTGTAACTTATCCGTTTCCGCCTCCTACGACGTGGACGAGGGGTTGGATTTTAGGAGGCAAAAAAAAGACGGATGAAGGAACGGACAGATGTACAGAAGAACGAACACATGGACAAATGAAAGAACGATGAATGAAAGAACGAAGACAAACTACTTCTTACTTTTAGCTATTTATTTATATGTCAGAATTCTAGACTTGTACAAGGACCACTTTTGGAGAAGAAAATCACAGTCAGCAAGCTGTTAATCTGTAACCAACCTTCCAAAAATGGATACATTCAAAATGTCAAACAAAGCGTTTACAGTAAACAAAATGATTGTGATTGGCTATTTGGTTGGGGAGGAGCCGCGGTTTAGACTTGGCTCTCCTCTCGTTGGTGTTTTAGGCTAGTCCTAGCCCCTGACACTCGATCCATTCCCTCTGGGGTTGACCTGCTGAAGAAAACATATACCTACTCTGACTTGTCCTTTCCTAGCCTAGTATTTTTTCCATTACATCATTCTTTTGTTATGTGTGTGTTGCAGCATCCATCTTGATGACCTGACCCTAACCTCTTCATGCATTAATCCAACGTAGCATGGAACTAATGCTTGATTCATCTCTCATTTATCAACAGGCCATCACGTTAGTAAATTTAGCACACTGCAGTAATGTATTTTTATTATAGCAATAATAAACTGTTTTTAAAAAAATAATTTCTAACAAACTGTAGAATGTAAGAACAAAATAACGGAAGAAAACTAATGAAGGGACAGACGGACAACCGAAGCAAGAACGGACAAACAGACGGACGGAAGAACAAAAGAATGAAAAACAGATGGACGAATAAAATAAATGAACAGGAACAGAAAAATATGAAACAAAAACAGAACAGAGATGAACAGAAGAACTGACGGACAAAGAAACGGGCGGATAAATGGAATAAAGACATAACTAAAGTACGAACGGATGGAAGAAACGGGGGACAGACAAACAAAATGAATGAATTATGAACGGGCGGACAAACAGACAGAACTAAATAACTGAAGTACGAACAAAGAGAGGGGAGGACGGACGGGAGAAACAGGCGGACAGACGAATGAAACAACTGAAGTATGAACAAACGGAAAAAACGGGCGGGTGGACAAACAAAAGAAATGAATTACGAACGGGCGGACAAACAGAAGAACAAAACTGAAGTACAAAGGGATGGAAGAAACGGGCGGACAGGCAAATGAAATAAATGAATTACGAATTAATGGAAGAAACGGATAGACGAACGAAAGAACTAAATAACTGAAGTAAGAACGGACGGAAGAAACGGGAGACAGACAAACGAAATAAATGAAGTTCAAATGAACGGATGGACGGAAAAAACGGGTGGACGGACAGACAAACAAAATGAAAGAATTACAACCAGGCGGACGAAGGGACTGACGAATGGAGGAAAGAAAGAAATGAACTATGATTAAACGGAAGAAACAGGCAGACAAACAGAAGAACAAAATAACTAGGAACAACTATAAGAATAACTAAGAAATGTGCGGACAAACTGAAAAAAGATTAATCTGTAACATGTCAACCAATTATCCTGAGATTGTAACTGAACCTGAATTCTGTTTCCAGGTCTTCATATAATGACATGTTGTGGACTGGGAGCATCACCAGGTAGGAACATGGGTTTACATTCATTCATGCTGGATGAAGCTTTGGCCCTAAAGCTGAGATCTGAATGAGCAAGTTTACTGGTTTGCTCTCTCTGCGTCTGTCTCTCAAACTGGTGAGATTTGACGTTGGTTTGTCTTGGCTTCCACCATGATGTGGAAGGTGTAAAGGACTATTGGTTGGCGTCCATTTTGTATTCTGTAGCTCTGTCTTGGTCATGTCTGGCATGATGGCATCCAGGTTTCTCTGATACAGCTGTAGTCTAGCTGTAATTTGGTTGTTGTCAGTTGGAGTACTGCAGCTTGAGTTTGGATCGAGTGCAACACACACAGACACACACACACACACACAGACAGACAAACACACACACACAGAAAGACAGACACACACACACACACACACACAGACAAACACACACAGACACAGAAAAACACACACACACACACACACACACACAGACAAACACACACAGATTCTCTCTTTCTTCATCGTCGTCGTCGGGCCATCGGTGCGCATCCATGGAAACGAGGACATGAAGAGCATCACCAGGTAGGAACATGGGTTTACATTCTTTCATGCTGGATTGAAGCTTTGGCCCTGAAGCTGAGATTTGAATGAGCAAGTTTGGTAGTTTTCTCTCTGTCTGTTTCACCAACTGGTGAGATTTGACTTTGGTTTGTCTTAGCTTCACCATGATGTGGAAGGTGTAAAGGCTGCAGCCTGTGGTTTTAATTGGTCTGATGCAGGATTAGTGGTTGGCGTCCATTTTGTATTCTGTAGCTCTGTCTTGGTCTTGTCTGGTATAGTTGCATTCAGGTTTCTCTGATGCAGCTGTAGTCTCGCTGTAATTTGGTTGTCAGTTGGAGTACTGCAGCTTGTGTTTGGCTCGAGTGCAACAGACGCACACACAGTTGCTCTGTTTCTTCATCGTCGTCGTTGGGCCATCAATACGCATCCCTGGAGAAGAGGACATGAGGAGCATCACCAGGTAGGAACATGGGTTTACATTCTTTCATGCTGGCTGAATTGAAGCTTTGGCCCTAAAGCTGTGAGTTTGCTGGTTGTCTGTGTCCGTCTCACCAACTGGTGAGATTTGACTGGCTTGTCTTGGTTTCATCATGATGTGGAAGGTGTTAAGGCTGCAGCCTGTGGTTATAATTGGTCTGATGCAGGTTGTCGTCCACTTTGTATTCTGTAGCTCTGTGTTGATCTTGTCTGGTATGGTGGCAGCCAGGCTGCTCTGATACAGCTGGAGTTTGGTTGCTGTGTCACACACACACACACACACACACACACACACACTCTTCCTCTCTCTCCAATGAGGGGAGATCATTGTGACTGGGAAGTATCATGGTGGGGAGTATGTTGGTGATAGTTTGGTATGATGGTGCGCCGTACTGGTAACAGGAAGGCGTTCTAATGATTTTTTTGCGAACTATTCACCGCGCGCCACTTCACGCCAACGTACACACAAGCAAATATACCTGCAGCCTGCGTTATATGCACATACGACACGTTAGGGAGGCATTTCAGCAAGACGTCCAGCCAACGGAAGTTTCTCTTCGTCGTTCGGCCAACATTTTCTACAATTTCTACAATTTCTGCAATTTCTGCAATTTCGACATTTTCTACAATTTCTGCAATTTCTACAATTTCTACAATTTCTACATTTTCTACAATTTCTGCAATTTCTGCAATTTCGACATTTTCTACAATTTCTGCAATTTCGACATTTTCTACAATTTCTGCAATTTCTACAATTTCTACAATTTCGACATTTTCGACATTTTCGACATTTCGGCCAGAGAGAACACATCCCTGGAAAAGAGGACACGAGGAGCATCACCAGGTAGGAACATGGGTTTGCATTCTTTCATGCTGGATCGAAGCTTTGGCCCATAAGCTGTGAGATGACGTTTTGAACACTTCATTCCGACAGGATCGGTCAACTAGACCTACATTCACCTGGAGACAGGTGCAGCGCTTGCCGCCTTCTCTCATTTTAAAGAGAGCGAGGTAGTCACCTCAAGTCTCTCTTCCACAACCCCATGATGAGGATGATGATGCTCTTCCGATCTTTCACTAACTGATGATGATCTCCCTCCCCCATGATGATGCTCTTCCAAAACGCCGTGATGACGCTCTTCCCCTACCCTATGATGATGAAGCACTTCCCCTACCCCATGATCAGGATGATGATGAAGATGCTCTTCCTCTACCCCATGATGGGGATGATGAAGATGGTCTTTCACTAATTGGATGAGGAGGAGGAGGACGCTCTTTCACTACTTGGATGAAGAGGAGGATTCTCTTGCACTACTTGGATGAGGAGGATGCTCTTGCACTACTTGGATGAAGAGGAGGAGGATGCTCTTTCAGTACTTGGAGGAGGAGGATGATGATCCCCTACCCCAAGTAGTGAAAGAGCATCATCCTCATCAATGGGGTAGGGGAAGTGCATCATCATCATGGGGTAGGGGATCATCATCATCATCCAGGTAGTGAAAGAGCGAAAGAGCATCAACATCAATGGGGTAGGGGAAGTGCATCATCATCATCATCATCATCATGGGATAGGAGATCGTCATCATCTTCATCATGGGGTAGGGGATCATCATTCTCATCATCCTCCTCATCCAAGTAGTGAAAAAGCATCCTCCTCCTCATCCAAGTAGTGAAAGAGCATCATCTTCATCCAAGTAGTGAAAGAGCATCCTCCTCATGGGGTAGGGGAGGAGGATCATACCTCATCATCATGGGCTTGGGGAGTGCATCTTCATCATCATGGGGTAGGGGATCATCCTCCTCCTCTTCATCCAAGTAGTGAAAGAGCATCCTCTTCATCCAAGTAGTAAAAGAGCATCGTCCTCCTCTTCATCCAAGTAGTGAAAGAGAATCCTCTTCATCCAAGTAGTGAAAGAGCATCCTCCTCATGGGGTAGGGGAGGAGGATCATACCTCATCATCATGGGCTTGGGGAGAGCATCTTCATCATCATGGGGTAGGGGATCATCCTCCTCCTCTTCATCCAAGTAGTGAAAGAGCATCCTCGTCCTCCTCTTCATCCAAGTAGTGCAAGACCATCCTCCTCCTCCTCATGGGGTAGTGAAAGAGCATCCTCCTCCTCTTCATCCAAGTAGTGCAAGAGCATCCTCCTCCTCCTCATCCAAGAAGTGAAAGAGCATCCTCCTCCTCATCCAAGTCGTGAAAGAACATCCTCCTCCTCCTCAAAGTAGTGCAAGAGCATCCTCCTCCTCTTCATCCAAGTAGTGAAAGAGCATCCTCTTCATCCAAGTAGTGAAAGAGGATCCTCCTCATCCAAGTAGTGAAAGAGGATCCTCCTCCTCTTCATCAAAGTAGTGAAAGAGAAACCTCCTCCTCTTCATCCAAGTAGTGAAAGAGCATCCTCCTCCTCTTCATTCAAGTAGTGCAAGAGCATCGTCCTCCTCTTCATCCAAGTAGTGAAAGAGCATCCTCTTCATCCAAGTAGTGAAAGAGCATCCTCCTCATGGGGTAGGGGAGGAGGATCATACCTCATCATCATGGGCTTGGGGAGTGCATCTTCATCATCATGGGGTAGGGGATCATCCTCCTCCTCTTCATCCAAGTAGTGAAAGAGCATCCTCCTCCTGCTCTTCATCCAAGTAGTGCAAGACCATCCTCCTCCTCCTCATGGGGTAGTGAAAGAGCATCCTCCTCCTCTTCATCCAAGTAGTGCAAGAGCATCCTCTTCATCCAAGTAGTGAAAGAGAATCCTCCTCCTCTTCATCCAAGTAGTGAAAGAGCATCCTCCTCCTCTTCATCCAAGTAGTGAAAGAGTATCCTCCTCCTCCTCATGGGGTAGTGAAAGAGTATCCTCCTCCTCCAAGTAGTGAAAGAGCATCCTCCTCCTCTTCATCCAAGTTGTGAAAGAGAATCCTCCTCATCCAAGTAGTGAAAGAGAATCCTCCTCCTCTTCATCCAAGTAGTGCAAGAGCATCCTCCTCCTCTTCATCCAAGTAGTGCAAGAGCATCCTCCTCATCCAAGTAGTGCAAGAGCATCCTCCTCATCCAAGTAGTGAAAGAGCATCCTCCTCCTCTTCATCCAAGTAGTGAAAGAGCATCCTCCTCCTCTTCATCCAAGTAGTGCAAGAGCATCCTCCTCCTCCTCATGGGGTAGTGAAAGAGAATCCTCCTCCTCCTCATGCGAGTAGTGAAAGAGCATCCTCCTCCTCTTCATCCAAAGAGTGCAAGAGCATCCTCCTGATGGGGTAGGGGAGTGCATCTTCATCATCATGGGGTAGGGGATCCTCCTCCTCTTCTTCCAAGTAGTGCAAGAACATCCTCCTCCTCTTCATCCAAGTAGTGAAAGAGAATCCTCCTCCTCATCCAAGTAGTGCAAGAGCATCCTCCTCCTCTTCATTGGGTCATCAAAGAGCATCCTCCTCCTCTTAATCCAAAGAGTGCAAGAGCATCCTCCTCATGGGGTAGGAGAGGAGCATCATACCTCATCATCATGGGCTTGGGGAGTGTATCTTCATCATCATGGGGTAGGGGATCCTCCTCCTCTTCTTCCAAGTAGTGCAAGAGCATCCTCCTCCTCTTCATCCAAGTAGTGAAAGAGAATCCTCCTCCTCATCCAAGTCGTGCAAAAGCATCCTCCTCTTCTACATCCGAGTAGTGAAAGAGGATCCTCCTCATCCGAGTAGTGAAAGAGCATCCTCCTCCTCCTCCTCCTCATCCAAGTACTGAAAGAGCATCCTCCTCTTCATCCAAGTAGTGAAAGAGCATCCTCCTCCTCATCCAAGTCGTGAAAGAACATCCTCCTACTCCTCATCAAAGTAGTGAAAGAGCATCCTCTTCCTCTTCATCCAAGGAGTGCAAGAGCATTCTCCTCCTCCTCATCCAAGTAGTGAAAGAGAATCCTCTTCATCCAAGTAGTGAAAGAGCATTCTCCTCCTCTTCATCCAAGAAGTGAAAGAGCATCCTCCTCATCCGAGAAGTGAAAGAGCATCCTTCTCCTCTTCATCCAAGTAGTGAAAGAGAATCCTCCTCCTCTTCATCCAAGTATTGAAAGAGCATCCTCTTCATCCAAATAGTGCAAGAGCATCCCCCTCCTCCTCCTCATGGGGTAGTGAAAGAGCATCCTCCTCCTCTTCATCCAAGTAGTGAAAGAGTATCCTCCTCCTCCTCCTCATGGGGTAGTGAAAGAGTATCCTCCTCCTCCAAGTAGTGAAAGAGCATCCTCCTCCTCCTCTTCATCCGAGTAGTGCAAGAGCATCCTCCTCATCCAAGTAGTGAAAGAGCATCCTCCTCCTCTTCATCCAAAGAGTGCAAGAGCATCCTCCTCATGGGGTAGGGGAAGAGCATCATACCTCATCATCATGGGCTTGGGGTGTGCATCTTCATCATCATGGGGTAGGGGATTCTCCTCCTCTTCATCCAAGTAGTGCAAGAGCATCCCCCTCCTCCTCCTCATGGGGTAGTGAAAGAGTATCCTCCTCCTCCAAGTAGTGAAAGAGCATCCTAATCCTCCTCTTCATCCAAGTAGTGCAAGAGCATCCTCCTCATCCAAGTAGTGCAAGAGCATCCTCCTCCTCCCCCTCATGGGGTAGTGAAAGAGTATCCTCCTCCTCCAAGTAGTGAAAGAGCATCCTCCTCCTCCTCTTCATCCAAGTAGTGCAAGAGCATCCTCCTCATCCAAGTAGTGAAAGAGCATCCTCCTCATCCGAGAAGTGAAAGAGCATCCTTCTTCTCTTCATCCAAGTAGTGAAAGAGCATCCTCTTCATCCAAGTAGTGAAAGAGCATCCTCTTCATCCAAATAGTGCAAGAGCATCCCCCTCCTCCTCCTCATGGGGTAGTGAAAGAGCATCCTCCTCCTCTTCATCCAAGTAGTGAAAGAGTATCCTCCTCCTCCTCCTCATGGGGTAGTGAAAGAGTATCCTCCTCCTCCAAGTAGTGAAAGAGCATCCTCCTCCTCCTCTTCATCCGAGTAGTGCAAGAGCATCCTCCTCATCCAAGTAGTGAAAGAGCATCCTCCTCCTCTTCATCCAAGTAGTGCAAGAGCATCCTCCTCATCCAAGTAGTGAAAGAGCATCCTCCTCCTCTTCATCCAAGTAGTGAAAGAGCAACCTCCTCATCTTCATCCAAGTAGTGCAAGAGAATCCTCCTCCTCCTCATGCGAGTAGTGAAAGAGCATCCTCCTCCTCTTCATCCAAAGACTGCAAGAGCATCCTCCTGATGGGGTAGGGGAGTGCATCTTCATCATCATGGGGTAGGGGATTCTCCTCCTCTTCATCCAAGTAGTGCAAGAGCATCCCCCTCCTCCTCCTCATGGGGTAGTGAAAGAGCATCCTCTTCCTCTTCATCCAAGTAGTGAAAGAGTATCCTCCTCCTCCTCCTCATGGGGTAGTGAAAGAGTATCCTCCTCCTCCAAGTAGTGAAAGAGCATCCTCATCCTCCTCTTCATCCAAGTAGTGCAAGAGCATCCTCCTCCTCTTCATCCAAGTAGTGCAAGAGCATCCTCCTCATCCAAGTAATGAAAGAGCATCCTCCTCCTCTTCATCCAAGTAGTGAAAGAGCATCCTCCTCATCCAAGTAGTGAAAGAGCATCCTCCTCCTCTTCATCCAAGTAGTGCAAGAGCATCCTCCTCCTCTTCATCCAAGTAGTGCAAGAGAATCCTCCTCCTCCTCATGAGAGTAGTGCAAGAGCATCCTCCTCCTCTTCATGGGGTCGTCAAAGAGCATCCTCCTCCTCTTCATCCAAAGAGTTCAAGAGCATCCTCCTCATGGGGTAGGGGAGGAGCATCATACCTCATCATCATGGGCTTGGGGAGTGCATCTTCATCATCATGGGGTAGGGGATCCTCCTCCTCTTCTTCCAAGTAGTGCAAGAGCATCCTCCTCCTCTTCATCCAAGTCGTGCAAAAGCATCCTCCTCTTCTACATCCGAGTAGTGAAAGAGCATCCTCCTCATCCGAGAAGTGAAAGAGCATCCTTCTCCTCTTCATCCAAGTAGTGAAAGAGAATCCTCTTCATCCAAGTATTGAAAGAGCATCCTCTTCATCCAAATAGTGCAAGAGCATCCCCCTCCTCCTCCTCATGGGGTAGTGAAAGAGCATCCTCCTCCTCTTCATCCAAGTAGTGAAAGAGTATCCTCCTCCTCCTCCTCATGGGGTAGTGAAAGAGTATCCTCCTCCTCCAAGTAGTGAAAGAGCATCCTCCTCCTCCTCTTCATCCGAGTAGTGCAAGAGCATCCTCCTCATCCAAGTAGTGAAAGAGCATCCTCCTCCTCTTCATCCAAGTAGTGAAAGAGAAACCTCCTCCTCTTCATCCAAGTAGTGCAAGAGAATCCTCCTCCTCCTCATGCGAGTGGTGAAAGAGCATCCTCCTCCTCTTCATCCAAAGAGTGCAAGGGCATTCTCCTGATGGGGTAGGGGAGTGCATCTTCATCATCATGGGATAGGGGATCCTCCTCCTCTTCTTCCAAGTAGTGCAAGAGCATCCTCCTCCTCTTCATCCAAGTAGTGAAAGAGAATCCTCCTCCTCATCCAAGTAGTAAAAGAGCATCCTCCTCCTCTTCATCCAAGTAGTGAAAGAGAATCCTCCTCCTCATCCAAGTAGTAAAAGAGCATCCTCCTCCTCTTCATCCAAAGAGCATCCTCCTCATGGGGTAGGGGAAGAGCATCATACCTCATCATCATGGGCTTGGGGTGTGCATCTTCATCATCATGGGGTAGGGGATTCTCCTCCTCTTCATCCAAGTAGTGCAAGAGCATCCCCCTCCTCCTCCTCATGGGGTAGTGAAAGAGCATCCTCTTCCTCTTCATCCAAGTAGTGAAAGAGTATCCTCCTCCTCCTCCTCCTCATGGGGTAGTGAAAGAGTATCCTCCTCCTCCAAGTAGTGAAAGAGCATCCTCATCCTCCTCTTCATCCAAGTAGTGAAAGAGCATCCTCCTCATCCAAGTAGTGAAAGAGCATCCTCCTCCTCTTCATCCAAGTAGTGCAAGAGCATCCTCCTCCTCTTCATCCAAGTAGTGCAAGAGAATCCTCCTCCTCCTCATGAGAGTAGTGCAAGAGCATCCTCCTCCTCTTCATGGGGTCGTCAAAGAGCATCCTCCTCCTCTTCATCCAAAGAGTTCAAGAGCATTCTCCTCATGGGGTAGGGGAGGAGCATCATACCTCATCATCATGGGCTTGGGGAGTGCATCTTCATCATCATGGGGTAGGGGATCCTCCTCCTCTTCTTCCAAGTAGTGCAAGAGCATCCTCCTCCTCTTCATCCAAGTCGTGCAAAAGCATCCTCCTCTTCTACATCCGAGTAGTGAAAGAGAATCCTCCTCATCCAAGTAGCGAAAGAGCATCCTCCTCATGGGGTAGGGGAAGAGCATCATACCTCATCATCATGGGCTTGGGGTGTGCATCTTCATCATCATGGGGTAGGGGATTCTCCTCCTCTTCATCCAAGTAGTGCAAGAGCATCCTCCTCCTCTTCATCCAAGTAGTGAAGGAGCATCCTCCTCCTCCTCCTCTTCATCCAAGTAGTGAAAGAGAATCCTCTTCATCCGAGTATTGAAAGAGCATCCTCCTCCTCCTCATGGGGTAGTGAAAGAGCATTCTGCTCCTCCTCATGGGGTCGTGAAAGAGAATACTCCTCCTCCGAGTAGTGAAAGAGCATCCTCCTCCTCTTCATCCAAGTAGTGCAAGAGCATCCTCCTCCTCTTCATCCAAGTAGTGCAAGAGAATCCTCCTCCTCCTCATGAGAGTAGTGCAAGAGCATCCTCCTCCTCTTCATGGGGTCGTCAAAGAGCATCCTCCTCCTCTTCATCCAAAGAGTTCAAGAGCATCCTCCTCATGGGGTAGGGGAGGAGCATCATACCTCATCATCATGGGCTTGGGGAGTGCATCTTCATCATCATGGGGTAGGGGATCCTCCTCCTCTTCTTCCAAGTAGTGCAAGAGCATCCTCCTCCTCTTCATCCAAGTCGTGCAAAAGCATCCTCCTCTTCTACATCCGAGTAGTGAAAGAGAATCCTCCTCATCCAAGTAGCGAAAGAGCATCCTCCTCATGGGGTAGGGGAAGAGCATCATACCTCATCATCATGGGCTTGGGGTGTGCATCTTCATCATCATGGGGTAGGGGATTCTCCTCCTCTTCATCCAAGTAGTGCAAGAGCATCCTCCTCCTCTTCATCCAAGTAGTGAAGGAGCATCCTCCTCCTCCTCCTCTTCATCCAAGTAGTGAAAGAGAATCATCTTCATCCGAGTATTGAAAGAGCATCCTCCTCCTCCTCATGGGGTAGTGAAAGAGCATTCTGCTCCTCCTCATGGGGTCGTGAAAGAGAATACTCCTCCTCCGAGTAGTGAAAGAGCATCCTCCTCATCCGAGTAGTGAAAGCGCATCATCCTCCTCTTCATCCAAGTAGTGCAAGAGCATCCTCCTCCAACTCTTGGGGTAGTGAAAGACCATCCTCCTCCTCTTCATCCAAGGAGTGCAAGAGCATCCTCCTGATGGGGTAGGGGAGGAGCATCATACCTCATCATCATGGGCTTGGGGAGTGTATCTTCATCATCATGGGGTAGGGAATCCTCCTCCTCTTCTTCCAAGTAGTGAAAGAGCATCTTCCTCTTCCTCATGGTGTAGTGAAAGAGCAACCACCTCATCCAAGTAGTAAAAAAGCATCCTCCTCCTCATCCAGGTTGGGGAAGAGCATCCTCCTCATGGGGTAGGGGAGGAGCATCATACCTCATCATCATGGGCTTGGGGAGTGCATCTTCATCATCATGGGGTAGGGGATCATCATCCTCCTCCTCCAAGTACTGAAAGAGCATCCTCCACCTCTTCATCCAAGTAGTGCAAGAGCATCCTCCTCATCCAAGTAGTACAAGAGAATCCTCCTCTTCATCCAAGTAGTGAAAGAGCCTCCTCCTCCTCCTCATCCAATTAGTGAAAGACCATCTTCATCATCCCCATCATGGGGTAGAGGAAGAGCATCTTCATCATCATCCTGATCATGGGGTAGGGGAAGTGCTTCATCATCATAGGGTAGGGGAAGAGCGTTATCACGGCGTTGTGGAAGAGCATCATCATGGGGGAGGGAGATCATCATCAGTTAGTGAAAGATCGGAAGAGCATCATCATCCTCATCATGGGGTTGTGGAAGAGAGACTTGAGGTGACTACCTCGCTCTCTTTAAAATGAGAGAAGGCAGCAAGCGCTGCACCTGTCTCCAGGTGAATGTAGGTCTAGTTGACCGATCCTGTCGGAATGAAGTGTTCAAAACGTCATCTCACAGCTTATGGGCCAAAGCTTCGATCCAGCATGAAAGAATGCAAACCCATGTTCCTACCTGGTGATGCTCCTCGTGTCCTCTTTTCCAGGGATGCGTTCTCGATGGCCGAAATGTCGAAAATGTCGAAATTGTAGAAATTGTAGAAAATGACGAAGAGAAAGTTCCGTTGGCTGGACATCTTGCTGAAATGCCTACCTAACGTGTCGTATGCGCATACAACGCAGGCTGCAGGTATATTTGCTTGTGTGTATGTTGGCGTGAAGTGGCGCGCGGTGAAGAGTTCGCAAAAAAATCATCAGAACGCCTTCCTGTTACCAGTACGGCGCACCATCATACCAAACTATCACCAACATACTCCCCACCATGATACTTCCCAGTCACAATGATCTCCCCCCATTGGAGAGAGAGGAAGAGTGTGTGTGTGTGTGTGTGTGTGTGTGTGTGTGTGTGACACAGCAACCAAACTCCAGCTGTATCAGAGCAGCCTGGCTGCCACCATACCAGACAAGATCAACACAGAGCTACAGAATACAAAGTGGACGACAACCTGCATCAGACCAATTATAACCACAGGCTGCAGCCTTAAGACCTTCCACATCAAGATGAAACCAAGACAAGCCAGTCAAATCTCACCAGTTGGTGAGACGAACACAGAAAACCAGCAAACTCACAGCTTTAGGGCCAAAGCTTCAATCCAGCCAGCATGAAAGAATGTAAAGCCATGTTCCTACCTGGTGATGCTCCTCATGTCCTCTTCTCCAGGGATGCGTATTGATGGCCCAACGACGACGATGAAGAAACAGAGAAACTGTGTGTGCGTCTGTTGCACTCGAGCCAAACACAAGCTGCAGTACTCCAACTGACAACCAAATTACAGCGAGACTACAGCTGCATCAGAGAAACCTGAATGCAACTATACCAGACAAGACCAAGACAGAGCTACAGAATACAAAATGGACGCCAACCACTAATCCTGCATCAGACCAATTAAAACCACAGGGTGCAGCCTTTACACCTTCCACATCATGGTGAAGCTAAGACAAACCAAAGTCAAATCTCACCAGTTGGTGAAACAGACAGAGAGAAAACTACCAAACTTGCTCATTCAAATCTCAGCTTCAGGGCCAAAGCTTCAATCCAGCATGAAAGAATGTAAACCCATGTTCCTACCTGGTGATGCTCTTCATGTCCTCGTTTCCATGGATGCGCACCGATGGCCCGACGACGACGATGAAGAAAGAGAGAATCTGTGTGTGTTTGTCTGTGTGTGTGTGTGTATGTGTGTTTGTCTGTGTGTGTGTGTTTGTCTGTGTGTGTGTGTGTGTGTGTGTGTGTGTGTCTCTCTGTGTGTGTGTGTTTGTCTGTCTCTGTGTGTGTGTGTGTGTCTGTGTGTGTTGCACTCGATCCAAACTCAAGCTGCAGTACTCCAACTGACAACAACCAAATTACAGCTAGACTACAGCTATATCAGAGAAACCTGGATGCCACCATGCCAGACATGACCAAGACAGAGCTACAGAATACAAATGGACGCCAACCAATAGTCCTTTACACCTTCCACATCATGGTGGAAGCCAAGACAAACCAACGTCAAATCTCACCAGTTTGAGAGACAGACGCAGAAAGAACAAACCAGTAAACTTGCTCATTCAAATCTCAGCTTTAGGGCCAAAGCTTCATCCAGCATGAATGAATGTAAACCCATGTTCCTACCTGGTGATGCTCCCAGTCCGCAACATGTCATTATATGAAGACCTGGAAACAGAATACAGGTTCAGTTACAATCTCAGGATAATTGGTTGACATTCTCAGCTCTTACTGATCTTTTTTTAAAATCTTTTTGAATTAGATTTTAATTTTTAACTATTTGAATAGATGTTTTCACTGTCGGTGCTTTTGTTTTACTTTCTATTTATCTTTCTATTCTTGTTCTCTCCATGGAATGTAGTGTCTTTGAGTACTCAGAAAAGCGCTAAACAAAATAAATGCATTATTCTTACTGCATTCAGTCTGTGGACAAATAGTCAAGATGGCGGTTTACAGACAAATGCCAATACGAGCCAACCCTTACAAAACCAGCAGGGGAAAAAAAAAATGTATGACATGGAAATGGCACAAGATGTCTATGACCAGTTATGCTCAAGGAATTACATTTCCTGAGACAAACATTACTTCTTTCAGAACATGAGAGAGAGAGCGAGAGACAGACACACAAAGACACACTCGTCCTGCATCAGACCAATTATGGATTGGAAACAGAATACCTGGAAACAAAATACAGGTTCAATTACTCTCAGGGTGATTTGATGCATGTGTTACAATTCTCAGCTTTTATATTATTCTTATTAATGCATTCTATTGACAAATCAAGTCAAGACAGCAGTTTACAGACAGTTCAGTGTCACAGTACAATACCAGTAAAATGTGTCCATTGTGGTGTTAAACTGCCACCTACTGTAGAGTCTCCACCAGGACTGGGAGTCACCTGACCAGAACAGGAGCCCTGAGATGCTGCAGACCTGAGGGAGAGAGACCACATTAAACTACACTGTCGTAGTTTATTACAATTTAGACTGTTGGATGTCAAATGTATTCAAAGTGTTGGAATGTACTGAATACACTTCTACAGTTTAGTGTAGGCTATTGCTTCATTCTAAATTAATCTAATTTAAAACGTATTTCTTATGTGTACAGGATAGCCCTACAACAATGCTTACTCATCATGGGGGTAGTGGAAGAGGATCATCATGGGGGTAGTGGAAGAGCATCATCATGGGGGTGGTGGAAGAGCATCATCATGGGGGTGGTGGAAGACCATCATCATGGGGTAGTGAAAGAGAAAGAGAGAGAGAGAGAGAGAGAGAGAGAGAGACAGACAGACAGACAGACAGACAGACAGACAGACAGACAGAGACACACTCGTCCTGCATCAGACCAATTATGGATTGGAAACAGAATACCTGGAAACAAAATACAGGTTCAATTACTCTCAGGGTGATTTGATGCATGTGTTACAATTCTCAGCTTTTATATTATTCTGATTAATGCATTCTATTGACAAATCAAGTCAAGACAGCAGTTTACAGACAGTTCAATGTACCATTACAACACCAGTAAATGTGTCCATTGTGGTGTTAAACTGCCACCTACTGTAGAGTCTCCACCAGGACTGGGAGTCACCTGACCAGAACAGGAGCCCTGAGATGCTGCAGACCTGAGGGAGAGAGACCACATTAAACTACACTGTCGTAGTTTATTACAATTTAGACTGTTGGATGTCAAATGTATTCAAAGTGTTGGAATGTACTGAATACACTTCTACAGTTTAGTGTAGGCTATTGCTTCATTCTAAATTAATCTAATTTAAAACGTATTTCTTATGTGTACAGGATAGCCCTACAACAATGCTTACTCATCATGGGGGTAGTGGAAGAGGATCATCATGGGGGTAGTGGAAGAGCATCATCATGGGGGTGGTGGAAGAGCATCATCATGGGGTAGTGAAAGAGAAAGAGAGAGAGAGAGAGAGAGAGAGAGAGAGAGAGAGAGAGACAGACAGACAGACAGACAGACAGACAGACAGACAGACAGACAGACAGACAGAGACACACTCGTCCTGCATCAGACCAATTATGGATTGGAAACAGAATACCTGGAAACAAAATACAGGTTCAATTACTCTCAGGGTGATTTGATGCATGTGTTACAATTCTCAGCTTTTATATTATTCTGATTAATGCATTCTATTGACAAATCAAGTCAAGACAGCAGTTTACAGACAGTTCAATGTACCATTACAACACCAGTAAATGTGTCCATTGTGGTGTTAAACTGCCACCTACTGTAGAGTCTCCACCAGGACTGGGAGTAGCCTGACCAGAACAGGAGCCCTGAGATGCTGCAGACCTGAGGGAGAGAGACCACATTAAACTACAGGACACAGATTAACACTGTAGTAGTTTATACAATTTAGTCTGGTCAGATTTTATGAATGTATTCAACATGTAGGCACATGGTTCATTCAAAATAAACCAAATTCAAAATGTATTAATCATGTGTACAGGATAGCCCTACGACAATACTTACTCATCATGGGTGTATTTTAAGAGCATCATGGGGTCGTGGAAGAGCCAGAGGGAGAGAGCCAGAGAGAGAGAGACAGAGAGAGAGAGAGAGAGAGAGAGAGACAGAGGGAGAGAGAGACAGAGGGAGAGACTCGTCCTGCATCAGACCAATTATGGATTGGAAACAGAACACAGGTTCAATTACTCTCTCAGGGTGATTTGTTGACATGTTAATTCTCAGCTTTTATACTATTCTTATTAACACACTCTATTGACAAATCGTCAAGCAGTTTACAGACAGTTCAGTGTCACAGTACAATACCAGTAAAATGTGTCCAGGTGGTGTTTTAAAGCAGTAAGGTGTCAATTGGTTAATTCAGCATGTAAGCATGCAAACCCATGTTCCTACCTGGTGATGCTCCTCGTGTCCTCTTTTCCAGGGATGCGTTCTCGATGGTCGAAATGTCGAAATTGTCGAAATTGCAGAAAATGTCGAAATTGTAGAAATTGTCAAAATTGTTGAAATTGTAGAAATTGTAGAAATTGCAGAAATTGTCGAAATTGCAGAAATTGTCGAAATTGTCGAAATTGTAGAAATTGCAGAAATTGCAGAAATTGTTGAAAATGTCGAAATTGTTGAAATTGTAGAAATTGCAGAAATTGTCGAAATTGCAGAAATTGTTGAAATTGTAGAAATTGCAGAAATTGTTGAAATTGCAGAAATTGTAGAATTTGTTGAAATTGTTGAAATTGCAGAAATTGTAGAAATTGTAGAAATTGTTGAAATTGTTGAAATTGCAGAAATTGCAGAAATTGTAGAAATTGTAGAAATTGTTGAAATTGTTGAAATTGTTGAAATTGTAGAAATTGCAGAAATTGTTGAAATTGTTGAAATTATAGAAATTGTTGAAATTGCAGAAATTGTTGTAATTGTAGAAATTGTAGAAATTGCAGAAATTGTTGAAATTGTAGAAATTATAGAAATTGTTGAAATTGCAGAAATTGTTGTAATTGCAGAAATTGTAGAAATTGCAGAAATTGTTGAAATTGTAGAAATTGTTGAAATTGCAGAAATTGTAGAAATTGTAGAATTTGTTGAAATTGTTGAAATTGCAGAAATTGCAGAAATTGTAGAAATTGTTGAAATTGTTGAAATTGTAGAAAATGTTGGCCGAACGACGAAGAGAAATTTCCGTTGGCTGGACGTCTTACTGAAATGCCTACCTAACGTGTCGTATGTGCATATAACGCAGGCTGCAGGTATATTTGGTCGTGTGTACGTTGGCGTGAAGTGGCGCGCGGTGAAGAGTTCGCAAAAAATTCATCAGAACTTCTTCCTGTTACCAGTACGGAGCACCATCATACCAAACTATCACCAACATACTCCCCACCATGCTACTTCCCAGTCACAATGATCTCCCCCCATTGGAGAGAGACGAAGAGTGTGTGTGTGACACAGCAACCAAACTCCAGCTGTATCAGAGCAGCCTGGCTGCCACCATACCAGACAAGATCAACACAGAGCTACAGAATACAAAGTGGACGACAACCTGCATCAGACCAATTATAACCACAGGCTGCAGCCTTAACACCTTCCACATCAAGATGAAACCAAGACAAACCAGTCAAATCTCACCAGTTTGAGAGACAGACGCAGAGAGAGCAAACCAGTAAACTTGCTCATTCAAATCTCAGCTTTAGGGCCAAAGCTTCATCCAGCATGAATGAATGTAAACCCATGTTCCTACCTGGTGATGCTCCCAGTCCACAACATGTCATTATATGAAGACCTGGGAACAGAATACAGGTTCAGTTACAATCTCAGGATAATTGGTTGACATGTTACAATTCTCAGCTCTTACTGATCTTTTTTAAAAATCTTTTTGAATTAGATTTTAATCTTGAACTATTTGAATAGATGTTCACTGTCGGTGCTTTTGTTTTACTTTCTATTTATCTTTCTATTCCTGTTCTCTCCATGGAATGTAGTGTCTTTGAGTACTCAGAAAAGTGCTAAACAAAATAAATGCATTATTCTTATTGCATTCAGTCAGTGGACAAATAGTCAAGATGGCGGTTTACAGACAAATGCCAATACCAGCCTACCCTTACAAAACCGGCAGGGGAAAAAAAAATGTATTACATACAAATGGCACAAGATGTCTATGACCAGTTATGCTCAAGGAATTACATTTCCTGAGACAAACATTACTTGAAGTCATCGATGGTAAGATGTGTCCAGGTGGTGTTTTAAAGCAGTAAGGTGTCTATTGTGGTGTTAAACTGCCACCTACTGTAGAGTCTCCACCAGGACTGGGAGTCACCTGACCAGAACAGGAGCCCTGAGATGCTGCAGACCTGAGGGAGAGAGACCACATTAAACTACAGGATACAGATTAACACTGTAGTAGTTTATACAATTTAGTATGTCGTATTTCATGAATGTATTCTACGTGTAGGAGTGTACTGTAGCAGTGTATACAGTTTAGTGTAGGCCCATGCTTCATTCAAAATAAATCAAATTCAAAATGTATTTATTATGTGCACAGGATAGCCCGACCAGAATGCTTACTCATGGGGTCGTGGAAGAGCCAGAGACACACACAGGGAGAGAGAGAGAGAGAGAGAGAGAGAGAGAGACACACACACACAGGGAGAGAGAGAGAGACACACACATAGGGAGAGAAAGAGAGAGAGAGACACACAGGGACAGAGAGAGACACACACAGGGACAGAGATAGACACGTCCTGCATCAGACCAATTATAACCACAGGCTGCAGCCTTTACACCTTCTACATCATGGTGGAAGCCAAGACAAAGCAAAGTTTAATCTCACCAGCTGGTGAGACAGACGGAGAGCAAACCAGCATGCTCCCTGTCCACATCGTGTCATTATTTGAAGACCTGGAAAAAGAATACAGGTTCAATTACTATGTCAGGGTGATTTGTTGACATGTTACAATTCTCAGCTCTTATATTTCTCTTTTTAATGGATTCTACTGACAAATAGTCAAGACAGCAGGTTACAGACAGTTCAGTGTCACAGTACAATACCAGTAAAATGTGTCCATTGTGGTGTTAAACTGCCACCTACTGTAGAGTCTCCGCCAGGACTGGGAGTCACCTGACCAGAACGGGAGCCCTGAGATGCTGCAGACCTGAGGGAGAGAGACCACATTAAACTACAGGACACAGATTAACACTGTAGTAGTTTATACAATTTAGTCTATCGGATGTCAAATGTATTCAAAGTGTTGGAATGTACTGAATACACTTCTACGGTGTAGTGTAGGCTATTGCTTCATTCTAAATTAATCTAATTTAAAATGTATTTCTCATGTGTACAGGATAGCCCTACAACAATGCTTACTCATCATGGGGGTAGTGGAAGAGCATCATCATGGGGGTGGTGGAAGAGCATCATCATGGGGTAGTGGAAGAGAGAGAGAGAGAGAGAGACACAGACAGACAGACAGACAGACAGACAGACAGACAGACAGACACACAAAGACACACTCGTCCTGCATCAGACCAATTACGGATTGGAAACAGAATACCTGGAAAAAAAATACAGGTTCAATTACTCTCAGGGTGATTTGATGCATGTGTTACAATTCTCAGCTTTTATATTATTCTTATTAATGCATTCTATTGACAAATCAAGTCAAGACAGCAGTTTACAGACAGTTCAATGTACCATTACAATACCAGTAAATGTGTCCATTGTGGTGTTAAACTGCCACCTACTGTAGAGTCTCCACCAGGACTGGGAGTCACCTGACCAGAACAGGAGCCCTGAGATGCTGCAGACCTGAGGGAGAGAGACCACATTAAACTACAGGACACAGACTAACACTGT
This sequence comes from Argentina silus, assembly GCF_951799395.1. NCBI lineage: Eukaryota > Metazoa > Chordata > Actinopteri > Argentiniformes > Argentinidae > Argentina > Argentina silus. Next base: position 7,033,551 of record NC_139675.1, read on the forward strand.
AGTAGTTCATGCAATTTAGTATGTCGTATTTCATAAATGTATTCAACATGTAGGAGTGTACTGTAGCAGTGTATACAGTTTAGTGTAGGCCCATGCTTCATTCAAAATAAATCAAATTCAAAATGTATTTCTTGTGTACAGGATAGCCCTACGACAATACTTACTCATCATGGGGATATTGGAAGAGCATCATCATGGAGTAGTGGAAGAGAGAGAGAGAGAGAGAGAGAGAGAGAGAGACAGACAGACAGACACAGACACACTCGTCCTGCATCAGACCAATTATGGATTGGAAACAGAATACCTGGAAACAGAATACAGGTTCAATTACTATCTCAGGGTGATTTGTTGACATGTTACAATTCTCAGCTCTTATATTTCTCTTTTTAATGCATTCTACTGTCAAATAGTCAAGACAGCAGTTTACAGACAGTTCAGTGTCACAGTACAATACCAGTAAAATGTGTCCATTGTGGTGTTAAACTGCCACCTACTGTAGAGTCTCCACCAGGACTGGGAGTCACCTGACAAGAACAGGAGCCCTGAGATGCTGCAGACCTGAGGGAGAGAGACCACATTAAGCTACACTGTCGTAGTTTATTACAATTTAGACTGTTGGATGTCAAATGTATTCAAAGTGTTGGAATGTACTGAATACACTTCTACAGTGTAGTGTAGGCTATTGCTTCATTCTAAATTAATCTAATTTAAAACGTATTTCTTATGTGTACAGGATAGCCCTACAACAATGCTTACTCATCATGGGGGTAGTGGAAGAGGATCATCATGGGGGTAGTGGAAGAGCATCATCATGGGGTAGTGAAAGAGAGAGAGAGAGAGAGAGAGAGAGAGAGAGAGAGAGAGAGAGAGAGAGAGAGACACAGACAGACAGACAGACAGACAGACACACAAAGACACACTCGTCCTGCATCAGACCAATTACGGATTGGAAACAGAATACCTGGAAACAAAATACAGGTTCAATTTCTCTCAGGGTGATTTGATGCACGTGTTACAATTCTCAGCTTTTATATTATTCTGATTAATGCATTCTATTGACAAATCAAGTCAAGACAGCAGTTTACAGACAGTTCAATGTACCATTACAACACCAGTAAATGTGTCCATTGTGGTGTTAAACTGCCACCTACTGTAGAGTCTCCACCAGGACTGGGAGTCACCTGACCAGAACAGGAGCCCTGAGATGCTGCAGACCTGAGGGAGAGAGACCACATTAAACTACACTGTCGTAGTTTATTACAATTTAGTCTGCCGGATGTCAAATGTATTCAAAGTGTTGGAATGTACTGAATACACTTCTACAGTTTAGTGTAGGCTATTGCTTCATTCTAAATTAATCTAATTTAAAACATATTTCTTATGTGTACAGGATAGCCCTACAACAATGCTTACTCATCATGGGGGTAGTGGAAGAGGATCATCATGGGGGTAGTGGAAGAGCATCATCATGGGGGTGGTGGAAGACCATCATCATGGGGTAGTGAAAGAGAGAGAGAGAGAGAGAGAGAGACAGACAGACAGACAGACAGACAGACAGACAGACAGACAGACAGACAGACAGACAGAGACACACTCGTCCTGCATCAGACCAATTATGGATTGGAAACAGAATACCTGGAAACAAAATACAGGTTCAATTTCTCTCAGGGTGATTTGATGCATGTGTTACAATTCTCAGCTTTTATATTATTCTTATTAATGCATTCTATTGACAAATCAAGTCAAGACAGCAGTTAACAGACAGTTCAATGTACCATTACAACACCAGTAAATGTGTCCATTGTGGTGTTAAACTGCCACCTACTGTAGAGTCTCCACCAGGACTGGGAGTCACCTGACCAGAACAGGAGCCCTGAGATGCTGCAGACATGAGGGACAGAGACCACATTAAACTACAGGATACAGATTAACACTGTAGTAGTTCATACAATTTAGTATGTCGTATTTCATGAATGTATTCAACGTGTAGGAGTGTACTGTAGCAGTGTATACAGTTTAGTGTAGGCCCATGCTTCATTCAAAATAAATCAAATTCAAAATGTATTTATTATGTGCACAGGATAGCCCGACCAGAATGCTTACTCATGGGGTCGTGGAAGAGCCAGAGACACACACAGGGAGAGAGAGAGAGAGAGAGAGAGACACACACACACAGGGAGAGAGAGAGAGACACACACATAGGGAGAGAAAGAGAGAGAGAGACACACAGGGACAGAGAGAGACACACACAGGTACAGAGATAGACACGTCCTGCATCAGACCAATTATAACCACAGGCTGCAGCCTTTACACCTTCCACATCATGGTGGAAGCCAAGACAAAGCAAAGTTTAATCTCACCAGCTGGTGAGACAGACGGAGAGCAAACCAGCATGCTCCCTGTCCACATCGTGTCATTATTTGAAGACCTGGAAAAAGAATACAGGTTCAATTACTATGTCAGGGTGATTTGTTGACATGTTACAATTCTCAGCTCTTATATTTCTCTTTTTAATGGATTCTACTGTCAAATAGTCAAGACAGCAGGTTACAGACAGTTCAGTGTCACAGTACAATACCAGTAAAATGTGTCCATTGTGGTGTTAAACTGCCACCTACTGTAGAGTCTCCGCCAGGACTGGGAGTCACCTGACCAGAACGGGAGCCCTGAGATGCTGCAGACCTGAGGGAGAGAGACCACATTAAACTACAGGACACAGATTAACACTGTAGTAGTTTATACAATTTAGTCTATCGGATGTCAAATGTATTCAAAGTGTTGGAATGTACTGAATACACTTCTACGGTGTAGTGTAGGCCCATGCTTCATTCAAAATAAATCAAATTCAAAATGTATTTCTTGTGTACAGGATAGGCCTACGACAATACTTACTCATCATGGGGATATTGGAAGAGCATCATCATGGAGTAGTGGAAGAGAGAGAGAGAGAGAGAGAGAGAGAGAGAGACAGACAGACAGACAGACAGACAGACAGACAGACAGACACAGACACACTCGTCCTGCATCAGACCAATTATGGATTGGAAACAGAATACCTGGAAACAGAATACAGGTTCAATTACTATGTCAGGGTGATTTGTTGACATGTTACAATTCTCAGCTCTTATATTTCTCTTTTTAATGGATTCTACTGACAAATAGTCAAGACAGCAGGTTACAGACAGTTCAGTGTCACAGTACAATACCAGTAAAATGTGTCCATTGTGGTGTTAAACTGCCACCTACTGTAGAGTCTCCACCAGGACTGTGAGTCACCTGACCAGAACGGGAGCCCTGAGATGCTGCAGACCTGAGGGAGAGAGACCACATTAAACTACAGGACACAGATTAACACTGTAGTAGTTTATACAATTTAGTATGTCGGATGTCAAATGTATTCAAAGTGTTGGAATGTACTGAATACACTTCTACGGTTTAGTGTAGGCTATTGCTTCATTCTAAATTAATCTAATTTAAAACTTATTTCTCATGTGTACAGGATAGCCCTACAACAATGCTTACTCATCATGGGGGTAGTGGAAGAGCATCATCATGGGGGTAGTGGAAGAGCATCATGGGGTAGTGGAAGAGAGAGAGAGAGAGAGAGAGAGAGAGAGAGAGAGACACAGACAGACAGACAGACAGACAGACAGACAGAGACACACTCGTCCTGCATCAGACCAATTATGGATTGGAAACAGAATACCTGGAAACAAAATACAGGTTCAATTACTCTCAGGGTGATTTGTTGACATGTTACAATTCTCAGCTCTTATATTTCTCTTTTTAATGCATTCGACTGACAAATAGTCAAGACAGCAGTTTACAGACAGTTCAGTGTCACAGTACAATACCAGTAAAATGTGTCCATTGTGGTGTTAAACTGCCACCTACTGTAGAGTCTCCACCAGGACTGGGAGTCACCTGACCAGAACAGGAGCCCTGAGATGCTGCAGACCTGAGGGAGAGAGACCACATTAAACTACACTGTCGTAGTTTATTACAATTTAGACTGTTGGATGTCAAATGTATTCAAAGTGTTGGAATGTACTGAATACACTTCTACAGTTTAGTGTAGGCTATTGCTTCATTCTAAATTAATCTAATTTAAAACGTATTTCTTATGTGTACAGGATAGCCCTACAACAATGCTTACTCATCATGGGGGTAGTGGAAGAGGATCATCATGGGGGTAGTGGAAGAGCATCATCATGGGGGTGGTGGAAGAGCATCATCATGGGGGTGGTGGAAGACCATCATCATGGGGTAGTGAAAGAGAAAGAGAGAGAGAGAGAGAGAGAGAGAGAGAGAGAGACAGACAGACAGACAGACAGACAGACAGACAGAGACACACTCGTCCTGCATCAGACCAATTATGGATTGGAAACAGAATACCTGGAAACAAAATACAGGTTCAATTACTCTCAGGGTGATTTGATGCATGTGTTACAATTCTCAGCTTTTATATTATTCTGATTAATGCATTCTATTGACAAATCAAGTCAAGACAGCAGTTTACAGACAGTTCAATGTACCATTACAACACCAGTAAATGTGTCCATTGTGGTGTTAAACTGCCACCTACTGTAGAGTCTCCACCAGGACTGGGAGTAGCCTGACCAGAACAGGAGCCCTGAGATGCTGCAGACCTGAGGGAGAGAGACCACATTAAACTACAGGACACAGATTAACACTGTAGTAGTTTATACAATTTAGTCTGGTCAGATTTTATGAATGTATTCAACATGTAGGCACATGGTTCATTCAAAATAAACCAAATTCAAAATGTATTAATCATGTGTACAGGATAGCCCTACGACAATACTTACTCATCATGGGTGTATTTTAAGAGCATCATGGGGTCGTGGAAGAGCCAGAGGGAGAGAGCCAGAGAGAGAGAGACAGAGAGAGAGAGAGAGAGAGACAGAGGGAGAGAGAGACAGAGGGAGAGACTCGTCCTGCATCAGACCAATTATGGATTGGAAACAGAACACAGGTTCAATTACTCTCTCAGGGTGATTTGTTGACATGTTAATTCTCAGCTTTTATACTATTCTTATTAACACACTCTATTGACAAATCGTCAAGCAGTTTACAGACAGTTCAGTGTCACAGTACAATACCAGTAAAATGTGTCCAGGTGGTGTTTTAAAGCAGTAAGGTGTCAATTGGTTAATTCAGCATGTAAGCATGCAAACCCATGTTCCTACCTGGTGATGCTCCTCGTGTCCTCTTTTCCAGGGATGCGTTCTCGATGGTCGAAATGTCGAAATTGTCGAAATTGCAGAAATTGTAGAATTTGTTGAAATTGTTGAAATTGCAGAAATTGTAGAAATTGTAGAAATTGTAGAAATTGTTGAAATTGCAGAAATTGCAGAAATTGTAGAAATTGTAGAAATTGTTGAAATTGTTGAAATTGTTGAAATTGTAGAAATTGCAGAAATTGTTGAAATTGTAGAAATTGTAGAAATTGCAGAAATTGTTGAAATTGTAGAAATTTTTGAAATTGCAGAAATTTTTGAAATTGCAGAAATTGTTGAAATTGCAGAAATTGTAGAATTTGTTGAAATTGTAGAAATTGCAGAAATTGTAGAAATTGTAGAAATTGTAGAAATTGCAGAAATTGTTGAAATTGTAGAAATTATAGAAATTGTTGAAATTGCAGAAATTGTTGTAATTGCAGAAATTGTAGAAATTGCAGAAATTGTTGAAATTGTAGAAATTGTTGAAATTGCAGAAATTGTTGAAATTGCAGAAATTGCAGAAATTGTAGAAATTGTAGAATTTGTTGAAATTGTTGAAATTGCAGAAATTGCAGAAATTGTAGAAATTGTTGAAATTGTTGAAATTGTAGAAAATGTTGGCCGAACGACGAAGAGAAAGTTCCGTTGGCTGGACGTCTTACTGAAATGTCGTATGTGCATATAACGCAGGCTGCAGGTATATTTGGTCGTGTGTATGTTGGCGTGAAGTGGCGCGCGGTGAAGAGTTCGCAAAAAATTCATCAGAACTTCTTCCTGTTACCAGTACGGAGCACCATCATACCAAACTATCACCAACATACTCCCCACCATGCTACTTCCCAGTCACAATGATCTCCCCCCATTGGAGAGAGACGAAGAGTGTGTGTGTGACACAGCAACCAAACTCCAGCTGTATCAGAGCAGCCTGGCTGCCACCATACCAGACAAGATCAACACAGAGCTACAGAATACAAAGTGGACGACAACCTGCATCAGACCAATTATAACCACAGGCTGCAGCCTTAACACCTTCCACATCAAGATGAAACCAAGACAAACCAGTCAAATCTCACCAGTTTGAGAGACAGACGCAGAGAGAGCAAACCAGTAAACTTGCTCATTCAAATCTCAGCTTTAGGGCCAAAGCTTCATCCAGCATGAATGAATGTAAACCCATGTTCCTACCTGGTGATGCTCCCAGTCCACAACATGTCATTATATGAAGACCTGGGAACAGAATACAGGTTCAGTTACAATCTCAGGATAATTGGTTGACATGTTACAATTCTCAGCTCTTACTGATCTTTTTTAAAAATCTTTTTGAATTAGATTTTAATCTTGAACTATTTGAATAGATGTTCACTGTCGGTGCTTTTGTTTTACTTTCTATTCCTGTTCTCTCCATGGAATGTAGTGTCTTTGAGTACTCAGAAAAGTGCTAAACAAAATAAATGCATTATTCTTATTGCATTCAGTCAGTGGACAAATAGTCAAGATGGCGGTTTACAGACAAATGCCAATACCAGCCTACCCTTACAAAACCGGCAGGGGAAAAAAAAATGTATTACATACAAATGGCACAAGATGTCTATGACCAGTTATGCTCAAGGAATTACATTTCCTGAGACAAACATTACTTGAAGTCATCGATGGTAAGATGTGTCCAGGTGGTGTTTTAAAGCAGTAAGGTGTCTATTGTGGTGTTAAACTGCCACCTACTGTAGAGTCTCCACCAGGACTGTGAGTCACCTGACCAGAACAGGAGCCCTGAGATGCTGCAGACCTGAGGGAGAGAGACCACATTAAACTACAGGATACAGATTAACACTGTAGTAGTTTATACAATTTAGTATGTCGTATTTCATGAATGTATTCTACGTGTAGGAGTGTACTGTAGCAGTGTATACAGTTTAGTGTAGGCCCATGCTTCATTCAAAATAAATCAAATTCAAAATGTATTTATTATGTGCACAGGATAGCCCGACCAGAATGCTTACTCATGGGGTCGTGGAAGAGCCAGAGACACACACAGGGAGAGAGAGAGAGAGAGAGAGAGAGAGAGAGACACACACACACAGGGAGAGAGAGAGAGACACACACATAGGGAGAGAAAGAGAGAGAGAGACACACAGGGACAGAGAGAGACACACACAGGGACAGAGATAGACACGTCCTGCATCAGACCAATTATAACCACAGGCTGCAGCCTTTACACCTTCCACATCATGGTGGAAGCCAAGACAAAGCAAAGTTTAATCTCACCAGCTGGTGAGACAGACGGAGAGCAAACCAGCATGCTCCCTGTCCACATCGTGTCATTATTTGAAGACCTGGAAAAAGAATACAGGTTCAATTACTATGTCAGGGTGATTTGTTGACATGTTACAATTCTCAGCTCTTATATTTCTCTTTTTAATGGATTCTACTGACAAATAGTCAAGACAGCAGGTTACAGACAGTTCAGTGTCACAGTACAATACCAGTAAAATGTGTCCATTGTGGTGTTAAACTGCCACCTACTGTAGAGTCTCCGCCAGGACTGGGAGTCACCTGACCAGAACGGGAGCCCTGAGATGCTGCAGACCTGAGGGAGAGAGACCACATTAAACTACAGGACACAGATTAACACTGTAGTAGTTTATACAATATAGTCTATCGGATGTCAAATGTATTCAAAGTGTTGGAATGTACTGAATACACTTCTACGGTGTAGTGTAGGCTATTGCTTCATTCTAAATTAATCTAATTTAAAATGTATTTCTCATGTGTACAAGATAGCCCTACAACAATGCTTACTCATCATGGGGGTAGTGGAAGAGCATCATCATGGGGGTGGTGGAAGAGCATCATCATGGGGTAGTGGAAGAGAGAGAGAGAGAGAGAGACACAGACAGACAGACAGACAGACAGACAGACAGACACACAAAGACACACTCGTCCTGCATCAGACCAATTACGGATTGGAAACAGAATACCTGGAAAAAAAATACAGGTTCAATTTCTCTCAGGGTGATTTGATGCACGTGTTACAATTCTCAGCTTTTATATTATTCTGATTAATGCATTCTATTGACAAATCAAGTCAAGACAGCAGTTTACAGACAGTTCAATGTACCATTACAACACCAGTAAATGTGTCCATTGTGGTGTTAAACTGCCACCTACTGTAGAGTCTCCACCAGGACTGGGAGTCACCTGACCAGAACAGGAGCCCTGAGATGCTGCAGACCTGAGGGAGAGAGACCACATTAAACTACAGGATACAGATTAACACTGTAGTAGTTCATGCAATTTAGTATGTCGTATTTCATAAATGTATTCAACATGTAGGAGTGTACTGTAGCAGTGTATACAGTTTAGTGTAGGCCCATGCTTCATTCAAAATAAATCAAATTCAAAATGTATTTCTTGTGTACAGGATAGGCCTACGACAATACTTACTCATCATGGGGATATTGGAAGAGCATCATCATGGAGTAGTGGAAGAGAGAGAGAGAGAGAGAGAGAGAGAGAGAGACAGACAGACAGACAGACAGACAGACAGACAGACAGACACAGACACACTCGTCCTGCATCAGACCAATTATGGATTGGAAACAGAATACCTGGAAACAGAATACAGGTTCAATTACTATCTCAGGGTGATTTGTTGACATGTTACAATTCTCAGCTCTTATATTTCTCTTTTTAATGCATTCTACTGTCAAATAGTCAAGACAGCAGGTTACAGACAGTTCAGTGTCACAGTACAATACCAGTCAAATGTGTCCATTGTGGTGTTAAACTGCCACCTACTGTAGAGTCTCCACCAGGACTGGGAGTCACCTGACCAGAACGGGAGCCCTGAGATGCTGCAGACCTGAGGGAGAGAGACCACATTAAACTACAGGACACAGATTAACACTGTAGTAGTTTATACAATTTAGTATGTCGGATGTCAAATGTATTCAAAGTGTTGGAATGTACTGAATACACTTCTACGGTTTAGTGTAGGCTATTGCTTCATTCTAAATTAATCTAATTTAAAACTTATTTCTCATGTGTACAGGATAGCCCTACAACAATGCTTACTCATCATGGGGGTAGTGGAAGAGCATCATCATGGGGGTAGTGGAAGAGCATCATGGGGTAGTGGAAGAGAGAGAGAGAGAGAGAGAGAGAGAGAGAGAGAGACACAGACAGACAGACAGACAGACAGACAGACAGAGACACACTCGTCCTGCATCAGACCAATTATGGATTGGAAACAGAATACCTGGAAACAAAATACAGGTTCAATTACTCTCAGGGTGATTTGTTGACATGTTACAATTCTCAGCTCTTATATTTCTCTTTTTAATGCATTCGACTGACAAATAGTCAAGACAGCAGTTTACAGACAGTTCAGTGTCACAGTACAATACCAGTAAAATGTGTCCATTGTGGTGTTAAACTGCCACCTACTGTAGAGTCTCCACCAGGACTGGGAGTCACCTGACCAGAACAGGAGCCCTGAGATGCTGCAGACCTGAGGGAGAGAGACCACATTAAACTACACTGTCGTAGTTTATTACAATTTAGACTGTTGGATGTCAAATGTATTCAAAGTGTTGGAATGTACTGAATACACTTCTACAGTTTAGTGTAGGCTATTGCTTCATTCTAAATTAATCTAATTTAAAACGTATTTCTTATGTGTACAGGATAGCCCTACAACAATGCTTACTCATCATGGGGGTAGTGGAAGAGGATCATCATGGGGGTAGTGGAAGAGCATCATCATGGGGGTGGTGGAAGAGCATCATCATGGGGGTGGTGGAAGACCATCATCATGGGGTAGTGAAAGAGAAAGAGAGAGAGAGAGAGAGAGAGAGAGAGAGACAGACAGACAGACAGACAGACAGACAGACAGACAGAGACACACTCGTCCTGCATCAGACCAATTATGGATTGGAAACAGAATACCTGGAAACAAAATACAGGTTCAATTACTCTCAGGGTGATTTGATGCATGTGTTACAATTCTCAGCTTTTATATTATTCTGATTAATGCATTCTATTGACAAATCAAGTCAAGACAGCAGTTTACAGACAGTTCAATGTACCATTACAACACCAGTAAATGTGTCCATTGTGGTGTTAAACTGCCACCTACTGTAGAGTCTCCACCAGGACTGGGAGTAGCCTGACCAGAACAGGAGCCCTGAGATGCTGCAGACCTGAGGGAGAGAGACCACATTAAACTACAGGACACAGATTAACACTGTAGTAGTTTATACAATTTAGTCTGGTCAGATTTTATGAATGTATTCAACATGTAGGCACATGGTTCATTCAAAATAAACCAAATTCAAAATGTATTAATCATGTGTACAGGATAGCCCTACGACAATACTTACTCATCATGGGTGTATTTTAAGAGCATCATGGGGTCGTGGAAGAGCCAGAGGGAGAGAGCCAGAGAGAGAGAGACAGAGAGAGAGAGAGAGAGAGAGAGAGAGAGAGAGAGAGAGAGAGACAGAGGGAGAGAGAGACAGAGGGAGAGACTCGTCCTGCATCAGACCAATTATGGATTGGAAACAGAACACAGGTTCAATTACTCTCTCAGGGTGATTTGTTGACATGTTAATTCTCAGCTTTTATACTATTCTTATTAACACACTCTATTGACAAATCGTCAAGCAGTTTACAGACAGTTCAGTGTCACAGTACAATACCAGTAAAATGTGTCCAGGTGGTGTTTTAAAGCAGTAAGGTGTCAATTGGTTAATTCAGCATGGAAGCATGCAAACCCATGTTCCTACCTGGTGATGCTCCTCGTGTCCTCTTTTCCAGGGATGCGTTCTCGATGGTCGAAATGTCGAAATTGTCGAAATTGCAGAAATTGTAGAATTTGTTGAAATTGTTGAAATTGCAGAAATTGTAGAAATTGTAGAAATTGTAGAAATTGTTGAAATTGCAGAAATTGCAGAAATTGTAGAAATTGTAGAAATTGTTGAAATTGTTGAAATTGTTGAAATTGTAGAAATTGCAGAAATTGTTGAAATTGTAGAAATTGTAGAAATTGCAGAAATTGTTGAAATTGTAGAAATTGTAGAAATTGCAGAAATTTTTGAAATTGCAGAAATTGTTGAAATTGCAGAAATTGTAGAATTTGTTGAAATTGTAGAAATTGCAGAAATTGTAGAAATTGTAGAAATTGTAGAAATTGCAGAAATTGTTGAAATTGTAGAAATTATAGAAATTGTTGAAATTGCAGAAATTGTTGTAATTGCAGAAATTGTAGAAATTGCAGAAATTGTTGAAATTGTAGAAATTGTTGAAATTGCAGAAATTGTTGAAATTGCAGAAATTGTAGAAATTGTAGAATTTGTTGAAATTGTTGAAATTGCAGAAATTGCAGAAATTGTAGAAATTGTTGAAATTGTTGAAATTGTAGAAAATGTTGGCCGAACGACGAAGAGAAAGTTCCGTTGGCTGGACGTCTTACTGAAATGTCGTATGTGCATATAACGCAGGCTGCAGGTATATTTGGTCGTGTGTATGTTGGCGTGAAGTGGCGCGCGGTGAAGAGTTCGCAAAAAATTCATCAGAACTTCTTCCTGTTACCAGTACGGAGCACCATCATACCAAACTATCACCAACATACTCCCCACCATGCTACTTCCCAGTCACAATGATCTCCCCCCATTGGAGAGAGACGAAGAGTGTGTGTGTGACACAGCAACCAAACTCCAGCTGTATCAGAGCAGCCTGGCTGCCACCATACCAGACAAGATCAACACAGAGCTACAGAATACAAAGTGGACGACAACCTGCATCAGACCAATTATAACCACAGGCTGCAGCCTTAACACCTTCCACATCAAGATGAAACCAAGACAAACCAGTCAAATCTCACCAGTTTGAGAGACAGACGCAGAGAGAGCAAACCAGTAAACTTGCTCATTCAAATCTCAGCTTTAGGGCCAAAGCTTCATCCAGCATGAATGAATGTAAACCCATGTTCCTACCTGGTGATGCTCCCAGTCCACAACATGTCATTATATGAAGACCTGGGAACAGAATACAGGTTCAGTTACAATCTCAGGATAATTGGTTGACATGTTACAATTCTCAGCTCTTACTGATCTTTTTTAAAAATCTTTTTGAATTAGATTTTAATCTTGAACTATTTGAATAGATGTTCACTGTCGGTGCTTTTGTTTTACTTTCTATTCCTGTTCTCTCCATGGAATGTAGTGTCTTTGAGTACTCAGAAAAGTGCTAAACAAAATAAATGCATTATTCTTATTGCATTCAGTCAGTGGACAAATAGTCAAGATGGCGGTTTACAGACAAATGCCAATACCAGCCTACCCTTACAAAACCGGCAGGGGAAAAAAAAATGTATTACATACAAATGGCACAAGATGTCTATGACCAGTTATGCTCAAGGAATTACATTTCCTGAGACAAACATTACTTGAAGTCATCGATGGTAAGATGTGTCCAGGTGGTGTTTTAAAGCAGTAAGGTGTCTATTGTGGTGTTAAACTGCCACCTACTGTAGAGTCTCCACCAGGACTGTGAGTCACCTGACCAGAACAGGAGCCCTGAGATGCTGCAGACCTGAGGGAGAGAGACCACATTAAACTACAGGATACAGATTAACACTGTAGTAGTTTATACAATTTAGTATGTCGTATTTCATGAATGTATTCTACGTGTAGGAGTGTACTGTAGCAGTGTATACAGTTTAGTGTAGGCCCATGCTTCATTCAAAATAAATCAAATTCAAAATGTATTTATTATGTGCACAGGATAGCCCGACCAGAATGCTTACTCATGGGGTCGTGGAAGAGCCAGAGACACACACAGGGAGAGAGAGAGAGAGAGAGAGAGAGAGAGAGACACACACACACAGGGAGAGAGAGAGAGACACACACATAGGGAGAGAAAGAGAGAGAGAGACACACAGGGACAGAGAGAGACACACACAGGGACAGAGATAGACACGTCCTGCATCAGAACAATTATAACCACAGGCTGCAGCCTTTACACCTTCCACATCATGGTGGAAGCCAAGACAAAGCAAAGTTTAATCTCACCAGCTGGTGAGACAGACGGAGAGCAAACCAGCATGCTCCCTGTCCACATCGTGTCATTATTTGAAGACCTGGAAAAAGAATACAGGTTCAATTACTATGTCAGGGTGATTTGTTGACATGTTACAATTCTCAGCTCTTATATTTCTCTTTTTAATGGATTCTACTGTCAAATAGTCAAGACAGCAGGTTACAGACAGTTCAGTGTCACAGTACAATACCAGTAAAATGTGTCCATTGTGGTGTTAAACTGCCACCTACTGTAGAGTCTCCGCCAGGACTGGGAGTCACCTGACCAGAACGGGAGCCCTGAGATGCTGCAGACCTGAGGGAGAGAGACCACATTAAACTACAGGACACAGATTAACACTGTAGTAGTTTATACAATTTAGTCTATCGGATGTCAAATGTATTCAAAGTGTTGGAATGTACTGAATACACTTCTACGGTGTAGTGTAGGCCCATGCTTCATTCAAAATAAATCAAATTCAAAATGTATTTCTTGTGTACAGGATAGGCCTACGACAATACTTACTCATCATGGGGATATTGGAAGAGCATCATCATGGAGTAGTGGAAGAGAGAGAGAGAGAGAGAGAGAGAGAGAGAGACAGACAGACAGACAGACAGACAGACAGACAGACAGACACAGACACACTCGTCCTGCATCAGACCAATTATGGATTGGAAACAGAATACCTGGAAACAGAATACAGGTTCAATTACTATGTCAGGGTGATTTGTTGACATGTTACAATTCTCAGCTCTTATATTTCTCTTTTTAATGGATTCTACTGACAAATAGTCAAGACAGCAGGTTACAGACAGTTCAGTGTCACAGTACAATACCAGTAAAATGTGTCCATTGTGGTGTTAAACTGCCACCTACTGTAGAGTCTCCACCAGGACTGTGAGTCACCTGACCAGAACGGGAGCCCTGAGATGCTGCAGACCTGAGGGAGAGAGACCACATTAAACTACAGGACACAGATTAACACTGTAGTAGTTTATACAATTTAGTATGTCGGATGTCAAATGTATTCAAAGTGTTGGAATGTACTGAATACACTTCTACGGTTTAGTGTAGGCTATTGCTTCATTCTAAATTAATCTAATTTAAAACTTATTTCTCATGTGTACAGGATAGCCCTACAACAATGCTTACTCATCATGGGGGTAGTGGAAGAGCATCATCATGGGGGTAGTGGAAGAGCATCATGGGGTAGTGGAAGAGAGAGAGAGAGAGAGAGAGAGAGAGAGAGAGAGACACAGACAGACAGACAGACAGACAGACAGACAGAGACACACTCGTCCTGCATCAGACCAATTATGGATTGGAAACAGAATACCTGGAAACAAAATACAGGTTCAATTACTCTCAGGGTGATTTGTTGACATGTTACAATTCTCAGCTCTTATATTTCTCTTTTTAATGCATTCGACTGACAAATAGTCAAGACAGCAGTTTACAGACAGTTCAGTGTCACAGTACAATACCAGTAAAATGTGTCCATTGTGGTGTTAAACTGCCACCTACTGTAGAGTCTCCACCAGGACTGGGAGTCACCTGACCAGAACAGGAGCCCTGAGATGCTGCAGACCTGAGGGAGAGAGACCACATTAAACTACACTGTCGTAGTTTATTACAATTTAGACTGTTGGATGTCAAATGTATTCAAAGTGTTGGAATGTACTGAATACACTTCTACAGTTTAGTGTAGGCTATTGCTTCATTCTAAATTAATCTAATTTAAAACGTATTTCTTATGTGTACAGGATAGCCCTACAACAATGCTTACTCATCATGGGGGTAGTGGAAGAGGATCATCATGGGGGTAGTGGAAGAGCATCATCATGGGGGTGGTGGAAGAGCATCATCATGGGGGTGGTGGAAGACCATCATCATGGGGTAGTGAAAGAGAAAGAGAGAGAGAGAGAGAGAGAGAGAGAGAGAGAGACAGACAGACAGACAGACAGACAGACAGACAGAGACACACTCGTCCTGCATCAGACCAATTATGGATTGGAAACAGAATACCTGGAAACAAAATACAGGTTCAATTACTCTCAGGGTGATTTGATGCATGTGTTACAATTCTCAGCTTTTATATTATTCTGATTAATGCATTCTATTGACAAATCAAGTCAAGACAGCAGTTTACAGACAGTTCAATGTACCATTACAACACCAGTAAATGTGTCCATTGTGGTGTTAAACTGCCACCTACTGTAGAGTCTCCACCAGGACTGGGAGTAGCCTGACCAGAACAGGAGCCCTGAGATGCTGCAGACCTGAGGGAGAGAGACCACATTAAACTACAGGACACAGATTAACACTGTAGTAGTTTATACAATTTAGTCTGGTCAGATTTTATGAATGTATTCAACATGTAGGCACATGGTTCATTCAAAATAAACCAAATTCAAAATGTATTAATCATGTGTACAGGATAGCCCTACGACAATACTTACTCATCATGGGTGTATTTTAAGAGCATCATGGGGTCGTGGAAGAGCCAGAGGGAGAGAGCCAGAGAGAGAGAGACAGAGAGAGAGAGAGAGAGAGACAGAGGGAGAGAGAGACAGAGGGAGAGACTCGTCCTGCATCAGACCAATTATGGATTGGAAACAGAACACAGGTTCAATTACTCTCTCAGGGTGATTTGTTGACATGTTAATTCTCAGCTTTTATACTATTCTTATTAACACACTCTATTGACAAATCGTCAAGCAGTTTACAGACAGTTCAGTGTCACAGTACAATACCAGTAAAATGTGTCCAGGTGGTGTTTTAAAGCAGTAAGGTGTCAATTGGTTAATTCAGCATGTAAGCATGCAAACCCATGTTCCTACCTGGTGATGCTCCTCGTGTCCTCTTTTCCAGGGATGCGTTCTCGATGGTCGAAATGTCGAAATTGTCGAAATTGCAGAAATTGTAGAATTTGTTGAAATTGTTGAAATTGCAGAAATTGTAGAAATTGTAGAAATTGTAGAAATTGTTGAAATTGCAGAAATTGCAGAAATTGTAGAAATTGTAGAAATTGTTGAAATTGTTGAAATTGTTGAAATTGTAGAAATTGCAGAAATTGTTGAAATTGTAGAAATTGTAGAAATTGCAGAAATTGTTGAAATTGTAGAAATTTTTGAAATTGCAGAAATTTTTGAAATTGCAGAAATTGTTGAAATTGCAGAAATTGTAGAATTTGTTGAAATTGTAGAAATTGCAGAAATTGTAGAAATTGTAGAAATTGTAGAAATTGCAGAAATTGTTGAAATTGTAGAAATTATAGAAATTGTTGAAATTGCAGAAATTGTTGTAATTGCAGAAATTGTAGAAATTGCAGAAATTGTTGAAATTGTAGAAATTGTTGAAATTGCAGAAATTGTTGAAATTGCAGAAATTGCAGAAATTGTAGAAATTGTAGAATTTGTTGAAATTGTTGAAATTGCAGAAATTGCAGAAATTGTAGAAATTGTTGAAATTGTTGAAATTGTAGAAAATGTTGGCCGAACGACGAAGAGAAAGTTCCGTTGGCTGGACGTCTTACTGAAATGTCGTATGTGCATATAACGCAGGCTGCAGGTATATTTGGTCGTGTGTATGTTGGCGTGAAGTGGCGCGCGGTGAAGAGTTCGCAAAAAATTCATCAGAACTTCTTCCTGTTACCAGTACGGAGCACCATCATACCAAACTATCACCAACATACTCCCCACCATGCTACTTCCCAGTCACAATGATCTCCCCCCATTGGAGAGAGACGAAGAGTGTGTGTGTGACACAGCAACCAAACTCCAGCTGTATCAGAGCAGCCTGGCTGCCACCATACCAGACAAGATCAACACAGAGCTACAGAATACAAAGTGGACGACAACCTGCATCAGACCAATTATAACCACAGGCTGCAGCCTTAACACCTTCCACATCAAGATGAAACCAAGACAAACCAGTCAAATCTCACCAGTTTGAGAGACAGACGCAGAGAGAGCAAACCAGTAAACTTGCTCATTCAAATCTCAGCTTTAGGGCCAAAGCTTCATCCAGCATGAATGAATGTAAACCCATGTTCCTACCTGGTGATGCTCCCAGTCCACAACATGTCATTATATGAAGACCTGGGAACAGAATACAGGTTCAGTTACAATCTCAGGATAATTGGTTGACATGTTACAATTCTCAGCTCTTACTGATCTTTTTTAAAAATCTTTTTGAATTAGATTTTAATCTTGAACTATTTGAATAGATGTTCACTGTCGGTGCTTTTGTTTTACTTTCTATTCCTGTTCTCTCCATGGAATGTAGTGTCTTTGAGTACTCAGAAAAGTGCTAAACAAAATAAATGCATTATTCTTATTGCATTCAGTCAGTGGACAAATAGTCAAGATGGCGGTTTACAGACAAATGCCAATACCAGCCTACCCTTACAAAACCGGCAGGGGAAAAAAAAATGTATTACATACAAATGGCACAAGATGTCTATGACCAGTTATGCTCAAGGAATTACATTTCCTGAGACAAACATTACTTGAAGTCATCGATGGTAAGATGTGTCCAGGTGGTGTTTTAAAGCAGTAAGGTGTCTATTGTGGTGTTAAACTGCCACCTACTGTAGAGTCTCCACCAGGACTGTGAGTCACCTGACCAGAACAGGAGCCCTGAGATGCTGCAGACCTGAGGGAGAGAGACCACATTAAACTACAGGATACAGATTAACACTGTAGTAGTTTATACAATTTAGTATGTCGTATTTCATGAATGTATTCTACGTGTAGGAGTGTACTGTAGCAGTGTATACAGTTTAGTGTAGGCCCATGCTTCATTCAAAATAAATCAAATTCAAAATGTATTTATTATGTGCACAGGATAGCCCGACCAGAATGCTTACTCATGGGGTCGTGGAAGAGCCAGAGACACACACAGGGAGAGAGAGAGAGAGAGAGAGAGAGAGAGAGACACACACACACAGGGAGAGAGAGAGAGACACACACATAGGGAGAGAAAGAGAGAGAGAGACACACAGGGACAGAGAGAGACACACACAGGGACAGAGATAGACACGTCCTGCATCAGACCAATTATAACCACAGGCTGCAGCCTTTACACCTTCCACATCATGGTGGAAGCCAAGACAAAGCAAAGTTTAATCTCACCAGCTGGTGAGACAGACGGAGAGCAAACCAGCATGCTCCCTGTCCACATCGTGTCATTATTTGAAGACCTGGAAAAAGAATACAGGTTCAATTACTATGTCAGGGTGATTTGTTGACATGTTACAATTCTCAGCTCTTATATTTCTCTTTTTAATGGATTCTACTGACAAATAGTCAAGACAGCAGGTTACAGACAGTTCAGTGTCACAGTACAATACCAGTAAAATGTGTCCATTGTGGTGTTAAACTGCCACCTACTGTAGAGTCTCCGCCAGGACTGGGAGTCACCTGACCAGAACGGGAGCCCTGAGATGCTGCAGACCTGAGGGAGAGAGACCACATTAAACTACAGGACACAGATTAACACTGTAGTAGTTTATACAATATAGTCTATCGGATGTCAAATGTATTCAAAGTGTTGGAATGTACTGAATACACTTCTACGGTGTAGTGTAGGCTATTGCTTCATTCTAAATTAATCTAATTTAAAATGTATTTCTCATGTGTACAAGATAGCCCTACAACAATGCTTACTCATCATGGGGGTAGTGGAAGAGCATCATCATGGGGGTGGTGGAAGAGCATCATCATGGGGTAGTGGAAGAGAGAGAGAGAGAGAGAGACACAGACAGACAGACAGACAGACAGACAGACAGACACACAAAGACACACTCGTCCTGCATCAGACCAATTACGGATTGGAAACAGAATACCTGGAAAAAAAATACAGGTTCAATTTCTCTCAGGGTGATTTGATGCACGTGTTACAATTCTCAGCTTTTATATTATTCTGATTAATGCATTCTATTGACAAATCAAGTCAAGACAGCAGTTTACAGACAGTTCAATGTACCATTACAACACCAGTAAATGTGTCCATTGTGGTGTTAAACTGCCACCTACTGTAGAGTCTCCACCAGGACTGGGAGTCACCTGACCAGAACAGGAGCCCTGAGATGCTGCAGACCTGAGGGAGAGAGACCACATTAAACTACAGGATACAGATTAACACTGTAGTAGTTCATGCAATTTAGTATGTCGTATTTCATAAATGTATTCAACATGTAGGAGTGTACTGTAGCAGTGTATACAGTTTAGTGTAGGCCCATGCTTCATTCAAAATAAATCAAATTCAAAATGTATTTCTTGTGTACAGGATAGGCCTACGACAATACTTACTCATCATGGGGATATTGGAAGAGCATCATCATGGAGTAGTGGAAGAGAGAGAGAGAGAGAGAGAGAGAGAGAGAGACAGACAGACAGACAGACAGACAGACAGACAGACAGACACAGACACACTCGTCCTGCATCAGACCAATTATGGATTGGAAACAGAATACCTGGAAACAGAATACAGGTTCAATTACTATCTCAGGGTGATTTGTTGACATGTTACAATTCTCAGCTCTTATATTTCTCTTTTTAATGCATTCTACTGTCAAATAGTCAAGACAGCAGGTTACAGACAGTTCAGTGTCACAGTACAATACCAGTCAAATGTGTCCATTGTGGTGTTAAACTGCCACCTACTGTAGAGTCTCCACCAGGACTGGGAGTCACCTGACCAGAACGGGAGCCCTGAGATGCTGCAGACCTGAGGGAGAGAGACCACATTAAACTACAGGACACAGATTAACACTGTAGTAGTTTATACAATTTAGTATGTCGGATGTCAAATGTATTCAAAGTGTTGGAATGTACTGAATACACTTCTACGGTTTAGTGTAGGCTATTGCTTCATTCTAAATTAATCTAATTTAAAACTTATTTCTCATGTGTACAGGATAGCCCTACAACAATGCTTACTCATCATGGGGGTAGTGGAAGAGCATCATCATGGGGGTAGTGGAAGAGCATCATGGGGTAGTGGAAGAGAGAGAGAGAGAGAGAGAGAGAGAGAGAGAGAGACACAGACAGACAGACAGACAGACAGACAGACAGAGACACACTCGTCCTGCATCAGACCAATTATGGATTGGAAACAGAATACCTGGAAACAAAATACAGGTTCAATTACTCTCAGGGTGATTTGTTGACATGTTACAATTCTCAGCTCTTATATTTCTCTTTTTAATGCATTCGACTGACAAATAGTCAAGACAGCAGTTTACAGACAGTTCAGTGTCACAGTACAATACCAGTAAAATGTGTCCATTGTGGTGTTAAACTGCCACCTACTGTAGAGTCTCCACCAGGACTGGGAGTCACCTGACCAGAACAGGAGCCCTGAGATGCTGCAGACCTGAGGGAGAGAGACCACATTAAACTACACTGTCGTAGTTTATTACAATTTAGACTGTTGGATGTCAAATGTATTCAAAGTGTTGGAATGTACTGAATACACTTCTACAGTTTAGTGTAGGCTATTGCTTCATTCTAAATTAATCTAATTTAAAACGTATTTCTTATGTGTACAGGATAGCCCTACAACAATGCTTACTCATCATGGGGGTAGTGGAAGAGGATCATCATGGGGGTAGTGGAAGAGCATCATCATGGGGGTGGTGGAAGAGCATCATCATGGGGGTGGTGGAAGACCATCATCATGGGGTAGTGAAAGAGAAAGAGAGAGAGAGAGAGAGAGAGAGAGAGAGACAGACAGACAGACAGACAGACAGACAGACAGACAGAGACACACTCGTCCTGCATCAGACCAATTATGGATTGGAAACAGAATACCTGGAAACAAAATACAGGTTCAATTACTCTCAGGGTGATTTGATGCATGTGTTACAATTCTCAGCTTTTATATTATTCTGATTAATGCATTCTATTGACAAATCAAGTCAAGACAGCAGTTTACAGACAGTTCAATGTACCATTACAACACCAGTAAATGTGTCCATTGTGGTGTTAAACTGCCACCTACTGTAGAGTCTCCACCAGGACTGGGAGTAGCCTGACCAGAACAGGAGCCCTGAGATGCTGCAGACCTGAGGGAGAGAGACCACATTAAACTACAGGACACAGATTAACACTGTAGTAGTTTATACAATTTAGTCTGGTCAGATTTTATGAATGTATTCAACATGTAGGCACATGGTTCATTCAAAATAAACCAAATTCAAAATGTATTAATCATGTGTACAGGATAGCCCTACGACAATACTTACTCATCATGGGTGTATTTTAAGAGCATCATGGGGTCGTGGAAGAGCCAGAGGGAGAGAGCCAGAGAGAGAGAGACAGAGAGAGAGAGAGAGAGAGAGAGAGAGAGAGAGAGAGAGAGAGAGACAGAGGGAGAGAGAGACAGAGGGAGAGACTCGTCCTGCATCAGACCAATTATGGATTGGAAACAGAACACAGGTTCAATTACTCTCTCAGGGTGATTTGTTGACATGTTAATTCTCAGCTTTTATACTATTCTTATTAACACACTCTATTGACAAATCGTCAAGCAGTTTACAGACAGTTCAGTGTCACAGTACAATACCAGTAAAATGTGTCCAGGTGGTGTTTTAAAGCAGTAAGGTGTCAATTGGTTAATTCAGCATGGAAGCATGCAAACCCATGTTCCTACCTGGTGATGCTCCTCGTGTCCTCTTTTCCAGGGATGCGTTCTCGATGGTCGAAATGTCGAAATTGTCGAAATTGCAGAAATTGTAGAATTTGTTGAAATTGTTGAAATTGCAGAAATTGTAGAAATTGTAGAAATTGTAGAAATTGTTGAAATTGCAGAAATTGCAGAAATTGTAGAAATTGTAGAAATTGTTGAAATTGTTGAAATTGTTGAAATTGTAGAAATTGCAGAAATTGTTGAAATTGTAGAAATTGTAGAAATTGCAGAAATTGTTGAAATTGTAGAAATTGTAGAAATTGCAGAAATTTTTGAAATTGCAGAAATTGTTGAAATTGCAGAAATTGTAGAATTTGTTGAAATTGTAGAAATTGCAGAAATTGTAGAAATTGTAGAAATTGTAGAAATTGCAGAAATTGTTGAAATTGTAGAAATTATAGAAATTGTTGAAATTGCAGAAATTGTTGTAATTGCAGAAATTGTAGAAATTGCAGAAATTGTTGAAATTGTAGAAATTGTTGAAATTGCAGAAATTGTTGAAATTGCAGAAATTGTAGAAATTGTAGAATTTGTTGAAATTGTTGAAATTGCAGAAATTGCAGAAATTGTAGAAATTGTTGAAATTGTTGAAATTGTAGAAAATGTTGGCCGAACGACGAAGAGAAAGTTCCGTTGGCTGGACGTCTTACTGAAATGTCGTATGTGCATATAACGCAGGCTGCAGGTATATTTGGTCGTGTGTATGTTGGCGTGAAGTGGCGCGCGGTGAAGAGTTCGCAAAAAATTCATCAGAACTTCTTCCTGTTACCAGTACGGAGCACCATCATACCAAACTATCACCAACATACTCCCCACCATGCTACTTCCCAGTCACAATGATCTCCCCCCATTGGAGAGAGACGAAGAGTGTGTGTGTGACACAGCAACCAAACTCCAGCTGTATCAGAGCAGCCTGGCTGCCACCATACCAGACAAGATCAACACAGAGCTACAGAATACAAAGTGGACGACAACCTGCATCAGACCAATTATAACCACAGGCTGCAGCCTTAACACCTTCCACATCAAGATGAAACCAAGACAAACCAGTCAAATCTCACCAGTTTGAGAGACAGACGCAGAGAGAGCAAACCAGTAAACTTGCTCATTCAAATCTCAGCTTTAGGGCCAAAGCTTCATCCAGCATGAATGAATGTAAACCCATGTTCCTACCTGGTGATGCTCCCAGTCCACAACATGTCATTATATGAAGACCTGGGAACAGAATACAGGTTCAGTTACAATCTCAGGATAATTGGTTGACATGTTACAATTCTCAGCTCTTACTGATCTTTTTTAAAAATCTTTTTGAATTAGATTTTAATCTTGAACTATTTGAATAGATGTTCACTGTCGGTGCTTTTGTTTTACTTTCTATTCCTGTTCTCTCCATGGAATGTAGTGTCTTTGAGTACTCAGAAAAGTGCTAAACAAAATAAATGCATTATTCTTATTGCATTCAGTCAGTGGACAAATAGTCAAGATGGCGGTTTACAGACAAATGCCAATACCAGCCTACCCTTACAAAACCGGCAGGGGAAAAAAAAATGTATTACATACAAATGGCACAAGATGTCTATGACCAGTTATGCTCAAGGAATTACATTTCCTGAGACAAACATTACTTGAAGTCATCGATGGTAAGATGTGTCCAGGTGGTGTTTTAAAGCAGTAAGGTGTCTATTGTGGTGTTAAACTGCCACCTACTGTAGAGTCTCCACCAGGACTGTGAGTCACCTGACCAGAACAGGAGCCCTGAGATGCTGCAGACCTGAGGGAGAGAGACCACATTAAACTACAGGATACAGATTAACACTGTAGTAGTTTATACAATTTAGTATGTCGTATTTCATGAATGTATTCTACGTGTAGGAGTGTACTGTAGCAGTGTATACAGTTTAGTGTAGGCCCATGCTTCATTCAAAATAAATCAAATTCAAAATGTATTTATTATGTGCACAGGATAGCCCGACCAGAATGCTTACTCATGGGGTCGTGGAAGAGCCAGAGACACACACAGGGAGAGAGAGAGAGAGAGAGAGAGAGAGAGAGACACACACACACAGGGAGAGAGAGAGAGACACACACATAGGGAGAGAAAGAGAGAGAGAGACACACAGGGACAGAGAGAGACACACACAGGGACAGAGATAGACACGTCCTGCATCAGAACAATTATAACCACA
>NC_139675.1:7062752-7065456 GCF_951799395.1 Argentina silus
TGCAGAAATTGTAGAAATTGTTGAAATTGCAGAAATTGTAGAAATTGCAGAAATTGTTGAAATTGCAGAAATTGTAGAAATTGTAGAAATTGTAGAAATTGTAGAAAATGTTGGCCGAACGACGAAGAGAAAGTTCCGTTGGCTGGACGTCTTGCTGAAATGCCTACCTAACGTGTCGTATGTGCATACAACGCAGGCTGCAGGTATATTTGCTCGTGTGTACGTTGGCGTGAAGTGGCGCGCGGTGAAGAGTTCGCAAAAAAATCATTAGAACGCCTTCCTGTTACCAGTACGGAGCACCATCATACCAAACTATCACCAACATACTCCCCACCATGCTACTTCCCAGTCACAATGATCTCCCCCCATTGGAGAGAGACGAAGAGTGTGTGTGTGACACAGCAACCAAACTCCAGCTGTATCAGAGCAGCCTGGCTGCCACCATACCAGACAAGATCAACACAGAGCTACAAAATACAAAGTGGATGACAACCTGCATCAGACCAATTATAACCACAGGCTGCAGCCTTAACACCTTCCACATCAAGATGAAACCAAGACAAACCAGTCGTCAAATCTCACCAGTTGGTGAGACGGACACAGAAAACCAGCAAACTCACAGCTTTAGGGCCAAAGCTTCAATCCAGCCAGCATGAAAGAATGTAAAGCCATGTTCCTACCTGGTGATGCTCCTCATGTCCTCTTCTCCAGGGATGCGAAACTGTGTGCGTCTGTTGCACTCGAGCCAAACACAAGCTGCGGTACTGCAACTGACAACCAAATTACAGCGAGACTACAGCTGCATCAGAGAAACCTGAACGCAACTATACCAGACAAGACCAAGACAGAGCTACAGAATACAAAATGGACGCCAACCACTAATCCTGCATCAGACCAATTAAAACCACAGGCTGCAGCCTTTACACCTTCCACATCATGGTGAAGCTAAGACAAACCAAAGTCAAATCTCACCAGTTGGTGAAACAGACACAGAGAGAAAACTACAAACTTGCTCATTCAAATCTCAGCTTCAGGGCCAAAGCTTCAATCCAGCATGAAAGAATGTAAACCCATGTTCCTACCTGGTGATGCTCTTCATGTCCTCGTTTCCATGGATGCGCACCGATGGCCCAACGACGACAATGAAGAAAGAGAGAATCTGTGTGTGTTTGTCTGTGTGTGTGTGTATGTGTGTGTTTGTCTGTGTCTGTGTGTGAGTGTGTTTGTCTATCTCTCTGTGTGTGTGTGTGTGTGTGTGTTTGTCTGTGTGTGTGTGTGTGTTTGTCTGTGTGTGTGTGTGTGTGTGTGTGTGTGTGTGTGTCTGTCTGTCTCTGTGTGTGTGTGTGTTTGTCTGTCTCTGTGTGTGTGTGTGTGTGTGTGTGTCTGTGTGTGTGTGTGTGTGTGTGTGTGTGTGTGTGTGTGTGTGTGTGTTTGTCTGTCTCTGTGTGTCTGTGTGTGTGTGTGTGTGTGTGTGTGTGTGTGTGTGTGTCTGTGTGTGTTGCACTTAATCCAAACTCAAGCTGCAGTACTCCAACTGACAACAACCAAATTACAGCTAGACTACAGCTGTATCAGAGAAACCTGGATGCCACCATGCCAGACATGACCAAGACAGAGCTACAGAATACAAAATGGACGTCAACCGATAGTCCTTTACACCTTCCACATCATGGTGGAAGCCAAGACAAACCAACGTCAAATCTCACCAGTTTGAGAGACAGACGCAGAGAGAGCAAACCAGTAAACTTGCTCATTCAAATCTCAGCTTTAGGGCCAAAGCTTCATCCAGCATGAATGAATGTAAACCCATGTTCCTACCTGGTGATGCTCCCAGTCCACAACATGTCATTATATGAAGACCTGGGAACAGAATACAGGTTCAGTTACAATCTCAGGATAATTGGTTGACATGTTACAATTCTCAGCTCTTACTGATCTTTTTTAAAAATCTTTTTGAATTAGATTTTAATCTTTAACTATTTGAATGGATGTTTTTACTGTCGGTGCTTTTGTTTTACTTTCTATTTATCTTTCTATTCTTGTTCTCTCCATGGAATGTAGTGTCTTTGAGTACTCAGAAAAGTGCTAAACAAAATAAATGCATTATTCTTATTGCATTCAGTCAGTGGACAAATAGTCAAGATGGCGGTTTACAGACAAATGCCAATACCAGCCTACCCTGACAAAACCAACAGGGGAAAAAAAAATGTATTACATACAAATGGCACAAGATGTCTATGACCAGTTATGCTCAAGGAATTACATTTCCTGAGACAAACATTACTTGAAGCCATCAATGGTAAGATGTGTCCAGGTGGTGTTTTAAAGCAGTAAGGTGTCTATTGTGGTGTTAAACTGCCACCTACTGTAGAGTCTCCACCAGGACTGGGAGTCACCTGACCAGAACAGGAGCCCTGAGATGCTGCAGACCTGAGGGAGAGAGACCACATTAAACTACAGGATACAGATTAACACTGTAGTAGTTCATACAATTTAGTATGTCGTATTTCATGAATGTATTCAACGTGTAGGAGTGTACTGTAGCAGTGTATACAGTTTAGTGTAGGCCCATGCTTCATTCAAAATAAATCAAATTCAAAATGTATTTATTATGTGCACAGGATAGCCCGACCAGAATGCTTACTCATGGGGTCGTGGAAGAGCCAGAGACACACACAGGGAGAGAGAGAGAGAGAGAGAGAGA
>NC_139675.1:7065656-7095656 GCF_951799395.1 Argentina silus
CTGTAGAGTCTCCACCAGGACTGGGAGTCACCTGACCAGAACAGGAGCCCTGAGATGCTGCAGACCTGAGGGAGAGAGACCACATTAAACTACAGGACACAGATTAACACTGTAGTAGTTTATACAATTTAGTATGTCTGATGTCAAATGTATTCAAAGTGTTGGAATGTACTGAATACACTTCTACGGTTTAGTGTAGGCTATTGCTTCATTCTAAATTAATCTAATTTAAAATGTATTTCTCATGTGTACAGGATAGCCCTACAACAATGCTTACTCATCATGAGGGTAGTGGAAGAGGATCATCATGGGGGTAGTGGAAGAGAGAGAGAGAGAGAGAGAGAGAGAGAGAGAGAGAGACAGACAGACAGACAGACAGACAGACAGACAGACAGACAGACACACTCGTCCTGCATCAGACCAATTATGGATTGGAAACAGAATACCTGGAAACAAAATACAGGTTCAATTACTCTCAGGGTGATTTGTTGACATGTTACAATTCTCAGGTCTTATATTTCTCTTTTTAATGCATTCGACTGACAAATAGTCAAGACAGCAAGTTACAGACAGTTCAGTGTCACAGTACAATACCAGTAAAATGTGTCCATTGTGGTGTTAAACTGCCACCTACTGTAGAGTCTCCACCAGGACTGGGAGTCACCTGACCAGAACAGGAGCCCTGAGATGCTGCAGACCTGAGGGAGAGAGACCACATTAAACTACACTGTCGTAGTTTATTACAATTTAGTCTGCCGGATGTCAAATGTATTCAAAGTGTTGGAATGTACTGAATACACTTCTACAGTTTAGTGTAGGCTATTGCTTCATTCTAAATTAATCTAATTTAAAACATATTTCTTATGTGTACAGGATAGCCCTACAACAATGCTTACTCATCATGGGGGTAGTGGAAGAGGATCATCATGGGGGTAGTGGAAGAGGATCATCATGGGGGTAGTGGAAGACCATCATCATGGGGTAGTGAAAGAGAGAGAGAGAGAGAGAGAGAGAGAGAGAGACACAGACAGACAGACAGACAGACAAACAGACAGACAGACAGACACAGACACACTCGTCCTGCATCAGACCAATTATGGATTGGAAACAGAACACAGGTTCAATTACTCTCTCAGGGTGATTTGTTGACATGTTAATTCTCAGCTTTTATACTATTCTTATTAACACACTCTATTGACAAATCGTCAAGCAGTTTACAGACAGTTCAGTGTCACAGTACAATACCAGTAAAATGTGTCCAGGTGGTGTTTTAAAGCAGTAAGGTGTCAATTGGTTAATTCAGCATGTAAGAATGCAAACCCATGTTCCTAGCTGGTGATGCTCCTCGTGTCCTCTTTTCCAGGGATGCGTTCTCGATGGTCGAAATGTCGAAATTGTAGAAATTGCAGAAATTGTAGAAATTGTAGAAATTGCAGAAATTGTAGAAATTGTAGAAATTGTTGAAATTGTAGAAATTGCAGAAATTGTTGAAATTGCAGAAATTGTTGAAATTGTTGAAATTGCAGAAATTGTAGAAATTGCAGAAATTGCAGAAATTGCAGAAATTGCAGAAATTGTTGAAATTGTAGAAAATGTTGGCCGAACGACGAAGAGAAAGTTCCGTTGGCTGGACGTCTTGCTGAAATGCCTACCTAACGTGTCGTATGTGCATATAACGCAGGCTGCAGGTATATTTGCTCGTGTGTACGTTGGCGTGAAGTGGCGCGCGGTGAAGAGTTCGCAAAAAAATCATCAGAACGCCTTCCTGTTACCAGTACGGAGCACCATCATACCAAACTATCACCAACATACTCCCCACCATGCTACTTCCCAGTCACAATGATCTCCCCCCATTGGAGAGAGACGAAGAGTGTGTGTGTGACACAGCAACCAAACTCCAGCTGTATCAGAGCAGCCTGGCTGCCACCATACCAGACAAGATCAAGACAGAGCTACAGAATACAAAGTGGACGGCAACCTGCATCAGACCAATTATAACCACAGGCTGCAGCCTTAACACCTTCCACATCAAGATGAAACCAAGACAAGCCAGTCAAATCTCACCAGTTGGTGAAACAGACACAGAGAGAAAACTACCAAACTTGCTCATTCAAATCTCAGCTTCAGGGCCAAAGCTTCAAGCCAGCATGAAAGAATGTAAAGCCATGTTCCTACCTGGTGATGCTCTTCATGTCCTCTTCTCCAGGGATGCGAAACTGTGTGCGTCTGTTGCACTCGAGCCAAACACAAGCTGCGGTACTCCAACTGACAACCAAATTACAGCGAGACTACAGCTGCATCAGAGAAACCTGAACGCAACTATACCAGACAAGACCAAGACAGAGCTACAGAATACAAAATGGACGCCAACCACTAATCCTACATCAGACCAATTAAAACCACAGGCTGCAGCCTTTACACCTTCCACATCATGGTGAAGCTAAGACAAACCAAAGTCAAATCTCACCAGTTGGTGAAACAGACACAGAGAGAAAACTCCCAAACTTGCTCATTCAAATCTCAGCTTCAGGGCCAAAGCTTCAATCCAGCATGAAAGAATGTAAACCCATGTTCCTACCTGGTGATGCTCTTCATGTCCTCGTTTCCATGGATGCGCACCGATGGCCCAACGACGACGATGAAGAAAGAGAGAATCTGTGTGTGTTTGTCTGTGTGTGTGTGTGTGTTTGTCTGTGTGTGTGTGTGTGTGTGTTTGTCTGTGTCTGTGTGTGAGTGTGTTTGTCTATCTCTGTGTGTGTGTGTGTGTGTTTGTCTGTGTCTGTGTCTGTGTGTCTGTGTGTGTGTTTGTCTGTGTGTGTGTCTGTGTGTGTGTGTGTGTGTGTGTGTGTGTGTGTGTGTGTGTGTGTGTGTGTGTGTGTGTGTGTGTGTCTGTCTGTGTGTGTGTGTGTGTGTGTGTGTGTTTGTCTGTCTCTGTGTGTGTGTGTGTGTGTCTGTGTGTGTGTGTGTGTGTGTGTGTGTGTGTGTGTGTGTTTGTCTGTGTGTGTGTGTGTGTGTGTGTGTGTGTGTGTGTGTGTGTGTGTGTGTGTTTGTCTGTGTGTGTGTGTGTGTGTGTGTGTGTGTGTGTGTGTGTGTCTGTCTGTCTGTCTGTCTGTGTGTGTGTGTGTGTGCGTGTCTGTGTGTGTTGCACTTAATCCAAACTCAAGCTGCAGTACTCCAACTGACAACAACCAAATTACAGCTAGACTACAGCTATATCAGAGAAACCTGGATGCCACCATGCCAGACATGACCAAGACAGAGCTACAGAATACAAAATGGACGCCAACCAATAGTCCTTTACACCTTCCACATCATGGTGGAAGCCAAGACAAACCAACGTCAAATCTCACCAGTTTGAGAGACAGGCGCAGAGAGAGCAAACCAGTAAACTTGCTCATTCAAATCTCAGCTTTAGGGCCAAAGCTTCATCCAGTATGAATGAATGTAAACCCATGTTCCTACCTGGTGATGCTCCCAGTCCACAACATGTCATTATATGAAGACCTGGAAACAGAATACAGGTTCAGTTACAATCTCAGGATAATTGGTTGACATGTTACAATTCTCAGCTCTTACTGATCTTTTTTAAAAATCTTTTTGAATTAGATTTTAATCTTTAACTATTTGAATAGATGTTCACTGTCGGTGCTTTTGTTTTACTTTCTATTTATCTTTCTATTCTTGTTCTCTCCATGGAATGTAGTGTCTTTGAGTACTCAGAAAAGCGCTAAACAAAATAAATGCATTATTCTTATTGCATTCAGTCTGTGGACAAATAGTCAAGATGGCGTTTACAGACAAATGCCAATACGAGCCTACCCTTACAAAACCAACAGGGGAAAAAAGGGAAAAATGATCACATGCAAATGGAACAAGATGTCTATGACCAGTTATGCTCAATGAATTACATTTCCTGAGACAAATATTGCTTTTTTCCTAAACATGATTCGAAGCTATAGATTAAATGTATTCCCATTTTCTGCTCTTACTGCATTCTATTGACAAATAGTCAAGACATCAGTTTACAGACAGTTCAGTGTATCAGTACAATACCAGTAAATGTGTCCAGGTGGTGTTTTAAAGCAGTAAGGTGTCTATTGTGGTGTTAAACTGCCACCTACTGTAGAGTCTCCACCAGGACTGGGAGTCACCTGACCAGAACAGGAGCCCTGAGATGCTGCAGACCTGAGGGAGAGAGACCACATTAAACTACAGGACACAGATTAACACTGTAGTAGTTCATACAATTTAGTATGTCGTATTTCATAAATGTATTCAACGTGTTGAAGTGTATACAGTTTAGTGTAGGCCCATGCTTCATTCAAAATAAATCAAATTCAAAATGTATTAATCATGTGCACAGTATAGCCCTACAACAATACTTACTACGAGCCACCCCTCAGAGCAGCGAATATAAGGACAGGAATAAAATAAAAATAGAACAATACACAATATTATGAAGCAGCCTAATAATCGTCAAACAGCGAAATAAAATGGTAGCTGGCCTCGCCTAAATGTGCGCTAAAGCACCTTCGGTCAGCACCCGTTTATGCTTTCCTCAGTTTTCCCGTTCCTCTTTCATGCACCCCGTAGGTTATTTCTGCCAAACAGAAGTAGCCGCATAGCAAATTTACTGAACGTTGAATATTATTGAAAAGTTTTGTTTTTCATGACAGACTAATTTTGGATTGAAGTCTGAGGAGAATAAGAATGGAAGCGCGAGACGCAACTAGGCCTCTAATTTAAACCGTATACGGGACATCAGAAACCACTGAGAATTAGTTAGCATTAAAAGTAGTCCGATGTATTACATGTATGTTATAAATGTATTCATAAATTACTACATTAAGGCAAAGTATTCTTCATTCAAAACGCGTATGGTGTAGGCCTGGGCATTTAATTCCATCCTAGAGCGTTTTTTTTTTTCGGCTCCGTTTCATGCCAAATGTGTCGGGTTTAGTGGTGAATATGCCAACTACGTGAGAATTAAGTCATATTTAATTAATAACAATAAAATCGTTGTGTCATCTTTTCTCGTGAGAGACAGTCTAGGCTTGGCTACGGTACCTTTGTTGGCAACTTTTGCTCAAGACGTCTGAGGTTTTTACAGTAGCCTGTTACATTAAACCCATCTAGTTATGCCTAAACTATACACCTTAGGGCCCCTGAAACCATTGAGAACTACATTAGGTCTGTAGCTTAATGTATAACTTTTATAAAGATATCTATACATTAATTCACAGTGTATTCTTCATTCAAAGTAATTGTATGCCTCGAATGCTTACCTTCAAGACGCACTATAAACTCCTGCTTAGGTTTCTTTCCGTCTCTCCCCCTCACGACGATTGTCGGGTTTTAATTTAATTCATGTGTTGCTAACTGAGGTGACGAGAAAGCTCTCTTTAAAGGAGAAAAGGCGACAAGCGCGAGCGCTGCACCTGTCTCCAGGTGAATGCAGCTAAAGTAATTTTGGATTGAAGTCTGAGAAAAGACACATGGCGGGAAGCGCGAGACCCAATTAGGCCTCTAATTTAAACCTTATATGGGACATTTCGAAATAAATAGACAATAGACATTTAATTTATGTGAAACAAATAAATTATGTGAAAACGCGGACAAGACCCTAAAATCGTTGTG
Organism: Argentina silus; assembly: GCF_951799395.1. Taxonomy (NCBI): domain Eukaryota; kingdom Metazoa; phylum Chordata; class Actinopteri; order Argentiniformes; family Argentinidae; genus Argentina; species Argentina silus. Next base: position 7,071,294 of record NC_139675.1, read on the forward strand.
TTATCTTTCCTCATGACTATAACCTAGGCAAAACCTCTGTAGGCTATTTTCCCTCAAGGTGATTGGAGGGGTAAAGACAACTCGTTGGAAACACTATGGAAAGTAAAACTATAGGCTAAAAAGAAAAGGCCATAGAAACCACAGAGAATTAGCTAATTAATTACTAAACTTAATATATTCAAGTTTGTAGTCATTTATACATGTATTCTTACCGCAGGCATATTCTTCATTTAAAAGTGCTGAAGGCAAATATGCGTCTATAGGCCTAGAGCGCTTACCTTCGGGTCGCAACGAACTCGGTCCCCTCTTCATTCATTCCACTGTTTGTCGGGTGTTGGAACGTCTTTCCCTCCCTGTGTTGCCAAACGAAATAAGTCCAACATTAAATGAAAGCGGACAAAATGTAGACTGAAAACTCGACTTCAATAGGCCCATATGACTAAAAAGTTGTGCTATACCTTCTCGTTTCTGTTGAAGACTGTGGCCTTGAGGTGACTACATCACTTTCTTGAAAGGAGAAAAGGCGGCAAGCGCGAGCGCTGCACCAGTCTCCAGGTGAATGTAGGTCTAGTTGTCAAATCCTGTAGGTTGACTCCTCAAACGACCGTCCTGATTGGATATTAATAATAATTGGCAATTAGAATCGACCGTTCATGACCGCCACCTGTTCACTGGCTTTGACATTGAATTGACCCCGGGTCAGTGTCCTCACAGCCTCGAATGCTAATGTAATACTTGTATCACTTTTGAAAATGCAGGGCCACTCTTCAAAAATGGTAAATTTAATTAATTCCCTGCCCTGGGCCCATACATTGCATCACCTATACAAACCATCACTTTTTGGCTCGCAGAGGGAGTGATAGTGCCATTTGATCACGTCTTTGAAATGAAATGCATACCCTTTACTACATCGTCAGCGAAATTCTGAACCTCCTGGGCAGCCGTGGGCGACAGTCATCTACACAGTTGCGTAGTGAAATGCTTTTGTATTTATTACCCAATCAAAAACGTGTTGATAAGTAAGTTTCGAAGAAAAGTGCAGTGTGAACAATATATACAGATAGTGCAGTATAAGCAGTATATGAGCAGTATAAGTAGTGCAGTATATGTATTAACAATAACATTATAGCATAATAAATATAGAATGCAGTATGAACAGTATAAGCAGCATATGAACTGTATAAGCAGTGCAGTATAAGCAGTATATATGTATTAGCAGTAACATTAAAGCAGAGTAAATAAGCAGAATAAATATGGAATGCAGTATGAACAGGTATAAACAGATATGTACAGTATGTACAGATATGTGCAGTGTATTAACAGTAGCATTATAAGATGAGTAAAAAAAAAAAATAGGGGTATGTGCATTATGAACAGTATAGACAGATATGTACAGAAGAGCAGTAGTATATAGATCAATGGACAAGTCTATTTAAAGGTAAAACATGACCTTATATGGGAACTGCCATGTGGTAGTGCGGAAAAATTGAAACTGAAAGTTTGAGGTTCGGAAAAGGTTTTTAAAGATAGTGTATAGAAATAGTTCAATATGTTTGAATGGATTATTCCGTTTTTATCGTTTGAATTGTATTACGTTACCTTAAGAAATTATTTTCCATATTTGTGAGTATTTTCCTCTTTTGTTACTTTAGAGAGTGCTGATCGTCGTTATTCATTCACTGTTATGTAATATGAATCCTAGTGTATTATTTAAATAAATTGTCAAGCAAAAAATATCAGTGTGCTTTTCAGTGTTTTATTTCACAACGGTCAGGTTGTGAATTATTCATCATCAGTGAATAAATAAGAGACACCAGACGACCGGCAACGAAAGAGAGTGGCGTAGAAAAACTAAAATGTAACAAATAAAAACACCCAGTAACAATTAAATCAAATATTGTTGTATGACCTTATCAGGAAGACGCCAAAGACATGCTGGACGCCTTGACACACACACACACACACACACACACACAAACACACACACACACACACACACACACAAACACAAACATACACATAGGAAGGCTAACCATGGCGACACAGAGAGCTGGTTACCCATTTCCGCGAGTAGTAGGGTTTAGACAGTGGTGAAAATGGAATTAATTCACTACGGGACCTTTTTGGGTCTTGAGGCAAATTGAATGCTGAAACTAAGTATTTCAACTTTAACATACTTACATATATAGATACATATATATATATAAATACATCATATATTTAATACTTAAATTATTTTAGTATTTCAACACCAACAAGTTAATGCCCAGAACCTGGTTCTCGTGGTTCCCATCCTCACCCCCATTTCCATCACTATAGGGTCAGGTATTAGATAGATTTCCTTTGGGAGTTGAGGCGACGAGGTGTAGTGGCACAAGATGTCCAGTAGATGACGTCCAAGGCCTAAACATCTTAAACTTAAAGCTAATTTTGCACTTTATTTTGCAACAGTGCTCCACAGGTCAGTTGCAGGTCTCATCTATGACTCATTTGTAGTTACCAAAAGTCCCCTTGTTGTTGCAATCCAATTTACAATTAAAATAATCATCATTTAACATTATATTCAATAGAGTGGAGGCTGGTGGAGATAGAAATCGAAGGACGGGCTCATTGTCATGTATGGTATGGAATGAGGAATGGTATCAAACAGAGAGAGGGGCAGAGGACATCTTGGCATTGACATCACACACACACACACACACACACACACACATACACACACACACACACACACACAAACACACACACACACACACACACACACACACACACACACACACACACACACACTGAAAGTAAATACCATATGAATGAAAATCTCCCCTATCACATGTTAAGTCATGTCGATGCTCATTTTCTCTTTCTTTCTCCCTATGGACCAGGTCAATAGAGTATGAATCTACAGCACATCCAGGAGCTAAATAAATGTTTGATGAAACATTGTTTATTTGTTTGAGTGACACAATACAACCAAGGATGACTACAGACAAGCTCTTAACATAATATAATGTTACTGATAAGTGATGCTAATTTCATAAAATACATCTTGGTCAAAATGTGAATAAAATTCGATATAATATTGTTATAGTTTTCACTAGACAGCTCCTTTAACATAATGTTATTTTATTCATAATTGAGTGATAAACTTGAACACCAGTCTATATTGTCGACATATAGTATCTGAAATATAAACTTGGACAATTAGTGACTATTACTGTGTTATTTATATAATTTCATTTCTTTATTTCAGTCTTCTGGTGACATTCCTCTTATTTCCCAGCAGGGGCGGGGGTGGGTGTGGCTGCAGCCGGAATGGCGGCGAGTGGCAGCAGAGACAACAAGGCGGAGTTGTCCTGGTTGGGCGGGGCTTAGGGGGAGATTGACAGGAACTGAGACTGTGATGGGATTTGAGGTTGTGATGGGTAGAACTGAGGCTGTGATGGGTAGAACTGAGGCTGTGATGGGTAGAACTGAGGCTGAGATGGGTAGAACTGAGGCTGTGATGGGATTTGAGGCTGCGATGGGTAGAACTGAGGCCGTGATGGGTAGAACTGAGGCTGTGATGGGTAGAACTGAGGCTGTGATGGGTAGAACTGAGGCTGCGATGGGTAGAATTGAGGCTGTGATGGGAACTGAGGCTGTGATGGGAAGCGAGGCTGTGATGGGATTTGAGGCTGTGATGGGTAGAGCCGAGGCTGTGATGGGTACAGCCGAGGCTGGGATGGGTACAGCTGAGGCCGGGATGGGTACGGAATGGAACCAGGATGGACGTCCCTGGACACCTGTACAACACAACATACACAGTGAAAAAACAACACAACACAATACAGTGAAATACAGCATTATACACTGTGCTATACACTTGTTGGTGGTGTTAAAATACATTAATTTCAGCTTTCAATTTGCCCCTGGACCCACCAGGGTTCCCCTAGTGAATTAATTCCACTTACACCACTGCTTATATTGCAATCATATACACACCACCATCCAGTGAGTTCAGGTGAGTGAGTAGCAGGCGAGGCTGGTGGAGGTAGAAATGGGCTCATTGTAATGCATGGAATGGCATGAGGATTCCTAATGCCATTCCATGCATTACAATGAGCCCATCCTCCGATTTCTACCTCCACCAGCCTCCCATGGTGAGTAGAGGTAACAGGTGTGAGTGTCAAGGATCAGTACTGACCTCATCGCTCGCTGAGCGCTCTACTCGATCGCGATGCTCCTCAGACACCTTTAAAAGACAACATCAATATGATCGACAAACAATTTGATTGATCAATGGAAAGATCAATATTCAATCTGTATGAAGAAGCAAATGTGTAGAGGTGCAATAACTGTAGGCTAAACCACCTTGATACCTGGATTAGGTTGGCAGGTTTTCAACCATTCTATCCACAATCTTGTGTGTATAAATACATTATAAATACTTATTAATATCTAAGAATCTACATTACTCAGAATATTTTGTAAAGTGTCTTTGTGTCTTACAAGCGCTACAGTGCAGTATATGCTTACATTCAATGTCTTTTAAGCAATAATGGCAGAGAGGCCGTCAATATTGTCACGGGTAGGGGGAGTTAAGCACACAGACAGCGGAGTGCAGACAAACCCCTGCCAAGTGACAATATTGACGATAAATCACAGCCTTGAGGGCGTCATTGCTTTTATACACTCAACAAATCCAAAAACGGTAAGAAGAAAACAATGCTTTAAGTATTTATTTTGTGATAGTTGGGGTGGTTTTTGCCCTGCCCTGAGAAATATGGTTCCCAAAACTACAAATGTTGTCAAGGGAGCATGATACACAAATCTACTGCGGTGTAGGAATATCATAATAGGTGATTTAACCGTGACATTATCGTAAATCACGGCTTCGAACGCCTCTCGGCCAATCACAATGCTTGTTTTCATCAACTTGTTGTATAATATGAATTATTATTCAAATACAAAACATACAAAGGATCTCGAATTATCTTGTGACTATATTGTTTCTTTCCCTAACGCCTTTCCCTCTGTCAGCAAGACCTTGGGTTGGCTAGCTGGAGGTTCAGTCATAGAAATAGAATGAGTAGAACGGACTTGGACAAGAACGGACTATGGCAATTTGGTTGGTAAACCAAAAGATGGCTGACATGGAATTGTAATACATAATTGCCATGGTAATCATTGTTACTGCATGTGTCTAACAAAGAGAGAAGCTAACAATTCAGAGGCGGCACCATAGCAACTAAGCATCATTTGACTGAACATTCTAATGTCAGTTGAGTTTAGTTGGTTGTTAATAAAGCTGTAAGCTAAAACTTCCAAATGGTACACCAAAAGATGGCCGCAGGTACAGCAACCATAAAATGAAATTTGAATGGGCATGTCCGTTCTATTCATTATATTTCTATGGGTTCAATCCCCACTGGTTACATAGAGCACTCACAGGGGTGGAGCAGCCAAGTCCAACGAGACACACCAACACCTGGACGAGCAGTTTCATGGCTGCTGGCATGGGATCCTAACCAGGGAGGAAAAGAGAAAATCATTCTCATCATTCAACAACTCTATTACTGCTACGTGCAGCGGAGGTGGTTTGGAATCACACTCTTGTGATGAGGTAGCCCTGTTCTGAGACAGCTATTAAGCTCAGACGTAGCCCTCATACCATGAGGATGTTCTCTTGGTATAACGGTATACGTCTGTGTCATCCATGCTCTCCAGAGTAACATATTATACAGACCAAGACCAATCAAACCATTTTAAATGTTGAATTGTAAATTCCAAATCACTTCCTGAATTGTCTGAATTGAAATCAAATTCACCCCAAGCCTGAACAAGAAACATGCCTGAATTCGTCAAGCCCATCCCCCCACTGTATGAAGGTCTTACCAAGCGATGCTAAGAAGATGAAGAATGTGTTGAGTCTCTGTTGCTGGATTAGATTCTGGGTTCAGAGAGCTGCAAAGTGGAGACACTGGTGCAGAAAGGTGCAGTAACTTCATATCCGTACACTGTGCTTTTTAATGACCATCTCAGTCCACATTCAACCAATCCCATTTCAGTCCACACTCAACCACCAATCAGCTTTTTGGATTTTCCGGAGCTTTTTGGATGGTCAATTGTGTGACCTAAAGATGTGAGGAAACCATGAGTCATGATTGGGGTGATAATGCTCAATATAAAGCCTGTAGCCTACAGTGTGTCCACAGCAGCACTCACAACAAAACAGGATGTGTCATGATTGGGGTGATAATGCTCAATATAAAGCCTGTAGCCTACAGTGTGTCCACAGCAGCACTCACAACAAAACAGGATGTGTCATGATTGTCTTGACACTTTGGGTGAGTTCATGAAGTTAGGCAATGGTCTATGATTCATTTCCGTGTTTCGGAATACTTGTGGAAAGCAAAGTGACATTTAATGCAACTTGTGTGTGTGTATATATATATATATATATATATATATATATATATATATATATATATATATATATATATATATATATAGAAAGATGGACAGACACATAGTGGGATTCAAAAGAGTTAACTTTTGTTTATTTATTCATCAGGTCTGCAGCTCTGGGGGTTGGAGGGGAGGGGGGAGGTCATGGAAGAGCTGGTTCAGGGTGACAGAAGAGCTGGTTCAGGGTGACAGAAGAGCTGGTTCAGGGTGACAGAAGAGCTGGTTCAGGGTGAGGGAAGGATACTAGGAATATCATGGGTCATCTGGGGGGTATCTGTTTAACACAAGGGTGAATGGGAGGGAGGGAGGGAGGAAGGAATGGACGGAGGGGGGGAGGAAGGAAGGGAGGGAGAGAGGAAGGAATTACATATGTAATTGATTTGAATTCAGGAAAAATATGAGTTTAACAGGTTTATAACATTTATAAGAACCAAACACAATTATTGCGACTATCGCCCCCCAAAAAACGATATGTTGTGTTCCAACAGTCTCTCTTGTATTCCTAGCATCCTCTCTCTTTGCTTCCTTCTTAAAAAGCATTGGAGAAGAACACCTCAGGGAAGGAACCATAGATCTTCTCCTCCACTGTGTTTTGAGGAAAGAAACGAAGAAGGAGGAAGCAGGAACGGAGTGTTGGGATGCACCCTTGAGGCGTTGGTATTCTGTTTGAACTTACCTAGTTAGCCTAGGTAGTTAGCCAGTTAGTCTAGCCTGGGACCTGGGGCCGGGGCCGGGGCCGGAGCCGGGGCTGGGGCTGGAGCTGGAGCTGGGGCTGGAGCTGGGGCCGGAGCTGGAGCTGGGGCAGGGGCCGGGGCCGGGGCCGGGGCTGGAGTCGGGGCTGGGGCTGGGGCAGGTGTGGGGGCAGGAGCCAGGGTAGTGAGGAGGCTGAGTAGCAGCTGAAGGAGTTCTGTTGGCAACTCGGGCAGGAAGGGGGAAATGGTCTCGATCTACAAAAAACAAAACACACCTTGAATGTCCATGCTTATTGTAATGCATGGAATGGAATGGAAACACGTGTTTGATACCATTCTTCATTCCATTCCATGCATTACAATGAGCCCGTCATCCGATTTCTACCTCCACCAGCCTCCCCAGGTATTGATGGTACAATATAGAAATCATGTGATTCACACCTCATTGGAGTATGAGCTGGAGTATGAGCTGGAGTCTGAGCTGGAGTCTGAGCTGGAGTCTGAGCTGGAGTCTGAGCTGGAGTCTGAGCGTGCGATTCGCTGATGCTCAACCTCGGCCTGTAAAAATAAATAAATATAGCCTTGGTAAGTAAATACAGGATATACAATGCGTAAGTAACTCTGCGTAAGTAATGGGACAGCGAAGCATCTTTTTCATTTCATTTTTGGCTCCAAAAGTTTGGATTTGAAATCAAACAATTACGATAAGATTGAAGTATTGATTCTCAGGTTTTATTTGAGGGTGTTTGTGAACATATTGGTTTCACCATTTAGAAATGACAACACTTTTTAGGCGTAGTCCCCTCTGCTGCTTGATTTCAGCTTTTGATGTATTGAGCCAAAAGAAGAAAAAATGTTTCACTGTCTCACCACTTACACAAGGCACTGTATATGATATATACTGCACTGTATACGATAAGTCTCCTGGAAAGACCTCACATCTCCAAATAGACACCTTTTTCAGGACAACATTTGGTTGGTCCAACAGTCATGGAGCTAACTCAGAACAATGGAATATTTCAATTAATGTCAGATCAACAACTGAAATAAAAATAGGGATACAAGGTTTTTTCTGGACACTGACGATTGAATATATACAATTATATATATATATATATATATATATATATATATATATATATATATATATATATATATATAGGATAATATATATAATATAGTATATATCACATATCATAGCTAACTTCTGGGTATCATGGAAATTATAAATTTGTCCCCATCTGAAAACAAATGTAAAACATTTCCAGGTAAACTCACCGGAACAGCCAATGACAGGCCTAGAAGGCACACCAGAAAGATAGTAGTCTTCATCATCGTATTGGTGGATAGTGCTGTGGAAAAATAAATAAATAAAAATTAACTTTTATTTCAATATTTTCCAAAGCAGGTTACCAAATCGCCTCACGTAAAAGAAAAAGAAAATACAACATGGAAATAAGAATAAGACAGTTGAAAAGAGGACAAACAAACAACCACAACCACATTAAGCCCAGATGTCTTTCTGTTCCTTGAGCTGAACATACATGTAAACCACCAGCACGTCAAAAACATAGTTTTTTACAAATACCATAATATGACACCGATTTAAGACCATTTTCAAATACCTCAACAACATCCCGATTTATGACTATTTCTATTACCTGTAAATTGCAAGGAGAATCAGCTGGTGTCCAGGTATAGCGATGCAAGGCCAATGAGAATATGCTACCTGGTTTGTGGGTTCCTCTTAAATAGAATTATGAGGTCTGACATCATCACATTCTAATACATCATGGCATTGTTAATAACGTCTGATATTCTGAAATATTTAATCTCCTTAATTGAAGGATGTGTGTGGCTAATGGTGAAAGAGATTAACATTAAAGCCTACGTGTTATTTTCTGTTGCTGTAACTGCAGTACGGGGGGGTCAGAATTGCTGGGCTGCTTCTGAAAATGGTCTTAAATCGGTGTCATATTGGGCTGTGAATATTGACAGTTGGCAGTTTGGATAGTTTATCAACAAACTATCAACTGCAACTCTGTTGATATGCAACAGTCTGTTATGGTAGTGCCTGGTGAGGCTGGTGGAAGGAGAAACCGGAGGACGGGCTCATACATTGAGTAACATAATTATTTTATTATTTAACACACATACACACACACACACACACACACACACATACACTCCCACCCACCCACCCAGCTCTCTCTCACACACACCTAGCTCACACCCCACCCTGAGTGTTGCCACATTGCCATAGGAACAGCTTAACTATAGTATCAACTAGGCTTATGATTACCTCAGGGTCTACCTGACTCACTGTCTGAAACACAAGCATATGCAACAACAACAACAACTAATGACAAACAACCATAATCACAATCACAAGGCAGTGCACAATACACACAATAATTATTATTAATAATAATCTTATGTCTACTTTGCCACAACAATGAATACATACAAACACCTCCTTCTATTCTTCTCAATGAGGGTGCATAATCTCACCCTAAATATAGTAAACAAAGTTGACTGAATAAAGTTATTGCACTGCCATGTAGGTAACACCTTAGTATGAGGAACACACACAAGGCACTCATTTATATCTAAGAAGTGTTTAAGAAGTAGATAATTTAGCAATTTTGGGGTATTACTTGCCATTTATTAGGCCTTTATTCAGTGTTTTCTTATTCTCATGTTGTCATGTAGTAGGTGGCCAGTTAGATGTGATTTCAGCAACCCTCCAATCATCGGCTCACGTCCAGAAGCAAACCCTTATAAGCTACAAATGAGTGCCTAATATGTGTTCACTAAAATAGAGGGTTACCTAAGAGGCACTTCAACATGCAATTCTGGGGCGGAGACTATTCAAATTTTTAACTTTTTTATTATTTTCTATTCTTTGCATTGTTCTGATCACGGGAGGCTGGTGGAGGTATAAATCGGAGGTTGGGCTCATTGTAATGTATCCAATGGAATGAGGAATGGTATCAAACACGTTGGGCTCATTGTAAGGCATGGAATGGAATAAGGAATGGTATCAAACACAATACACGTGTTTAATACCATTCCATGCATTACAATGAGCCTGTCCTCCAATTTCTACCTCCACCAGCCTTCCCTGGTGTCCCACTATGTACAGCACAGTACAGTAATGTAATACATGCCATTCAGCAGGCGTTTTTATTTTTTTGAGTTCATACATTTTTGCATCTATGGTCCCAGTGGGTGTTGAACCCACAACCTTAGCACCACCAGTGCTCTACCAACTGAGCCATACGGGACCAGCATACAGTACGCATGATTGCACAGGCATGGCTGCTGGTATTGGCTAACTGTCATTGCAGGACTTAAGGCAGCCAATTAAAAACGCATTAGCCAAGACAGTGGGATAATGATTGTGTTGCATACATCAGAGAGCATGAATCAGAGGGGGAGGGTCCTGCTGCAGTAATGTATAGGGATTGTGCAACACTACACCCACAACACTACACCCTAATAAAAGAGTCCACAGGTGGAGGAGAACACACAGACACTGGCGAGGTACAGTACAGGTGAGAGCTATAGGTGTGTGTGTGTGTGTGTGTGTGTGTGTGTGTGTGTGTGTGTGTGTGTGTGTGTGTGTGAGTGTGTGTGTGTGTGTGTGTGTGTGTGTGTGTGTGTGTGTGTGTGTGTGTGTGTGTGTGTGTGTGTGTGACTGTTTTTTGCAAACATTTTTTGCAAACTGCCGTCCTTGGATGGACAATAAAGTGAAGTGTTCCTCTGTTGTATTTCTATTCCAGGCTGTTAAGAAACTTTGTGTTCGACTGTTTGACTGCCAGTCCTTGCAGGCCTTGAGAAGAGGAATGGAGTACCTCTGTGTCCTGACCTTAGCCCTCTCTGTAGTGGCTGCACGCGTGAGTGTGTGTGTGTGTGTGTGTGTGTGTGTGTGTATTCCCACTTGCTCTCTACAGAGGCTGTGTCAGGCTAGATGATAATATAGATATAATAGTATTATAATGATATGATGGACAACTGTCAAATATTGACAACTTGAGAGGGAAAGGCCAAAATTCAAATGCTCCTCAGAAAATCTCAACACTTCAACTTCAATATCTCGACAAGCCCAAGTGTCGGGCTATTAACACAAGTTAATATCCTGATATAATAGTTACACAAGTTTCATGTGGGACATGTGCATAGCAACCATTTCAAGAAACATACTTTAGGTTTACCTTTCTTGTAATGATAACAAATCTTAGATATTCGCTTATGCTTATGCTTATTTTTGTATTTGTTTTATTATATTAAGCCCAATTACAGAGGTGGAGCCCGCCCTCCGTTTGGGGGACAGCCAATGGGAGGAGGGAGAGGGTACCCTGGACAAATGGGAGGAGGAAGAGAGTACCCTGGACCAATGGAAGGAGGGAGAGAGTACCCTGGACCAATGGGAGGAGGGAGAGAGTACCCTGGACCAATGGGAGGAGGGAGAGAGTATCCTGGAACAATGGGAGGAGAGAGAGAGTACCCTGGACCAATGGGAGGAGGGAGAGAGTATCCTGGACCAATGGGAGGAGAGAGAGAGTACACTGGAGCAATGGGAGAAGAGAGAGAGTACCCTGGGCCAATGGGAGGAGAGAACGAGTACCCTGGACCAATGGGAGGAGAGAGAGAGTACCCTGGACCAATGGGAGGAGAGAACGAGTACCCTGGACCAATGGGAGGAGAGAACGAGTACCCTGGACCAATGGGAGGAGAGAGAGAGTACCCTGGACCAATGGGAGGAGAGAGAGAGTACCCTGGACCAATGGGAGGAGAGAGAGAGTACCCTGGACCAATGGGAGGAGAGAGAGAGTACCCTGGGCCAATGGGAGGAGAGAACGAGTACCCTGGACCAATGGGAGGAGAGAACGAGTACCCTGGACCAATGGGAGGAGGCCCTATGTGGCCAGAGTGGGATATGGGCAACCCTGGCAGCCCTGTATCGGTACATAGGCATCCCTCCTTCATCATCATACTGTAAATGGTTGCATTGCAATCCTGTAAACAGCTGCATTCCAATTCTGTAAACGGCTGCATTCCAATATCAACACAATAGCATTCTATTCACAATGCATGGCCAACACATCGCTGCATTCTAAGTGTTAATACATGTATGCTATTGCTGGATATCGGTTCATTTGAGTTTCGAGCGCATTTTTACACAGGGTCACAAGATTTAGATGAAAACACACACACACGATGCAACAATGATGAGGGTCAGTATAGGAACACTGTCATAACAATGGGTAGTAGAACATTTGTATTGGAACACAACAGATCTAATTGTTATGATTTACTAACTATTATTTTGCCGGCATGACACGCTCTACCCCAACCCGTGACTATATTGTAGAATAATCACAGCCTCTCTGGCATTGTTGCTTACTGCCTGATGATAACCATCTATTTTGTTTAGCCTGATGACATGCCCCACTGGTACCCTAATGGACCCTCATCAAGGCCAGGAAATGGGAACCCCCAGCAACCCATGGGAGGGCCAAACGGAGGGACCCCCGAGTTTGAAGGACCACCACAAACACCTGACCGTGGAGACAGGAGGGTAAGGAGCTGGGGGGACTGGTGGAAGTCGAAATCAGAGGACGGGCTCATCTGTCATTTTATTTATCCTTTATTTAACCAGAGAAGTCACATTGAGATTCTCATCTCACAAGTAGGCAGCATAGCCACAGTTACACAGACACAGAAGACACAAGCCAGTGTGTATCATATAGTATAGCTGTTGCTTGGTGCAAACAGTGCAAAGCAAGTTTCATCCCATTCCTCATTCCATTCCATGCCTTACAATGAGGCTGTCCTCCGATTTCTACCTCTACCAGCCTCCCCAGATATGTTGTTACAGTAGGTTATTTTCTGAACTATTCAATATAGTGACTGTAGCGAAGAACCCTGATCAAGGCAATGCAGCTGAAATGTGTTGGTTTTTAACAATAAAGACACTAAGTGTGTCTTCTTCATTTTGTCCTCCAAGAGTCGCTGAATACTTTTCACATATCCATTTGTTTTTCTTTTTACAATGTTGCCCATGCAGGGGAGGCTGGCAGTGGCAGAAATCTGAGGACGGGCTCATTGTAATGCATGGAATGAATGTGTGTTTGATACCATTCCTCATTCCATTCCATGCATTACAATGAGCCTGTCCTCTGATTTCTACCTCCACCAGCCTCCCCTGAGCCCATGTAATGACTGTCTTCAAATGAAGCAGTATGTGGATTTTCAGTAGTCAGATCAATCTTATCTAACACAGTGACACAAGTGTGTTCAGGTTCTTTGTTCCAGCCTAGTGCTATCACACCTGATTGAACTAAACAACTGATCTTCAAAACCTTGATTTGCTGAATCAGGTGTGTCAGTGCTGAGCTGGGACAAAAGCCTACAGTACTGTGGCTCTCCAGGACCAGGAGTGAGGATCACAGCTTTAATCTAATCTAATATAATCTAATCTCATCTCATCTCATCTCATCTCTGGTACCTCTGCTCCTGACCAGGGATCTGATGGAGGATATATGCCCAGTGGGTCTCGCCCCTACCCTGGGCGGGGTGCACGGCGAGGCCCTGGGGGTGGAAGGGGGAGGCCTGAGAGACCCCAGAGGCCCAACACTAGGTACCCTGACACAAAGGTAAGATCCTAGCCAGCATCAAGGCACTGTTATTTGTTTGTTTATGTGTGTAATGGACAATAAAGTAGTCTCCTTCCTCTTCCTCTTCTTTTTCCTCTTCTTGTTCCTCTTTCTCCTCCTCCTTCACCTCCTCCTCCTCCTCCTCCTCCTCCTCTTCTTCATCCTCCACCTCCTCCAACTCCTTCTCCTCCTTCCTACTCCTCCTCCTCCTCCTCCTCCTCCTCTCCAGCCGGGTAGGATTCCCCCAGGTCCTGGTCTCTTTCCTGGTTCTTCTGGAGCAGGGGACAGAGCTTTGTTCGACAGCATCCTCCTGGGAGGGAAGCCTCTGAAGCCAGAGGTGGTGGTACGTTGTCTGGTCTAAGCCCCGCATTCAGTGTTGGAAATGGTGGACAACCCACGGGAAACCAGGTTCCGGGAGTGAACTTGGTGGGGTGTCTTTCAATTTGCCCCACAGGGTTCCCCGAGTGAAATCATTTCATTTTCACCGCTGCACCATATTCACAAAGCAGCTCAGTGTAGGAGTGCTGATCTAGGATCAGGCCCCCTTCTGTCCATGCAATCATATTCATTATGATCTAGAAGGCAAGAACTATGAAGTTGTTAAAGCCATACAGCTGTCACACACACCATGTCCGTTGCTGTTAACATTGATTGTAATGTGTTGTTTTCTTTTAAATGTTTTTTTTTTTAGGGAAACAGGGAGTTCATACCTATTTTCAAGGTAGAGTTGGCTGCTTTTCCATTGTTGTGTATACACTGTATCAATACATCTCTATGGGTGAAAGCCTAACTTGGGTCCCGCGCGCGTAACTCTCATCATCGTGCACATTTCCCATTGACATCAATACAAGACTTACATAAATGTCGGACTTACCCGTGTGGATCTTGAGTGGATCTTGAGTTAGGACCCCACCCATTGTGAATAAAGACTTGGATGATGAATGATCATGTTATTAAGATGAGTTGTGTACAATCGTCATCAGAGCAGAAACAGTCGCATGATTGTGTGATAATGTTGAATCGTCATTCATCCATTTTTCACTAATTGTTGTTAATTGTTTTACAGTCGGACAATGTTACCATCCAGGTGAGAGGAAATCAGCTATGGTCAATAAAAAAAAAATTATGTTATCATTATTATTGTTATTTTCTGTTTTTAAAACAATTATAATTTGAATGTACCTTTTAGCTGTGGGAGGTGGAACGGCAGTGTGGCCATATGTGACTCAAACTCTTATTTTCTCCTCCAGAATATTACTGGTCTGTCCCTGAAAGAGGTAATCAATTATGTTTCTTTACCCTGTTCATCATTGATGTGTTATATAATGTCTCATTGAGGAGTGACACAGAAAAACACAAATAAACGGATCTAACTCTTGGAACTGTAGATTGCATTAGTTAAACAAAGTGGCATTAGATCAAATAAACTTAGTCTTGTTCTCAATATCACACAGTTTATGTGATGTGGTCTGTTAATGTGGCTCAAACTTTTTCTCTTGCAGGGTGAGAACATTTTTCTGCTGCCAAAGGTATGACAAATTTACAGACTATACAGTTATAAATGACACCACCAGTGTCTGTACACAATTCTATTGATTCCTCTTAGTTGATTATTGTGTATTGTACTGGAACAGCAAATTTCATGTTTTGCATGTTGTTTTAAATGTTTTTAATGAAAGCTATTTTAAAGAACCAGTAAGAATGCTGAATGTCCAATTAGAACCTGTTAGAATGATAACTGGCCAATTACAAACTGTAAGAATGCTGAACGTCCAATAAGGAACTGTAAGAATACTGAATGTCCAATAAACTAAACTAAATCTTTTTTCAGGGTGGAAGAGGACGACGCCCACCAAAGGTATGAGCCAATCATGTCACTCGTCTCATTCCCTCTTTTCACCTTGATTCCATCACTACACTCCTGCAGCAACATTCGTTGAAGTTGAGATTTGAAACAATTAAAATAAGGGTTAAGATGTTGGGTTAGGTTAAGGTTTAAGGGTTAGGTTAGGGGTTAGCTTTACTGTACAGTAGGTAAGGGATAAGGGTTAAGATGTTGGGTTAAGGCTAGGGATTAGGTTTGGGTTAGGGGTTAGGGTTAAGGGTTAACTTTATGGGTTAGGTTTATGTTAGGGGTAACGGTAAAGGGTTAACGTTAGGGATTAGGTTTAGGTTAGTGTTAAGGGTTAAGAGTTAAGGTTAGGGATTACGTTTAGGTTAGGGGTTAGGGGTTAGGGGTTAGGGTTAAAGTTAGGGATTAGGTTTAGGTTAGTGTTAAGGGTTAAGGGTTAAGGTTAGGGATTAGGTTTAGGTCAGGGGTTAGGGTTAAGGGTAGGGTCGTCCCAATGATCCCACATAGCATCGACTGAATCTTCCATTAGGAAAGTGAATACATTTCAACTTCCTTACAAGCAAACAATTTAGAGTACAAAGCCAATACATTGCTTCATTCCTCTAGTGTGGTTATTATAATAGAGCCTATTACATGTTTTTATTATAATAGAGCCTATTACATGTTTTTATTATAATAGAGCCTATTACATGTTTTTATTGTAATAGAGCCTATGTCATTGTTCACAATGGTTGAGAAGAGAAGACTGTGGCCATGTCATTTTTACACATACCATCCACATTTACCTTTCATATCGAACTCTACTGTAGTTGCAACGAAACATCAATTAAGCACTGTATGTATTTGGTGACTAAAAATGGCAATAAACTTGACTTTGAGTTGTGGTATAATGCTGTTTTTGCGGTCTGCTTGACAGGATGGACCCGGTGCTCCTCAGAAGCTTGGGGTAAGTCTTTTTTTATTTAATTCAGTCTCAACAACATAACAAAACAAGGCCAAAGCATCTCACATTTATTCTAATAGGTATACGAGTGTCAACAACCTCAAATCTGGTCCTGGAGAGCCACAGTACTGCAGACTTTTGTCCTAGCTCAGCACTGACACACATGATTCAGCTAATCAAGGTTTTGAAGATCAGTTGATTAGTTGGGTTAGGGTTAGGGTTGAAACCTGGACCCACTGCTAGACCTTCTTCAAAACATACTCGCAGCCAGTACAGTCATGGTCTAACCTGTTTCATATTAGTTAGAATGTCACACCGGTAGTTCTCAACCTGAAGCCTTGTGCTTTATATTCATTGTTGACACTTATATCTTTTAGATTAAATGTGAGATTGTTTTTGTGATTTGTTTCCCTTGTTTGAGACATATAAAACAATCTCAAAGTACTGATTCTTCTCTTTCCATTGTGTTTGACAGTTTGGAAGCCCGCCCAGCAGCCAGTTTGCCTCCTCATACAGTGGTCTCCAGGTAACAGTCACCAACAACAACAACAACAACAACAACAACAACAACAACAACAACAACAGCACAGCGGAACAAACAATGCATATTTGAGATACACCCATGCCTGTGCAGGTCTGGAGCAGAACATAGGATCATTATATGAAATTGATAGGTTTAAATGCTTCTATGGGCATTGTGGTGATCTGCCCATACCTGCACAGAATCTATGTAGACATTGTGCACAGAATTTGTGTATCTGAAACACACACACACACACACACACACACACACACACACACACACACACACACACTAGACAGGTAAGAGGTGTGGTGAGTTGGCAGGGATTTGGGCGTGGCCATGGGTGATCGGGAGACCCAGCAGAAACATGACACAGCCACTGTACTGTTACACTGCAGCTACATACTGGATTTATCCTGCTGGAAATTTAAACATTTGTAAATGTAGATTTTCATACTATTTGGTTGATATAAGAGACATTCTGTTTCGATTTCCAGCCCTACCTGAAGCTAATCTACAACCCTTCAGCAACTGTAAGTTTTTTTAGATATACATATATATTTTTTTTATGTATATATATATATATATATATATATATATATATATATATATATATACATACATTGTGTGTGTGTGTGTGTATGTGTGTGTGTGTGTGTGTGTGTGTGTGTGTGTGTGTGTGTGTGTGTGTGTGTGTGTGTGTGTATAGATAGTTATATATAGATAGTAATAGATAGTTATAGATAGTTATATATATATTCATTTGTTTTACTTTTACTCACAAACTTTATTTTACCATATTGTATTTTGTTTCCAAGAAATATAATTAAATTCAAGTTTTATTGAAAGTATGTATTTCTCTTTTTTTCCTGCAGCAACGAGTTTCCTTTGAATACGGGGTTACTATGCTTGTAAGTACGGTCAATTAATATACAGTAACGAGGCTTGCATTTGTATTGTAATTTTTAGGTATTATCCTTGTTTCTTCTCTATGGGATTTAGCTGCATAAAAAAGATAAATAAATGAATAAATAATTGTCACTCAAACTAAATTAATGCTACATTTTGCTAAATTAATGTGTTTTTCATCCCACTAACCTGTTCCACCACAGCTCCCATCATACGGTAAGTACTTTAAGTTATAGTATTATTAAAGGTCCATTATGATAACATTTGATGGAATTTAATTGAATTCTTGAGCCAATAGGCTTCTTTCTACCTTGACCCATGTGACTGATCCATGTGCAGGTTGAGGCTGGGGGAGAGAGAGGATGACAAGATGGCCGATGCATGCTTTACTGTCTGGAAGGTGAGGATATCGCTTTCCTCTTTCACCTTCACTGTTTGAATGTTGAGTTCATTCATTAGTAAGTTCATTAGATATATAGTTAATTAGAAGATCTGCCTGGTTAAATAAAGGTTTGATCCCATTAAAGTAAAATCAAATATTGTGACTATTGTTTAACACAGTCGACCAGATAGCCATTTCTTTGCAATGCTTCATCTGTTGTGTTGTCAGTTACCCCGGCAACGTCTGACTTAGTGTGTCTGTCAACTTCCTGTATCTGTGTATTGACAACTAATGTTGGTTTCAATCTTTGCAGGGAGCGGCCCAAGGACTTTGTTTTGAACCTGTTTTGGATGTGGCAGAGTCCAGACCCATCTATCTCTCCGGAGGACATGAAACACTTATATTTACTCAATCTATAGCCAGTGCTTTGCTCTTCGTTATTTTTCTTTTCCTTATTGTTTTTCTTTGGTATTTTATTGTTTTTCTTTGGTATCTTATTGTTTTGTTAGAAGATGATATGCTATGATAATATGATATCTGTCTCTGGAGATGGCTATACAATATTGTCTCTTTTACTTATTAAAACTCTTAACACATGTAACTAAGTTGTGTCCTTATACATGCAATGCATACAAAGTACAATGAAAACTGTAGTTTTGCTCATTGTTAGATTTTATTTGACAATAGAAAATGACATCATAGCTGGAAATGTGTCGTGAACCATCAGGAAGGAGGATGATATACTGGCAGGTCTACTGTAGTTGTGCAGGTTCCTGGAAAATACTGGTAAATTAATTACAGCAATATTTAACTGGTAGAAAGACAACCCTCTTATAATATGACTGAATTTTACATATCAATATGAACAAACACACACACACACACACACACACACACACACACACACAATATACACAGATAGACCTGGATGTATTTCCTGTTACCTTGGTTTTCATTTCGTCCAATAGGACAACAACCCCTAAGGCTTAAACAGGAAGGAGAAGTTGGGATGGCCCTGAGGAAATAACACTCATAATGACCTTCTCATTGTCCATGATTGTACATGATGACCTGATTTAAGCATTATCAGCATTTGGTATCAATAATATTTTGGCATGATGAATATGAACATGATGGTCATAATTATGACATATTATTATAACATACCATAATATGTAGCCCTGATAGTCTTATAAAGCCCAAATATTGCACAGGATATTTCCCATATGCCGTATAAACCCATACAATACATTCAAACCCTTTATATCAATGCTATGTGTAGCATCGCTGTCTCTTGGTTGGGCTGAGAGATTAGACAAGATTAGGTCCACTTTATCAGCCCACAAGACATTTATTTGGTCGCTTGGGCTGACTATACCCCCAATTCACACGACAGAGCTGAACCAAGCTGAGCCTAACCGAGCTGAGCTATACTGGGCTCAGTTACTCATCCTCCATAGTTGACACAGTGCTGGAAAGAACGATATTGTCACCGAGCCAGAACGGTATGGTTTGGGCCGGTCCTGTAGTGTGTAAAGCCCCCAAATGAATTTCCCCTTGTGGGATAACTAAGTTGCAGACTAGGGAGGTGTGATGTCATAAGAGTAGCAGGAGGTCAGAGGTCATACCTCATCATTGCCAATGCCAGCTGTGTCGCCGCGGTGATCAGGAGGCGGGGTGGAGGACTCAGTCTGTGTCTGTCACAAACACACACTTGATAGAGCTTGCAACATTCACTTTCCTCATGACCAAAACATTATATCTCTACTAGAAAAGCCAACAACCTAATAATACTAATACTAAAACTAATACTAATACTAATACTAATACTAGTACTAATACTACTACTACTAATAATAATAATAATAATAATAATAATAATAATAATAATAATAATAATAATACATACAATAATTACATACCAACAAAAAAAAACATTAAAACATTTTGATTTGTTGAATGTGCCCTCACCTTCTCAGTGTGTCCATTGGGATGGGCAGGCTGCTATCATTATGAAAGAGGAACAGACGACGGTATCAGCTGCAATAGTTGTAGGGTTCAAAACCTGCCTTGAGGACTGTCCTCTTGGCCTAACTGGAGCTAAATGGAACTAGTGTCATGACACATCCTCACCTGCAGAGGGAGCTGTGGTGTCTGAGTGGTCTTCTCCACGTTCTGCTGCTGGGCCTGCCCGTTGGTGAGGGTGGGCTGGTACTGGGGGTTCCTCTGCTGGGGGTACCCATAGGGGAGATAGTTGGGGTAGACCTGGCGAACACACGCAATGACGAGATCAGAGTCTGATACTGATAGAGTCTGTATTAAGAATTGGTATGTTGAATACTACAGAGGCCTACACACACACACACACATATATATATATATATATATATATATATATATATACTGCACACACTCTCTCACACACACACACACACACACACACACACACACACACACACACACTGTACCTGTTGCTGGGGAAAGTTGAAAGAGGGGTAGTACTGGGGAATCATCTATAGGGATAAAAGAAGTAGATATGGACATCAGAATTTCCTCAATCCATTGAATTAGAGTTGACGGTATTGAAAGAAATCATTTGGAAAACTTCAAGAAAACGTCGAGAAAATGTCTTGAAAACAACTAGAACACTAAGACAACAAACTGCCTTGGACAGTAAGCATGCATTGAGGCACTAGCAGGCCTGGAGTCCCATAGCCATACCTGTGGAGGGGGCTGGGGTAGCTGGGGGGCATTTGGGTCCTGGGGGACCACCGGGCCAGCCTGCTCCTGCTGGGCGTTGGGGTAGACCAAGGGGGGCAGCTGGTTGGCCTGGTTGGGGGGCAGGAGGAGCTGGGGGCCCTGGGGGAGGAAGGAGGGCATCTGGGGGTTGAAGCCCCCCATCTGGGGGTTGAAGGTCATTACCTGGGGGGGCTGCTGCTGCTGTAGGACGTACTGGGGCAGGAACTGAGACCCCTAAGAGATGGCGGGATGGAGACATGGAGAAATGTTTGTAGAAATGAAGCAAATTTTTTAGAAATTAATGAAGAATTCTTTGAGGAAATTAAACTAAGGGAGCTGGATGTGTTTTGTCAGTGATGTAAAGACGTGACACACACATTACACACACATTAAACACACACACACACGCACACGCACACACACACACACACGCACACACACACGCACACGCACACGCACACGCACACACACACACACACACCCCTTATTTGATCAGTGGGATGTTTAGTTCAGCAGCCTACTGTACCTGGACTTGTGCTTGGCCGTAGCCAAGACCCGTCAGAGTCAGCCCATTCAGCCTCAGGATCTGTAGAGGACACGTCAGCCATCACACAACAACAATAACAACAACAACAACAACAACAACAACAACAACAACAACAACAACAACAACAACTGACATGCAAATCGGTGTCAAGAAGAGTGCAGATAAAGGTACAATTCTCTTTACCTCATTGCTGCTGCTGGCAAACATTCCAATTTGCGGGTATATCTTTAAAAAAAAGGAAGAAAAGGAAGCCAGAAAGTAAGACGTTATTCTCTGAGTCCATGTTGTGGGTAACGCTGTAGGGGACGCGATTCGATGGTGAAATGGAGGAGACACTCACAGGAAGAGAGACGCTCGTGCCGACCAGGCACAGGAACAGGGTAGCAACCTGCAGCTTCATCATATCCTAGGAGACACAACAACATATTACATAGAACATATTACCTTCAACATATTACCTTCAACATATTACATACCGTACAACATATTACATCCAACAACATATTACATACTGTATGACATACTACATATAACATATTACCTACAACATATTACATACTGTACAACATATTACCTACAACATATTTCCGAGAATATTTTACATACTGTATAACATACTACATAAAACAACATATTACTACATACAACATATTTCATAAAGAACAGAATAAGACAGACGTTAACTTCCCAGAGGGGACCATTGTCTTAGGCACAAAGTACTGCTGTATACAAAATCAACAAAATCAACACTTCCACGTGGGTTTCAACCACTGTCAATGTGTAGAGTGTTGTCTTACCTTCTCAGAGTTCACCTGTGTCTTCCTGTCTTCTCCTGGTGGATTTCCTGTTGCTGTCTGTCCAGTCTACTGTATCCCTCTCCCTTTTAAACTCTCTCCCACCATGACGATGGGCTCTTTCCAGACTTACCCCTCCCTCCCTCCCCCTCTCTCTCTCTCTCTCCCTCCGTCTCCCCCCTCTTTCTTTCCCACTGTCATGTTCCAGACACAGATTATGGTCAATCGAGACACAGTGAGTGCGGCGCTTAAATATGACATCATGCAGCAGACTCAGACAGGATCCTTACAGGTCAGATGTATGCAGCGGTGTCATTATAGAAAAGCCTTTAACTTCATACGTCATGGCTGGACCTCATCTAACAGGATGCGTCATCCTGTCTAACATCTTGGGCATGTCAGAAAGTTCATACTGCCTACTGATTACTTGAAGTATATACAGCATACTAACCATACTACATACTAACCATACTACATACTATTCAGAGCCTACTGTTTAGTCAAATGTATTCAGTAAATAACATTTTAACATGCTACACCTCATTCATACTGAGAAATTGCATTACAAAGGTCATCTGCGGCTCAATCATGCTGTTCACGGTATTTGGTTCAGTTCCTCTACATGTACACCTCTTACCTGCTCCATTAAATTGTGGGACTAAAATCGGAAAGGACATCCTGAATAGTATTTAGTGAACTCATACTACATGCAAAGGTGAATCAAGTATGCCAACCTGGCATTTTGAGTATACTAAATGTTCCTAAATTTCACAGTATGAACATTTGGACATGGCCCTTGTCTTCAGTATCTTGGAGGAAACACAAGATAAACTTAAGTGAATCACACTCACCTGCTTCAAATAATAAGTCTTAAGTACATTTATCAGTTTTGTTCTTTCTTTTCTAGCAGCGGCAGGAGAACAACGGCACTTCAGGGGAGGCTGGTGCCAGTAGAAATCAGAGGACGGGCTCATTGTAATGCATGGAATGTAATGAGGAATGGTATCAAACAAACGTGTTCGATACCATTCCCCATTCCATTCCACACATTACAATGAGCCCGTCCCCCGATTTCTACCTCCACCAGCCTCCCCTGAAGTACACAGGTGGACAGATGACAGCTTCTAGGATCTGGGTTGAGTAAGCAGTGTTAAATAGACACAACAAAAAGGATGCAGAATATTAGCTCCAGCTTGCACTTGATTTCTTGTGATTTCTTGGCAGCTCAATTGATTGAGCCGCATGATCTAGAGTATAGGCAATTTTCTCTGTGGCATATCAGGACTAGGGCATGCAGCATAAAGTAGAGAGAACAAAAATGATCATTTTCAATCATTTATTTCCATATGGCATGGCCCTTATTTTCCATTTCCACAAACAGTATTCACAATTTGCTGGAGGAAGTTCTCTTTTTTCAATTTGAATTGCACCAAGTGAAATGCCTCAACTTTCTTGTGGGTGACCCCTTGGCTGCGATTTAATCACACCGTCAAATGGAATTAATCTGTGTCCGGGTTTTACTCCTAATCTGTGTCTGGGGAAATCTTTATTGAAAATGCTTTTTGGTTTCTAGAATGAGGCTTAATCTGTGTTTTCATCATAGGCATACATTCAAGGCATGCATTAACCCCCCAGTTACAATTGATTTCTACAGCATATCTCATGTCAGTTTCCCCATACAGTATTTGACTGAATCCTATAACATTTTGTGATTACCTCAACTAAACCTCCGTAGCGACAGCGTCAGCCTGTGTCATGTGCGAACCCACTGTAGAATTAGACCTGTTATTACATGTAGAGTTAGACCTGTTATTACAATTACAATAGGAGAGGTTGGTGGAGGTAAAAAAAAAAAAAAACCTTTACACAATGC